>NW_025964334.1:37040418-37722918 GCF_023055435.1 Haliotis rufescens
AGCATCCGGGGGCTGAAGAAAGAAATGGTTCACTAGTACAAGCACACACACGCACACACACATGCATGTCGCTATATAAGTGCAATAACGCAATGTTAAACCCGTCCCCATTTCATTTCACTTCACCTTCATGCTCATTCACTATCTCTCAAAGTCTTCTGTTCAAATACAAAGAATACCCAATGGGAATTCCAGGACAGAAAAGGCCCCTAGCATCCATGCTTGTCAAGAGAGATGACTAAACTAAGGATCTGGTAGTTAAAATGTGTGACGTAGTGGTTTATATTGCCATGACTTGACGGAGCTGTCACCCATAGCTTGTCCCAAGCTTAAATGTTTACCATGTTTACTGGCTGGCTGATTTGTTTGTTTGTTGTTTGTGTAACGGAGGTCTGTAAATAGTCTGGACTAGACAACCCATGCTTGACATAAGAGGCAACTAGTGGGATCAGGTGGTCTGACTCACTGATTTGGTTAAGGCATATCATCGTATCCCAATTGCGTGGATTGATGCTCATGATGTCAATCTCTGGATTGTCTGGACCAGACTCTGTCATTCAGCTGGAATATTGTTGGGTGTGGACATGGTGGAGTTAAACAACAAACAAACACCTCACTCGTCCAAATTGGGATCTATTTGCCTGTTTATAATTGTCTTGACTTGTTTCTATGCATGAACAATGGTTATGTTTGAGAGAAATTCATATCTGAAAGGACTACAGTACTTACCCCACACTTTGTATGAGCTATATAAGTAAATATATATGAAGTTTAGGTTGGGGGAATGTATGATAGTCTTTCCGTGTAAACATGGTAAAAGCAACAGCCAAAAATAGGATAAAATATGATAATGATGAGAATATATTTCTAAATTGTATAGGCTCTGGGGTAGCCTTGTGGTTAAAGTTTTTACTTGTTCGCACCGAAACCTGAGTTCAATTCCCCACATGTGTACAAGTGAAGCCCATTTCTGGTATTCCCTGCTGTGGTGTTGCTGGAATATTACTAAAAGCGGCGTAAAATCCAACTCACTGACTATGTAGTTAGTATTTTTCTGAAGATTTGTTTTGTTTATGGTTGCAAGGCATGCTTACTTTAATGCAAAACACTACCGTCTTCAATGACTGGGGCGTCGTCATTATGATCTAGATCTAAATTGCAGGGCATACATGTGATGGTACGTATTTGTGATGTGCATCATGTTTAGCACAATACTGAATTATTTTTTTCTTTCCATCAGCACTTACAGTATGAGTTACAGCTGAGGTATACATGTTTATAAAGCCAGCATGAATTATACCCAGGAGGGATTGGATGCACTTCATTTTGAAAGTTTTTTTGTGGTCAGGCATACAAACTTTTCTTTAAAGGTATTGATTGTATAACAATCACCCTTTCATAACCATAGTGGGACACACCATTGCACAATTCTCACTTTAACACTGTGTAACATGTTTAAGGTAAGTTTTCAAATGGTGCACATGCACATTATAAGACATAATCATATTAATCATGTTAATATACCAGCTTTCCCATCTGTGGGGCAGTCTTGACCTATTCAATACTGAGTCCTATCAATGAACACTATGTTCCAGTGATTCTAGAGTGCCTCTTTTAACCTATTTGCTTAAAGTTAAACCTTCTCAATTAAACACAGTCAAATAAAATGTTCCTCGCACATATAGGCATATTTATTGAAAGACAGAAATGAGTTGTACGCGAAAAGGTACAAATTGGTAGGAAATATCCAGTAGGCAGAACATCCTGGCATTCAAATTGACACACATTTGCAAAATATTGCAGCTTTCGAAATTGGCACTAGTCCTGTAGTCCTTGCCAAACTGCCCAATAGTAGAGGTATCATAAGGACTAGTAGAAATTTGCCCTTTATAAGGGTTTTGCAACTAACTTGTTATCATCATAAGGACTAGAAGACTAAAAATGTTAGTTTCTACCGCTGTATTGCATATTTAATTTAAAATTGCAGCTTTTGTACAGTGCCCACACTGTTTTTATTAACATTTGATTGTATACAATACTTCTAGAAGGACATATTAAACAGTGTGCACTGGATTGCCAACTATCGCAATCACGCTGACTGTTTGATGATGACCCCACTGGGCTAAGAATGAAATTGTTTATGAAAGCATTAAGCTTGATATTTCTTTATCTGCTGGTTCTGGGGCCCCTTGTGATTCAAATATATAATATATTTTAAAGGTAGCCTCTATGCATGATCTATTTATTTTAAATATATCTGTGCTGGCAGTGCACTTTTATTTCAATGTTTTGATGCAGTATCTTTGATGTGATGATCATGTCACTAGGGCTTCAACGAGTACTCGGGGCCGGGTCGGTTTTACTGGGACTCGAGTCCGTTATCAAGGACTCGAGTACTCGATAAGGGGAGATCACTCTGTTTCAATGTTCAATTGTTCATCAATATATTGATTAAAGCTCCAAAAAATATTGTTTGAATAATGTATTCTTTGTAGAAAGTAGATGTACATTAGAACAATTGAGAATGTCACATAAAATAGACATATTTATTGTTTTTCCTTCCCGACTTTAAGAAATTGAATGTATCAAGGCGATTATTGCTTCTTTGCTCCGACATCAAATGCCAAGTGTATTCCCTTACACAGATTAACAACTGATTAGCTGATATATATGTGTTATTTCAGTGCTTACAAATCAAGCGACAGGTCGACAGTTTGGTACAGTTTGAAAACGTGACCAACTCATGAATGAATGAACTTATAGTACTACATTTCAATATAGCGGCCTTAGTCTTGCAGCCCAGCAGCTGTATGTCACGTGATGCACATTATCGATTTTCTTCCTGCGAATTATTGTTCGTGCTTGTTGGCAGGTGTCGAATGAAACGCTGATCGTCAGAAAAAAACAACTTGTTTTGTGTTCAGTATGTATTGTAGTTTTTGTAGACGTGGCGTAATGTTTTTGAAGGTCGTGATTAAGATTAGTGCAGTTACAAGCAAACATTAACACTGAACACTTCCATACACTTTGACAGATAAACAAGTTCCGTGGACGCTCTCTATTTCAGTGTAGTTCAATTATACCTATAACATGTTTTAATACTTTTAGATGGCAATTTTGATCTAATGAACCAATATTCTTAAAGGACGTCCTATTTTCGGGTACTCGAGTACGAGTCGAGTTTCACCCCTCGGGTACTCAGGTCCAAAAATTTGGACTCGTGGAAGCCCTACATGTCACAAGTCCTATTTGTATATGTAGTTTCCAATATCAAATGGAATAGTGATGAAATGTGCTTTTCAAGAATGCATAAATGCATTTGAAGCTTTTGAGGAGTCCGGGTCAGAATAGGTCCCAGTACCCCATACTTGTTGTAAATTGGTAAATACAGATTAAAGTTTGTTGCTGACTATCCATGATCATGATGATAATGAGGATCAGTCATTGTGTCCCCCGATTGAGTGGAACTTGCTGCCCTCAGCCACTGGTTTGCCTTGTGATTAACCCTTTACATGCTGCCAACATTCAGGTGGAATATCTGCAGCTTACATGGCATTCGCTCACTTATCTTTGAAGCCTTTTTGGTCAGCATGGTTTGGAGTTTTTGACCATTTCAGTACATGGGCATGTATGGTAAATAACTTAGGACATTGTAGATGGGCATGTATGGTAAATAACTTAGGACATTGTAGATGGGCGTGTATGGTAAATAACTTAGGACAATGTGGATGAGCTTGTATTTTGAATAACTTAGGACATTGTTGATGGGCATGTGTGATTAAAAATTTAGCATAATGTGGGTGAGCTTGTATGGTAAATAACACAGATCAATGTGAATGGGCATGTGTGATAAATAACTTAGGACATTGTGGATGGGCATGTGTGATAAATAACTTAGAACAATGTGGATGGGCATGTGTGTTAGGACATTGTGGATGGACATGTGTGATAAATAACTCAGAATATTCTGGATGTGTCGGTTACTTATGTCACTGTAATGTGAACCTTCCTTTGCAGAATTCCACTGACCAAGTTCAAGACTGCCCGTCAAACTTTGAAGGAACATGGCATGTCTATCGAGAGTCTCTCAAGGAAGTACAACGTCGGCAAGTTGACAGGACCGGACCCTGAGCCTCTCAGCAACTACCTTGATGTGAGTCACTGTTTGTCGGGGTAACTTGGCCCATCACACACGATGGTTAATAAGCCATGTGAGCTACTGCTACAGACACTGCCTGAACTCTCCATTCCAATCCAATTTTAAAACTAATCTTGTGACATTACATGTTTTCAACAGATCTTGAGGAGTTCCTGTATATGGTGTGACCTACCTGTGTGCTCTCACACGGGGTACAACACACTGTATGCCCAGCGGGGTCGGTTGACAATGAATTTATCTTACCAACATTCATTTAAACCAATATTAAACAGATCTGGAACATATGTCCACAGTTTCACGGCGTTAGCAAAACTCATAGATGCAAACGAACCGAGTTACTACCGTTAGCCCAATGCACTCGGATAAACATCAGTTCATTACAAGTCATGTCCCTTCTAGATCCATCCTATTGACCAATCAGATTCCACCTCTCTTATCATTTGCATTTGTTTCAATCAAAAAGGTACGCTCAGTGAAGATGATTTGATCGATAATCAAAATTGTTGTGGTTACATAAAGGGTCTTATTTTGCAAAGTGCATCCAATCACGTGAGCTCCTTGATTAAAAAGATGGAAAGATTTGGAAAATATCTTTTGATGCCGAGATGGATTTACTTATGCTTTGCAAATCCTGCGATCGACCAAAATCTGCATGACAGTTTAAGAACCAGATGTCGATTTCATTATGCAATCTTAATTGGTCTATGCATAGACTCATTCTTCTAGCCAATATATAATTCCATAGTTGCAGCCTTGTTCGGCAAGGGTGGAAACTGGACTTTAATAGTCTGTTAACACATTTGCCTTGGGAAGATGCATTTAGAAGTTATTTCAGTATGTACATCAGTGGCCACACAAGTTTGCTGATCTTGCAGTGTTGCAAGTACATGTCCTTGGTTCATATCAGAACACTCAAACATAGATATGATAAGATTGGATCAAGTGTTTCTTGTGATAACTGAAACGCAATCTGGCAGTTGCTTTATCTCCAGTACTCTTTCTAGACTAAGGGTGAAATGATACACTGATGTACCATGATATGTGGCCTTCAATACTATACATACGATACATACACACTTTATTTACTTATTTTTTACCCATGAAGATCTGGGGTAGAATAGCTCTTCAGCAACCAATTCTTGCCCTAAAAGGCAACAATGCTTGTCGAAAGAGGCGACTTACGGGATCGTTAGGTGAGGCTCACTGACTTGGTTGTATAGTGTCCCAATTGTGCGGATCGATGATCATAATATCGGTCACTGGATTGTCTGGTCCAGACTCGATTATTTACAGACCGCCGTCATATAGCTTGAATATTGCTGAGTGCGGCGTTAAACAACAAACAAACAAACTTATTTGCAGTGATTTGTTACTTATTAACGAAAGAATAACTATCTCATTGGGAGAAACATGTTAAATATGAGTTGAAGTAGGGGTGAAGTGATGCACCAGTGCGTCATGAGTTTCACACGACAATATGACACTGATACATCGCATGAGTATCGCAATACGTATCATATCGAGACCTTCCTGTATCATTCACCCCCAATTGGAAGGAAAACTGCCCATGTCCTACAAATCAGGTGTTTGTGATCATGTTGACTTCCCTGTTAATTTTTGTGACAATAATAACCCCAGTTAACAAGGAAAAAAGTAGCTTCTCATTTTGCCACTTACCTGAACTATCCTAGTATTTCAGTTCATGGCCTTTGTTTTTGTTCCTGGTGTAATGAGATACATTTCATGCTGTAGCTGTTCCCATGGATTTATCTAGACCTGCTCAGAGGCTGATATTCGACCCCAAGTCTGCAGCAAATATCATTATAAATTCCCAAATTTTAATTATGAATTTCCAAATTCATGTAATTACTAATAACTAATTTTATGGCTTTGGACAGGGAGCCTGTATTTCACCCGTCGCAGGATAAATAAAGAGTGAAAGGTTTAATTCTTACTTTTATGATATGGCATGGAATGCAATCTTTTAATACTATGTTAAAAAACTCTGTTTTACAGACTGTGATCAGGATTTTTTCCAAATTTGAAACAAGGTAAAACACAATTTGAGTCCCCGATAGAAAAAAAAATTAATCCAATTTGCCCCAATGTTTTTAGTTTTTGAAGTAGGGGAGGCTACTCTGAATTCAATTAATTGCCTTAATTGATATGATCATGATGATAGCTTTACCGCGGCGTGGCAAATTTTCTTCCAACAGCTAACATGGCTAATGGGATTGTGGTGTTATTGATTCTATGGCAGACACACAAACTTAGTGAACATGGTGACCACAGAGCCAAAATGTTGTTTTTGTAAATATGGATAGTTGTATCACTTTCCTTTAGTCTCACAATTGTGAAAGTCCTTCAACATTGTCATGATATATAATTGTCATGACTGAGGATAACTCTGGTAGATGACTGGGTGCTCTCCACAAAGCGACCATCAAGAACGTTCAGATAGATTTTACATGTTGTGTAAGAAGTAAAACAAAAACTGTCATAAAAAGCTTAAGCATTTTTTAAGAATTCTGTTTTGCTTGAGACCTTACCTTTTTCGGGAGGAGGGGGGCCTTATATCATGTATGTTCTCTTCTCAGTAAAACATTGCACGCGAGGGATTTACTTTGAACAGTCACCATCATTGACAATGTTAACATTAGGACATCTAGGCAGGCCTTTGAAAGATATTTCAGCTTTCATGAAAACTAAACTTGCTAAAGTGCCATGATATACTGGTCACTAACTTGTGGCTATGATGTTGTCTGTTGCTATGATGTTGCGTGTTGCTATGTTGTTGTGTGTTGCTATGTTTTTGCGTGTTGCTATGATGTTGTGTGTTGCTATGTTGTTGCGTGTTGCTATGATGTTGCGTGTTGCTATGATGTTGTGCGTTGCTTTGTGTTGCCATGTGTTGATATGATGTGTGTTGCTATGTGTTGCTATGATGTTGTGCGTTGCTTTGTGTTGCTATATGTTGCTATGATGTTGTGTGTCGCTATGATGTTGTATGTTGATTTGATATTGTTTACCAGTGCTGACAAGTGTGTTTCTCCTCCAGGCCCAGTACTATGGCCCCATCAGTATCGGGACACCAGCCCAGGACTTCAAGGTTATCTTTGATACTGGATCCTCCAACTTGTGGGTTCCGTCCAAGAAATGTTCTCTAACTGATATTGCCTGCTGTAAGTAGCCAATGCTGGAAGAGGGGCTGGATAATATGTGCACGTTTCCAGGTTCACTTCATGTTTATTATATCCCTGTGGGGATTCAACGGTTTCAGGGGGCATGGGCGGACAAATAGTCTAAGGCTTGTCAGCAAAGTGGTAAACATCTGAGACCTGCATCACTTCAGACTTTTCCCCCCGGGTTAGGCTGACATGCTGTGATATAACTAGAATACTGTTCAAAGCCACATAACACCAAACATGCTCACTCACTCTAAGGTTTCAATTGTCCCTTTGTAACCAATGATTGTGATGTAAAACGTCGCGTTTATTAAAGTTATTAAATTCAGGTTATTCAATTGGTCCTTTGTATGCAGTGATTGATGTATAATGTCACATTTATTAATATTGGTGGTGAATTCAGCCTTTTCAACTGGTCCTTTGTATGCAGTGATCGATGTTTAATGTAAACGTTTTTTTAGATTGCTGATGGATTCAATCTTTTCATGCATGGATAGGTATCTGACATAGGTAATTTGAGGCTGTTGAGCATGTGATGATATTGTGGATTCTGTAACATGTTCAGTGACTATACAGTTTATCCAGTGGAAGTTTAATTCTGTTGTTAACTGTTAGGTAGGTATAATTGTTTTGTTTGCTTATCTTTTTGTTTCTGAAAAGTTATTCTGAACTTAGATATGTTCTAGAAAGACTTCATTTTGTGTAGGGGGCACGGGTGGCCCAGTCGGTTAAGGCACCGCGATTTGCTGTGCAGAGTTGCGTCCCTTGGGCACGCCAGAAACCTATGATTGTAGGTTCGAATCCTGGTTCGCCCCAATTATGTTTCAAGGTTTGTCAGCACCATACCCATACTCGTGGGTTTCACCAAAGTGGTAAACGTCTGAGATCTGCTTCACTTCTGGCTTTCCTCCCACATTAAGCTGACACGCTGTGATATAACTGGAATAATGTTAAAAGCGGCGTTAGACCAAACTCACTCATTTTGTGTAACAAGTGTAAAGGAAAGTAGTTTTGAGGGTATTAATTGATGAAATGGTTGGGATCTCCTGATATGAATCTTGTTCCTACCAACATGCATTAGCGATATGTTGACGGGCCCAGCTGTGTTTCTGACATTGTTTGTTGTCTCCCACAGTGCTCCACAACAAGTATGACAGCACCAAGTCCAACACATATATCGCCAACGGCACAAAGTTTGCCATCCAGTACGGCACTGGTGAACTCAGTGGATTCCTCAGCACTGATGATGTTACAGTAAGTACAGTTTCACCCTTCCTGGGGTTTCTGGGTTAGGTTGGTCTTCAGCACTGATGATGTTACAGTAAGTACAGTTTCACACTTCCTGGGGATTCTGGGTTAGGTTGGTCTTCAGCACTGATGATGTTACAGTAAGTACAGTTTCACCCTTCCTGGGGTTTCTGGGTTAGGTTGGTCCTCAGCACTGATGATGTTACAGTAAGTACAGTTTCACACTTCCTGGGGTTTCTGGGTTAGGTTGGTCCTCAGCACTGGTGATGTTACAGTAAGTACAGTTTCACACTTCCTGGGGTTTCTGGGTTAGGTTGGTCCTCAGCACTGATGATGTTACAGTAAGTACAGTTTCACACTTCCTGGGGATTCTGGGTTAGGTTGGTCCTCAGCACTGATGATGTTACAGTAAGTACAGTTTCACCCTTCCTGGGGTTTCTGGGTTAGGTTGGTCTTCAGCACTGATGATGTTACAGTAAGTACAGTTTCACACGTCCTGGGGATTCTGGGTTAGGTTGGTCCTCAGCACTGATGATGTTACAGTAAGTACAGTTTCACCCTTCCTGGGGTTTCTGGGTTAGGTTGGTCCTCAGCAGCTTATGATGGCAGTAAGAGGCAAACAAATGGATCGGGTGGTCAGGCTGGCTGACTAGGTTGATAGCGTGTCCCTGTGCCCTAACGACATAGATTGTTGTTCACAATGTTGATCACTGATTTGTCGGGCCGGGATTTGATTATTTACAGACCACCATCATATAGCTACGATATTGCTGAGTGCGGTGTTAAACAATATACAAACAAAATGTTCCATACCTCAACAAGCTTCCTAAGGCTAGGGTGTCGTGGTTTGTTTACTTCACACATCGTCGGGACGGTCTAGTTATAGTTTCACCAGGATCATGATGCATGATAATAAATTCCTCTGGCCAAGCATTTTTGCTATTTTGTAACTGAGATCAAAACAAAAGTACCAGGTGACCCAGGTAACCAGAAAATTAACACTGTACTTTGGATAGAAAGTAAACTGTAATATCAGAATGAATTGGATAGAAGTTATGCTGTAATGTAGGCCTGAATTGGATAGAAAGTAAACTGTAATGTCGGCCAGAAAGGTAGTAACATGAATATTAATTTATTTCACTCCAGACATTATACATTTATCATGAGACATTCCTGAGATATCTTGCTTGTGTGGTCAATGCATAGATCTGTTCAGTAGAGCCATATCCTTCCACCAATGTTTTCCATGAAACCTTTGCAGATTGGCACAGTGACAGTGAAGAAACAGACATTTGCTGAGGCCACCAAACAGCCTGGGATCACATTTGTTGCTGCCAAGTTTGACGGAATCCTTGGACTGGGCTATTCTTCCATCTCGGTGGATCAGGTCGTCCCCGTCTTCTACAACATGGTGCAGCAGTCACTTGTCCCCCAGTCCATCTTCTCCTTCTACCTGAGTCGGTAGGTGTCCCCAGTCCGTCTTCTCCTTCTACCTGAGTCGGTAGGTGTCCCCAGTCCATCTTCTCCTTCTACCTGAGTCGGTAGGTGTCCCCAGTCCGTCTTCTCCTTCTACCTGAGTCGGTAGGTGTCCCCAGTCCGTCTTCTCCTTCTGCCTGAGTCGGTAGGTGTCCCCAGTCCATCTTCTCCTTCTACCTGAGTCGGTAGGTGTCCCCAGTCCGTCTTCTCCTTCTGCCTGAGTCGGTAGGTGTCCCCAGTCCATCTTCTCCTTCTACCTGAGTCGGTAGGTGTCCCCAGTCCATCTTCTCCTTCTACCTGAGTCGGTAGGTGTCCCCAGTCCGTCTTCTCCTTCTACCTGAGTGGGTAGGTGTCCCCAGTCCGTCTTCTCCTTCTACCTGAGTAGATAGGTGTCCCCAGTCCATCTTCTCCTTCTACCTGAGTCGGTAGGTGTCCCCAGTCCGTCTTCTCCTTCTACCTTAGTTCAGTTACTACAGTTCAACATAAAAGTAGGACAGCAACCAACACAGTATAATCTACAGTTAGTACATTTCCAATCTCATTAGAATTAGATCTTAGTTTCCGCTTCTGCTAAACAAAGATCTCAGGACATCCCATTATGGGTCATGTCAGACTGACCTTTCGCGAACTTTGACTGACCAATGGAATTACTGACAAGAAGTTGACATTCGCCAATCAGAAGACAGCTTTCTCGTGTTGATTGCACTAATTTCAAACTGCCGACTGCACTTTGAAACATATTTTGACATATTCTTGATTTAAGATTTGAAACCTGAACAAATGAATCTTCTGGAAAGGCTAATAGATGGCCTCGATTGTATGGATTCAGTCATAAAGCCTGTAACTGTCGTTCGGAATACCCCATGTGAAATTTTTTTAAGGTTAGAAAGCACATTCCGACTGTCACTTTCCTGATCTGGTAGGCAACGCTCTGATTGGTTGGATGAAAGGTCATTCTGACATGAGCCATAAGGAGATGTCCTCAGATTTTTGTTTTGCAGTAGTATAATGAGATTTGGTACCTTTCAGGAAAAGATATTCTATGTCCTCATGCTGTAATACTGCAAGACTTCTTCCCACATGGCTACTTGCTGTGTTTTCAGGAACCCTAAGGCAAAGGAAGGGGGTGAGCTGATCTTCGGAGGAAGTGACCCAGCCAAGTACAGTGGGAACTTCACCTATGTCCCAGTCTCAGAGCAGGGCTATTGGGAGTTCAAAATGGACGGGTATGTAGCACCTTTATTTTGCACTTATGAACCGATTTTGCAAATTCTTTGAATCTAATATAAAAACAACAACTTTTTAACATTTATTAAGAATTTTTACACGATTTTTAGTAAAAATCTGTTGATGCTCTTTCAAACTGGCAACTGAGAAAACTTGTGAACCATATTGGTCTCACCATGGTGATCCCAATACTGGTTACAAGAGCTCACAAGTGAAGATTTGTTGGTCACAATGTCTGACCTGGCTGATTGTGTATCAGTGCACCCCATAGCATGGGTCATGTGGTGAGACTGTGTGTCTTGATGATGTGGTCTGTTGGTCTGTTGCTGATTGTGTATCAGTGTACCCCATAGCATGGGGTCATGTGGTGAGACTGTGTGTCTTGATGATGTGGTCTGTTGGTCTGTTGCTGATTGTGTATCAGTGCACCCCATGGCATGGATCATGTGGTGAGAATGTGTGTCTTGATGATGTGGTCTGTTGCTGATTGTGTATCAGTGCACCCCATAGCATGGATCATGTGGTGAGACTGTGTGTCTTGATGATGTGGTCTGTTGCTGATTGTGTATCAGTGCACCCCATAGCATGGATCATGTGGTGAGACTGTGTGTCTTGATGATGTGGTCTGTTGGTCTGTTGCTGATTGTGTATCAGTGTACCCCATGGCATGGATCATGTGGTGAGACTGTGTGTCTTGATGATGTGGTCTGTTGCTCGTGTTTTCTGGGGAACAATAGTTCAGCAGTGTCCTGTTCTTGTTATAAGAGCTATTAATGAGGATTGGGTGGTCAGATTTGGCAGGGAGGGGGTGTTGGGGTTAGCCCAGAGGCTAAAGCGTTCGCACATCATGCCAAAAACCTGAGTTTGATTATTACATGGGTATAGTGTGTGAAGCTCATTTTCCTTGCTGTGGTATGGCTGAAATATTGCTAAAAGGAGCGTAAAACCATACTCACTCACTGATTTGGCTGATTTTGTGTCATTGTACGGTTTGCCTGATTATGATTCTACGTTTGTCAGCACCATACCCATTCTAGTGGATTTCACCAGAGTCGTAAATATCTAAGCCCTGCATCACTTTCGTCTTTCCTCCCACATCAAGCTGACATGATATGTTATAACTGGAATACTATTCCTAATTCAAATCGGTTGTTAAACCACTCACTCGCCATTGGTCAGTTAACTCCCTTGCCTCGGGAAGATTGTGAGTGAGTGGTGTAACACCGGATTGACTTGGGAATAGTATTCCAGTTATATCACAGCCTGTCAGCTTGATGTGGGAGGAAAGCCTATAGTCAGTTTATTCCCTTGCCTCAGGAAGATGCTCACTCACTCACTCATGCTTTCAGTTATTGATTTGTTTGGTCCAGACTCAATTACTGTATTCGACGTAATAAGCGCGCAGGGCGCTCTCAAAATTAGAAATAGGGGGCTCTTATTAGAATATTATTTTGGTGAAAAAAACAGAGTTGAAAGATAAATTTCGTGGTTTATGCTGACAGCCTGAAATGTTTATATACGACAGATATATTTTTCCAGAGTTAAATTCCCCATAATTGAGGGTGCATATTACACACAAGTGCGTATTATACACGAATAAATACGTCTTGTGTACATTGATCAATCTGAAGGGGTGCTAATTGGGATTGTTCACTAGACAATTTATTAGCAAATATCGCAGTGGGCGCTTATTATGTCGAATACGGTACTTACATGGTTACAGATTGATGTAGCTTGAATATTGATGTAGCTTGAATATTGCTGAATATTTCAGTATCACTCTGGGATCATCAAAATTCTGTGAAGGAGGATGCAAGGCTATTGCTGACACTGGCACTTCTCTCCTGGCTGGACCCACATCAGAGGTCACCAAGCTGAACCAGGCCATCGGAGCAACACCACTCGCCAAAGGAGAGGTACACCAGACTTATATGAAGGATTCGAGTTTTAAAATATGTTAAAATGATTCTAACTGTCCTCTTCCATGTTTAAGAGGAGACTAAGGCTTAAACAAATAATAGTCTTGGTTCTCAGGCACTGCCCACATTATCATAAAGTTCATGGCACGTTTCGTTTTTGCATTTTTTGTGTTTAAGTATTTGGATTTTTATATATACTACTCAAAAGAAGTTAAGGATCACCCGATTCTTTCATATTGGTAATGTTAATCTGTCATGGCATGAGAGATTAACTATTGTAATATGAAAGAATCAGGTGATCCTTAACTTCTTTTGAGTAGTATATTTTGGAAAATGGAAATAAAAACAAAACGTGCGGCAGACTTTATGATGATGCGGGTGGTGCCTGAGAACCAACACTATTATTTTTTTAGCCATGTTTGCTATGTTACTGTTCTGAGTTAGGTTCTGTGAGCGTTAGCTCCCCTGTAATTAACTTTCATGCTATCATGATAAAGTATACTAGTTCAGTTTAATAAAGGACATTTTAGACCGCCAGCAGCCAGCCCATCCTTGATTATCCAGCATATTGTTTGTTTTTGCCATTGTATTATGATAAATACCCTGGCCCCATTGCTCCATGTGGGAGGTGATGTCACTCTCTCCATCTCTCCAGGACTGGATAGTCAAGGATGACGCCAGCCATGCTGCAACAGCTGCTATAACAAAAACTAATTCTTGTTCCTTTCTTAAAACTGTTGGCTACATGACGTATGTTCTATACACAGTACATGGTCGACTGTAACAAGATCCCCAGCCTGCCTGTAATCACGTTCACGATTGGAGGAAAAGCATTCCCTCTGACAGGACAACAGTATGTTCTCACGGTAAGTCTTGTCATAGGTCGGCCAATAACACCAGCCTACTGTGGCCAGTAAAGTCTTCAAATGACTAGGGAGGGCTGTGGAATCCCAGCATGAGTATTGGGCACATCTCCTCATGGATGTCGGGCTGATTACCTGCGGTTAGATGGGGTCCGCAGCACTGTTGTGATGACAGGTAACTAGACTGGATCTGAAGGTGACTTACAGTGACTTGGTTGTACCCTGACGGAGAGGGACCTTGATTGTAATGTCACAAAACTGGTTAAATATGTTCTCAATGTTGCTTTTGGTGTTATGACTACACTGTAACTGTTATATTGTGTTAACTAGACAATATGTTTCTGTATGCTGTATGTTTGCTTTCACCTTTGCTCATGCCCTCATATGTATTGCTTAATTGTCCCTGGTTACCTCCCCTTACTCAACTACAGCCTTATATCTCTCTCTCTCTCTCTCTCTCTCTCTCTGTCTGTCTGTCTGTCTGTCTGTCTGTCTGCTTGGACCCTAAGATTACCCATAATGCCATGTACCTTTTCAGGTTTCTGAGGGCGGGGTGAGCATCTGTCTGAGTGGCTTCATTGCTCTGGACGTGCCGCCTCCCAGGGGGCCTCTGTGGATTTTGGGAGATGTTTTCATTGGACCATACTACACTGAATTTGATTTGGCCAAAAATCGTGTTGGATTTGCACCGTCAAGAAATTAGTTGTTTCTGCATGGAAATGTTAGAATAAACCAAACATTTTCCGTATATAAAACACTCTGTAATCATGATCAATAATGATTGATACTTGAAACAATTTAGATCTTAATGATAGGTGATGTTACCAGCTTATGTTTTTACACATTTACCATCAAAACAGTGGTAAACTTGAATTCCTATAGTGCTATATCGACCAGTGAGTGAGTAAGTGAGCAAGCTACAGAAGGAATAAATCTGTACATGGTGGAGTAAACACAAGCTATTCTGCTGTGATTCGTGATGATCAATGTGATCTGATCATGTGAAATCTTGTCTTTAATTTTAAAGGCAATTCAGTTAATTCCACTTGTAAATATTTGAATCTCGGTGTAATGACTACTTTGTATAGTTTAATCATGTTAATCAGAGTGTTTGTTTGTTGTTGGTCGCTTTCTTGATGCAGTGTAGCCCAGATTATGGTATTATGTGTCTCAATGAAGGGGTTAAAACTGATAATGTACTAATCGGAACCAAGGATGCACTTAGCAAGTGTATAGCATCTCTTTGAATGTTTGAGGTTTTTCAATTAGCATCGTCTTCTTTTAGAAGATGAAATCTTGACAAGAAGTCCACTAACTCTGCTTGGCTAGAAACTCACTAATCATAACCGTTGGCTTAAGTTTCTGCTGCCTTGTCTGATAATTATGCATGTTAAACATAGTGGTACACAAAATGTATACAAAACCAAAGTTTAGTTACTATTTTCATAGTCTGGATGTCAACTACCAGAATGAAGAGACAGACTACACTCCTTTATGCCTTCCATCTTTGCATCCAGTTTTACATGACTATCAGGAATGTTAGCTGTACACGTGACAAACCTACTCCTTGAGGAAGTCGGGGAACGTAGTCCTCACTGTAGATAGTTGGTCTTGCTGGTGAGTTGTTTTCATGGCTTGCTAACAACTGCAGCGAATATTTACAAACTTTCTCTCCAGCCAGAGCTTGTTGAGACATTATAATCGTTTGGTTGTGGCCTTGGTCTTGCTTAAGAGGTAAACCCTGCAGCAGACTGAGACCTGGTTTGAGGATTCTATGCATGAATGCCTTTTAAAAAAAGCCTTGACTGTCTGTTTGTCTTGTTCCTGCATTTGGCATGGGGGGTTGCTTGTCGTTTCTGCTTGGCTTGGCTAATATCTTTTGTGTTGCAGTTCTTTCTTTCATCTATTCTTGGAGCAGGAGGGTGGTTTGAAACATTAACATTAACATTCACATTGGTTTCTATTGTGCAGCTTTTGCCATCTAGTAAAGTTTCAGTCTAAGCGACTTAGTGATAAATACCTACATGATTGAGAGTTTGCAATGATGATGCCCAAAGTATGTGTGTGGTAGATGGAATGACTGTGGCTCGATACTTGTTTTAAACTCAACTTAATAAGTATGTGAGGCACAAATAGCACGAAGCTGCCATACTATGTAACTGTCCAGCACTCATTTGTCTTGCACTTTCTCTCTCTCCAACAGTAGCTTGATGTTTTCAGCCTCTTCCTCGTCAAAAAGCATGATCGGAGACCTTGGACGTACTGTACTAATCCTTGTGCATCTTGATCCATTAAGCTTTAGTGTATTTCTTAAGAGTCCCTATTGATATTGTGAAGAAAGCTCAAATGACATTGTGTACTCCTCAATATTCAAAAGGGAGAAAAGGGTTCATTCTATTTTTATATTGCAAAATGAAAATGTTCTCACAAAGTGATTTTTTTTTTTTTTTTTAAATCAGAAAAGTATTAATACAGGATTAAAATTTTGAAATTATGGTTCAATTTGAAGTAATTTTGGTGATTATTTTAGGTTACCAGGTACTTTGAAAATACACTTCTCGACTTTTGATAGGGAGTGTCCAGGTGGGATCTGAATGTGACTGATATATCAGACATGTTGTCATACAAATAGTATACAATATTGCCATGGAACTGAAGCATGTGCAACTTTTCAAGTTGATTAAACATAAACACACAGTTCAATCAGTTGTTGCATTATGTCACATGAAATATCCCGGTAGCCTGTCAAATGTTGAGAAGTATAAATTTCCTTATACATCTCTACATGCTTAATGGATCAGCACTAGCCATCTAGTGGCTGCTTGTGGCTGTGGTCTTTCCTGTCTGTCTGTCTGTCTGTCCCTACACTGTGTGGGTGTTTGTTCCAGGTGTCTCAGGGGGGTACCACCATCTGCCTCAGTGGCTTCACCCCTATTGATGTGCCACCACCCCGGGGACCCCTGTGGATCCTTGGAGATGTCTTTATTGGGCCTCAGTACACTGAATTTGATCTCGGAAATAACAGAGTTGGATTTGCAACAAGCAAATAAGTTATTCCACTACTTAAAGGTAGAGGTAACGATATCAAAATGTAAATTATGTCGTGGAAATATACATGAGTGGAAGTCTTTCATTGTGGTTTACAAACATTGTGCGAGTGTAGATTTTGGCATTTGTATATTTTGTAAAATGTTGAGTGAATGGAATAAACTTTCTCTACAAAAAAGCAAGTTTCTGTTATGTCTTATTGGTCACATTGTTGTGCAAGTAGGTAATTAATTTCATTAAGTGTTGGTGGAACTGATGACTTAATCCAAGGACGAAGGACAGAGAAGTGAAAATCCTTTGCCGTCTCCCAAGTCATCCATGTACCTCCGTACACTGTTGAATATTACCGCCTCCTTAAGCTTAGTGTAGTGGATAGAGCGTCTATCTGGAGAGAGGAAGGTTGATGGTTTGAGGGCGCTTCATAGAGCGAATACAGTATTTAAACGGATTAAATATGCAACAAATTGGAGGAGTAAATGGGTAGACTGATCATGATTCGAACCCACAATCATTGCTTTTTGGCGTGCCCAATGGATGCAACTCTGCTCAGCAAATCGCAGTGCCTCAGATGACTGGGCCTCCGGATAAGTTAAAATTGTTCAGGTTCTACTGCACCTGATGGAGTCAGAGGGGTTTAAATCAATAAAAGAAATATAAAACCCCACTTGACTAGTATTGATTTAAACCCCAGTGCATGGAACTAAAATGGGGATTAGGTGCTTACATTGGGACACGGCTGATTGCGTGCCGTCGCATCCCGGAGACGATGCAGATCATTGTTCTAACCATTTCTATCTTGTTTGTAAGGCTGAGACCTGGTTATTCATAAGATGACGGGAGAACACATCCATGAGCATTTACAGCCCAAGAAGATCCGGGCTAGAACAGGTCTTCAGCAACCTATGCTTGTCTTATGAGGTGACTATGCTTGTTGGAGGCGACTTATGGGATCAGGTGTTCAGACTCACTGACTTGGTTGATACATGTCATCATAAGCCAATTGCATAGATCGAAGCTGATGTGAATCACTGGATTGTTGACTTGATTATATACAGATGTCCGTCATATAGCGGAGTGATACATTCAAATTGAAAAATCAAACACAAACATTAATATATACATGATATGGAGGACCTTTCAACAGGCCAAATGGATTCTCTATTAGATCAACGTTTGGAAAGTATTTGAATGAGCTACCAATGGTGGGGGTTCTTTTTCGCAGTTGGGCTGCTTTGACCTCCCACACTGTAGGCATCAACGATCAGTTGAGGTGAAATTTGTTGAGAATAAAGCTATCATTAAATAACACATAGGTTACTATGGATTCTAACCATCAACTCAATAAATCCTTGAAGCTTCAAGGCGCAGCTCTGTAAATGTGCAGCCTAGATGCAGTGTTTGTGCAGCTTTATGAAGTATAAGATAATGTTGTGCTTGACCTTGGTTTTTGGCAAGGGAAGGAAAAGCAGACATGTCAAAGAAAAACAAAATTCAAATGATGTCCATCACTAGATTATCTGGTCGAGACATGATTATTTACAGCCTGTTGACAACTAGCTGCAATATTGCTTATTGCAGCATAAAACAACAAACAAATTCACAGTGATTGATGAATTCCCTGTCCATTGCACCACCACATCACTCTGTCCGACTACTGGACTGCAATTCTGCTTATGTTCAACCTTTGTCGTTGCAGTTTTGACAAGAACGTTATTAAAAAAGACACCCAAAAATCAATATATTAACAAAACACTTTATTGTGTGTAGCAATGCACATGCATGCATACAAGCATGACAAATACGTCTTCACGTGACTATCAGTGTGTTGTATATAATCTTTTACAAAATTCATCCACACACCGTTCCATTATATACACAAGGGAAGGACATTCCTTCCAACAAAACCAATTTTCAGAGACACTGGGTTACAGATATATCAGCTCAACCTGTCACTGTTTATACCTGTTGGGCATTTTGTACCAAAGACGGACACCCTGTACAATAGACTAGGGCCTTGTTGACGGCTATGAATTGTTTATACAATCCAATCTCTGTTCTGGAGATTTGTTTTGAAGACAATACAAAGGATTGGCAGCTTGATAGTAGACCTCAACTGTCTGAATGCAAGACTTGTATGTTATGTGTACAAGTCTGGCTGGCGTATCCGAGAAGCTTTGTCTTTGTTTCGTGCATGTTCTTTCAACATAGTCATAACTTCACTGTCAAACTCTTCTGGCGTAGGCTTGGCACCTGAAACAGTAACAGGAGATTTCATACAGATCTTTGGATGAAAAATTCAAGCACTTTATCATGTTTTGATTTTGGTTTTTGTTTGTTGTTTAACTCTACACTCAGCAATATTATAGCTATATGGCAGTGATCTGTATAAATAATCGAGTCTGGACCAGACAATCCAGAGATGGATATCATGAGCATCGATCCATGAAATTAGGACATGACATGTATCAAACCTATTCTAACCCGGATCTTCGCAGGTCTTTCATCATGTTTATTGGGACTTGAACTTCAGGGGTACTGACACTCGAATGGCAATCATTAACAAGTGCCCTATTCATTCCATACACTGATTGTCTTTAGGATAATAAAGTATTTCGTCAATCACTTTTAAAGGATTTCATTGACTTCACAAGTGGTATCATCTAATGTGTTAGGCTGTTCTAAAGTCAAGGATATTCCTCATCTATGGTGGTTAAGATTCTGCCAACATTATATCTGCAAGGCAATAGATTACAATAGGTTAAAGGTTATGACAAGCTTTAATAACACTTCACATATGGCAACATATGCACAAATTAAACTTTAAAGATAAAAAAACAAATCTGAAATAACATTTAACCTGCATTATTACCACCTTCATTATTTCTTTTTAAAATAGAAAACGATTGGCCTATCTGGTCTGATCATGCCAAGAGTGCCCTGAAAATACTAAACCGGTTCAAACCGTGCACTTATTGTTTAGGGAAGTACTCATGGTAGTTGGGAATTTATCAGAGGCCAATATTCGGCCCCAAGTCAAGTAAACGACAACGAAGATTCCCAATTTGAATAAAATAATTCCCAAAGTCTCAGACGTTTACCACTTTGTGAAACCCACGAGCACGGGTATGGTGCTGACAAACCTAGAAACATAATTGGGGTGAACCAGGATTTGAACCCACAATCATAGGTTTCTGGCGTGCCCAAGGGACGCACAGCGAATCGCAAGGAATACATAGGATTAGTTGAAAAATTACAGAAATTGGTAAGGGTTTCTCTTGTATATCATCACAAGCACGAGTGACGACAATGTGTTTCTACTACCCCTGACCACCCAATCAAACTTCATTCTTACAACTTCATATCATTTCTGTTTTGTGTTCATCTGTTTACAGATCCTGTCTATTTCAAAAGAGAGGCATAAAATGAAAATTTTGGGAAGAGTTTCATTCCCCCTCAAAGTGGTACTGGTAAAGAAAAAATATACATATGGACAGGATGGAAGGGAAGCATTTCTCAAAGAATGTTTCAATCATCATGATTCTTTTTTAACCTCACACAATCTTAAGAGATCAGGTTCACATTAATAGGTGACCAATTTAGTTTCCATTCTGATCACCCCTTGTAATTATACCACGACTTACCGGTGACCCAGTAGTAGATCTCCCAGTCATTGGTGGGTTGGTTGATGAGTCGGTCGTACAGTAGGAGCTGGGATTCATTCAGACTGTCCAGATGCTTGGCAGCAAAAGTACTGGAAAAAAGTATTACGATAATTGCAACAAAGTGATGCAGGTTTTATATGTTTACTATGTTGGTGAATCCCACAACAATGACAAAGAGTGAACCAGGATTCGGACCTATGGTCATGGGCTTGTGTCAGGCCTAAGGAACGTAATGTTGCACTGCAAACTGCGGGGTCTTATACTTCTGTGACGCCCTTGCTACGAGCAAAGATCTAAAATCTCAAGCTGACTCTTGATCAACATCGACATCAATTTTTACTGCAGAAACAACTTTCAACCTATGACATGTTTGCACATATAATGTCAGACAGTAATAAACTGATAGCTAGAGTCGGTGGCAGTTTGAATAGATAAAATATACCAGAGCAACTAAACATACTAAATATTCTAAAGGACAATACTTTTACATCAAGTCATAAAAAGCAGCCAGTAAATCTTGATGGGTTTATCATGGTTATAGTCATAATAATGTGAGTGCATGGGATTTTCATTACCCATTATTCGAGTCTCTTACCAGTGAACGAGTCCTAAATGTCACACATTGCCAGTCTGGTAATAAAGTGATCATTGTGATGAAAGATTTGTTCAATGCTGAAAATTCATCAAATAAATTATAATCCTTAGCCCCTAACAAACCTGAGCAGGAGGCCGTTCTCCAGCATGCCTCTTTTGCGACTCTGATACAACAACCTGGCTCTCTTCAGTTCAATGTCCTCATTGGTCTTCTCTACGTAGGCAGGTATTGGAGGATCCATGTCGGACCCAGCATCTATAGGGCCGGAACTCAGCATCCGTCCAAACACTGGAGTAGGCATTCTCTGAAACAGGCAACAATTCTCTATGCTGTGGCATCAACTAATTTGTCTTACAGTACAGAAGCCTTGATGAATGATAATTCCCTTACAGCATATTTAAAAATAGAAGCAGTAACCATGGTAACTGAGGCTGGGAAAGTCAACTTGTTTGCAGATTTTTGGGTTCATAAATTTTAAGAGAATACATTTTGGAAGGAAACATTTTGTGTACTCAGAATGCTATTGTTTGAAGAGCTAGCAATTAGCACATCTTCGATAATATAAGCGGACTGGTACATAGCTATGGCTGCCCAACTAAGGCCGGCCCCTCATAGTGCTTCTCTGTCTACTATGTCAGCAGGTCTAAGCTCTAGCGCACCGTTTATTAGAATTATAGATCTAGGATAATATTGATGATGTAATATTAATGAGGTCATCTTTCCTCAACGTGTAACGCGTTTGAGTATCTTCAAGTGCGTTGGTTAACGGCAAGATCCCCAAATGAATGACGTAATTCAATTTACCATCTCCATTATGCCGAAGCCGAAAGACGATTTTCAATGTCAATGTCAAACTTGTTTCCAGAATTGTGCTGTTTAGTTGCTGTCCAAACTATTCTTATGACAGGTAACATATATAACTCAACATTTGCATTTATATCTGTGTTAATTGTAGCTTCTAATAATACTTACACGCTGACGAACCTGATAAATAAAACGCCTTATCCCAAGAAATGCTTTCGAAAGCCCTGCCATATTTATCTTTATGTAACAAATTTAGAGTTACTTGCCCTTGAAAGGGGAGGTAATACCGCTCGAATGAGTAACGATGTCAAACTGAGTCAGTGATCGTCATAGGCAAGATCAATCCGTTGTATTTCAGTGTGTTGGAGAATATGACTGAAAAACATTTTAATGACGAAGGCAAGTATTTAGATACTAGTGTAACGCCTTGTGACACAAAGTATCTCTCTTTCCCGATATCCATCCTATTCTTTAATGTTTATATTTACAACAACATCAATGACGATAATAATGTACCTTAATATAGAATAACAATTAGCTGCATCAACAATATGTCTCTATAGAAGCAAGAAGATAAATTACAAAATGTGTCAAGAATCAAAGATGGTTGCTGGAAAACAATAAAGTATCTATTCGCTCATTTCTCCCCGATGTAACTGGAATACTATTCAAAGCAGATTCAAACCCATCTCACTCACTCTGTTACCCGTCTTCCCACTCGGCCACACTCACCCACCCACTCGCCCTCACTCACCCACCCACTCACTCCAACAACACTTATGAGTATATTGCAAGTTAGTCTTTACCGACTAACTGCGGCATGGCATCTCAGTGAGCTAGCACTATAAATCGGCATCAGTCCGGACTAGTACAAGCAGCCACACAAACACACACACGTGCATGCACGTCGCTATATAAGTGCAAATATCTTGGACGCGACGTTAAACCCCATTTCACCTCACCTCATTCGTCATTATTGATTTAACGTGATTTTAGATTTGATTCTTCTTATTTATATGTTAAATTTAGTTAAACATGGTTTTGATATTTCTCCACAATGTTAATATACGTATCTACATATTCATGCTGTGGTTTAGCGTGAATATTGGAAGAAGAACTATTTTGCGCATTTGCCCTCGGTTGGTAGCTCTGAGACCACTGAAGACCAAACCTCAGGTGTGAAGTCTTAGAGGACAGCAGTCAGGTGTATTTGTTACAGGATGAAAATGGTCGAAGTAATGGTGATCACGTGACATGGCGCACACATGAACAGAGTGTTCGATGTTAGAAGAATCTCACTGGTCAACTCCATGTGCAAGATTTTGACTTCAGTTATAAATAATAATCTGCAACATTGGTGATAATAACAATATAATAACAGAATCACAAGTTGGATTTAAGCGAAATTTATCCCACCACGGACCATATATTTACTTTGCAAGCTTTGACCAACAAATATTTATGAAAGAAAAATGGAAAGTTTTATTGTCTCCTTATTGAGTGAGTGAGGTTTTACGCCGCTTTTAGCAATATTCCAGCAATATCACGGCGGGGGACACCATAAATGGGCTTCACACCTTGTACCCATGTCGGGAATCGAACCCGTGTCTTCGGTGTGACGAGCGAACGCTTTAACCACTAGGCTACCCGGTCGCCCTGACTCTTTATTGACTTCTCCAAAGATTTTGACTGCATAAATCATGACGGACGCGTCATACCAAAAGACGTTAAAAGATGGTACTTGTTGTTACCCTGTCTGGCGCTCGGCATTAAGGGGCTAAAACAAGGACTGGTCGGCTCGGAGTCAGTATACTGTGTCTGAGTTGGGTATTCATGTTAAACTGCGGTATGGTATCTCAGTGGGCTAGCACTATAAATCGGCATCAGTTCGGACTAGTACAAGCAGCCACACACACACACGTGCATGCACGTCGCTATATAAGTGCAATAATCTTGGACGCGACCCAATTTCATCTCACCTCAAATGTAACATTGGCACCCGTCAAGGGTGTATCCTGAGTCCCCAATTATTCATCATTTTCACCAATCACCCTGCTTGTTCGACGAGGAAGATGGGAGAGGTGGTTTTATATATCCCATATGTCTGACGTGTCTTTATTATTAAATGCTTTAAAAAAAATAAATATTTTGGAACGTTTTGTGCAGCAATTAGGATGAAAGTAAATCTCAACAAAACTAAAATTATGGTATCTAGAAATGGAAGTCCCCTCCGCAAAAATGACAATTTAAAATGCTTCTAAACGGAGTGGAAATAGTAGTTGTCAACATGTAAAGATATCTTGGTGTAGTTTTTACACCTAAATTGTCATGGACAAAGGCTCAATCATGTTTAGCAGCACAGGCGAGAAAAGCAGTATTTTCAATTAACAACATTTTGGATGCATTAGTCATAATGATCTTTTAACCTTTTTTATGCTGTTTTCTGTGCTATGCATCTGAGATATGGGGGAACCCCTTATTGCAACATCATTGAGAGTGTGACCACGAGATTCTGAGAGTAAACAAGTATACTGATAACAATATTGTCCTGGGAGAGTGTGGCAGTCTCCATGCAATATAGTTATACATCCAGAGCAATTAATACTGGTGCATACGGATTTACCCACAACAGCATAGAATTCCCCACCGAGCATATACAATTATTAAAACTCTTGATGATAATGGTAAAATACTTGGGCATGTCATATTTGAAATACTTTATTCAGATAAGATTAATATTGACATCATGGCTGTCTCAACCCATTAGTTGCATGTCATCATTCATGATAATCTTCAACAGTGATTTTATGACTGCTTCGTTAAATATTGGCAAACCTATTTCACTTGTGACCTCACTTATCAACGGAAAATATTAACCAAGTTTCGGTGTAATAACTTCAGACTTGCTGTCGAATGCGGCCGCCATACAAAGACCCCATATACCGAAGGCTTCTGCCATGATGCTAGAGGCTTTGATTATGTTTAGGGTAAATATACATGTATTGTTTATATGTGACAATTATTCCCAACCGATAGGAGAATGTTTCACTAATCATCTCATCAATCCTCCAATAACTAAAACCTTCGTAAGACTTATGTAAAAAATATCCATATATCTAAATACTAGTATATGATTAAATGCCTTTGTCAAGTACTAAAGATAAGAAGCAAATCACCTATCCCCGTGACATAAAGTACATAAAGTGTACTTTCCTCCAACCGTTTATTCAGCATGTACATTTTTATAAAATTCCACCTTGTTTGTATTATTATGGGCCTGGAGCCTAGAGTACTAAATATTTGTTTAAAGTCTATGTCTGTTTGTCCGTCTGTCTATCTGTCTGCATATATAGCGCTGTTTGTTTGTTTGTTTGTTTGTTTGTTGTTTAAGTCCGCACTCAGAAATATTCCAGCTATATGACGGAGCTCTGTAAATAATCGAGTCTGGACCAGACAATCCAGTGACTCACATCATGAACATCAGTCTATGCAATTGGGATACGAGGACATGCATCAACCAATTGCAAGTCACCGATCCTGACCGTCCGATCCCGTTAGTCGCCTCTTACATCTATTCTAACCTAGGGTCAGATTATGACCCGGATTAAGGGTCCTGTCCGAAGGGGCTTATACTTAGAGGGCATTCGCCGAATATTTAAAAAATACAAAGGATATAAACATTCTGAGCACTTTGGAAACATACTGAGCAATTAGATATTTTTTAGAAAGTTTTAGAGAAACCCATTGAACTAGTTTCCTCTACGACAAAAGACAGGGAAAGGGAAATGTTCGATTACATTAATACGGAACGTGCTGTTCAGTCGAACGTTGCCTCTTACACACCTATGGGTGAGCAATCCATTTGCGGTAGCTGGCATCAAACATATGTGTAATTACGAATTCGAGGTCTGTGATTGGCTACTACAGGATAATGACCTAAGGTCAGATTATGACAAACTACTTTCCTGATTACAAGTTTCATTGCAAGGCTTCAGAAGCAATCGTTTACGTCTGCGTTGAACCTTTCATATAGGTTTGGGGTGTTCAATAAATGTTCTTTGATGTTATGTAGTTTTCACGATCATGATCGCCTTGATAATGCACAGATTTGGCTGAAATCTTTTTGTGGAGGGACACACTAGATGATGTTATTAGTGGTAAGCAGTAAGCCGGTTGACGTCATTTATGACCTTTGTGTGTAAGAAACAGATTACTACACGTGTATGTCAGATACCATTTATCTAAACGTATTTAAATTGACACTCGTGTAGCAATCCCTATTTCTCAGAAGTATTGATGAAGCGAATGTAGAAGTGCCATTTTCATGGAATTTTAATGTCTTTATTTTTATTTTTTTGTACATATCTATTTTACAAATATTGGATGCATCATGGTGTTTTATATTTTATGGTTTTTTGGTAAAATAAGAATAAAATAATATATAAGTCATAAAAAGGTGGCAGTATTCTAACGTTTGTGGGTTTAAGCGAATGTCAATTATATTGACATTTGGTTATGTTTATCTATTATTTCATATGAATTTCATTCATCTGAATGGTTATGAAGTCAGAGCTATGGTAAAGTATAATGCTGGATCAAGAGTATTGTCTCATTCTGGAACCAGGATGAAACTTGTTTATCACATGACCCTAATTCTTATCTTCTCAGTGGCTCATTTCAAAACTAAGATAGTTCCCTTTGCACCAATCTAACCACCTCACAATCACAGCACAACACACGAGGCAACAACAAGGTGGTAACAGGGTTAAACAGGTCAGTTAAATACTTAATCACTAGATTATGTTTAGGTTTATTAGTTCTTTTATATGTTCATTAAATATGTTGTTTCTTAAACATTAATGTTATTAAGTAACTTGTCAAATATGATAATGTTGAAAAAAGTATCGAACGTTTCTAATGTTGGTCAACTAAGTCCAAGCTATAGTTCATTTGGTAGTGTAGGAAGTTGCAATAAATGTTCTGATTGGAGTTAAAATAATTATTAAACGTCAGCTTTTTTCAGTTGGCTGTGTGCATATATAAGAAATAGTTTTGTTTGAATTGTGTGCGTGGAGACCTTAAGTGATGGTGAATGCATTGTCACAATGTTGTATGATGATTACAGGCAATCCATGTTCATCTTACGTGAGTCAACACGTTTTATTACATGGCTCAATTCTACAAATAGGTAAGGCTTATTATCATGTTTAAATATATTTATCTTTATGTACACATTTTGTGTAACCTTTGAGGGTTACCACATATTTATCATGTTATGTGTGGAATGATTGCTATGTTAGGTATGTGTAAATATTGTTTTAATTGTGAGTATGTGGGCAAAACGTGGTATTTGGCGGGAAATTACCTCCCTTGGCGTGATAGCATATGTCATCATGACTGACTAATTGATTAATGTGTATAAAAATTTACATGTGTTGTCGTTATACACCTTTTTGATAGAAGCTGCTTGTGATATTTATGTACAATTGATATAATTTATGGCTGTTACAATACTGTTATAACTGTTTCAGTGCCATTTCCGAATTTCTACACAGTGTCTACTGTTAGTGAATAATTCTCTAGGCATCAACTTGACCGTATCTTGGACATAGTGTGCAGATAGTGGAACATTGCCACACCTGGGGTATGTCGAGTTATTAGCCCCAGGCCTTGAATCAGTGGACACTTTGCCTTGTTTACTACTAGTTGTCACAGACAGTAGATATAACTAGTCAGTGCCAATCTTGCTGGGTATTTTTATCTTGTCATCCATGATAGAAAGATGTAAGGCAACAGTAGGTACAAGATTTCTTCAAAAAGCATCACATCATACCCCATGGTATTTGACATTGCAGTCATGTCAGAGTTCAACTATTCCATCAGACATAGATGTTTCTCCTTCACTTTTGTTGTACAAGTACAGGAAGCAGGATCCAATCCAGGTACACTTGTCAAATGTTACCACTCGTACTGTTGTTGTTCCACCTAGAGATGTACTCTGTGAAATTCAACCAGTATCTGTAGAAGTGTCCAAGCTTAGTCAGTCGTCCAATACTGAGTCCATTTTGGGCCTTATTGATGTAAATGATAAAGGACTGTCCCCTGAAGAATTGGATGAAGGTGTTAAACTTATCTCAAAGTACAAGTGGGGAATTAGATCTTGGTCATTCAACTGCAGTACAACATCGTATCGAGTTAATGGATAAAACTAATGACGTATTCCCCCAGTCATGTTTCAAGAGTTGAAAGATCATCTTAGACAGTTGCTAGCATGTGGAGTTATACTTAGATCACATGGTCCTTGGGCCTCTTACATTGTCCTGTGTAGGAAGAAGAATGGAAAACTTAGAATGTGCATGGACTTCAAACAACTAAACAGTTCCACTATTAAGGACAGATTTGCATTTCCAAGGAAAGAGGAAATTTTAGATTGTCTAGCTGGCAGTAAGTTTAACACTAAGTTGGATATGAAGTCTGACTATTACCAAGTCGAACTTGCAGAAGAACAAAATGAGCGCACTGCTTTTACAGTTGGCCCTTTGAGTTTCTTTGAGTATAATAGGCTTTGGTTTGGACTTTGCAACAGTCCGGCGACATTTCAACGTCTCATGCAAGACTGTCTTGGTGATTTGCATTTATCAGTCTGTGTGATATACATTGATGATCTTATGATCTTATCATAATTGCTGATAGCTATGAGGAATGACAATTTACATGTGTTGTCATACGATGCCATAGTACAAATACACCTTTTTGATAGAAGCTACTTGTGGTGTTTATGTACAATTGATATAATTTATGGCTGTTACAATACTGTTGTAATTGTTTCAGGGCCATTTCCGATTTCTATATTTCCACGTTTCTACATTTCTTCATTTCTGACTAAAACCGATCACAACCCCACAGCGAGTCATGTTAACTCTTGGCGATATGGCAGCTTTAACACGAATATGAAAACGTTTGGCACAAATTATTTATTGTCATGTTGCACAAAAACATCGTTCAATGGAATGTTGCTTTCTCTGTAGTTTTGATGTTGTAATGCCCATAGTGAAGGGTGGCCCAGTTAAAACCGCGTTAGTCATGAGTTAAACATTCCTCGCCAGCAACACCGTGATTGATGTATTATGGTGCGTGGTCAATAATTGGGAACTCAGATGTTGGAAAGTCATTAGCTGCATGACATAAAATATACTTTTGGATGAGTTAAGCAATAAATTATAACCTGAACAACGATTTCTCATATGTTTATAAAGCATATAGTCACTTTTTACCCTAGAGCAGAACTGTAATCAAGTATGACATTTGACGTACATGTTTAAGCCACACCTGCCTAATTTAATCCCGTCCAACAATTTCATTTGTCCTGTAGTAGAATTATATTAGTGACGCCTGATGTATTGTACAAAATAATCGATTTATTAGTCCGCGCGTTCAAGCAATCATTTAACGGGAGAAACGGGAGAAACAAGAGGTCAGCCTGATGAGCTACATTTGTTGTAAAAATATCAATCTTTTTCCTCAGTATATACCACGAGGCCGGTAAGTGTATTTGCCATATTGCTTGTTTCTTTAACCAATCCTTGGCAACATCTTTAGATACCTTAGCCACTGCGGCTAGTTTTTGTATTGCCTCTATACATTTCAAATATCTCACGGGCTATAGTAAATTTTATCCATTATTAATTAATATTGACGTTTCTTTAATACAATCATTTAGACAAATGTTTGTATAAGTGTATAACAATGGAAAACTACAAGCCAACAAAAGAATAAGTTGAAATAGCTATCGAAGCATTTATGCTTCTGGACAAAATTATTAAATTGAAAGAATAACCACAATGTGTATATCTTATCAAGGGTGATATGTCGAGTATCCTGGCCTAATATACTTTTGGATGAGTTAAGCAATAAATTATAACCTGAACAACGATTTCACATATGTTTATGAAGCATACAGTCACTTTTTACCCTAGAGCAGAACTGTAATCAAGTATGACATTTGACGTACATATATAAGCCACGCCTGGCTAATTTAATCCCGTCCAACAATTTCATTTGTCCTGTAGTAGAATTATATTAGTGACGCCTGATGTATTGTACAAAATAATCGATTTATTAGTCCGCACGTTCAAGCAATCATTTAACGAGTCGATCTGATAGCGAGACAGCATTGAAGCACTTGTCCAAAACACTGTATAGAAATGTATAAGTTTGAAGAAGTCGAGAAAAAAATCGCCAAATATGACTATGTCCGGTTTTCCATCTGCGACCTGAACGGCAGCAGTCGTGGTCAAGTGGTTGCTAGACGCCATGTTAGGACCTATCTGGAAAAAGGCCTGGACATGTTCCAGGGTAAGTATCAAAATTACAGATCCAGTCCTATCAAGCAGATACATTGATGCAACAAATGCATGCAAACCATATCTTGTGTTTGTTTCTTTGTTGCTTTTCGCCGCACCCAGCAACATTCCAGCTGTATGACGGAGGGTCTGTAAATAAGTCTTGACCAGACAAGCTAATGATTGATATCTTGAGCATCGACCCAAGCAACTGGGATATGATGACATGTATCAAATACGTCAGCGAGGCTGACAACCCGATCCCGTTATCGAGGCATAAGTGTTTTTAATGCAGCAACACAATATCGGTAGCAGATAGCCTCTGCGAGGACCCAAAGATGAGACACTGTTAGCCTAACAGTATCTATACTTAACAACAAACGTTCCTGTGACATTGAATAAGATTTAATGCAAAGTTATGTTTTTTACCAAATCTGAAACAATTTCGGTTTGCAACAGATAAAAGACTCCTGCAAGTGTTCAAATAGTTTAATTTGCCATACTGACTTCAGGAAATGCGTGATTTCATCAAAAAAACATGAACATGCCAAAATGTCAATTTACAAATCAATAGCATGTGTGTCCACCTCTGGTTGCGATGCAAGCAACACATCTTCGTCTCATGGGATGGACCAGGCGTCGCACAAAGTCCTCTGTGGGATATCTGTCCATATCTGCTGGAGCATGTTTCGAAGTTCCTGGAGTGTCTGTGGAACACCTGGTTGACGTTGAAGGCGCCGATCCATCTCATCCCGTATGTGCTCGATTAGTGAGAGATCAGGGGAGCGAGCCGGCCAGGGGATGACATTCACGCTGTTTTGTTGAAGAGAATCCCGAACAAGTCAAGCAATATGAGGCCTGGCGCTGTCATGTTGAAAGGTAATGACGACGTAAAAACGGTAGAACAACAGGGCCGATGATCTCGTCGCGGTAGCGCTGTCCATTGAGATTTCCCTCTACCACTATCAAACGGGTCCTCTGTCTTGCTGTAATCCCATCCCATACCATAACGCTGCCGCCCCCGAACCAATCCTCTTCCATGACACAATGATTGACGTAACGTTCACCTCGACGTCGGTACACTCGAATCCGTCCATCGCTGTGGCTGAGGTGAAAACGAGACTCGTCAATGAATATAATTTGTCCCCACTGCCTGGCCGTCCAGCGTAGACGCTGTCTGCACCACTGTAGACGTGCTTGACGGTGGTTTCCTGTCAAAATGGGACGTCTGGCAGGTCTTCTGACGACAATCCCTGCACATCTGAGGCGACGACGTACGGTTTGTGAAGATATTCGTCGAAGGCAGGGGATGCTTCTTGCAGTCACTGTTGCTGGCTGGAATCGATTTCGTAGGTGTGTTGTTCGAACCCAGTTGTCTTGTCGATTATTGGTTACGCGTGGCCTGCCACTCCGAGGATGGTCTCTGACTGCATTCGTCTGTTGCCAACGTTGCCATAAACACCAAATGGTGTCTTGCAACATCACGTTGACTCGATCCTGCTTCAAGCTTACCAATGGATCGCAGACGCTCATTTTCGGACAGGCTTGGCATTTCGTAATTGCGTACTTTTGTTGTTTTTCTGAGTGGTTGTTGTCAGCACGATGCTAAACAATGCATATTGAATCCCGTTAACGCACATGGTTTTATACCCTTTCTTGGGTAGTGAAATGCATGGGGCTTACATAAAAGTCAACTTTTGCATGAAATGCATGGTTTTCTGTAGCAGTTGCGTTTTTGTGACTTGATTCCATACATGTACTTCAATATTGAAAACCAAACTTCACTTGTTTGAAAAATACACTAAAATATTGTTGTCACAGGAACTTTTGTTGTTGAGGATACTTTGACTGATTACTCATTATTATCTACCGCAATGGATTTTTTTAGGACCGTGCACATCATGAAAATGAATGTCACGTTTGCTATCTGAACAGTAACATTTGACATATGTGTGAAACACCTGAAACAAACTTACTGATCAGTTGAGAAACGCACACTGGTTAAAATATCCCGAAACGCTAAATGGTTTCACGACTACTGACGAGTGCAATGCCATCCATGGACCTATACGTTAGGAAGAGTTAGAGATGGAGGTGGAAACCATGTGACATTGTTACATTGTGATAATTATCAGTCCAGAATATCCTATCAATCAATAAATTAAAGTTCCAATCAATAAATTTGTGTTAGTTTTGTTTCTCAAACAATTGGGTCCATTTTCGCCAAAATTTGTTGTTACTTTCTCCAAAATTTGGGCCATTTTCTCTCCAAAATTTGGGACCATTTTCTCCAAATTGTCCGGGGCCATTTTCTCCTGCACCCGCAGGGATGATCCTACTGCAATCTCATTATAATCAGACCTTAGTTCTCGCTACCAATAAACAAAGATCTGAAGACATCCCATTATGGGTCACGTCAGAACGACCTTTCATCCGACCAATCAGAGCGTCGCTTACCAGATCATGAAAGTGACAGTCGGAATGTCATTTCTCATCATGCAACCTCGAAAACTTTAACATGGGGTAATCCGAACGATAGTTACGGGTTTAACGACTGAATCCTTACAATCTAGGCCATCTCTTAGCCATTCCAGAATGGTTTTTTTGTTCAGGTTTCAAATTTGTAATCGAGAATTTGTCAAAATATGTTTCGAAGCGTAGTCGCCAATTTGAAATTAGTGCTGTAAAGCACGAGAAAGCTGCCTTCTGATTGGCCATTCAATGGGTCGGTCAAAGTTCGCGCAAGGTCGGTCTGACGTGACCCGTAATGGGATGTCCTCAGATCTTTGTTTAGCGGTAGCGAGAACTAAGATCTGATTTTAATGAGATTGATCCTACTGTGTTATGATCGGGAGAGGGCTACACTCACCATATGTTGCATCCGTGTTAAGCCGCGCTGTTTCGCTTGATGTCGCTGACTTCGGTTGTGGTTCCACAACTGTATATAGCTTTTATTGAGCGAAAATATGATTATTTATTTTTTTCCAATACTTTAGTTTGTTCATTAGTACAGTCATCACAGCTATAACAACAATAATATAAAAAATGGTAAAAAAATGATTTTTACATAGTTTCTAAGGTAGACGATATTTATAACTTCTTAAAAAATAGGGGCGGTCGGGTAGCCTAGTGGTTAAAGCGTTCACTCGTCACGCGGAAGACCTGGGTTCGATTCCCGACTTGGGTACAAAGGATGATTGGAGGGGCTATGAGAAGGCAACGAGTTGTCATGTTTGTCTCCGGACAATTGAGCTAATGCAAACAATCACGATGACTTTCCTATTAAATAATATACTGATCAGATAACTCTGCATTTGTTGCTAAGAAAAGGTGTATATCCTTACGAATATATGGATGATTTGTTTAGATTTGAAGAAACTAAATTACCACCCACTGAATCATTCTATAGTAACTAAACAGAATAAAAAATAACCGATGCTGATTATAAAAGCGCTCTTAATGTTTGGGATAAATTAGTTTGTAAGAATTTAGGCGATTATCATAATCTGTACATAAAAACCAATGTACTGTTACTCAACGATGCATTTGAGATATTTAGAAAGACATGTTTAAGACAATATGACTTGGATCAGGCATGGTACTATTCCAGTCTCAGACTCTCGTGGGTTGCATTGTTGAAGAAGACAGGTGTAGAACTAAAATTACTCACTGATGATGATATGCACTTGTTTGTTGAGAAAGGATTCAGAGGTGGTATATCAATGACAGCGAAAAGGTATTCTAAGGCCAATAATCAATTAGTAGAAGGATATGATTCGAGTAAACCTACTACACACATATTATATCTCAACGCCAACAATTTGTACGGTTTGGCTGTGAGGCAACCTTTACCCACGGGTGGTTTTAAGTGGGTAATCAATATCAATGTGAATAATATTCCCGAAGATTCTGATAAAGGGTACATACGAGAAGTTGACTTTGAATATCCAAGAGAGTTACACAAAGACCATAACAGTTATCTGCAAGCTCCCAAAAGATTAATGGTTGATACAGTTTGGATGTCAGAATATCAACGTAACTTGATGGGAAAGACTAAGTTAGCTAACATAGAAAACTCGTACCAAATTTGATGGATAAGACTAAATATGTTGTCCACGATAGAAATCTCCAGTTATATCCGTCATTAGGCATGAAACCAAAGAAAGTACACAGAGTTCTTAAGTTTGATCAAAGTCCTTGGATGGAGCCCTATATAAGGATGAACACAGATTTAAGAAAGACTGCTACTAGCGATTTTGAAAAGAACCTATATAAGCTCATGAGCAACTCAGTATTTTGTAAAACTATGGGAAATCTAAGGAGCATGTTGATGTTAAATTTGTCAGATCTTATTAGGTAGAAAGACTTAGGAAACGTATAGCTAGTCCAGCTTTTAACAGAAGTAAGATATTTGATAATGACTTAGTAGCATTACATATGCGGAAGAGTAATATTAAATTCAACAGACCAGTATACTTTAGTATGAGTATTCTTGACTTGCCAAAACACTTAATGTATGACTTCTATTACAATGAACTTAAGAAGCAATACGGTGATAGATGCGAGGTGTTATATACCGATACAGATTCTTTGTTAATAGAAATACAAACCAAGGATGTGTATACAGATATGGCAGAAAAAATAGATATGTACGATACAAGTGATTACCCCAAAAAGAAAATCCATTGCACAGCGCAGTAAATAAAAAGGTATTAGGTAAGATGAAGGGTGAATGTGCTGGAACTCCTATTGCGGAGTGTGTTGCATTAAGACCTGCGATGTATTCTATAACGAAGTCTGATAATGAGGAGATAAGAAAAGCTAAAGGTGTTAAGAAGTATGTGGTAAAAAAGCATATCAAACACGAACATTATAAAGAAGCATTATTCAATGGTAGAACATTCAAACATGAGATGAATAATTTAAGACGTGACAGTCACAAGATGTATCATCAATATTCCCCTTCGGTACAAAGAGATGGATTGATAAGGATGGTGTAACTACCTATGCTTATGGTTACTTAGGAGGGTAATACTGTATCGTTGGGAACTATGAGCAACTTTTCTCTTACAAATCTCCTGCCCGGTCCATCTTTAAGATAAAAAAGAAAAGGCTCGCCTTCTTTCATAACAAATCGGTTAATGTTATATATCTTAAGAGAACATACCGGGTCGGTTGCATGACGTTGGCCTCCTTCGAGTCCACGGGCTGATACAAATATCTTACCCTTACTCTATCCAGAAGTGTTTGTTCTCTCCGTGGTGCTGAACATTCGGAAGTCACAGATTTCATTTTAATGGCATCGGATGGTTTCTTTCCAAATAATCTTGTTACTTTATTATTTAGCGCTGATACAGCAGCTGATAATCGTGTCACCCATTACCTTGATCTTAATCGATCTGATTTCATTTCAATCCCATATTGATACTCAAACAAACGTTCGGCTAATGTCCGGTTGAATCTTTCAACAATAGCTTGGCTAAGGTGGGCCTCTTTTTCAGCACGCCTGATTGCAACATCCTGCTTTGTTAATAGTTTAGTCACTGATCCGATAAACTCACGACCAGGATCTACTTGAAATAACTTAGACCATTTAAGTGGTCTGTGTTTATACATGCGGCCACGTGCATTAGCTACTTCAGTCGAATCTTTTGAGGTTAATGGTTCAGCCTCTTTGTACCGACTAGCTGCATCTACTGCGGTTAAAGCATATTTATGTGTTGCGTGTTACCTTGAGGGAGAAACAAGAGGTCAGCCTGATGAGCTACATTTGTTGTAAAAATATCAATCTTTTTCCTCAGTATATACCACGAGGCCGGTAAGTGTATTTGCCATATTGCTTGTTTCTTTAACCAATCCTTGGCAACATCTTTAGATACCTTAGCCACTGCGGCTAGTTTTTGTATTGCCTCTATACATTTCAAATATCTCACGGGCTATAGTAAATTTTATCCATTATTAATTAATATTGACGTTTCTTTAATACAATCATTTAGACAAATGTTTGTATAAGTGTATAACAATGGAAAACTACAAGCCAACAAAAGAATAAGTTGAAATAGCTATCGAAGCATTTATGCTTCTGGACAAAATTATTAAATTGAAAGAATAACCACAATGTGTATATCTTATCAAGGGTGATATGTCGAGTATCCTGGCCTAATATACTTTTGGATGAGTTAAGCAATAAATTATAACCTGAACAACGATTTCACATATGTTTATGAAGCATACAGTCACTTTTTACCCTAGAGCAGAACTGTAATCAAGTATGACATTTGACGTACATATATAAGCCACGCCTGGCTAATTTAATCCCGTCCAACAATTTCATTTGTCCTGTAGTAGAATTATATTAGTGACGCCTGATGTATTGTACAAAATAATCGATTTATTAGTCCGCACGTTCAAGCAATCATTTAACGAGTCGATCTGATAGCGAGACAGCATTGAAGCACTTGTCCAAAACACTGTATAGAAATGTATAAGTTTGAAGAAGTCGAGAAAAAATCACGGAAGTGATAAACGTCTAAGACCTGCAGCACTTGGGGCTTTCCTCCCACATTAAGCTGACACGCCGTGATATGACTGGAATATTGTTAAAAGCGGCGTTAACCCCAACTCACTCACTCACTCACTCACTCAACATCACCCGACATGTTGCTCACTAAACTGTGTTACATTTTCTCTTTAAGTTGAAATATTGTTGTCACCAAAATTTTGTGTACAGCTTTTCATTTGAATTTGACAACTTCCTAGTATAGATCCTTGAAGATTCGGGATAGAATAGGTCTTCAGCAACACATTCTTGGCGTAAAAGGCGATTATTGGGATCGGGTGGTCAGGCTCACTGGCTCAGTTGATGCATGTCATCGTATCCCAATTATGTGGATCGATGTTCATGATATCAATCACTGGAATGTTTTTAAGGTTACAGGTTTTTTCTTTTTTGGCCCTGGAAACATTTTCTTTGATACATCTGAACGAAATATTCCAATCACATTATGTTTCTCAAAATTTGAAAAATGTGTGATATATGAAAATTTGATATTTTAAAGCGTGATCTTTGTGTAAAGTAACTTTTACTGCTGCGAATTGCAGTTTAATACAATATATCATATTATATTCTTTGCGTCAGATTAAGAAATTCAATGCATTAGCCAGTGAATATAGTTTTACACTGCAGAAGAATGCTTGTGCTTGGTGGACAATATCATAAACATGAGTTGGTATCATTTCAGGTGTCTTGGCATTTGGCCCTCAAACAGAGCTTGTTGGAATAGAGCACGAGGAGAACTTTGGCAATGTATTGATTGTTCCTGACTCTGACACACTGAGGTCCATTCCCTGGGCACCAGAGAGGGTGAAGGTTGCTGAGATGCTGTGCGAGTCTCGGTGGAAGAAAGACAACTCTCCACAAGAAGCATGTCCTCGGTACGCAGCAAGGAAACAGCTGCAGAGGTTGGATAATCTTGGATTGAATTTTTATTCTGGCCATGAAATTGAGTTTCAACTCCTTGAAAATAATACCTTGGAGCCAGTTTTTGATTACAATTCAGACTTAAGCCAAAGGTTATTGAACAAGCACAGCACAGTTTTATTTCACTTCGACAAAAACTTTCAAGAATCTGATATTGATGTTGAAAGATACCATGTTGAGCTAGGGCCAGGTTTTTTTGAAGCTGTGACGAAACCAAAATATGGAATTGAGAGCGCCGATATGGCTTTTAATTTGCAGGAAGGTCTCCTGGAAATGGCGGATCAGAAAGGTCTTAGAGTAACCTTCATGTCTTATTTGTCCTCTAAAGATAAAACGGGTATTGCTACACATTTCAATTTTTCCCTCTGGAACAAATCTGGAGAAAACGTGTTTTATGAAGTGGGTGCTCCGGACAAACTCTCTGTAGTTGCTAAACAGTGGATTGCCGGTATCCTTAAGCACAGTAAAGCTCTCTCTGCTTTCACGAACCCAACGGTCAACTGCTACAGGAACTTTATCAATCCTTTTAAACCTGTGACTCCCAACTGGGGAATAGAAGATCGACAATCGTGTCTCCGCATCAAGAACGAAGGTCCATGGAAAACATACATCGAGAACAGACTTCCAAGAGGAAAGAGCAACATATATCTTGTGATGGCATCTACCATTGCTGCTGGATTGGATGGCGTTGAAAAGAAAATGGAGTGCCAAGTCCCGGGGAAACAAGACCATGCTGAATCGCTCCCCAGTTCCCTGGCTGAGGCTCTGGAAGAACTGGAACGGGATGAGGATTTGTGCAATGCCTTAGGAAAGGAACTGGTGACATTGTTCGTCAAGAGCAAGAGAGATGCGGAAATCGCCAAGTATGAAGGCATCGAGACTGATGAGGAAAGTTTTGCAATAGAGAAAGAAGACTACCTTTAAAAATAAAATTGTCATAATGCAACTACATTGTTGCTGTCTCAGGGGTGGAGGTTTTATCATTTCCTAAAACATTGTATGTTATGTAAGAAATATTAATTTGTGTAGTCATATCTTAGGAGATTTTGACAAGCAAAATTACGTTTTGGTGAACTGAAGCAATATTCACTCTTATACTCCTGATCAGCACATGTGTGTATTTAAAGTGTATTGTTTAAAGTGAAATGTCAGCTGCATATTGTTGAAGTTGCTTGACATTTAAACAGAGAAATATACGCTAAATAATGAGAGTCTATCCAATATATTTATCATCTGAATTCACTGATATAAGATTGATGCAAATAATGTAGGGAAACATTTCCTATTGTGACATAATGGAAAATTATGTCAATTGTTTGCAGAAATGGTCCTGTTTTCATTGTCAAATATTCACCTTTTACATCCACTAGGGTCCCGATCCAAAATTGAGTTTGCAGCCGTTCGACCTATCGTAACTCTATAGTTTTTAAAAGGATTAAGAAGTTCGAACATTTCGTGGATCGGGACTCTGTCACCTTTTGTTATATAGTTGCACATGTAACGGAACAAGTCGAAATAATAAGTGCTTTCTTATATCATAGCGCACTTTCGCTATTACTTCGACAGACATACATGTATGGACGTAATTTCCTCAGCTGGCTTGTAGCGCCTTTTCTTACGTAAGCTTTACCTTTTATTCCTACCTTTCAGGTTTTGTATACAGCAGTGCTCCACCGTCTTTATTTATTAAACGTGTTACTCCTTCTGAACTTCAGTACTTGTCTTGTCCTTTCATTCACTGTTTTTACCAGGAACCCTTATAGAGTTTGTGTCAGTATCCAACCACCTGGATTACAGAGTCATCAATAATTTCCACAACGCAAAGCCAGGCAAATTTGGTGGTTGATTAGATGGTACACTCCACTGTCACTGGGCATGGTTACACATGGTTCTAGTACACATAAATACAGTGCTTGTTTCTTTGTTTGTTTGTTTAACGCCGAACCCAATACATATATAGTCCGGAAATGTCCCAGTGTGTGCAGAAAGTGAGTTTTATGAACATTTTATAGAGTTTTGGACCTTCTTTACAGATCGAAATATGTACATTAGCTGTCTATTTTTCGACCCACACTTAAAATTAGTGCTCTTACAAGCAGGCGTCTTACAGTTAAACCATGGACCCACAAATAATGCTATGTCAGAATGAAAGGCAGCAATGATTCAACAAAAAAATCTTTTAAAGCAAAGAGTTTCTCCTGCGATCAAATCCCTGAAAAGTGAGATGCTGTGCATTGAAGGTGCCATTGCTAATCTGACAGAGACGAAGTGTAAATAAGGTAGAGTTGAATGTGGTGAGGCTAGATGTGGAGAAGTTAGCACAGAAGGACCTGGGAATACATTGGTCAACTTGAGAAAAGGATAGATCATTAGTAACAATGTGATAATATTTGGAATGCCTGAAAGTGACAGTTAGACAACGGAAGGTAAAAGCCAGGACACACAAGCAAAGACACAGTGAAAGACCCAGTACATGTCATACAGACACAAGAGTACCTATAACTTCTCGGAACAAGATATAATCCACAGCCAATCAAGAGGTCACAGCCATTAAGGCATTGTGATAGAGTGCCCAAAAAAGCTAAGACTTCATTGACATATAGGGGTACGGCCAGCACCTTAAGGATTTTACGACGCAACATCTTTTTTCGACGAGATGTCTGAAACACGCACAGCTATTCACAGATGTTCATAATTTAAAATCCACATAAATAAAATGTCCTTTTCGCACAAACACAGCTCAGATACTACATGGTCACAAATATTCTTAATTTTACATTTGCCATTTAGATAGGAGAGGGAACATCTTATATAGTGGTACCTGGTAATCTCTAGCTCTTTTATAGACATGCACTAAACTACGTGCATGACTATTAATCTGCTTATTCTGCACAAATTCAAAACCATTTTTCACAATGCAAATTAATGACGACTATGTGTTCTAACTGAATCACGGGCGCGCGAACTATTCCATGCTACTCATGCCTGCCATTGTGCACGATGCGGACTGAGGAGGACTTAATTACCACTGAAGCCCTATATAGGAGGAATCCAGGCGTTGATTCATCAGTTTCCATTTTGACAGAGGAGTGAAGATAGGTCTGGACACGGAGAAACCAGAAGGCTGTACCGTACGTCTCCATGAGAAGTACATGTACATTTGAACCTCTTGAACAAATCGAGGTGTTATCATTGGTGAAAACAAGCTTGTGAAGTTTATCTTCTGAGGTGAAGACAGATTACAAAAAAGCCACGACATAAGCTCACTTGTCATGAGCTGATATCGTTTAATAATGGTCAACTGGCCAGTTCCCTTCCTCTGGGATACCTCATATATATATAGATCAGCTGATATCGTTCAATAATGGTCAACTAGCCAGTTCCCTTCCTATGGGTTACCTCATATATATAGATGAGCTGATATCGTTCAATAATGGTCAACTAGCCAGTTCCCTTCCTCCTAGTTACCTCATATATATAGATGAGCTGATATCGTTCAATAATGGTCAACTAGCCAGTTCCCTTCCTCCTAGTTACCTCATATATATAGATGAGCTGATATCGTTCAATAATGGTCAACTAGCCAGTTCCCTTCCTCCTAGTTACCTCATATATATAGATGAGCTGATATCGTTCAATAATGGTTAACTAGCCAGTTCCCTTCATCTGGGTTACCTTATATATATAGATGAGCTGATATCGTTCAATAATGGTCAACTAGCCAGTTCCCTTCCTCTGGGTTGCCTCATATATATAGATGAGCTGATATCGTTCAATAATGGTCAACTAGCCAGTTCCCTTCTTCTGGGTTGCCTCATATATATAGATGAGCTGATATCGTTCAATAATGGTCAACTAGCCAGTTCCCTTCTTCTGGGTTGCCTCATATTTATAGATGAGCTGATATCGTTCAATAATGGTCAACGAGCGAGTTCTCTTTCTCTGGGCTACCTCATATACATATATGAGCTGATATCGTTCAATAATGGTCAACTAGCCAGTTCCCTTCCTCTTGGCTGCCTCATATATATAGATGAGCTGATATCGTTCAATAATGGTCAACTAGCCAGTTCCCTTCCTCTGGGTTGCCTCATATATATAGATGAGCTGATATCGTTCAATAATGGTCAACTAGCCAGTTCCCTTCTTCTGGGTTGCCTCATATATATAGATGAGCTGATATCGTTCAATAATGGTCAACTAGCCAGTCCCCTTCCTCCTAGTTACCTCATAAATATAGATGAGCTGATATCGTTCAATAATGGTCAACTAGCCAGTTCCCTTCCTATGGGTTACCTCATATATATAGATGAGCTGATATCGTTCAATAATGGTCAACTAGCCAGTTCCCTTCCTCCTAGTTATCTCATATATATATAGATGAGCTGATATCGTTCAATAATGTTCAACTAGCCAGTTCCCTTCCTATGGGTTACCTCATATATAAAGATGAGCTGATATCGTTCAATAATGGTCAACTAGCCAGTTCCCTTCCTCCTAGTTATCTCATATATATATAGATGAGCTGATATCGTTCAATAATGGTCAACTAGCCAGTTCCCTTCCTCCGAGTTACCTCATATATATATATCAGCTGATATCGTTCAATAATGGTCGACTAGCCAGTTCCCTTCCTCCGAGTTACCTCATATATATAGATGAGCTGATATCGTTCAATAATGGTCAGCTAGCCAGTTCCCTTCCTCCTAGTTACCTCATATATATAGATGAGCTGATATCGTTCAATAATGGTCAACTAGCCAGTTCCTTTCCTCCAAGGTTACCTCATGTATATAGATGAGCTGATATCGTTCAATAATGGTCATCTAGCCAGTTCCCTTCCTCTGGGTTGCCTCATATATATAGATGAGCTGATATCGTTCAATAATGGTCAACGAGCGAGTTCCCTTTCTCTGGGATACCTCATATATATATATAGATGAGCTGATATCGTTCAATAATGGACAACTAGCACGTTCCCTTCCTCTGGGTTGCCTCATATATATAGATGAGCTGATATCGTTCAATAATGGTCAACTAGCCAGTTCCCTTCCTCTTGGTAGCCTCATATATATAGATGAGCTGATATCGTTTAATAATGGTCAACTAGCGAGTTCCCTTTCTCTGGGATACCTCATATATATATATAGATGAGCTGATATCGTTCAATAATGGACAACTAGCACGTTCCCTTCCTCTGGGTTGCCTCATATATATAGATGAGCTGATATCGTTCAATAATGGTCAACTAGCCAGTTCCCTTCCTCTTGGTTACCTCATATATATAGATGAGCTGATATCGTTCAATAATGGTCAACTAGCCAGTTCCCTTTCTCTGGGCTACCTCATATATATCTAGATGAGCTGATATCGTTCTATAATGGTCAACTAGCCAGTTCCCTTCCTCTTGGCTGCCTCATATAAATAGATGAGCTGATATCGTTCAATAATGGTCAACTAGCGAGTTCCCTTTCTCTGGGCTACCTCATATATATAGATGAGCTGATATCGTTCAATAATGGTCAACTAGCCAGTTCCCTTCCTCTTGGCTGCCTCATATAAATAGATGAGCTGATATCGTTCAATAATGGTCAACTAGCGAGTTCCCTTTCTCTGGGCTACCTCATATATATAGATGAGCTGATATCGTTCAATAATGTTCAACTAGCCAGTTCCCTTCCTCCTAGTTATCTCATAATTATAGATGAGCTGATTTCGTTCAATAATGGTCAACTAGCCAGTTCCCTTCCTATGGGTTACCTCATATATATAGATGAGCTGATATCGTTCAATAATGGTCAACTAGCGAGTTCCCTTCCTCTGGGTTGCCTCATATATATAGATGAGCTGATATCGTTCAATAATGGTCAACTAGCCAGTTCCCTTCCTCTGGGTTGCCTCATATATATAGATGAGCTGATATCGTTCAATAATGGTCAACTAGCCAGTTCCCTTCTTCGGGGTTGCCTCATATATATAGATGAGCTGATATCGTTCAATAATGGTCAACTAGCCAGTTCCCTTCCTCTTGGTTGCCTCATATTTATAGATGAGCTGATATCGTTCAATAATGGTCAACGAGCGAGTTCTCTTTCTCTTGGCTACCTCATATATATAGATGGGCTGATATCGTTCAATAATGGTCAACTAGCCAGTTCCCTTCCTCTTGGCTGCCTCATATATATAGATGAGCTGATATCGTTAAATAATGGTCAACTAGCCATTTCCCTTCCTCTTGGTAGCCTCATATATATAGATGAGCTGATATCGTTCACTAATGGTCAACTAGCCAGTTCCCTTCCTCTTGGTTACCTCATATATATAGATGAGCTGATATCGTTCAATAATGGTCAACTAGCCAGTTCCCTTCCTCTTGGTAGCCTCATATATATAGATGAGCTGATATCGTTCAATAATGGTCAACTAGCCAGTTCCCTTCCTATGGGTTACCTCATATATATAGATGAGCTGATATCGTTCAATAATGGTCAACTAGCCAGTTCCCTTCCTCCTAGTTACCTCATATATATAGATGAGCTGATATCGTTCAATAATGGTTAACTAGCCAGTTCCCTTCTTTTGGGTTACCTTATATATATAGATGAGCTGATATCGTTCAATAATGGTCAACTAGCCAGTTCCCTTCCTCTTGGTAGCCTCATATATATAGATGAGCTGATATCGTTCAATAATGGTCAACTAGCCAGTTCCCTTCCTATGGGTTACCTCATATATATAGATGAGCTGATATCGTTCAATAATGGTCAACTAGCCAGTTCCCTTCCTCTTGGTAGCCTCATATATATAGATGAGCTGATATCGTTCAATAATGGTCAACTAGCCAGTTCCCTTCCTATGGGTTACCTCATATATATAGATGAGCTGATATCGTTCAATAATGGTCAACTAGCCAGTTCCCTTCCTCCTAGTTACCTCATATATATAGATGAGCTGATATCGTTCAATAATGGTCAACTAGCCAGTTCCCTTCTTCGGGGTTGCCTCATATATATAGATGAGCTGATATCGTTCAATAATGGTCAACTAGCCAGTTCCCTTCCTCTTGGTTGCCTCATATTTATAGATGAGCTGATATCGTTCAATAATGGTCAACGAGCGAGTTCTCTTTCTCTTGGCTACCTCATATATATAGATGGGCTGATATCGTTCAATAATGGTCAACTAGCCAGTTCCCTTCCTCTTGGCTGCCTCATATATATAGATGAGCTGATATCGTTAAATAATGGTCAACTAGCCATTTCCCTTCCTCTTGGTAGCCTCATATATATAGATGAGCTGATATCGTTCACTAATGGTCAACTAGCCAGTTCCCTTCCTCTTGGTTACCTCATATATATAGATGAGCTGATATCGTTCAATAATGGTCAACTAGCCAGTTCCCTTCCTCTTGGTAGCCTCATATATATAGATGAGCTGATATCGTTCAATAATGGTCAACTAGCCAGTTCCCTTCCTATGGGTTACCTCATATATATAGATGAGCTGATATCGTTCAATAATGGTCAACTAGCCAGTTCCCTTCCTCCTAGTTACCTCATATATATAGATGAGCTGATATCGTTCAATAATGGTTAACTAGCCAGTTCCCTTCTTTTGGGTTACCTTATATATATAGATGAGCTGATATCGTTCAATAATGGTCAACTAGCCAGTTCCCTTCCTCTTGGTAGCCTCATATATATAGATGAGCTGATATCGTTCAATAATGGTCAACTAGCCAGTTCCCTTCCTATGGGTTACCTCATATATATAGATGAGCTGATATCGTTCAATAATGGTCAACTAGCCAGTTCCCTTCCTCTTGGTAGCCTCATATATATAGATGAGCTGATATCGTTCAATAATGGTCAACTAGCCAGTTCCCTTCCTATGGGTTACCTCATATATATAGATGAGCTGATATCGTTCAATAATGGTCAACTAGCCAGTTCCCTTCCTCCTAGTTACCTCATATATATAGATGAGCTGATATCGTTCAATAATGGTTAACTAGCCAGTTCCCTTCTTTTGGGTTACCTTATATATATAGATGAGCTGATATCGTTCAATAATGGTCAACTAGCCAGTTCCCTTCCTCTTGGTTACCTCATATATATAGATGAGCTGATATCGTTCAATAATGGTCAACTAGCCAGTTCCCTTCCTATGGGTTACCTCATATATATAGATGAGCTGATATCGTTCAATAATGGTCAACTAGCCAGTTCCCTTCCTCCTAGTTACCTCATATATATAGATGAGCTGATATCGTTCAATAATGGTCAACTAGCCAGTTCCCTTCCTCCTAGTTACCTCATATATATAGATGAGCTGATATCGTTCAATAATGGTTAACTAGCCAGTTCCCTTCATCTGGGTTACCTTATATATATAGATGAGCTGATATCGTTCAATAATGGTCAACTAGCCAGTTCCCTTCCTCTGGGTTGCCTCATATATATAGATGAGCTGATATCGTTCAATAATGGTCAACTAGCCAGTTCCCTTCTTCTGGGTTGCCTCATATATATAGATGAGCTGATATCGTTCAATAATGGTCAACTAGCCAGTTCCTTTCCTCTTGGTTGCCTCATATTTATAGATGAGCTGATATCGTTCAATAATGGTCAACGAGCGAGTTCCCTTTCTCTGGGTTACCTCATATATATAGATGAGCTGATATCGTTCAATAATGGTCAACTAGCCAGTTCCCTTCCTCCTAGTTACCTCATATATATAGATGAGCTGATATCGTTCAATAATGGTCAACTAGCCAGTTCCCTTTCTCCTAGTTACCTCATATATATAGATGAGCTGATATCGTTCAATAATGGTCAACTAGCCAGTTCCCTTCCTCCTAGTTACCTCATATATATAGATGAGCTGATATCGTTCAATAATGGTTAACTAGCCAGTTCCCTTCTTTTGGGTTACCTTATATATATAGATGAGCTGATATCGTTCAATAATGGTCAACTAGCCAGTTCCCTTCCTCTTGGTTACCTCATATATATAGATGAGCTGATATCGTTCAATAATGGTCAACTAGCCAGTTCCCTTCCTATGGGTTACCTCATATATATAGATGAGCTGATATCGTTCAATAGAGGTCAACTAGCCAGTTCCCTTCCTCCTAGTTACCTCATATATATAGATGAGCTGATATCGTTCAATAATGGTCAACGAGCCAGTTCCCTTCCTCCTAGTTATCTCATATATATAGATGAGCTGATATCGTTCAATAATGGTCAACTAGCCAGTTCCCTTCCTATGGGTTACCTCATATATATAGATGAGCTGATATCGTTCAATAATGGTTAACTAGCCAGTTCCCTTTCTCTGGGCTACCTCATATATATAGATGAGCTGATATCGTTCAATAATGGTCAACTAGCCAGTTCCCTTCCTCTTGGCTGCCTCATATATATAGATGAGCTGATATCGTTCAATAATGGTCAACTAGCCAGTTCCCTTCCTCCTAGTTACCTCATATATATAGATGAGCTGATATCGTTCAATAATGGTTAACTAGCCAGTTCCCTTCCTCCTAGTTACCTCATATATATAGATGAGCTGATATCGTTCAATAATGGTCATCTAGCCAGTTCCCTTCCTCTTGGTAGCCTCATATATATAGATGAGCTGATATCGTTCAATAATGGTCAACTAGCCAGTTCCCTTCCTCTGGGTTGCCTCATATATATAGATGAGCTGATATCGTTCAATAATGGTCAACTAGCCAGTTCCCTTCTTCTGGGTTGCCTCATATATATAGATGAGCTGATATCGTTCAATAATGGTCAACGAGCGAGTTCTCTTTCTCTGGGCTACCTCATATATATAGATGAGCTGATATCGTTCAATAATGGTCAACTAGCCAGTTCCCTTCCTCTTGGCTGCCTCATATATATAGATGAGCTGATATCGTTCAATAATGGTCAACTAGCCAGTTCCCTTCCTCTTGGTTGCCTCATATTTATAGATGAGCTGATATCGTTCAATAATGGTCAACGAGCGAGTTCCCTTTCTCTGGGCTACCTCATATATATAGATGAGCTGATATCGTTCAATAATGGTCAACGAGCGAGTTCCCTTTCTCTGGGCTACCTCATATATATAGATGAGCTGATATCGTTCAATAATGGTCAACTAGCCAGTTCCCTTCCTCTTGGCTGCCTCATATATATAGATGAGCTGATATCGTTCAATAATGGTCAACTAGCCAGTTCCCTTCCTCCTAGTTACCTCATATATATAGATGAGCTGATATCGTTCAATAATGGTTAACTAGCCAGTTCCCTTCCTCCTAGTTACCTCATATATATAGATGAGCTGATATCGTTCAATAATGGTCAACTAGCCAGTTCCCTTCCTCTTGGTAGCCTCATATATATAGATGAGCTGATATCGTTCAATAATGGTCAACTAGCCAGTTCCCTTCCTCTGGGTTGCCTCATATATATAGATGAGCTGATATCGTTCAATAATGGTCAACTAGCCAGTTCCCTTCTTCTGGGTTGCCTCATATATATAGATGAGCTGATATCGTTCAATAATGGTCAACGAGCGAGTTCTCTTTCTCTGGGCTACCTCATATATATAGATGGGCTGATATCGTTCAATAATGGTCAACTAGCCAGTTCCCTTCCTCTTGGCTGCCTCATATATATAGATGAGCTGATATCGTTCAATAATGGTCAACTAGCCAGTTCCCTTCCTCCTAGTTACCTCATATATATAGATGAGCTGATATCGTTCAATAATGGTCAACTAGCCAGTTCCCTTCCTCCTAGTTACCTCATATATATAGATGAGCTGATATCGTTCAATAATGGTCAACTAGCCAGTTCCCTTCCTCCTAGTTACCTCATATATATAGATGAGCTGATATCGTTCAATAATGGTCAACTAGCCAGTTCCCTTCCTCCTAGTTACCTCATATATATAGATGAGCTGATATCGTTCAATAATGGTCAACTAGCCAGTTCCCTTTCTCCTAGTTACCTCATATATATAGATGAGCTGATATCGTTCAATAATGGTCAACTAGCCAGTTCCCTTCCTCCTAGTTACCTCATATATATAGATGAGCTGATATCGTTCAATAATGGTTAACTAGCCAGTTCCCTTCTTCTGGGTTACCTTATATATATAGATGAGCTGATATCGTTCAATAATGGTCAACTAGCCAGTTCCCTTCCTCTTGGTTACCTCATATATATAGATGAGCTGATATCGTTCAATAATGGTCAACTAGCCAGTTCCCTTCCTATGGGTTACCTCATATATATAGATGAGCTGATATCGTTCAATAATGGTCAACTAGCCAGTCCCCTTCCTCCTAGTTACCTCATAAATATAGATGAGCTGATATCGTTCAATAATGGTCAACTAGCCAGTTCCCTTCCTCCTAGTTACCTCATATATATAGATAAGCTGATATCGTTCAATAATGGTCAACTAGCCAGTTCCCTTCCTCCTAGTTACCTCATATATATAGATGAGCTGATATCGTTCAATAATGGTTAACTAGCCAGTTCCCTTCATCTGGGTTACCTTATATATATAGATGAGCTGATATCGTTCACTAATGGTCAACTAGCCAGTTCCCTTCCTCTTGGTTACCTCATATATATAGATGAGCTGATATCGTTCAATAATGGTCAACTAGCCAGTTCCCTTCCTCTTGGTTACCTTCCTAAACTATAATATAAGAAACAAGTGAAACCTCATCAACTGTTTCTATAATTATTTAAATTTATGCAGAAGGATTTGGAGTGACAATAAAGAATGGCTTTAAGGTTTCAATTGTCAACTTTCCCTTTATGTCGAGGGATATTCCAGTCGCTAGACTTTGGTGTCTACATATTATCACTTATGAGGTAATATCGAGAATGCTCTTTCTATGAAGATTTGATAGATTGGTGTTTGTGGATCGATCTGTCGACAGACTGCTGCCGCATATATGGAGTATTGCTTAGTCACGCGTTAAACGACAAGGAAAACCATAGTCTGATACATTGTATTCGTATGAAATAAGCGCCCTCTGTCCAGTGACAGTTGAGTTTTTTTTACAATGTAATATTACAATTACAAATTCGCGTTGTGTAATTTTTAGATGAAACTGTAATTTATGTGGTTGGACACTCACACAAACTCCATAAGGGTTCCTGGCTATAACATTGTAGGCAAGAACAAGATAACAAGTACTGAAGTTCAGAAAGTGTAACAAGTTTTATGAATACTAGTATTAAAACGAGAGTTGAGGAATCAGCTCGCTTAGCAGAGGTACCACTGTACACGACCAACCCAAACAACAACACAAGACCTGAGTGAATAAACAGTCCGTTTATTAGACAGCCACAGAATCGTATATAAAATCAGTCAACAATAGAATGTTTACAATCACTTATTAGATAAGGTTTACAATCAGTTATAGAGGTACATACACTAGTATGCGAAGAACATTTGATGAACATGATATGGAACCATTACACAAGATACGAGGAGCGTTCAATAAGTTTTGCAACTTCAATATAAGACCAAGTCGCACAATGTCTTTTGCACTTTTATTTTTCAATATAATCTCCATTCACCTCAATACACTTATTCCATTTGTCACATGCTTTTAATACCACTTTTATAGAAATCCGCAGATTGGCCCTCTAACCACGCCTCTGTGGCAGCATGTATGTCCTCGTCATCCTGGAAACGTCTTCCACGTAAGGCAGATTTCATTTGCCGCAACAGGAAATAGTCACTGGTGGCTAAGTCTGGGCTGCAGGGTGGGTGATTTAACTGCTCGAATCCATATTCACATATGGCGGCCTGTGCAATTATCGATTTGTGAACCAGAGCGTTGTCATGCAAAAGTAGAATACCACATGTTAACATCACACGGCGTTTCTGGCGAATAGATTTTCGCAATTCTTTCATTACATTAGCATAATACTCTCCATTGATTGTTTGGTGGCATGTAATCAATCAGTAATATGCCTCTTGCATCCCAAAATATGGTGGTCATTACCTTGCCAGCCGATGGTTGAGTGCGAAACTTCCCCGGAGGCGGAGGATTGGCGTGCTTCCATTGCATGGATTCCAATTTAGATTCTGGGTCCCAGTGGTGGATCCATGTTTCATCACCTGTCACTGGACGAGAAAGAAATCCGGCTTCATCAGCCGTATAGAGATCAAGGAGGTCTCGACAACTTTCAGTTCTCTGATGGCGATCTTGAGCTCTGAGGTTTCTAGGTACCAATCTTGCAGATACCTTGGATATACCAAGATGCTCATGAATAATGGTTCCAACTGTTCGGTCAGGCAAAATTCTTCTTTCTATAGCAGCAATGGTTTCCGGTTGGGTGGCATCTGAAGGCCTGCCTGACCTTGGGTCATCGTCTATGGACTCCCTACTCCTTTTAAACTGTAGAGACCAACGGCAAACTGTGGAATAGTCAGGAGCATCCTTACCCATCACTTTACACATGCGATCATGGATTCGCTTGCTTTGCATCTCTCCTTGGTAAGGAATTTAATTACAGCACGTTGTTCATGTTTGAGAGAATCCATGATTGCGACCACCCTCAGGTGAATGAAGCCATCACATCTAACTTACTGCTGTGTCTGGAACTTGTTATGACACGTGTCAACCTGATGTTAGGACTAGTGTCACACCTGCCACAAGTTGACATTGTTTGTGTAACACAAATGCCCAAGTTGCAAAACTTATTGAACGCCCCTCGTATGTACAACGTTAGTCACGATACATATTCAAAGGCACACAACGTTATACAACAGTTTACCTATGATTGAATAAAGTAAACCCGACAAACTCTAGATAATACATTAGTGAGCATTCACACAAGATACATTCAGTTCAGCAACAAAACATAGTCCAAACAGTAAACAACGTAGTACAGTTAACCGAGTTGGCATAATCTATACACAGAAGTAGTACAATGGGAATATCTAAGATATACACTCAGTTTCTAATTAAACTTGCAGGTATTGCCAAGGGTAATCGCATATAGTTAAGATTTAACATAGTAAAAAATTGTAAGGTTTCTTACCTGAGTGAATAAACAGTCAGTTTATTAGACAGACACAGAATTATTGGTGACTGTCTGTCCGTATTTATACCTATTCTGGCAACTACAGATAATCTCATTGATTGATTAAAACTGACGATAAAGTTGTTATTGCGAACTTTAGTATCGCTATCTGGACAGAATTATATAATTTAGTTTGACCGTGGCATTGATGACAAAGGTGTTTATGAGTAAGAATAGTAAGAATAATAGATTACCAGTTTCTAGTATGCAACGAATGTACACGTGGTACGGGTGATTTGATAAGGGTGGATGATAAAGATATTAACGTCTGACTCTATCTGACCAGCACCATGAGAGATGCAGGTCCTGTCCGTTATGCGTTATCGTGTTTACCCTTGGCAGTCTAAAGATAATAGAACGTGGCCGGTAGTAGAAATATTACCTTATTTCACAATTCCCAACTCTCAATATGTGACATTTAACGTGATAAAATATTTGTCAAACTTTGTTCATTTTCCCCAGGTTAATAGTGGTATGACAATCCAGACAACGTAGCTTTAAATAAGTACATGATCCAACTAAGCACTAAGCTAAATTCCTTTAAACTCCATCCCTGGCAATCTTTTCTAAATGTGTTCTAATGTTACCAAACTAATTACCTAACCTTCGATATTGCCAATCTATGTAAACCAACTTTCCTATGTTTCCTAAGCTAAAGGTGTAACGGGCATAAGGTAAGACTCCAACACTCTGCATAAGTTATGAATTGATCTTCAACATTCGGCTACCCGACAAAGAAAATACAACGACCATACAGCGAACCATATAAGGGCTCACTGCTCACGGGCTCACTGCTCACTGCGGTATTCTTCAAATCATATGTCACTTATAAGGTGATCTTCTGTACCTGAAATAATGCTGTGGTTGTTTTCTAAAGGGACCTAATACAAAGCGAATATACCGCAGAACGTAAAACAATATTGACCAACTCACTCACTAATGGAAACCAGAAGTAACAGAGGATGTTATTCCATACCGATTATTACATACTATAATGAACTAGTCATCCAAACTAACTAAATATTAAATAACTAGAGGATATTTATGTCAATTATATCCATGCATAAGTGAATAAATGAAATGTTTTTTAATTGAGAATCTAAACCTGCAGAAATAGGATTGAGCCAATTGGCAAATCCTGTCATAGTTATTTAGGATGCTATGTATTCTTTGGCCGACGGACAAATTTGCTGAAATGTTTAATAGGTGCAGCTAATCTTTCCATTTTGTGAGCTTCACTCGTCTGTGTACTTCTTTTCTCATTTTCTTTTCATAAACTTGCATAAAATATTTCATTAAATATAAAGGACAGCCTCCATACAAACAAACTATACAGAATTGTTCTATGTCAAATAGTTTGATTCGGGTGATATCGGGAATTTCGTGTCCATATCGCCGCAGATAGCCGCAGATCATCCGCGACTTATAACCCACGTTTGCTGAAATCCTCATTTTAAGCCTTGATTGGGCAGGAAGTACGTTTCTATAAACATTCACTTCAGCGGAGATACCGTCATCAAATAAGATGTTTAAATCAGAGACAAGTAGTTATGGTTGGCCAACCAGAATAGAGTATCACAACTAAAGTGCTAAACGATCATACATTGTTGACAAGCCCAACATGTTGTCATATTAAAGGTATTCAACTCTTTCCATAGCAAAGCGTTCCTCGTCGGACTTAAGCAATTTGAACTTAGCGACCTCCACATCTCTCTTGCACTTGACAAACCATGTCACCAGTTCCTTTCCTAAGGCATTGCATAGAACCTCATCCTTTTCCAGCTCATCCAGAGCTTCTGCCAGGGAAAGAGGGAGGGATTCGTCGTCCTTTGTTTTGCCCGGGGGTGGGCACTCCATCTTTTTAATTACGCCGTCCAGTCCAGCAGCAATGGTAGACGCCAATACGAGATACAGATTGCTCTTTCCGCCAGGTAGTCTGTTCTCAAGGTATGTTCTTGAAGGTCCATCGTTTTTTGCGCGAATGCATGCATATCGGTCCTCTATTCCCCAACAGATGGTTGATGGATAACCAAATTTACCCAGGTTCCTATAGCAGTTGACAGTTGGGTTTGCAAAGGCACAGAGAGCTTTACTGTGTTTCAGGATACCGGCAATCCATCTTTTGGCGACTGTAGACAGCTTGTCTGGAGAACATTCGTCATAAAATATGTTTTCACCAGATCTATTCCATAGCGAAAAATTTAAATGTGTGGAGAGCCCCATCTGATTATAGTATGGATGGGACATGAAGGTGATTTTAAAACCCTCCAAATCTGCCATTTCCAAGAGACCTTCCCTCAGGCTAAAGGCCATATCCGGGCTCTCGATTCCATATTTGGGTTTTGCCACAGCTTCAAAAAGCCCAGGTCCCATTTCGACATGATACCTTTCAACATCTATCTTGGATTCTTGAAAATGCCTATCAAAGTGGAATAACAATTTGCTATGGTTGTTAAATACCCTGTTGCTGTACATATCGTCTCCTGCAAAAACTGGCTTCAATGTATCATTGTCAAGGAGTATAAATTCAATCTCATGACCGGAATACAAATCAAATCCAAGATCACCCAACCTCTGAAGCTGCTGTCTTGCTACATACCGAGGGCACGCATCTTGTGGAGAGTTGTCTTTCTTCCATCGAGACTCACACAAGACTTCAGCAACCTTTACTCCGTCCGGAGCCCAGGGAATGGACCTCAGTGTGTCAGCGTCAGGAAAGATCAACATATTGCCAATATTATAGTTCTTCTCATGCACTATGGTAGTTATTTCTGTTCTCGGGCCAAATACCAAAGTGTCTGCAAAGAAACGAAGGTACATCATGAATTGTGCGATAAAGACTAAAACGCTTGTGATCCTAAAAAGGACACTGAACGAGTATTAGGTATCCTGGCATAGCTAGAAGTGAGTGGGGCATACTGAGATAATCATTATCATTGATGCCTTTACCTTTAAACAGTTAGTGAATAATTCCTTGCATTGTTAAACATGATGACAAGTCCCAACATCATTTCCAATATTCATGTGTCACATACATGTATTTCTGCATAATATATTTTGGAGTGAGGCGCCTCTATCCTTAGTTTCGACATCGATGTATTGCCATCCGGCCATCGAAATTTGCAAAACATCGATATTGCGAAAAATCATTACATACCTAATGGTCATACTTCTGCAAGAACACTCAATGTCATCCCTTATGATCATACTTCTACAAGAACACTCAATGTCATCCCTAATGGTCATATTTCTACAAGAACACTCAATATCATCTCTAATGGTCATACTTCTACAAGAACACTCAATGTCATCCCTTATGATCATACTTCTACAAGAACACTCAATGTCATCCCTAATGGTCATACTTCTACAAGAACACTCAATGTCAACCCTTATGATCATACTTCTACAAGAACCCTCAATGTCATCCCTTATGATCATACTTCTACAAGAACACTCAATGTCATCCCTTATGATCATACTTCTACAAGAACACTCAATGTCATCCCTAATGGTCATACTTCTACAAGAACACTCAATGTCATCCCTTATGATCATACTTCTACAAGAACAATCAATGTCATCCCTTATGATCATACTTCTACAAGAACACTCAATGTCATCCCTTATGATCATACTTCTACAAGAACACTCACTGTCATCCCTTATGATCATACTTCTACAAGAACACTCAATGTCATCCCTTATGATCATACTTCTACAAGAACACTTAATGTCATCCCTTATGATCATACTTCTACAAGAACACTCAATGTCATCCCTAATGGTCATACATTTACAAGAACACACAATGTCATCCCTTATGATCATACTTCTACAAGAACACTCAATGTCATCCCTTATGGGCATACTTCTACAAGAACACTCAATGTCATCATTTATGATCATACTTTTACAAGAACACTCAATGTCATCCCTTATGGTCATACATTTACAAGAACACTCAATGTCATCCCTTATGATCATACTTCTACAAGAACACTCAATGTCATCCCCTATGGGCATACTTCTACAAGAACACTTAATGTCATCTCTAATGGTCATACTTCTGCAAGAACACTCAATGTCATCCCTTATGGGCATACTTCTACAAGAACACACGATGTCATCTCTAATGGCCATACTTCTACAAGAACACTCAATGTCATCCCTGATGGTCATACTTCTGCAAGAACACATGATGTCATCTCTAATGGTCATACTTCTGCAAGAACACACAATGTCATCTCTAATGGTCATACTTCTACAAGAACACTCAATGTCATCCCTTATGGTCATACTTCTACAAGAACACTCAATGTCATCCCTTATGGGCATACTTCTGCAAGAACACACAATGTCATCTCTAATGGTCATACTTCTACAAGAACACTCAATGTCATCCCTAATGGTCATACTTCTACAAGAACACACAATGTCATCCCTTATGATCATACTTCTACAAGAACACTCAATGTCATCCCTTATGGGAATACTTCTACAAGAACACTCAATATCATCTCTAATGGTCATACTTCTGCAAGAACACTCAATGTCATCTCTAATGGTCATACATTTACAAGAACACACTACGTCATCCCTAATGGTCATACTTTTACAAGAACACTCAATGTCATCCCTAATGGTCATACATTTACAGGAACACACAATGTCATCCCTTATGATCATACTTCTACAAGAACACTCAATGTCATCCCTTATGGGTATACTTCTACAAGAACACTCAATATCATCTCTAATGGTCATACTTCTGCAAGAACACTCAATGTCATCTCTAATGGTCATACTTTTACAAGAACACACTACGTCATCTGTAATGGTCATACTTTTACAAGAACACTCAATGTCATCTCTAATGGTCATGCTTTTACAAGAACACTCAATGTCATCTCTAATGGTCATGCTTTTACAAGAACACTCAATGTCATCTCTAATGGTCATACTTCTACAAGAACACACAAGGTCATCCCTTATGGTCATATTTTTACAAGAACACTCAATGTCATCCCTTATAATCATACTTCTACAAGAACACATGATGTCATCCCAAAATGGCAATACTTCTACAAGAACTTTCAATGTCATCTCTGATGGTCATACTTCTACAAGAACACTCAATGTCATCTCTAATGGTCATACTTCTGCAAGAACACACAATGTCATCCCTTATAATCATACTTCTACAAGAACACACGATGTCATCCAAAAATGGCAATACTTCTACAAGAACACACGATGTCATCCCCGATGGTCATTCTCCTACAAGAACACACAATGTCATCTCCAATGGTCTATATTCTACCAGAACACACGATGTCATTCCTAATGGCCATTCTTCTACCAGAACACACGATATCATTCGTAATGGCCATACTTCTACCAGAACACACGACGTCATCCCTTATGGACATTGTTCTTCATACACACAATATCTCCGCAACAGTACAATCCTCATAGCTCAACATTCAACCCCAGTATGTTACTGTTTATGATTGTAATGAATATATAATGTGCTCCCTTCGCTATATGTCTTAGACATTGCCGACGCAACGTTACATTTTCGTTCATAGTTATGTACTTACCTTCGCACAAATCCAACCCATCGTCCATGTATTCGGCGGCATAGCGACCAGCTATCACTTGACCACGATTCATGCCATTCAGGTCACAGAGGGCAAACCGCACATAGTCGTATTTACAGATCTCTTTTTGTACTTCCTCAAATTTCGACATTGTCACTGTGGCTAACCTGCAAAAGTGGATCATATATTATTAAAGGGTGAAGATTATGTATTATGTGAGTTTTTTACATCAGTATTTGATGACAGATTTCACCCGTGGGATGATGGGTAGAATGTATCCCCAGCACCCTTTTCTTGTCAAAAGAGTAATTCCGGGTTTGAATGGTTCCCAAACAATCTATGCGCTGGTCGTAAGAAGTTATTTAATGGATCGGTTGGTCGTTGTTCATGATATCAACAGCTGGCTTGTCTGGTCCAGATTCGATTATTTACAGGCCGCCCTCATTTAACTAGAATATTGATGAGTGCATACACACATGATAACAAATTGAATATATTGCTCAGCTGTATGCAACAATATTCCATTTATATCACAGAGGCCTGTAATGTAGTCTAGATCCGACACACCAATGACTGTTATCGTGAGCAACGTCCAATTCAAGCTATATCGCGACAGTCTGCTCCTTCTACTCTTTATCATCAAGTAATGACCTGAAAAAACGCATGTATCAATTGACGATTACAAAACAAATGTTTGGGCCGAGACATATAAAACTTAACATGCTTGCTCAACCGTCATTGTATGCAACAATACTAAATCTATCGACATAAGAAATAAACTGAGGCAGTTTCAGTTCAAAAGACTAGTGTGTAAGTGAACTGGGCTTTTAGCATCGCTTTAAACAGTATTTCAGTTATATCACTGTGTGTCAGCAGTAGAGGAAAACTTAGTAGTTCGTGACAACAAGAGCATTTACCTCCCAATTTCAAAGGAGAGCGATGAAGCGCGAGCGAGTGGACAATGGAGGGGGGTACTTGAATGTGCGTTAGACCGTTGAAACCTCCCTAAAGATGTGGTAACAATGGGGACAAAGGATGGTATTGATACAAGCGGAGTGAAGGTGTTGACACAGGTGCTCGTCGTCTGCTAGCGGTTTCCCGTTCGTCGTCTGCTAGCGGTCCCCCCCCCCCCCGTCTTCAACGGGTTAGATGCGAATAAGAAAAAAGATCGTCTGCTTTTGGACAGTCGTCTGCTGGTTTTTTAGAGACAGTTGTACGCAACGAACATGTCTTAATTAGTCTACAGGGTGTGTGTTGAAAGTACAATCATACCACAATAGAGACGGGAAGTGTCAACATGATATACGCCGGGTAATGTAGGGAAAAAAAATATGTACGTCTAGCTGGATCAAATTCATCTTGTACGGTCTACACGTTGTACACCATGAACGTTAGACAACGTGTATGGAAAAAACATAGAAGAAATAGATAAGACTACACAATCAGCAAGCTAGCAGTGTCGTTTAATTACATTTAGCGCGCAAGAACGAGGTAGTCACGTCACCCTGCATTGACTATAACGCTGAAGGCAGCCGGATTTCGAATCACCCCGCGCTGCGTACTATTGTGAATCATTTGTAAAGAATTATTCAGCCCTGTCCCGACTTGCATAGTTGATGTTTCAACGCTAGCCTTTTTCTTTTAACGCGATGACAAATAAATAGTACGGTTTGAGTTTTAACCGTGTAACATGATGTGCACAGTTTTACTTCAGAACGTGCTATTTTGAAAATAGATAGAAAACTGATAAGTACATGTACCAGTGTGACGGTACGAAGCTAGGTTTGTTGGGAAAGTGATGGAAGCAATCTATAGGACATTTTCATGTTTACAATACTCACCCTTAATTCGAAGAGAGAACAGAGTTTATTATGGAAAATTGTTTGACGAGGAAAATGTTTTATTGGAAATATATGTCGAAGCAGGTTTTTTCATAGCTAATGTAGAGCAGAGAGACTAAGCGACCGACCGCCCATAACAATGTCAACATACACTACCCCGGCCTTACAATTAATGTTAACATACCAGCCTCGCCTGAAGCTTCCCTTTCATAAATTGTGTGAGCAGTGTCCCGTATTCATGATATGTCAGGGAAGATGTGTTGTACATTTGTTATTTTTAAAGGGAGTTATTTCAGAGAGGATATATATGGGTATTCCCCCTCATTAAACCTTTCTTTCGTTGGTGTCTATTAAACGTATCCGATATTTAATACATTTGAATGATGTAGGTAAGTATGTGCGTGTAGATGTTGTACCTATATCCGAACACGAATGTATCACACCTTTCAATAGATCAATTACGGTTCTAACCACGACACGCAACATGACTATGAGCGTGGTTAGCAGTTTTATATTTATAAACACATCGTAAATGACAGATTTCTGATGAATGAACTCGCCCGCACACATGTATATAGGGTTATGTTCGCCCGAACTGTAAACAGTGACACATTGATAACAGGAAGGGTGTGTGGAATGCACTCGTCCTTGTAAGGGTAAAATACGCGTTTAAACTCACCATTTAAATGATGACATTACTTTTTAGATGTATTGGTATCAGTGAGTGAGTGAATTTAGTTTTACGCCACACTCGGCATTATTCCAGCTCTAGGACGGTGATCTGTCAATAAACGAGCTTGGACCAGACAATCCAGTGATCAACAGCATGAGCAGCGATCTGTGCAACTAGGAACCGATGGCACGTGTCATCCGAGACGGCGAGACTGACCAACCGATCCCCGTCAGTCGCCGATAAGCATGGGTTACTGAAGGTCGATTCTATAACCCGGGACCTTCACGGGTGTAGTATGACGAAGACTATATACTAATATGCAAAAACTGAGAAAAAACAAACAATTCATTCATTCGTTTCATTTATTGATTCGAGTCAATCGGTTCCATACAAAGCCGTGATATACGAATGGACAATAGTATTCACTCTGGAACATTATTTAGTCACTCATATACACATGCTGCTGCTGCTCGAAGGCCCTATTGTTTAAACAGCGAGTCCATGTTTTGAAACAAATTTCGCACTGTTGAATGTTTCCTTTTCTACGCTGTTTTAAGGTTGAATGGTTGTCTATAGTCTATGCTTTATCCATTGCTTGTAACGATTTCCGTCCAGGAGGTCCCAGTTTCACCATTCCTCTCACGTAGAGGGAAATTCGGCGTTTCTTATCGTGCAAACGCCTCAGTTTACGAGGTGTTTTCAAAATATGAATCAAACTAGACGCGTGGCGTTGACTCGGCATTCTCTTCTGACTGTTAGACTGATATAGTAGTGATGGGTATTTATGCCTAATCGTTCTGCTCACGATCATCATCCTCCTCCTCGTCATCACCGTCGTTATCCTCTGCAACGCTATCAGATTCAGTCTCACTTTCTATTTCCGGCATATCCATCAAAGGCAGGATCTCTTTCATCTTGGGTTTTAGGAGGAGTTTGATTTTATTTTTGAGAACGGATTGTTCCGTGGAAGGATTCATGTCTCCCAGGTTGTATAGCATGTTTTGAAACAGAGGTGCCTCTTTAAAGTACGTGGTATATTCCATCGCATAGTTGAGAGTACTATGCACTAGATCCTCCCACCTCAGTTTCAATCTTCTCTCAATCCATTCTTGCGTTCGTCCCTGTTGCTTGTACTGTTTTTTCTGCAGTTTCATCTTGTCATGAAACGTATCGTACACCTGCTTCCAGATGCGTTGTAAGCCTACATTTTGCCACTCCTCAGCTTCCATATTAGTGAATGTTGACTTCCCACGTGGAGGTTTGACGGCAAGACCACTGCCTTTCTTGGAAGAGGCTAGGTCGTCAAAGTCACTGTCATCGTCATCACTCTCGAGTCTGGCACGCTTTCTCTTAGGTTGAAGGCTATTGGCCGGACACCAGTGTTTGATATGTCGCTGTAGATCGTGCATGTTATCTATCAGCAGTAAACAGCCGCGAAATACGCTTGTCGTGCTTTGCTTCGGCCAGGAAATCATCCAGGACCAACACGTTCTGTTGACGAGCATCAAAGTAATCCTCGTCCAAGATATGGTAGGGAATTCCTTTTACAAAGGTCAGCTGAGGCAGCTGCTCACCGAGGTCCTTATATAATGGCTGCCATTGAGTATAACACCAAACGATGCGGGTAGGTTAGGGTTGGATGAGGCCATGCCGGAGAACATGAGAGGTAAACACAGACTTTCCACAACCACTGGGTCCCACAACGAGCGCATTTGAGGGAATCAGGAACTTGAATTGTTCTCGAAGATCAGATATACATGGTAAATGAGGCAGCCACGAGTGGACTTGCGATGGCGGCGGCGGCGGATGTGCTTGAAACGGCGGGTTGGCTTGACGCAGCGGCGGCGGTGGGTGGACTTGCGGCGGCGGCGGCGTTAGCGGGTGGGCTTGTAATGGCGGGTGGATTTGCGGCGGCGGCGGCGGCGGTAGTGGATGGGCTTGCGGCGGCGGCGTTAGCGGGTGGGCTTGTAATGGCGAGTGGACTTGCGGCGGCGGCGGCGTTAGCGGGTGGGCTTGTAATGGCGGGTGGATTTGCGGCGGCGGCGGCGGCGGTAGCGGATGGGCTTGCGGCGGCGGCGTTAGCGGGTGGGCTTGTAACGGCGGCGGCGGCGGTATGCTATGTTTATTTCTCCTGTGTCGTAACATGACATCTCTCCTTGAAAACATTTGTTCACAGACCGGACAGGTGGCAACCCCCATGGTGATCCAATACGGTGTGCGATTAGAGGGTATGAAGCTTTCTTTTATACCCTTGACTCTGTTGACGCTTCAAGGCAGCAAGTGCCCGTTCCACCACAGCCTTCACCTCCGTCACATGTTGTATTTTCACGGGTTGGGGTGTTGTCTTCGATACCTGTTTGGTTGTCATCGTTTTCATTTTAGGTGTTACCTGTCTCTTCTTTGTCTTCAGCGTCGACTTCTTGGCTGCTTGTGGTTTCTTTCTCTGTTGTGATTTTCTCATCGTAGTCTTCCTAAATATATCTCTAGGGTCAAATCTAATCTCTGATGCTTTCTTCATGTTGTTCACGTCCAATACGTTTGCTGGCGAGAGTAAAACTGTTTGTCGGGCTACACTACTGTAGAGTTTATACTGTCTTACACGTGCAGGGAATCTTGGAAGACACTCTTTTCTCCACAGCACACTTGTGAGTATGTAAAAAAAGGGATCAGTATGTGTATTTTAGTTTGGTTTTACAATACACACTGGTAAATAATCCTTGATGGTCTTCACCTTTGGCTTCCACAGGCAGCAGGCCCAGTAACCCATGCTTATCGGCGACTGACGGGGATCGGTTGGTCAGTCCCGCCTCTCTGAAATAACTCCCTTTAAAAATAACAAATGTACAACACATCCTACCTGACATATCATGAATACGGGACACTGCTCACACAATTTATGAATGGGAAGCTTCAGGCGAGGCTGGTATGTTAACATTAATTGTAAGGCCGGGGTAGTGTATGTTGACATTGTTATGGGCGGTCGGTCGCTTAGTCTCTCTGCTATACATTAGCTATGAAAAAACCTGCTTCGACATATATTTCCAATAAAACATTTTCCTCGTCAAACAATTTTCCATAATAAACTCTGTTCTCTCTTCGAATTAAGGGTGAGTATTGTAAACATGAAAATGTCCTATAGATTGCTTCCATCACTTTCCCAACAAACCTAGCTTCGTACCGTCACACTGGTACATGTACTTATCAGTTTTCTATCTATTTTCAAAATAGCACGTTCTGAAGTAAAACTGTGCACATCATGTTACACGGTTAAAACTCAAACCGCACGGTTTATTTATCATCGCGTTAAAAGGAAAAGCTATGCATCAACTATGCAAGTCGGGACAGGGTTGAATAAGTCAACGCCTTCTTTACAAATGGTTCACAATAGTACGCAGCGCGGGGTGATTCGAAATCCGGCTGCCTTCAGCGTTATAGTCAATGCAGGGTGACGTGACTACCTCGTTCTTGCGCGCTAAATGTAATTAAACGACACTGCTAGCTTGCTGATTGTGTAGTCTTATCTATTTTGTCTATATATTTTTTCTAAACAGGTTGTCTAACGTTCATGGTGTACAACGTTTAGACCGTACAAGATGAATTTGATCCAGCTAGACGTACATTTTTTTTCCCCTTACATTATCAGGCGTATATCATGTTGACACAACCCGTCTCTATTGCGGTATGGTCGTACTTTCAACACACACCCTGCATTCATCAAACCAGGTCGCACGCTCAAGCGAGCGCGGGTTAAACGACGAGGCCACGTGAGTTGTCAAGCGCGCTCAATTCAAACTGGGCTGACGGGTACGGTCTGTCTATTTAGAGCAGCACGCCATACACATAGCTCTATTGAATACCCTTTACTTTTGTTTTCTTATGAATTCTTTTCTGCCTTATAAACACACACCTTTCATTCCCCACCCTTTCCCGACACGTTGTTGATGCATGAGTCATCCTATCCGATCACGTGACTTGGATCAACCAATCACCTTCCCTATTTTCACTCAACCTCCCTCAACCAAAAGGGGTTCCTGGCGACCCGTTCTATACTACTGTCAGCTTAATGTGTGAGGAAAGCCCAAAGGGATGCAGGTTTCAGACGTTTTCCACTTTGGCGAAACCCACGAGCACGGGCATGGTGCCGACAAACCTAGAAAAATAATCGGGCAAACTAGAATTCGACCCCACAATCATAGGTTCCTGGTGTGCCCAAGGGTCGCAACATCAAATGAACGCATTGCATCGAAAGTAACAACAAATACATGCATAGAAACGATTTGCTATATTTCAATAAAACGTGTGCTCAAATTGTACAAGAATTTATTGCACATCTTGTGAGATGCGACTAAATGTGAATACATACTCTTCACAAAAAGTAGAGGGATCATGAAATATGTTAATACCAAGTATTAGAACAAAAATGCTACGCAAGAACGTATATGTCTGTTAAACTTTACACCAAAACACATCCCATAGATTTTACGTGCCTTACGTCATTCCTGATTTTGACACTTTCAAAGAAGGTCGACTAATTTCCGTAAACCATTAGTTCTGTCAATCTTATTGATTCTGCTTTTCATACAGTTGTGATTGACTTGATTTCATTTATTTTTTTGTGTATGAATAAGCAATGGGACGCTGCAAAGCGAGGAGCGTCTACGGGCTATTTGCATACTGGAAACAAGGCAATCGCCACTCTGGGATCAGCAGTCTATGGAACAGGTACCAAAAGGATCCAAAATGTAGGCGATCGACGCCGTTCAGGGCGTTCCAGGTCTACGACAAGAGTACAGCCTCGTTTGTTCCGAAACCAGGCTCAACTAAATCGAACTCAAACGGCGAATCGAATTGTTGCAAACTTTTATCAGGCCACTGGAGTACGAGTCACAGGTCAGGCAGCATACACACAGCTCCACCCTACGGCCACGTTTTGTGCCGCCCTTTGCAAATCGTCATATGTTGTAAACGCCAATGTTGTACGCAACGTCGAAACTGGGATGATCCGTGCTGATCGCTCTGAGTCTCGATTCACTTTGCACTTCCTTGATAGACGTTGTCGTGTCTGGCGATGTCCAAATGAGCGTCAGACCGATGTCAACATGAGACCTCATGACAGATTTGGCGGTGCATCGGTTATGGTGTGGGATGGCATCACTGTGGCTAAACAAACCCCACTCCATATTGTCCAAGGTAGAGTTACTGGACTGTACTATCAGGACAACATACCGACACCCTTTGTTGTCCCGTTTGCACCGTATGTGGGTCGACATGTTGTTTTTTCAGGAAGACAGCGCCCGTGCTCACCATGCCCGAATCGTCCATGCTCACCTCCAGCAGCACAACATCCACAGAATGCCATGGCCAGCAATGATCCCAGACTTTCCCCCATTGAAAACGACCACGACCACGTTGTCCATGAGCTGCAGGAGGAATGGGACTCCCTTAAGTCGCCATTTGGGACACTCATACGGATATGACTGAATGTTTGACAAATAGTGGTGCATTACGCACTACTGAACCAAAGACGTCAAATTTCCTATCTTACCCCGATCGTCCTTCAAGATCGTTGGCGGTCTTCACATCTACTGTCATACGTCTCTCCTGGTTATAGTATGTCCCAAATTCGTTCACTGGTATCATATAACACTTACTAGAAACTAATATGTCATACAATTTTGGAAATGTTAATATATTTCCGAGTATCCCCCTTCTTTTTTAAGAGTTTATCTTGAATCAGTATTTTTTTAATTAACCATTTTTTAACAATGACTACGAAATGTTCAGCAATATTAACTGCACTACGAGATCTGGTCTTCCTGTTTTGGCTACTAATTGTCCAGTTCACAAGTAATCATAACTATGCTGAAATTGTCTATGAACTGGATATGTAAAAGCCAGAATTGCAACAATAACAAAATAAAAATGTGTGAGTGAATGTTGTTCAACGCCGCGGTTAAACATTCCATCTCAGTTTGTTTTACCTTTCAAGTGAGTGTGTGCAGTTTTACACTGCTTTCCGTAATAGTCGAGAAATATCACGCGGATTTCCCTTTCAAATTGATGTATATCTCATTTGTTTAACTCCGCAATTTTAACGTTACATCTCAGTTTGTTTTTGGAGTGAGTATGGTTTTACGCTGCTTTTCGTAATATTCCAGAAGTCTGTTGCAATGCCGCACACCAGCACTACTTCCATTCGATGGCGGCCCGCACACTATCGTTTCTAGGTCAAATATCATTTCTACAAAAATTCAAACTTTTAAAGTTATAAAAATAGAAAAACTATAACTCGCTTTGAGAAAATACAACACATGGAGGCCAGGAAAAATATATCTCGAGCATCCGCAGAAACAGACACCACAGGGCTGTCCTGCTCTACCGAGTGGCATCCACCGTTCAAGCGTAACTCTAATGTAATATTCAAGTTGAAACCAACCGAGTCAAAACTCAGTAACCAGTCGACCGGAGATACATTCATCTGGACTGTTTTTCATGTCAACTTTCATGTCACGCCTGACTCACTTTAATTATAGTCTGGAAGGTAATTTAAGGTACCTTTACGTTTACTACAATATCTGAAAAACTATTGGACCTACTCCAGTCAAAGTTGTTATGAGATTATTAAACAGTCATACATAACTGGATATTACATTTAAAGACAATCGGTGCATGAATAAAAAATCTGTCTATTTAGCTATCACTATATTTCATCAACAACCAGACCTGTTGGTCACGGGTGGAACGAGAATTGAAACAGCCATCTGCATAATGCTACCCCTGCGTCACAGGGCCATATGACACAGGTGAATCAATCAACTCAACTCGAAAGGGTGCACGGGAATCACGCACGTTGAGGCGCCCAACGCTAACACCGTATTCGTGCGTGCGTAACGATCTCTTCAGTGACGACCCAGGTGCGGATAGGATAGGAGGCGGAAGAGTCATGGTTCGAACAAAATGTTTTGGACTGGGCCAATCTTACCATGGCATTGCCAATGGCAACATGACAGCTGTTCGGTATCCCTTGAAATTCTTGCTCCAACATTTGTTACATTCATGGTTCAACGACCTTGACATGACAGGATAGGAAGCGGAGGTGTCACCTATGGATTGGGGAGTGAGTGAGTGAGTGTGTATGGTTTTACGCCGCTTTTAGCAATATTCCAGCAATATCACGGCGGGGGACACCAGAAATGGGCTTCACATAATGTACCCATGTCGGGAATCGAACCCGGGTCTTCGGCGTGACGAGCGAACGCTTTAACCACTATGCTACCCGACCGCCCCACCTATGGATTGGGCTGAGCTAACCTTCACACTGCCATTGCTGTTCGGTAACCGATGACATTCTTACTCCAACATTTGTTCCATTCATGGCCCAGCGGCCTTGACACGACATTCCACCATGATGACGCTCGGCCACACGTGACTCGTGTCTGTATTGGATGTCAATGTAATATCGTTTGCCAGCATGTTCACCAGATTCATGCCCTATCGAACACCTTTGTGGTGAATAAATATAGTGAGAACGACATATGATGTATACTAGATTAATATATGCACATGCACATGCACATGCACATGCACATGCACATGCACATGCACATTCGGAAATTTGTCACTTGGTTTGACTTTACTTGCGTTTGCATGCGATTGTGACGGGCGCCACCGGTGGAGCAGCATGCTCATAGTAGGATCAGAATCGTAAAAATCGACTCTGCTTTTGGCAGAGATTTCTTATGACTATGGAAGGGGTTTTATCGCGTTAATTACTGTCACATATATTTATTAATGCCATGCCATTGTGTTTTGATTATTCTAGATTTTGTAAAACAACACTCGACATGTTTGGGTACATGCTCACCACTCGTCATGATATAGCACATTGCTTTACAGGTCAGATCATTGTGACTCTCAAATACAGCGACACGTCTTAAACACGGTTATGACTTCTTCCAGACGATGTCATATAACAAATAAGAACTAAAGTGCTCTAATTAAGGATTCATTAATTCGGAAATTTGATTATCTGGACGGTTTCACTGGACACGGTATCTTCCGGATTAACAGTGTTTTCACTGTATCCAATATTAATGATTATAGACTTATTATATTTCCCACTACACTGTTATCACGATTTCATCTTCTTTTTACACAGGGTACAGATATAGACCTATATTTCCCACTGAAATAGTTACAGACTACTCTTATGTGCATCAATTCAAACATTCAGTAAGTCCTTAAACCCATTTATCACATCTGAAAATATTCTGTCTCGACTATTAAAGTAGCAACAGTTTCTTACCTGAGGATCTGTCCGTGTGGTGCTCTGCTGTTCAAGCGGAATACAACGTATAAATAAGAAAGGAAAAACAAGACGGGAATGCGGTTATGCGGGTACGGGGTAATGAAGCATTACCGTCGGGGGCTTGGAAGCTGCACCAGTAACCTAGTTTGACGGTGTACTGGACACGAATAATCATAGTCCCTGCATCCTTGTTCATGATGTTCCCTACGCATTGCACTGCCGACCCGTGAAGATCCTGGGTAGAATAGGTCTTCAGCAACCCTTGCTTGCCGTAAAAGGCGACTATGCTTGTCGTAAAAGGCGACTAACGTGATCGGTTGGTCAGGCTCGCTGACTTGGTTGATGCATGTCATCAATCCCAATTGCGTAGATCGATGCTCATGATATTAATCACTGGATTGTCTGGTCCAGACTCGATTATTTACAGACCGCCGTCATATAGCTGGAATATTGCTGAGTGCGGCGTAAAACAACAAACCAACCAACCCACCAACATTGCACTGCCACGGATAATCATCCACGAGGAGCCTTAAAGTCCTGTCCTTCTTATTTCTGTCAGTAGTATTTGTCCGCATCATACCTGTGCTCGGGGCTTTCTACACCTACCAAGATGAGAGAAAACTAAAATACTGTTTAAAGAGGCTTTAAAATCAGCTCGCTGTCATTAAATGCTCAATGTACTTTGTTCCACTCACTCTCAGATTTAGTGTGTGTGCGTGTGCGTGCGTGCGTGCGTGCGTGCGTGCGTGCGTGCGTGTGTGCTGTTCTTGAATTTCTCACTCAGCAATATTCTAGGTTTATACGACCGCCTGGAAACAATCGCCATTAGCCACGACCTGCACCTTTGGGGCATGGTAGCATGCTATAAACCTAATCACTGAGACTCAACTCCCGTTTAATCGCCTCTTACAAGAACCCGTGAAGGGTGGACTACTTTCAATATACAAAACATTCAATGTGATAGCAATATCACTTATTTCCTAAGCAATATAAAACAATTCCCGAAGTGAAGCCAATTAACACTGCGCTAAGCACTATTCCAACCTGTTACAATCAGCCAGACAAACACGTGATCGCCGAGTCTAAGCCGATCTATTCAGTTCATCTCTTACAACCAGCACAGGTTCGCTGCGGACTTCACTAACCAGGACTCTCCGCGGCGTTGTAGGACTTAGGATATCTGATGTGCGTACAAAGTTCAACCAGGACATACTGAGCAGTGTTGGGGTAATGCTTCGAACCAGTTGCCTCTTACGACAAGAACACGCGAAGATCCGGGTTAGAATTGCTCTTCAGCCACCATGCTTGTCTTAACAGGCGACATGCTTGTCGTAAGAGGCTACTAACGGGATCGGGTGATCAAGCTCGCTGACTTGTCATCGTATCCCAATTGCGTGGATCGATGCTCATGATATCAATCACTGGATTATTTGGTCCAGATCAGGCTCTCGGCCTTGGAATCTGTAGTGTCTTCTCGCACTCCCCATCGGGAACAAAACAAATGAGGTATGCGTGTCTATCATATATCTGACTATACCAATTAATCTATATATATGTTTTCTCATTTGGCTAAATTCTCCTAAATGTAGACACATTCCTTACAAATAGTGGTCGTGATTGTCATATTTAAATGAATGACTCTGTTAATGCATTTTTTTGCATCCGTAAAATATAACCAGCACTGAATGCTGAATGCTAACTGTGGTTTTTTTTCTTTGATCGGTGTGTTTGATGTACCGTGTTAAATATGTGTCATATGTTTACCATATTGAATGCACTGACATTGACATTGAATGGAAATGAACCTAGAGATGAGACAAGAAAAAGTGACGTTCCTTGAACTGGGTCTGTAGAGGAATGTCCCAGATTTACTCTTCACACTTATGTTCTTCTCTTGTGTGTTTATCGTCAGTAAGTGAGTGAGTGAGTTGGGTTTAACACCGCTTTAAACAGTATTCCAGTTATATCGCGGCGTGTCAGCTTAATATGGGAAGAAAGCCCGAAGTGATGCAGGTCTCGGACGTTTACCACTTCGGTGAAACCCACGAGCACGGGTATGGTGCTGACAAACCTTTAGGTCTGGAAGTTGATTTAAGGTACCGGCGTTTACTACAATATCTGAATAACTTTCGCACCTACTCCAGTCAAAGCTGGTATGAGATTATTAAACAGTCATACATAACTGGATATTACAATCGGTGCATGAATAAAAAATCTGTCTATTTAGCTATCACTATATTTCATCAACAACGAGACCTGAACGTCGCTGTTGGGCAGCTAAAGCAGCTTTTGTGAGTATTATCGTAACACTGTGATAACGAGATTATCATTTTCAGGGCTTAAGTGTTGTGAAATATTTTTTTAAAGATGTATCCGTAGACATGCAATGTACAAAAATATACCGTTTGATAGTTCACATAGGCACCATGGATTGTCTTGAGCTGGTAATAAGGAATCTTGTAGGTCAATCGATAATCCACAATCTTCAAATGGTCAAACTGGATAATGGGAAATATGCTGCTTGACCAGTAACTGCGGATCCAACGATCCAAAGCCAGTCTTAATGTTGCTGTACTGCTTCATACGAAGGAAGAACCTTCTCCATGGACGATAGTTAAATGTGGAAACAAGTTCCCAAATGTACAACTAATTCATTACACCAGCTCATCTCCAGTACATAATTTTGTATTATTTGCCCAGTCAGAAGAGGGTGAATAGTGACCCCAAGCTGTGGTGAAAACATGTAGTTATTCTTGCACATAACAGACAATTCCCCCTTATTACTTGCCCGTGAAGAGATCAGCCGTTTAATAAACATACAGCTTTATTACACATTGTGTAATACCAAAACGCGTGCTTATGTACTCTCGGAACACGTTTTACGAACAAATATTGAAAGCTCTCAACATCCCTTGGCGTATTCAACGACATTGTGTGTGGAGATGATAGATCACTGGGAGGAGCTTATGCACACTCGATGACCCCAGCAACCTTGTTGCTAGGCTGACGTCACATGGCATTGTTTCGCCGATGGATCTTGCAACAAAATTCAACAAATTACGTCATCGGGTATTGTGACGTCATTGTAAACTTTGAGCTGCAAGGCCCCGTTCCACAAGGTGATCGTACTCTAGCGCAACGAGAGTCTTTAGTCTAAGTGAAATTATGTGAGTTGTGATAGCCTTAGCACTACAATAATTTTGTGGGACGAACGCCTGAATTCTAAAGGTGGACCATTGTATGATATTAAATTCATACGTTTCAACTTTTGACGTGTTTGAAGTATTATTCTGTTAAACTCAATTGGATTATGCCATGGATCGTGTAGGTGTCAGCCTATTTACACTCAACAGTATAATTCTAAAAACATTATAAATGACAAGTAATAAATGAAATACTAAACTCGCTCTCGTGTAAAACCAATTTTATGAAACTCGTGAATAGTTGTGGTATCTGACTCGCTTTCGCTCGTCAGATACCAGAACTATTCACTCGTTTCATAAAATTGGTATTACACGGGAGCTCGTTTAGTATTCTATATTTACATCATTGGCATAAAAGATATTGCAGTTTCTCTGGATATGGGGAAAATGAATCAATTTTATTTACATCTCCTATAAATATCAGCTTGGGTTGAATAATTGCGCATGTTCAATTATTAGAAAAACCCTTCCTGCAACCTCCCAAATCAGATTTGTCAACACATTCTAGTACATATAATGTTCGTGTAACTCCAAAACATACACATTGTAAAAAGGAAAAACTCTCCTACATTTTCATAGGGCCATCAGATAACTTTCATAATAATTACTGAAGAGTTTGCTTATTTCTCAATGTACAAAGGCCGTAGTTAACTTTTTTTGAAAGGGGGTCAAATATTTGTACAAGTATCACTTGTCTCCAACTTGTATTTTCATGATTCAAATAAAACTGTTTTCTATATAAAAAAAAAACAGGGTGGCAACTGCCCTCCCTGCCCCCCGGCTGGCTACGGCACAGATGTATGCAGAGCCTGTGGGCAAAAAAGGCCACCTATCATAATTTGTCCTAGCACTGCTCACCATGCAATGTATAGATGGTTATGATTAGGACCGATCACGGTGTTGTAATACTACGTGTTCTTTTACAATCCGACTGTGTGTTGTATACCACTATATGTTTCAGGGTCCGGATCGTCTGACGATGTACGTGAGCACAGGGGCACACTCGTCGAAGCCGCCGCAATTCGCTGTACAGAGTTGCGTTCCTTGGGCGCGCCAAAAAAAATCTATGTTCGTGTGTTCGAATCCCGGTTCGCCCCGATTATGTTTCTATAGTCTGGAAGTTAATTTAAGGTACCGACGTTTACTACAATATCTGAATAACTATTGGACCTACCCCAGTCAAAGTTGGTATGAGATTATTAAACAGTCATACATAACTGGATATTACATTTAAAGACAATCGGTGCATGAATAAAAAATCTGTCTATTTAGCTATCACTATATTTCATCAACAACCAGACCTGTTCGTCACGGGTGGAACGAGCATTCATTGTAACAGCCATCTGCATAATGCTACCCCTGCGTCACAGGGCCATATGACACAGTTAAACCTATCAACTCAACTCGAAAGGTTGCACGGGAATCACGCACGCGAGAATACGGTGTTAGCATTAGATTTCATGATGTCTCAGCGCAAGCATCTTTCCGCTGATGCTGATGAAAGGTTTCGTTGTTAAAATATTTGAATACTTTAAGGCTGAAAGTGAAAGACGTTCGCCCTTCTTTGGCATTTCAAAGTACATGAAAAGAACAATTCATGCGTTACAGCTTCCCAAACAAACCGTAGTTAAGATTTTGAACTCTCATAAAAACACATGCTCCCCTGCACATCCCTTAGGGGGCATCTCAAAACAGGATAGGAAATTAAAGTTTCTCACAAAAGCTGCTTTCGCAGCCCAACAGCGATGTTGTTGTTAGTAGCAGGATAATGTAGTTACCAACAGCAGCACCAGGTCTGTGACTTAGGCACAGCACCGGCATCAGTGTTGTGCCATGTTCTGTAGGTCGGCCCCCCCAGAATATTTCCTCCCCGGTCGTTTTATAAATACTTGCCATGCAGTTCAATAGTTGCCAAACACTTCTGATAGAGACGATGTTGAGAATGTGGAGCGAAAAGGGCTTCACTTTGAGCACTGTGTTTTCTTTAACTACCGCAATATGAGACAATAAAGTGGTATATAGGTAGATATAATACTAGTCGTTAGATATAAAGAATGTTTAGTGACTTTAGAAGTTCTAGGAAAGTTATTACCCCGTGTCGTGTCAGCCCTACGACATTCGCGATTTTCCACTTCCAGAAAACATCCTGTGTTGGTTTAACATGAATTAGTAAAGGTTAATTAGGGATGCCCAACACGTTAATTAATGAAAGACGAGTAGTCAAAATGCTATCATTTCCTGCCCAGGACATCACACCCCCACACGCTTAGGTCGGTGAGAAACATTCTCATCAAAGAAAACACACAGTCAAGACTGTAGATTCCCGTCGTCTAGCTACAAATCATGTGATGTATTAAAGGTTGAAGAATTTTGAACTGAACTGTCCGAAAGTTTATATCTAAAATGTTGGAATTGGATAAAGTGATAAAGTCTTATATCAATATGTAGACTCATAAATATTGGTTTTATGTTTCAACGGAGATATGATATTTTCTTATGAAATATCGCGTATTAGTGTAATTTGCATGCTTTACCATTCATTGTACCATTCTAAACCATGTGAATGTTGTAATATCAGTCAATCGGGTGGGAAAACAGCCCAATCCTCGCTCTTTAAAGGACTATATCAATCATTTTGCAAGTTGAAATGACCCCTGATACTTTATGAAAACTTTATGACAGTTTTTTTATAGAGTCAAAATCAATGCTGATTATTCATAAACTTAATGCTTCGTAATATAGGTCTGTGGCCTCTTCAGTGCTGAATAAAGATTGAAAATACATCAGTCAATCAAAGATGAAGGTAACTTTATACATCAGAGTTCTTGAGAATAAGTTCATGTTTTGTTCTTAGACTAACATTTCAACCATCGATTGTGTTCATATGTAGACTCAAACTGGTATATTAAAAACAACAACTGTATTAGAAACAACAAACTCTGTAGAGACTCTTGTCTCTCATCCTTTGTTTGGTATGATTATGTCTTATAATTATTGAAGGATGGACGGTACAGTTACCAAATAAAATATGCTGAAATATCAATTCGTTATGACCATATTTCTATTTTTTAAAGTAACCCTCCTTACATCAAAGATAGCTATTTAAAGAAAGAAATGAGTTCTCGTGTTTCATGCTCACATTTTTTCAATAATACCCCTGTTCAACATGATTTCGACTCCCCTTTCTACCTGTTTTCAATCATCTCCCCGAAATTGTATAAGCATGGCGGACAAAATGCTGTTGTGGAAGTGATTTAAATTCATTCCTGTCACATTCAGCACACGATAAAGTCCAGGCATCTGATGTGAGAGATAGACCCTTTTGTCAACCCTTCGTCGATGGACTTATAGAAATACACTATTTATGCAGTGTGGTTATTTTGGAATTGACATTCACTTTGTGGGAGTTCATTGGGGTATGAAGGTTCATACTAAATGAACACACACAGAGTGAAAGTCAATTCTAATAATTTTTATATCACTATTTTATACCTCCAGGTGATGTAGCGCTTGACATATACGTGTGACTTTATGTTTACACTGACAGCCATACAACAACCAGCTGAGCGGGCACGGGTGGCCCAGTTGTCTGAGGCGCCGCGATTCGCTGTGCAGAGTTGCGTCCCTTGGGTACACCAGAAATCTATGATTGTGGGTTCGAATCCCGTTCGCCCCGATTATGTTTCTAGGTTTGTCAGCACCATACCCGTGCTCGTGGGTTTCACCGAAGTGGTAAACGACTGAGACCTGCATCACTTCGGGCTTTCCTCCCACATTAAGCTGACACGCCGTGATATAACTGGAATACTGTTAAAAGCGGCGTTAAACCCAACTCACTCACTCACACCAGCTGTATCTTGAAATAAAATAGTTCCTTAAAATGAGAGGTGACATGAGCGTATATATGCTCAACTTGCTTTACAGGAACATTTGTTGCAGTTTGTTTACAAGAAATGTATTCAAATAATATAATCATTGGGTGAGAAAGGTCTACCTCTGTAAGTCAGCCATATGTCAAATAGATGCTATGGTAAATTCAATTAATTGCTGTGCACTGGAGCTGTCAGTCCAGACACGGATCGAGTCGATACTACGATAGCGGTTGTGCATTTCTACGTTTTGTTCACTAGGAGGGCTCGTAGTGAGGATACAAGTGAATGATCATGCAGTCAACCTCTCTGGCGTTTCACAATGTATGCTAAAACGCTGAGTTCAAGATTAAACGGTCTAAATGATCAGAAAAAACGCTTTTGTATGTATTCCTGCAAGGTAATTCCCAGGGGTTTCCCCAGGAATGTGGAAGTAGTCCGTCAGTGTTTATGTCATTTCAAGCATACAGTCTCATGTAAAACGTATGAACGTCAAATTATGTCGTTCATACGCTTATGAATCGTGTAAACTTCAAATTAATACATTATTTTCAGCATGGTAACAATACATCGATCTATACTGTATATAGCTGGATAGCTTCTACAACGATGTTTGATTGGTTGATCCCCTGAACTTACCCTTGAACATGTCCAACCCATTTTCCAGATATTTCGCAGCATAGCGACGACCAACCACTAAGTCTTATCCACGATTCCAGCCGGTCAGATCGCAAAGGGATAATCGAATCTTGTCCAATTTAAGGATGTCTTGCTTGACATCTTCGAAGTTCAACATTGTCAAAATGGTGGTGCATAAAAAAACTTTATGCCAGTTTGACAAGGATAATGAGACATGTACTTTCAGGAAAATGGTTGCATTACAAAATACTGAAAAACTCAGATGAGTAGTAAACTTCATTTTCATGTAATTTAGGTTTTTCCTCCCATGCTTGCCGTGAAAGGCGACAATGCTTGTCGTAAAAGGCGACTAACGGGATCGGGCTGTCAGGCTCACTGACTTGGTTGATGCATGTCATCGTATCCCAATTGCGTGGATCGATGCTCATAATGTCAGTCACTGGATTGTCTAGTCCAGACTCGATTATTTACAGACCGCCGTCATATAGCTGGAATATTTACTGAGTACCGCGTTAAACAACAACCAAAATTAACAGTATCTAATAACAGATGGTACTTCGATGACAGCTGGTATATTTTCTTCGATTCTGTTATTGTTGGTATTATCCAACATTTGATTTTATAAGGCTTTAAATGTTTTACTGTTATCCGCTTTCCACAACCAGGGTCGTTCTGATGATTTCGGTAGGATTTTCAAATCCATTTATGCACTAATATAGCAACGTGCATGCACGCGCGCGCGCGTGTCTGCTGCCGATTTAAAGTGCTAGCCCAGTGAGATATATACCATGCCGCAGTTTATTTAACATGAATACCCCACTCAGACACAGTATACTGACTCCGAGCCGACCAGGCCTTGTTTTAGCCCCGTAATGCCGAGCGCCAGACAGTTTTAGTAAGACGCGGCCGGGGATCGAACCCCGAACCTTCCGCTCTCCTGGCAGACGCTCTACCACTAGACCACGGAGGCGGTCCGGCAAATATCTGTGGAAACTAATTGAATGAACCACGTAAAATCAGTGATCACAGTGATGTCACTCGCGAAAAGGGTAAGCATGTCCTGAGCTATCGGTAGCACCCGCCATTCATGCAATTGCATAAAAAAAAGTAAATATTTATTGCCTGGCGCGTCGTCAGCCTGTAAACAGATATTCAAGTGATCGAAGAACCAGAAAATTCAGTGACACGAGAGTACCATTACTGATTTTGTTGAAACAAATGAAAACGGTATGTTAAGTTTGACTTACGTCAGCAGTGTACAAGTGCAGAGATCTTGCTCCTTATAAGTAAAGAAAAAGGTTAAGAAATATATTCGTTTTTCAAACACCTTTGGGCACAATTTTAAAGTCGGCGCAAACATTTCTTTTGTAGTTGACTAAGCATAGATAGATGCGGCTGAGCTTATGATGGAACTCGGGGTCTTCAGTCCACCTGCTGAAACATCGACCCAGTTCAAGTAAATATAAATTGTAAATGCACGAGAATAACCCGCTTAGATATTCTGCCGAAACAGTTTCCACTTAAAGCGAAGTACAAGTCGCATGTTTGCCGTAAAAGGCGACTACGCTTGTCGTAAAAGGCGACTAACGGGATCGGGTTGTCAGGCTCACTGACTTGGTTGATGCATGTCATCGATCCCAATTGCGTGGATCAATGCTTATGATATCAATCACTGGATTGTCTGGTTCAGACTCGATTATGTACAGACCGCCGTCATATAGCTGGAATATTCCTGAGTGCGGCGTTAAACAACAAACCAACCAGACAACTGTGGAAAAAATATGAATGGGTATTAAGTATATTGTTTATATACTAAGGGCATAAAGAAATCAGAATACACGCCGAAATGAACATTGAGGTGAGACGTCCGTGTGTGTCTGTGTGGTACGTGCGTGCGTGCGTGCGTGCGTGTATGAACTCGTCCGGACTTATGCTGGTTTTATCGTGCTAACACACTTGGATACATCACACAATATACTGACTCCGATTTTATTACCTATTTTATCCCCTAAAAGTCGAGCGCCAGGCAGGGTGACAAGTTTCATCATATAATGTCTTTTGGTATGACGTGGGGACCTTCCGCTCTCTGGGAAGACGCGCGCTCTATCCACTAGACCACGGAGGTGGTGAAATCGCAGAGAAATATAACCACTAGCAGTGAAGTAAAAGAAAAGGCTGCAAAGAAAAAAAAATTAAACTTTATTTAGCGGATATCACTCAAGAGTGAGGACAAAGAAAAAGAGGTGCGTCGAACTAGAGAATCTAATTATGTGCAATGTAAACATAAGGATTTGATGAAAATACAATTCTGTTCGAAAGTAACAAAAGCAAAGTAAAATATGGTTCTTGTCTATAATTATACATAAATATAATTTCCACATGGTGTTTACAGGTACAAAGGTCAAACGAAAGAGGATGTTGATGTCAATTGTATCCATACGTAAGTTAAACGGTTTTATAATTCAGAAACTAACTATGCAGAAATAGGATCAAGCCAAATGCAAAATCCTGTCATAGTTATTGATGATGCCATATAATCTTGGACTGACTAACAAATTCGTTAAAATTGTTAATACCTGTATACTATATGCTCCAGTGGTCAGAATGTGCTCGGATCTCAGCAGAGATTGTGGAGTTTCAAGTTACAAAATGGCATTCCATTAACAGGCTCAGTGCTGGTCCTTATGCAGAGGGGCCTTGGGATGGTGTATCTTAAGACAGATAACGGAGATCATATTGCCAGGCAAAAACCACTGTGTAACAATATATGTAGCCAAACTTTACATTTTCCGACTGCTTCACTCATTTATGTACTTCATTTCTCATTTTGTTTGGTGTCTTTTCATAAACATATATAAAACAGTTCATTAATGATGAAGACCAACCTCTATACATTCAGCCATGGAAGTATACAAGACCATCCCAAACTTGGAAATTGTTCTATTTAAAAAAGGTTCGAGTCATCAGGCGTTTTGTGTCCACACTGTCGCAGATCACCACAAGTTCTCCGCAATTTGTAACCCACATTTGCTGATATCCTTATTTTCAACCTAAATTGGATAGGAAGCACCTTACCATAAATATTTGCTTCATTAACTAGGCTGTTCTCATCAGAGGCACGTGGATGTGGTAAGCCAATCAAAATAAAGTATCAGAAATAAAGTGCTGAACGATCATACATTGTTGACAAGCCCAACATGTTGTCATATTAGAAATACGCCACTGTTTCCATAGCAAAGCGTTGCTCGTCTGTCTCAACCAATTTGTACTTAGCGACCTCCATATCTCTCTTGCACTTGACAAACCATGTCACCAGTTCCTTCCCTAAGGCATTACATAGATCCTCATCCTTTTCCAGCTCATCCAGAGCTTCTGCCAGGGAACGCGGGAGAGATTCGACGTCCTCTGTTTTGTCCGGGGGTGGGCACTCCATCTTTTTAATGACGCCGTCCAGTCCAGCAGCAATGGTAGACGCCACTACGAGATACAGATTGCTCTTTCCGCCTGGTAGTCTGTTCTCAAGGTATGTTCTTGATGGTCCATCGTTTTTTGCGCGAATGCATGCATATCGGTCCTCTATTCCCCAATAGATAGGTGACGGAAAGGCACATTTACCCTGGTTCCTATAGCAGTTGACAGTAGGGTTTGCAAAGGCACAGAGAGCTTTACTGTGTTTCAGGATACCAGCAATCCATTGTTTTGCAACTGTAGACAGTTTGTCTGGAGAACATTCGTCATAAAATATGCTTTCACCAGATCTATTCCATAGCGAAAAATTGAAATGTGTGGCGATCCCCATCTGATCATAGGAATGTTGGGACATGAAGGTGATTTTAAAACCCTCCAAATCTGCCATTTCCAAGAGACCTTCCTTCAGATTAAAAGCCATATCCGGGCTCTCGATTCCATATTTGGGTTTTGTCACAGCTTCAAAAAGCCCAGGTCCCATTTCAACATAATACCTATCAACATCTATCTTGGATTCTTGAAAATGCCTATCAAAGTGGAATAACAATTTGCTATGTTTGTTAAATACCCTGTTGCTGTACACATCTCTTCCTGCAAACACTGGCTCCATTGTGTTATTGTCAAGGAGTTTGAATTCAATCTCATGACCGGAATACAAATCAAATCCAAGATCACCCAACCTCTGAAGCTGCTGTCTTGCTACATACCGAGGGCACGCATCTTGTGGAGAGTTGTCTTTCTTCCATCGAGACTCACACAAGACTTCAGCAACCTTCACTCCGTCCGGAGCCCAGGGAATGGACCTCAGTGTGTCAGGGTCAGGAAAGATCAACATATTGCCAACATTATAGTTCTTCTCATGAAATACTGGAACTACTTCTGTTCTAGGACCAAGTAACAAAGTGTCTGCAATGAAACCAAAGTAAATTATGATTTGCCCAAGCAATAACGTGAGACACAGACTGACACTTGTGATCCTCAAAGGAACACTGAACATGTTAATTTAACATTACGTACTCTTTCTGTGGGACGGTTACTTCGAAAGATGTTACAATTACATTCAATTACATATGCGATTGTTAAAATAATGATAACCGTAGAATGAGTGAGTGACCTGACGTTATATATAGTTCAGTAACACCATACAATGTCATGTTTCTGCGTGAGGCAAGCCCAAAGTTATTCCGGTCATTTGTTTTATGTGTCCATACTTCTACAAGAACACACAATGACATCCCCAATGGTCATACGTCTACACGAACACACAATGTCTGCCCTAATGGTCATACTTCCACAAGAACATACTATGTCATCTTTAATAGGCATACTTCTCCAAGTGAGTGAGTGCATGAGTGAGTGAGTATGGGTTTTACGTTGCTTTTTGCAATATACGCTTCAACCACAGTCGCAGTCCCCAGGGAACATTATCACAACGTTGTTTATAAGTTGTGGAAATTTTACATTGTAACATAGCGTTTAGTAGCTATAACAACGTCGTATTACGACCACTAGTATCGTTACAATTAGTTTCGTAAACAAGAAACTATTGTATGATAATTATTTACATAGAAATCCAGTCCCTAGTATGAACAAAAGTATATTTACAAACCTGAAACATGTCTTTAAATGTAAAAATAAAATAAAATTCAGATATTCGAAACAGAGGCCAACAACAGTGTTGTTTAGTGACCGCCATTTTCAAAGTACACATCGACCGCTCCCCAGCTACGTCCATGCAGAGGTTGGCCTCACCTTGTCAATGGTACTCAATGTCGCCGTCGGATCTTTTACGTTGGCCCAATATTTGGGTAACATTTCAGGAATGTGATTCAAGGGATTCTACTCTAATTGACAGCTTCTCCTGGGGAGCAATGTGACTTTCGTGCCTCTCTTCGAGCAAACGACGATATATTAGCAGACACACAAGCTCGGACATCGGAGTACTGTTTTTTATCAAATATATCGGTAAGAGTTCAATTAACGTGTTTGTATATGTTCAGGTATATTTCCAAACAGAACCCGAGAAAAAAGAGCCATTATACATTCAGATATACAAACACGAGAAATTTGTTTCTAGAAATCGAAAACACCATGTTTGTGAGCCAGCTGGAAACAGTTGATGAATCTTCGGACAGCAAGTGAACCACCAACTACATAAATACTACTGATGGCTGTAGTTTTAATTGAACATTGCTTTCATTCTTTAAAACTTAGCCTTTTCTTGTGGCAGCTCATATGAACAATACAAATATCAGTATGTTCTTTGTATATTTCAATCAAACTGAGCACTGATGTCAACAACATCGATAGTTCAATTTTCGATCACCAAACAGTGGACGTGCGATCTATTTTTGTATTTAAGAGTGATTGATGACATAGTCACTTTCAATTATTTGTATACATTTAACATTTAAAAGTGTCGGTAATCGAGTTTGATCGAGTTTGAACATTAATCGTAATATAGATTCACCAAGTTGTGCCAATTAAAGTCAAGTCAGCGCCCTTGTTTGAAATCTAGATGTCAAAAAACAAAGTACGTCCTAACGATGACAAACATAAGACGTTTATGTAGAATTAGGCATCAATTGGGATTTGCCCGTGAATTTATTTAACCGAAAACAAAATCCCGATGAAATTAGCAGTGCTTTGACGAAATAACAAAATTGACCTAAGTGTTCGTGATTAGTTCAGACTTGTTCAACATTATGCAATGACAAGAATATCTTCATGAAATTCCTGTTACGTCTATATGGGTTTGGTTGGTTGGTTTGTTGTTTATCGCCGCACTCAGCAATATTCCAGCTATATGACGGCGGTATGTAAATAATCAAGCCTGGACCAGACAATCAAGTGATTAATATCATGAGCATCGATCCACGCAATGGCTTGTTTGTTTGTTGCTTAACGCCGCACTCAGCAATATTCCAGCTATATGACGGCGGTCTCCAAATAAGCGAGTCTGGACCAGACAATCCAGTAGTTGACATCATGAGCATCGATTCACGCAAAGTCATCGAAGCTGACCACCCGATCCCGTTAGTCGCCTCTTACGACAAGCAAAGTCGCCTTTTACGACAAGCATGGGTTGCTGAAGACCTATTCTACCCCGGATCTTCACGGGCATATAACGCGGGGGGATATAGCGAACAGCCAGTCTGTCTGTCCGTCCGTCCGTCTGTCCGTCCGTCCGTATTCATTTCCTTTTCCGGGTCAGAACTCGAAAACCATTCAGTGTATTTGATCGAAACTTGGCAAATCTATCAGTCACATACACATTATTTTTTATGTTTCCATCGCAACAAGTTGGAATTAGGTTCTATAGGGTATAGTTCGTTTCTGGAGCATAACTCAAACCCCATTCAATACTTTCTAACAAAACTTTGCATGTCTATCAAACTTATACTGAGCTGGTGCCTTTTCCTATGTAGGAATTATAGAAATTTGTATTCTTCCATGGTAACAAGATGGACTTAGGTTCTATAAGGGTGCACGTGGTGTTCGTTTCCGGAGCGTAACTCAAAAACCGTGAAATACTTTCTTACAAGACTTCGCATGTCTACCAGGCACATACTGAACTGGTACCTTTTGCTATTTAGGAATTTTATATTTGTTTGTTTTTTACGTTTCCATGGCAACAAGTTGGATTTAAGTTTTAATATAGGGTGGGTTCACTTATGGAGTATAACAAATACACTGTTAAATATTTCCTTGCCAAACATTGCATGTCTATATATAAAGCACATTCCGAACTGGTGCCCTTTGATATTAAGGAGTTTTAGAAATGTTTATTTTAGAATTTCCATTGCAGCTATTTGGACATGGGCTCAGAGAAATGTTGGGTCAGTTACCTGGTTTGGGACCATAATGGACGGGGGATATAGATGACTTCGTTGACTATACGCTTGTTTAGTTATTGTTTCTTGTAATTTGTCATTTGTTTGCATTAAACCCAAAAGAAACACACTTGTTTTACTTTCCATTTCATATGGATGCGACCATGGTGGATCTTTTGTCGATAAACAATGTATGCTTCTTCAAGAACATTCAACTCTTGACTCATAACATACAGAATCGCACATTTATTTGTGGTTACTTTACAGACAGCTTTCTGACTCTTGTTAAAAAACTATAAATATGGCTTTGTCGGGCATTGCTCAGGGGTATAATTTCTTTTGTAAACCACCTAGCACTAACAATATATATATCTTACAGAAGCTGAGGTGTACCAAGTGCTGTGTGTGTCGGGGGAACTAAGTGCATCTTTGTTGCAATGAGAAAAAAGCGATTGTGTACTTGGGTCACTTCTTTCAAGGAGTTGGCGAATTGACGGGACATTTGTCATCATTTGTCGTGTACGTCGTGCGCTTGAAGCGCTAGTTAAACTGTGTAAACTCCGAGCTTGCGAGGAGGTTCACACAAAAGTTTAACCAGCGCTTTTAAATCGTTCGTACTTCAATGAACCCATCCAAACTGACGTTCAATTCTTATAATTTCATACTTTGTAGTTTACTGGTCTCGCCGAATAATATCGCAACTTATGTTTGCTTAAATTTGAAGTCCTCTGGTTTCGCAAGAACATTGCAACAATGTTATTTTGTCGGTTGTTTCCGGTGTCACGAAATATATTCGCCCCCAGAATAAAATCTCCCCCCCGGCGAATTTATACCGGTACAGTTCCGCCCCTCTCGAAATAAACTCTCCCCCACCCTACGAAATAAAATCTCCCCCCAGAATATTTCCTCCCCCGGTCGTTTTATAAATACTTGCCATGCAGTTGCCAATAGTTTTAATGTTTATTTGTTTATGTGTTTTTTTATTCATTTTTTTTTTTATCTCCTTTATTTTTTCTGAATTATACATTTAGTTACTTGTGTGGGGTGTGGGGTGTGTGGTGGGGGGTGGGGGGTGTCCCACCTTTCCTTTCGTTTTTCATAATATTATATTTTTAAGTTGTATATAACGTATGAATCCCTTCTCAGATTACTTTATCTCAGTTCTATATGACGTACTATTTTACTTTTCTGTGTCGTTCTTGTTTTCTCTTCAGTGTGAGGTTAAACTGTATCATTTTTACTATTTTGATATTTTGCAATATGTTGTGGTCATCAGTTATGCAAATCAGTTTCGGTGTGTCTTTTTAACAAGATGTTCTTCATTAATATTCACCGCCAGCCCCATTGTAACAATTACATGTACACTTTGCTTTGACGATGCCGGTTGATTTTGTTCAATACAGGTGTTTTTGAATCTATTCTACATGCTAATCATTTCGGGAAGATGATACACATTATCTATATTTTGGGTTACTTTGCTTATAAAGATTATACATGTAAACGTACGCAGTCTTAGTAGATTTTAAAGTAGATTTAATCAGTGCTGAATTAGATAGTTATGATGTTGTATGTTTAACAGAAACCTGGTTGCACCATGATATTCTAGCCCCTGGTATTACACTGATACCATTTTCAAATGGTAGCCTGTATTAAGGAATATATTTTAGATCTTTAATCAGAGTATAACGGCGTGGATATGTTGACAGTTTTTACGTAGTTAGTGTTAAATCGAATGTTTGCGAGGATTAATAAGATCTCTGAAATCAGTTACATCAGTAGTTCCGGTGTCACGAAATATATTCGCCCCCAGAATACCCCCCGAAATAAAATCTCGTAGGGATTTTTATAAATACTTGTGTTTGGCTTGTGTTGGATCCGAAAGTTTATATCTAACATTTTTGAATTAAAGACAGTGATAAAGACTTATATCAACATGTGGACAATACTACACCATAAATGAACTGTTTCGATTTGCCAATGGAAATACTACGCCATAAATGAACTGTTTCGATTTGCGCGGTTTCACCAACCGTTCAAGATACATGTAACTAATACTCTCTGTCAATGCGTTCAACGTGTAAATGCATTTCATACCTGATATATTGACATGGTCCCAGCTGGCAAACAAGACTTCTAAGAGCTTACTGTTGCGGCATAACTTCATCTATTCATCGAAGGCAACAGATTTTCAGTGATCCATTAATATATTTGTACCGCTATTGTCAACGTTCACGCCAAAAGGAATTTTTTCGTTGGAAAATCGAACTTGGTTATTCTCTAGCATTGATGTTTCTCATTTCTATGGTTGTTTACGACATGAGTATTGGTTCATAACAACATCTGGTGTCACATGACACAAAACAATATGTGTATGCCTGAAGTAGATAATATTTTATTCAGGAAATAATAGCTAGAATTGGTTACCCGAACAGACTAAATGGTTATATTTCCCTTTAATATAACAGTGTTTCAACACACAAAAATGTTAAACAAACACACGTTTGTGTTTACCGTTATACTTGCCCATGTAGCCGTCGTATACATATAAATATATAAATGTTGTGTACAGTCATGGGTGGAATTGAATACAATATTGAAATAAGGAACGTGTTCATGAGGCGAGACATTTCAAAACAATATACAATCTGAAGTGTTGATTATCTTCTTTGGTTGACTACAAACTACAGTTTTTACACGTGCACATACCTTAGCTACATCATAAATAATATATATTTCATATTTTTTTGTTATCTATAAATACCCACATCTAAAATCAACCAACATCCCAGAAATACAATTTCACGTAGTTAAAATTATAAATCTACTCAATAGAATACAAATGGATCCCAGAACGATGCTTGATTTCAGGACCAGAACTTAGGCAATCTAGACTTGTCAAATCATTCTTTACTTGGAGTCCGTTTCAAATATATTCTCTAGGATCTGGGGACAGATAGAGTAACACACAGTCAATGAAAACATTTCTTTAAAATATATTTTTTTTATTCGGAAGAACCTTTCTCCTTCTGCTGTTATGGAATCAACTAAACTAGACTTGGTTAGTATGATCTAGACTTGCCTAGGAATTTAGTAAAACAGAATACCTAAAAAATATAAATTCCACAGTCATGGCGCAGGACCAGGCCTAGGAGACAGACTACCGCGTGAGTATTGCATTGAGAACTGACGGAATCCCGCTGGGGTCAGCCTGGGCCAAGCGTAATCGGATATGTTGCTAGGTCTCGAGTTTGAACTGTTGGCATAATAGAACAAGCTTGGGCACAGTGGTGCAATAAAGGGGTTAGTTTTCTTCCGGGATTGTTAATGTAGAGATTAAAGCATTATCAACGCACACTTTGACTGTTTTAAAAAGAAAATGTGCTATTGTGATTTCATATTCAAAATAATGCTATGCTGTACAAGTACATGGATATTACTTGCTTGTACTCGAGGTACATTGATAACGTATGCTTGTAAAGGCTGGCATGGGACTCGGTGTAGCCGGTGTTGGTTTACTATCAACTATAATCGCCACGCCTATCGTACTTGACATGGAAATAGCCGCTGGAGTCTCTGGACTGGCAGGAATAGCGATAAAATTTATTTCTCGTAAGTTGCCAAAGAAAGCATTAAAACATGATAATATTCGGATACTCGCCGAATGAGTGAGTGAGTTGGGTTTAACGCCGCTTTTAACAGTATTCCAGTTACATCACGGCGTGTCAGCTTAATGTGGGAGGAAAGCCCGAAGTGATGCAGGTCTAAGACGTTTAGCACTTCGGTGAAACCCACGAGCACGGGTATGGTGTTGACAAACCTAGAAACATAGTCGGGGCGAAGCGGGATTCGAACCCACAATCATAGGTTTCTGGCGTGCCCAAGGGACGCAACTCTGCCTTAGACGACTGGGCCACCCGTGCCCCCGATACTCGCCGAAGCAAAGTTGAACAGCATTGAGGATCATATTTCAACAGCACTGGCTGATTGTAAGATATCCGAGGAGGATTTTCGTTCAGTGTTGTCAGAACTCACCAAATACAACACAATAAAGCAGGAGATTCGATCTTAATATCGTAAGATCAGTGGTATTAGCGAAGACGTGAAAAAAAGTACATAGAACAGGGGACACAAGCGCGTCAATTATTCCGTGCCAAAACCAAAGAACTGGTTGGAGATTAAAAATAGATTGTTTCCTATCATTGGATCGCACCGCATAACAAATCATACATTCATTTAAACGAATGCTTACATAAATATATAATAATGGAGAATTATAAACCAACAAAGGAAGAACTCGAAAAAGCTATCGAAGCATTTATGCTCAGGGACAAAATTATCAAATGGAGAGAATTACCACAAGGTATATATTATATCAATGATGTCAGACCAACCAAATACGGTCATCAATTGTTTCTTTCCAATTACCAAGAAGAGTATATAGTCTGGTCTCCTAGTAAAAGGAACGAAGAACTTAGTAAAAATGTTGAATATCACTTTGTTAAAAAATTATGGTATGCGTATGAGTAAAAAAAATAGATAATATTTTCATTACAATTTAGTTTAGTCTCATCATCGTTTTTGTGCTAAAAATTCCCTCTATGGTATCATTGATTGACTCAAGGTAGTGGTGAGCTAGAGTCAATTTAACTTAATCTCATGACGATCGTTGAATCGCATCAGCGTTTACACATAAAAGATTCCCCCTGTAGTAGCAGTATAGGTATATAAATCTGGCTCCAGTGGGGTTGCGGCAGAATCACCATTACCTATACTACTTTCTGTGACGTTCCTTGTAAGAGCTGAAAATTTAATATTGGAAAAAGGCTCAGGGTAGATGAAATGGAAATTTGCAATAACATATTGTGTGATGCATAAATTGGGAGCTTATTGCAATTGCAAATATCGTCTTTCTTTTTTTGACAATGAATAACAACAAATTCAATCAAACGAGTCACAGCACGACTGTATGTGCTCATATTTCAACGCCATCATCACTGTTCGTGTGATGATTAACCGATCATTATTGACTTATCAACACTGACTATTGGGCAATCTTTTTGTTCCAAAGGGAAATAACTCTCCTTTTGAAATGATATAAGCGACGGTCCAAACTGTCACTTCCGGTCTGGTTCCCGGATCAATGCGCGCTGCGACAACTACACTCTCCAACCCAGAGTTCCATGCGGCCGGTGTCATTTATACCGGTACAGTTCCGCCCCTCTCGAAATAAATTCTCCCCCACCCTACGAAATAAAATCTCCCCCCAGAATATTTCCTCCCCCGGTCGTTTTATAAATACTTGCCATGCAGTTCAATAGTTGCCAAACACTTCTGATAGAGACGATGTTGAGAATGTGGAGTGAAAAGGGCTTCACTTTGAGCACTGTGTTTTCTTTACTACCGCAATATGAGACAATAAACTGGTATATAGGTGGATATAATATTAGTCGTTAGATATAAAGAATGTTTAGTAACTTAAGAAGTTCTAGGACAGTTATTAACACATGTCGTGTCAGCCCTATTACATTCGCGATTGTCCACTTCCAGAAAACATCCTGTGTTGGTTTAACATGAATTAGTAAATGTTAATTAGGGATGCCCATAACGTTAATTAATGAAAAACGAGTAGTCAAAACACTGTCATTTCCTGCCCAGGACATCACACCCCCACACGCTAAGGTCGGTGAGAAACATTCTCATAAAAAAACACACACACAGTCAAGACTGTAGATTCCCGTCGTCTAGCTACAAATCCCTGTGATGTATTAAAGATTGAAGAATTTTGAACTAAACTGTCCGAAAGTTTATATCTAAAATGTTGGAATTGGATACAGTGATAAAGTCTTATATCAATATGTAGACTCATAAATATTGGTTTTATGTTTTAACGGAGATATGATATTTTCTTATGAAATATCGCGTATTAGAGTAATTTGCATGCTTTACCATTCATTGTACCATTCTAAACCATGTCAGTCAATCGGGTGAGAAAACAGCCCAATCCTCGCTCTATAAAGGACTATGTCAATCATTTTGCAAGTTGAAATGACCCCTGATACTTTATGAATACTTTATAACAGTTTATTCATAAACTTAATGCTTCGTACTATAGGCCTGTGGCCTCTTCAGTGCTGAATAAAGATTGAAAATACATCAGTCAATCAAAGATGAAGGTAACTTTATACATCAGAGTTCTTTAGAATTAGTTCATGTTTTGTTCTTAGACTAACATTTCAACCATCGATTGTGTTCACATGTAGACTCAAGCTGGTATATTAAAAAAATGTATACAGACAACAACAACTGTATTAGAAACAACAAGTTCTGTAGAGACTCATGTCTCCCATCCTTTGTTTGGTATGATTATGTCTTGTAATTATTTTAGGATGGACGGTACAGTTACCAAATAAAATATTCTTAAATATCAATTCATTATGACCATATTTCATAATCTATTTTTTAAAGTAACCCTCCTTACATTAAAGATAACTATTTAAAGAATATAGTACTTAAAGACATTGCAACAAACCGAATAATCAGGGGGGAGACTTTATACTGAGGGGGGGGCGCGAAATATATCCGCCCGGGGGAGATTTTATTTCAGAACAGATTCGCCGGGGGAGAATCTGTACCGGTATAAAATCTCCGGGGGGAGAATTTGTACGGGGGAGAGTTTATACCGGGACACCGGCACTCGGTCACATACGTTTCCCCACTCATACTCAGTTACGCAAAGAAAAATAGTTCTTTGAATATATACAACATAAAGTAGAAATATGTCAACATCATTTCATTCTCTGAACAAACTTACAAACAATATTTGGGATAAGTCAAATCCTAAAAATAGGTTGTAGGTTACTGCTGTTGAAAATGACGTTTATGGAGCAGTTGTGGAAAACACCCGACGCGTGAAGCCTCTCGTGGCACTATTACATTGGGAATATCACCGATTTATGAATGTGTTGCTTGTGTTTGGATAATCGCAAACCATTTCGGACTATTCGGAATGGACTGGTGGGGACTGGACCGAGTGCTCTGAAACTGTTTTGTGTTAATTTTCAACGTCAGGGTGTGTTATATGTGGTGTTAGGGATTTGTCGCGTGTGCTGTAATACTTTGCTTAGTTGGCGTTTCTTGTCATCTGAGATGGACCTGCTGTATGACCTGATGCCAGCTTCATTACTGTGCCCCGTCACTCATCATGTGCCGCCGCTTCTTGGTCTAGAATGCACGGAGAAGGTCGGTCAACTCAGAAACCGGAATAGTAGATTTCTGATTCCGTCTACGGACGTTTTCTCGTCTCCGATGACCAATCGTTAAAACAGGTAGGCAAGTTTTGGGGTTTTCTTTAATTTAAGTTTCTTCCTTACCTTTTTATGTTTTATGATTTCTCAAAATCTTACATGTTTTTCCCGATACGATAGTAAATCGAATTTTAGTTTGGGATTGATCAGGAGCAGTCGCGTTTGCTCTGTGTCAGCGGCCACATCCGAGCAGGGTACGACATTGTTTTCACTGGTGCTAGATTCCAGTCATTACCGAAAACAAGGCATCAAAGTCAATATCGCTCATTAAATCAATTTCGTTCACCTCAGTAATTTTACAGAATTAATTTTCTTCACTTGCGTTATTAGTATTGAAAGATAGCCATTCCATATCCAAATCACCGCATGTTTCATGTAGCAGCTAGACGACATCAATCACCAGGACCAAAGCATTTATTTATTCATGAGTCAGATGAAATGTTACGAGACAAGGCATAAATACTAAATAAATTATATTGCTGATAAATGCAGGGATTATAAAGAAAATAGAAAAACGAGTTGATCGTAAACACCGATCGAGAATTCGGGGAGACCCCGGAAAGTAGTTCCGGCAAAGGTTCAAACGATCAATTTCACAAAAAAATTGTTCACATCGTGTGAACTTTTCAGTCCGTTCACGGGACTGTGAACTCCAAATATCAGATCACGTGACTACCAATTTAGCCAATCAGCATGAAGGAAACAGTGTAAACTTTAAAGTATGAAATTATTTGAAAATTATAGCTTATTTGTTGTTTAACAAACAAACTCGTACAATCGAGACTTGGCCATTCAAACCAGTAATTAACATGGCAAGCAACTATCCACGCTGTTCAGGTATGATGGTACGTAATCAGCCAAGTTACGGAGTCTGACCCACACTCCGGCGCAGTGGTGACTCTGCATAACACAAGTACAATACTGGCTGGCTGCCGGCCGCATGGAACTCTGGGTAGGAGAGTGAGTCTGACCAACCCATCAATTAAGACGCCGTCTATTGCGGCAAGCGTAGCCTAGTTGGGAATCCCCACGGTGTTCGAATAATAACATGGTCTCACAATGTTGTTGGTGTATATTTAGAAATACTTCTATACATATCTAGACAAGAAGGATATGGGATTCCTTTATAATGTTATTGTAATTAATTCATATAAAATTTGTGTACCATTTGTTAATTCTGTTCACGAAAAGACACATTCGGTCATAAGATAAATGATTGTTTAAAGATTTATGTTTCAACCATTGAAAAGACAATATCAGGACGCCAATCTTAACTGAATTTGTCCGCGGAATGGCTCGTTAAAATTATTTTTAACCGAAAACCGCGTTCGTCTTGTCAGTTGTGTCATCTGAATTTTGATATATTTAAAAATAAATATTTAGCAAGTAATAGATGAACATCTGTTAGCGAATGAATTGAATGGCTTTCCAAATATATATTTATATCATTAAGGAGAAATAATTTTACAACAGGAATATGCGAGCTCTGATCAATTTTGCTATTAGACGCAGGTAGAATAAGAGTTATCGTTCTTGTTTGAAGTCGTTCCTGTGTTCATACGCCAATATGGAAACCTTTGTCTACATTCGGCTTGTCCCGGAATGGGACGAGTTGGTCACAAATGCAACTCACCATGTTACATATACTATAGTTTGAAGTGAATAAAATGACTGATGTGAATAAAAAGATAATTAATAATTTCCACACAATCTGTGACGATCATTTAATAATCAACCATGGACTCTCAAATATAATATCATAGTTTTATCATGTTCATAGCATCACTTAAGCATATAAATTACAACATTACCGTGTAACTAGATTCCGGATGCCCCGGAATCTATGTGAAATTAGGAATCATACACGGATGCTGCTATATTAAGGCAATAGGTCATACTAGATCCTGTTATTTCACTCGTTATGAAAAATCCATGTCTAAATTTGAGTTTGTCTACATCCTTTGACTTTAATTCTAAAATGACCATTTTACAACTGTTAAATATAAAATATTAAATATATTTTTTGTTTTATAAAATCAGTCGAAGAATATGTTTATTGCACGACACCGTGTTCTTTATTTGTATAATTGTTTAAAATTTTAAACTGAATGGAATGGCATAAAAACTATTTTGTTTCCCATCATATGTCCTGAATTAAACACATAATTTTGGCAGAGACACAATGGGTAGACGAAATGGCGTAAAAATGTTTCTACAGTGGTAAAGTTATTAATATTTTTTTGCAGAGTAATTATTTCATGGTTCGAAATACTATACAATGAACAAATACGTGGGGACATGAAGATACAAAATACAAGATACATGATCAATACATAGTTAATTATATTAATTAAAATCCTTCTTTTCATGATTGAATCAACAAATGAAACTAATATCTTTACCGGCCACTTGGGAGGCAACAAACCAAAGTCCCGCACCCCATGGGTGCAGAAGGTATTGGCAACCAAGGTCAACCGCAGTGTGACGTAAATACGTTGACATGACCTAATATTGGCCAACCAAGGTTAACTTGGGTCATACCTTGGTCAACACGGGTTCACCTGGGCCGTCCCGGGTTTTCAAATCGAACGTAAGCACTCGTATCAATTTGGCTCCTTCGATCATTATGGCCGACTAACACAAACTTGTTTAGTGTAATAACTTACAGTTTGGAATGTTTTAAAAAATGTTTTCATAATTATTTATGTATTTCGCATGTACACGTATCATTATACATGTAAGAGATAAAAATAAGGTTTCTTTTAAAAGTTTGTTTAATAAAGTTTGTTACATCTTTTCAACTATTACTCATCCCCATCTAACCAAAACTAAATGCAACAACTTCACTGCATGATATACCAACCTGAAGAATCAATAAGAGAGGAAAAACACAACATAATGTCATCTTTGAAACTAAATTCTGTTTTCATTTTACGATTTACTTTTGATACAATTTATGATGTCTAGTATTAAAGGGAGGCACGGGTGGTCCAGTCGTCTAAGGCGCCGCAATTCGCTGTGCAGTGTTGCGTCCCTTGGGCACGCCAGAAACCTATGATTGTGGGTTCGAATCCCGGTTCGCCCCGATTATGTTTCTAGGTTGTCAGCACCATACCCGTGCTCGTGGGTTTCACCAAAGTGGTAAACTGCATCACTTCAGGCTTTCCTCCAACATTAAACTGACACGTCGCGATATAACTGGAATACTGTAAAAAGCGGCGTTAAACCCAACTCACTCTAGTATTAAACTATCCTGATTTTCACTGTGTCAATTAATATTTTAATATTTAAGATTGAAAATAAACCCAGCATTAAAGGTATTGGAATTGTCACTACTCTTCAAAGGGAATTTTGTAGCTTTGTGCTCTTTTTCATACAAAAAATCTCATATAGATCCAATGACAATTTCTGTCATTAAAATTGTCTTAGAAAACATCATTTTGACAACGTGTATTAAATAAGGGAAATATCACATGCCTGATTAGATTGTTCCTCTTTAGTCATACTAAGTCTATTTAATTTATTGTTATGAATCGCAAAATTTTCTTTTTACTTACATGTCGTTAAAGCAAATCTTCAGTAAGGCTAATTTTTATTCCACAGTTCATGGTTTATATTCTTAAAACAATTTTTCGACATGCCAAAACTTCTGTATAAGTATTGTGGCAATGCAAAGAAGTATCTTAAAATGTTTCAACATAACAGTGTTTTCCACAACTGTGAAAATGTTTTGCAACTGGCATTTGCCTCCTGGTTCTTATATTTCTTAAAGGGTTGGGGTGACGGTTAAAATTAACAATGATTTATCTCTTAAAAATAAACGATATTTAAAGCATAAGATACTTTGAGGGTATGATGTGCAGTTCTCACGTAATGTAACGTTTAGCTCCATCTGTATTATATTTTCTTTTTACAGACAGGGACGTTCAAGCAAAGAAAAGTGTTGCCAGAGTAAGAGACATCCTTCTTGACACCTCTGATGATGACTAACATATCGGCCCTTAATAGTGGGTTCGAGTCCAATTCGTCACGATTATGTTTCTCAGATCTACATCACTTCCATCTTTCCAGCAACAGTAATTCCGTTCTGGAATTGGATTACTGTTAAAACACGTTGTTAAAACCAACCCGCTTAGATTAAAATATACATTTTATTGGAATATTGTTAAAGGCTGCGAAAACCGAAAGTCACTAACTCACTCGTAGATGTATGACCATTAGCAATGACAAAGTGTGTTCTTGTAGAAGTATGACAATTAGCGATGACATAGTGTGTTCTTGTAGAAGTATGACCATTAGCGATGACATAGTGTGTTCTTGTAGAGGTGTGACCATTAGCGATGACATAGTGTGTTCTTCTAGAGGTGTGACCATTAGCGATGACATAGTGTGTTCTTGTAGAAGGAGACCATCAGCGATGACACAGTGTGATCGTAAAGAAGTGTGACCATTAGAGATGACAAAGTGTGTTCTTATAGAAGTATGACCATTAGCGACGACAAAGTGTGTTCTTGTAGAGGTGTGACCATTAGCGATGACATAGTGTGTTCTTGTAGAGGTGTGACCATTAGCGATGACATAGTGTGTTCTTGTAGAAGGAGACCATCAGCGATGACACAGTGTGATCGTAAAGAAGTATGACCATTAGCGATGACATGGTGTGTTCTTGTAGAAGAAGACCATTAGCGATGACATAGTGTGTTCTTGTAGAAGTATGACCATTAGCGATGACATAGTGTGTTCTTCTAGAAGTATGACCAGTAGCGATGACATAGTGTGTTCTTGTAGAGGTGTGACCATAAGCGATGACAAAGTGTCTTCTTGTAGAAGTATGACCATTAGCGTTGACATGGTGTCTTCTTGTAGAAGTATGACCATTAGCGAGGACATAGTGTGTTCTTATAGAGGTGTGACCATTAGCGATGACAAAGTGTGTTCTTGTAGAAGTATGACAATTAGCGATGACACGGTGTGTTCTTGTAGAGGTGTAACCATTATCGATGACATAGTGTGTTCTACTAGAAATGTGACTATTAGCGATGACAAAGTGTATTTTTATAGAAGTATGATCATTAGCGATGACACGGTGTGTTCTTCTAGAGGTGTAACCATTAGCGATGACAAAGTGTGTTCTTGTAGAAGAAGACCATTAGTGACGATTTAGTGTGTTCTTATAAATGTGTGACCATAAGTGACGACATAGTGTGTTCTTATAGAAGTATGACCATTAGCTATGACACAGTGTGTTCTATTAGAAGTAGACCATCAGCGATGATTTGGTGTGTTCTTGTAGAAGAAGACCATTACCGATGACATAGTGCGTTCTTGTGGAGGTTTGACCATTAGCGATGACATAGTGTGTTCTTGTAGAAGGAGACCATCAGCGATGACATAGTGTGATTTTGTAGAAGAAAACCATTAGCGATGACATAGTGTGTTCTTGTAGAAGTATGACCATTAGCGATGACATAGTGTGTTCTTGTAGAAGTATGACAATTAACGATAACATAGTGTGTTCTTGTAGAAGTATGACCATTAGCGATGACATAGTGTGTTCTTCTAGAAGTATGACCATTAGCGATGACATAGTGTGTTCTTGTAGAAGTATGACCATTAGCGATGACATAGTGTTTTCTTCTAGATTTGTGACCATTAGCGATGACAAAGTGTGTTCTTGTAGAAGAAGCCTTAGTGACGAAATAGTGTGTTCTTAAAGAGATGTGACCATAAGTGACGACATAGTGTGTTCTTATTGAAGTATGACCATTAGCTATGACATAGTGTCTTCTATTTGACGAAGACCATCACCGATGACATAGTGTGTTCTTGTAGAAGAAGACCATTAGCGATGACATAGTGTGTTTTTGTAGGAATATGTTCATTAGCAATGACATAGTGTGTTTTTGTAGAAGTATGACCATTAGCGATGACAAAGTGTGTTCTTGTAGAGGTTACTGTATATATTTGTAATGAATGTATAATGTGCTCCCGGCACTATATGGCTTAGACATTATATTTAAGACATTAAATCCAAGCTTAAGCTTAAGCACTTACCTTGGCACATATCCAACCCCGCGTCCATGTATTCGGCGGCATAGCGACCAGCTATCACTTGACCACGACTCATGCCATTCAGATCACAGAGGGCAAACCGCACATAGTCATATTTACAGATCTCGTTATGTTCTTGCTCGAAATTTGACATTGTCACTGTGGTCAACCTGCAAAAATGAATAGTAAATAATTAACTGATAAAGATTGGTTCCACGAAAACAATATGCGTCTTCTCACAACGAGTCTGACTGACAATGGTAAATCTGGAATACCACGTGCTGTCGGAGGTTAGTTGGTTTGTTGTTTAACGCAAAACTCAGCAATATTCCAGCTATATGACGGCGGTCTGTAAAATAATCGAGACTGGACCAGCCAATCCAGTAATTCACATAGGCATCGATCCACGCAACAGAGATCGATGGCATGGATCAACCAAGTCAGCGAGCCTGACCACCCGATCCCGTTAGTCGCCTCTTACAACAAGCATGGTCGCCTTTTACGGCAAGCATGGGTTGTTGAAGACCTGTTCTACCCCGGACCTTCACGGGTAGGCTCTCATGTAAGTGGAATATTGCCGAGTGCATATACACACGATAACATATTTAATATTTTGCACCGGTGTATTCAACAATATTCCAGTTATATCACGGTGGCCTGTAATTAAGTGTAAACCAGGACAACCAGTGATTGATATTGTTATTATGAACATGCCCGTGAAGATCCAGGTTAGAATTAGTCTTCGGCGACCCATGCCTGTCGTAAGAGGCGACTAACGGGATTGGGTGGTCACGCTCGCTGACTTGTTTCATGCATGTCGTCGTTTCTCGTTTGCGTAGATCGATGCTCATGTCAATCACTGGATTGTCTGGTCCAGACTCGATTATTTACAGACCGCCCTTATATAGCTGGAACATTGCGGAATGTGGCAAACAAACCAACCATATTATGATCAACGCCCAACAGATTCGGAGTAGGATGACACAAAATGAACTGTGTCAAACTACCACAACTTTTTAATCACCTCTTCCGACTAAAACATAGGAATCCCATCTGTATTTTATCAATGGAAATAATATTATGTCATGTTAGGTCATTCCCACTGTCATAGACATGTTATTCTGGACCGTGTGTGGTCATATGGCCCTACAAGTACATGATGTTTGTTGTCTACTGTTTAACGTAACAGTCAGGAATACTCCTACTATATCGCGACAGGTTCTTACTTCTCTGTATTATCAACTTATGGCGTGACAAAACGTATTTATCAATTGCAAACTTCAAAAGAATTGACAGGGTCAAGACATGGTAAAACTGCGGTCAAAAAGAATTATTATACATATTTGTACATCATTGACTTTCTGACTTGATAGATGCACACTTTAAACCAAAACCTGAAGCCGGCTTTAATATCGATTTGACTTATTGCAGAATATAGGTAGAATAGGTCTTCAGCAACCCATGCTTGCCCCAAAAGGTGACTAACGGGATCGGCGGGTCAGGCTCGCTGACTTGGTTGACTGCGTGGATCTATGCTCATGATGTCAGTCACTGGATTGTCTGATGGTCCAGACTCGATTATTTACACGACGCCGTCATATAGCTCGAATATTGCTGAGTGCTGCGTAAACAACAAACCAACCAACCAACCAAGTTGAAGCAGGACATATAGAACAGGGTTGTTTGGTCCAGACTCGATTATTTACGACCGCCGTCATAAAGCTTGAAAATTGCTGAGTGCGGCGTACAACAACCAACCAGCCAACCAACTATGATCGTTGGGTTATTATGCTTGGTTTTTCACCTCCTAAGCAGTCAAAGATCTGTTTAAATTCGGGCTTTCCTCCTACGTATACCACTTTGGTGAAAGCCATGAGCACAGTTATAGTAAAGACACACATAAACTAAGCGACAAAAGAAAGTATAGGTTGGCAATTTGTAATTTTCCTAAAAACAGCGATAACAAGTGGAAAGTGGGTATTGGGAATATGACTGCCCAGGAACGGGTACCAAAAAAAACCTCACCCGAACGCGCCACCTTTGACGGCGCTCGTGCGGTGACAAAAAAATGGTGAAACGGGTTTCCCGCCTATGGCATAAACTGCACGTGCGTGTTAGCTGTATCAATGCGTTCGTCTGCAGGGTACAACCACACGTGATTAAAGCACACAAAAGAAATGCCACGACCGTCACAGGAGCAGAGAAAGAGAGCCATCGGTATGGCCGAAATGGGGGCAACACAGCTCCAAATTGCCAGAGTGAGTGAGTGAGTGAGTTGGGTTTAACGCCGCTTTTAACAGTATTCCAGTCATATCGCGGCATGTCAGCTTAATGTGGGAGGAAAGCCCGAAGTGATGCAGGTTTCAGACGTTTACCACTTCGGTGAAACCCACGAGCACGGGTATGGTGCTGACAAACCTAGAAACATAATCGGGGCGAACCGGGATTCGAACCCACAATCATAGGTTTCTGGCGTGCCCAAGGGACGCAACTCTGCACAACGAACCGCGGCGCCTTAGACGACTGGGCCACCCGTGCCCCGATATGAATCCTATTGACCATCTATGGGACCATCTTGACAGACAGATTAGAGCACGCCATCAGCCGCCCGTCAACAGACAAGAATTGCAGCAGGCCCTGAGAGACGAGTTGCAACAGATTCCTGTCCACGTCATCAGAAGACTGACGTCATCGATGAGGCGGCGTATCACAGCATGCATTGAGGCAGCTGGAGATCATACACGCCATTGAAGGCAACTGTGTCGACAATGAACTTGTAGTGTGTCTGACAATTTTTTTGTCACATTTCAGACACTTTTTGAAAATGAAATTTCTTACCCCTAAGACCTTATCTTTGTTTGTTTGTTTGTTGTTTAACGCCGCGCTCAGCAATATTCCAGCTATATGGCGGCGTTCTGTAAATAATCGAGTCTGGACAAGACAACCCAGTGCTTAATATCATGAGCATCGATCCGCGCAATTGGGGTCGATGCCATGCATCAACCAAAGCCTGACCACCCGATCCCGTTTGTCGCCTCTTACGACAAGCATAGTCGCCTGATATACTGTTAAGATGTAACATAACAATTCAGCCATACTTCTAAACAGAAGTAAAACCGCTTGTCCATTCGGATCAATCTGACCCAAATCATTCCGCTGATGAGTGTCAAATAATGCACACGAATCAAAATCCGTAAAAATTGCAATGGAGACATCATTAAAAGTTACCAAAAGTGACGGGGATATCAATATTGATTGTTGAAATGATTCTATGAAATTTGTTTTCCCTGCTTAAATATTTGGAGCACCTGTGACGGAGCCATAAAACTGATCTGTTATGTAGACAATATCGCTTTAGGCAGTGGCTGCTTGGAGCTGATTATGACCTAAATACTCCTCATAGCATTCGGTGTTAACTATGTGACTGTAGAGAGCTGTGCCTTCATCCATCAGATTATCAAGGTCAGTGGAACACAGTACAGACGCAAATAGATTTGAGCCATGGGACACAAAATATATGAGTGACCAGAGCTACGGCTGTAAATTGAATTCCATTAAACGGTTGAAAAATACTACAACCTTGATGCAAATTCGCCGACACAATACTCCGATTTTGCTTTGACTTTGCTACCAAACGTTTCACGTGTGGCTGTATGCGGTGCACTGATTAAAAAAAACACGGGGGACTGGGTTAATTCAAAATACGGAATATAACTATTCCAATTATTTCCAGTGAACATGAGCATCCAAACAATCAAAAGTGTGGTATGTCGAATGTGGAATTCAGCCATATTACATTTGTTTTGAGATGAGCATATTCAGAACATATTTTATATTATGCTGTTATTTATGATGTCCGGAGACTGTTCTTCTTTTGTATACACCGTGAAAATCAGAAAATTAGTCCTTGAGGAAAAAAGGACATCGGATTACACATGAATGGTTTCATAATGTCAGCTAACGATCAGAAACGGTCAGATGCATCAATTAACTACAGAAAGACGATTTTGAAGTATCTCTTATTGCTGGAAAAGAATGCATGAACATTCAACGCACATGATTTGTATGTTTTGTTTCCGTAAATGCGTGGCTTGACATTTCAATTAAACCAACATGTCGACATACATGCTACAAAAGTAACGTTTCCCATATAATGGTGGTGAAACCCAATCACCTTGCGTTTGTCCGTGCAATGTCTTCATACTTGAAATCGTTTTATCGTGTTGGCAATATGTCATCGCTCATCAATAGTTCAAATGTGCAGTAAAAGTGGGTTACTATCCTCACCAAGATATTGATTATGAGTTGTGTGAGGAGATATGTTTGATGTGAGATGTCAGCATTATTTTATTGACATGGTATTTCTTTTTATGGTAAGAAAGTGCAAATTATCGTCACATTAGGGAAAGCAGTTTCAGAGATGAAAGATTACATAATATAATATTTGGCAAAATTGTCAACGATGTCCAATGTTGAGTACAGTGAGTGACGTTGTGTGTGTGTTGGCTACACTACAGGGCACTTAGAAACTGCCACGATTAGCACTAAATGAACGCGCGAGAGGTATGTGCGTGGCGTTGCACAGCGTTAACGTTGAGAGAGAGTTATGAGCAACACTTCAGGGCAGGGCTTACAAATGAACGACTGCTGTGCAGAATTCGCTACACGCACTACACGCATTACACGCACTACACGCACTACGTGACCAACATTTGTCACATTCTCCGCTTAACACGACATTCCATCGTGATAATCCTCGGCCACACCTGTTACACGTGTCGTGCTCAGAATAATGTCAAAGTAATATCGTTTTCCAGCTTATTCACCAGATTCAAGCCCTATTAAACCTTTGTGATGAATAGTTATGGTGAATACGATATACAATATATATACATGCACAAGTTCATTATTATATCTGGTACAGATCTGTAGTGTCATGCATATGGACAAGTTCTTCAGCAACCTATTTTTGCCGTAAAAGGTAACCAACGGGATCGGGTGGTCAGACTCGCTGACCTGGTTGATGCATGTCAACGTATTTCATTTGCGTAGATTGATGCTCATGATGTCAATCACTGGATTGTCTTTCCAGACACGATTATTTACAGACCGCCGTCATATAGCTGGAGAATTGCTGAGTTTTGCGTTAAAAAACAAACAAACATTCATGAAATGGTTGTTGTTGTTCCCACTGATTAAGCCTCAAATAACATACCATTACAGTAAGCTACGTTATAACGAACACGCTTATAACGAACTGACCGATATAACGAACTTTTTTTTTAGTCCCGGCCATTTGTTTGATATCTGCTGTATATATGCTTATAACGAACTACGGTTATTACGAACTGAAATTAGTGGTCCCTTTGAGTTCGTTTTAACCGTAGTTGACTGTAAATGTAAGCACCACTACATTAATTAGTTTATCAAAGACCCTTGTATAAGTGATGTATCACTTAATGCCACATATAAGGCCAGTATGTTAACTGAGGAAGAAATCTGCCAAAACTATGCATAAGTACTATCATTGTTTTATTTGACTCTAAAACCTGAAGACAAGTCAAATCCTCTTTTGTACTGTATTCCAAAGCTACATCAAAATCAGTACAAATATACTGGGCTATATATATACTCGCTAAAACGCACCATTTCAATGAATACGGGGGTATCGTGCACCCATTTCTTGCGAAATCGAAAATGCACGAACTGTCACGAACTGTAGTGGGTATAAAACTGTGGCCGATTCTTGGACCTACCACTCCTTGGTCAACAATGCCACATCGAACTCAAATTCAGAGAAAACAGGCTATCGGACGTTTGCAAGCTGGAGAGTCTGTCCAAGATGTTGCCCGTCATTTCAACGTTAACATAACCACAATTTACCGTCTCCTGGGTCGTCCTAGGGTCACAACACCTCGACACGATCGGCAGATTACCCGTCAACACCAGCGACATCCGTTCCTAACTGCAAGACTTAGTGAAAGTGCTCGACAGACCATAGGAACACATAATCGACACATTAGCCGGGACACTGTGATCCGACGTCTCCGCTCCATCAACCTCAGATGTCGCCGTCCTGTTCTCCAACCACGACATCGACAAGCACGACTTCAGTGGGCACATGGTCATCACAATTGGCGTCATCGTGAGTGGAGGCGTGTCATCTTCTCTGATGAAAGTCGCCAAAATGTGTCTCCCATGCAGACGGATGAGTCAGAATTTGGCGGCGTCGAGGTGATCGTTTCGCTGACAGAAACGTTGTGGAAAGGGATCCATGGGGTGGACCTAGCGTCATGATATGGGCAGGGATTGGACTTAATGCGAGACTTGGACCCGTGTGCTTTCTGAATGTTGGTCAAGGTCGGGGACACGGCGTAACTGCTCAGCGCTATATCGACCAAGTGATCAGACCCCACATTGTTCGATTTTTTGCACAACATCAACAACACATTTTCCATGAGCTACCATGGCCTTTCTGCAACAACACAACATCCGTGCTCTACCGTGGCTAGCCCTCAGCCCTGAACCCCATGGAACACTTATGGGATGAGGTTCAAAGGCGTCTGCACAATGTGCGCCCAGTCCCTACAACTGCCGATGAACTACGCACAACTGCTCTGGATGTGTGCAGGAAGATCCCTAGGGCCTTCACAAATCGTCTGATCCACTCAATGTGCAGGAGATGTGTGGCAGTGATCAATGCTAATGGTGATCACACCAGGTATTGACTGACATTTTGGGTATTGACCCGAAACTGTGTAAGCCCTTAACATTTGAAAAACACAATTATGTCATCTGCCTTTTAATCCATTAAACTGTCTTCAGTCAATTTTTTATCAATCTTGCCCTATTAGTATTTCTTGTCTTTACTGTTGAAAATAAATAACATGAATACTGCATACTTGACTTGTGTTTCTTTTGCGTGTGAGTATATGTGGAGGACATTTCGACATTTGACGCATCAGTGACAAAAATATCCGACGCAATTCCTTGTTTTGACTTGAACCACATGTTACCGTTTTGTTGTTTTTTCATGTGAACAATTAACTTGCCTTTGCATGTGTTTGTTACGGGTGCCAACCGACGGAGCAGGATACGCTTACCCTTTCGCGAACACCTGGTATCCTCACGATTTGGTAGTGTTTTATGAACACACGCTCATGCGGTCGTAATCGTATATTCGATTGAAAATGGAAAGGGTTTTGACGCTTTTATTTACTCCACACTCGTTGTACTTTATGTCACATTTATTTAAGAATTACATTTTTCCAGATTTAGTAAAACAACTATGTCGGTACATGTTTGCCACTTCAAATAATACCCATTTCTTTGCACTCCAGATCAGTTTGACTCTCAAATTCCTTCTTCCAGACGACCTCTTATAAAACAAAAGTGACCTTACTCTAATTAACCATTCTTTAATGCGGACATTTTATTATCCGGACTGTAAACGGATCCGTCCGGATTAACAGCGTCTTCACTGGTCCAGTATAAATGATTATAGACTACTCCTATATGCATCGATTTAATCATTTTTTAAAAGTCTTTAATCCCAGTTGCAACAAAGTTACAAATACAAATTATTCTGTCTCGACTGGTAAATTGGCAGCAGTATCTTACCTCAGGTATCTGTCCGTGTGGGGCTCAGCTGTTCAAGCAGATAGCATGTGAATGAAAATGTGGTCCTGCGGGTATACAGACAGACAGTTTATTCAGTTATTTAAGTATTAATTTCCATAGTACAACGCAGATAGCATATTAAAATATGTTAATATTTGTCACGTGATGAACATGATTAGATTATACAGTTACATATTAGAAGAATAATTTGTTTGTTTGTTGTTTAACGCCGCACTCAGCAATATTCCAGCTATATTACGGCGGTAGCAGAATAACAGAACAACAGAAGTTTATTGTATTTCAGGGCCAGGAGGCCAAAAGTAGTTTTCCCATGTTTGTTTGTTTGTTTGTTTGATCTTAAACGCCGCACTCAGCAATATTCCAGCTATATGACGGCGGTCTGTAAATAATCCAGTGATTGACATCATGACCATCGATCCACGAAACTGGGATACGCGATGACATGCATCGAGTCTGACCACGCCAGCGAGTCTGACCACCCAATCATGTTGGTTGCCTCTTACGCCAAATATAGTCACGGCAAGCATTGGTTGATGAAGACCTATTCTACCTGGAGGGCTGAGGGCTATCGTAACTTAAATACTTTATACAGATACACCGCTAAACGGAGTAAAACATTAGTGTTTGTTGTTGTTAATGAACTGACAGAATTTTTTCAACATTGATATTGATAGTTATAAGTAGGTAAATATTGTTCTCGAATTAAAGCATGATGTGGACACAAAAACAATATATGATATTCGTCTCCTACTTCACAATATGGACATAATATGTCTATCGGGTAAACATTTTTGTACATGTTTATCGTTGTCATTTTAAAGTAATTGGTTTAAAGCTCTTTTTACCTGGACAGATCTAATACATTTTACATATTTTTCAATATTGAACAAGGACGTGAAAGTACAATGTGCGGATACAAGTGTGGAATTGTTAAGATCATGCTGTCATTTTGGTTGTATGTATCCAACAAACGCTGTTTAAATGCTGACACAAACAATTCATTTTTTCCAACTTCTTGGCAAATCCAAACGAAACTAAAACCATGGGAAAATAACAATATTTTGACAGCAGATGCCCAGTTTGCGTAATCCATGTAATATTGTTTCATAAGAAAATAACGATGTTTAATTATCTGTTGCTATTCATGTTTAATATTTTTAGCCAATAGTTAATTACTCTTAATTGTTGATGTATAAACATGAATGACGTCCACACTCTCCCAAGCCTCGGAGTGAACCCAAAAAGAAACGTCAAAATTTTAAAATGACCAAGCAGATGTTACATTTTCAGCTGACATGTTTTTTCCATGCCACAGGGATTTTTGAGACTTCCAAAAACCTCTACAATCCTTTTTTTAGCAGCCTCTGCTTATGTCTTTTACTACTTTAAGGTCATATGCTTGTTTACAAACTGCCTGGAAATAGTGTTTAATGTCCATATATTGTTTACAATCAACAGCAAAGTTTTCTATGTATAGTCAAAAGCATATTTTTCACGCTTTAATTGTTGACTTTGACGGTCGAACCACTTAGGTACCTTTTGTTGTTTGGAATGTGGCATACATGCATCTTTCTTGTTCTTAAAATTTAAGTCTTGGAATGAAAATAATGTTCACATGATACTTATCCAATGACAGGGGTAGTGGGGTAGCCTAATAGTTAACGTCGGATATATTTTTTAAATATTTTTTTGGGGGGAGTGTGTGTGGGGGGGGGGGGGGGGGGGGGGGGTAGGGGGTTGGGGGATGGAGTGAGGGGTTGCCTCAAAAGGAAAAAAACAGTGATTAAGTAGAAGAAAACATTGCGGTTTGCAATGCAAGTGTCCTTTACGCGGGTGGGCCAACAAATCAGACCTCCGACATACGGCGCCATCATCCATCCATTCTGTTGACTTCGTCATATAAAACTCAAAGTGGGATAATACCCAAACGGGAAATCTTGGCCACGGAACCCGAACAAGATTCAATTTCGTCACCAATTTCCCAATCCTAAAGACCAATCTTTTCTCCAACTGAAGAATACACCTCAAATTGCCCATGTGTGGCCACTCTCAGTGACAAAGTGGCCAGGTCTACGATCATACTGTATCGTCGATTCTTATTACTTTAAAGACCTACTTCAAAGCCAAGATTCAAGGTACAAGTGTCCGTCCCGGAAAACCTTCTGGGACAGGATAATACCAAACATTTACAAAGAAACAAAACAACTTGCAAAGGAGGCTTTAAATGCTGAACAAGTCGGTATTCAACAAAATCAAATTAATTTAAATATGCAATACGTTGATAAATTTATTTAAAAGATGGAATATATTTTTATTTCGAAAACATTATTTCTATGTAAATGTATTATATATTTGAATATTAAATTATAAAAAACAAATTCATTTACAAATTGATAATAAATTAATTAATCAATCAAAATCATGGAATGTATTTTTATTTTGAAAAAATTATATTTGATGTAAGTGCATATGTATTTGAATATTTCATTCATCCAAAACAAATTTATTCAAATATTCTACCAATACATTTGTCATAGCACGAAGTCCCATGTCCAGAGCAACGTCATTGTCTTTCCATTGTTGTTCATTACTTTACTATATATGTGCTACCATTACACTGTTACTAGGGTGTTAGTCAAGCTTGGTATTCCGAGTGCTGGTGTAGGGACGACCTCGAGCAAGATGTGCCGCTCGTAGGAAACGCCCTGAGGTGAGCTGGAGCTCCGCTCACCTCATGTATGCCTGAGCTGGAAGGTCCGCTCATCGCTGTGTTTCTGTTGTCAGAACAGGTATTCCGCTCATTGTGCAATTGTTGTTTATTGTTTACATGTTGTGCATAAGGCGTTCCGGGACAGTGATGAATACATACTGTGGCATGACATGAATCAAGTGATCGTTTAATTTATGCACGTAACTTGACACACCTACACAGTCAGTAGCCAATCAACTGAGAGTAGGATCAAAACAATGTTAATAGTAGCTGTCAATCAAGGTAAGAGGCGAGAAGAACTGCAACAGCCGGATTGTAACGAACCGGAAGAAATAGGTCCGGGAGAAGGCGGCTGTTTCAAGCTGATTTAGAACTCCAGGTTCCCAACCTGGTGCATATGTGAAGTCTCCTCATCCTACGTATACACAGTGCCGTAAATTATCAGTTTATCATAGCTGAGATAAGATACATTGTTGTCCTCGCGTGCCATTATCATCAAGGGAGCCAATCGTGAGAGTATCTTTCTCACTCTCTCAGTGAGGTCTTCAGTGACTCCAAAGTCTTTCATTCCTTTCAGATATTTCCCAGCAGCATCAAACACCTGGCGTGTTGCCTTGAAAAAGAAAATTTGGTTTCTGTCCGGATTTAGAGTTCAACACTGTGTGAATGTTGGGTGGTATCTTACGAGTAATCATCGTCCCAGCATCTTTGTGCAGGATGTCCCTGCACATTGTTTGTTTGTTTGTTAAACGCCGCTCTCACCAATATTCCAGCTATATGAACAGACAATCCAATGAATGATATTATGTGCATCGATTTACGCAATTCGGATACGATGACATGCATCAACAAAGTCAGCGAACCTGACCACTCGATCCTGTAAGTCGCCTATTACGATGGGGTGCTGGAGACCTATTCTTACCCAGAGCTTCAGATGTCCCCTCCACACGCATTTCCACGGACAGTTATCCATTAGGAGCCAGTGTTAAGGTTTTAATGTCCAATTTGTATCTGTAACTACGTGTTTGTCATCACCACACCCGTGTTGGTGGGAGTGCACATCTGAGAATGTTCCACACATACCAAGCTGCGAGGCCATGAGATAATTAAACTACTGTTCAAAGTGGCGTTAAACCCAGCTGTGTGTGTGTGTGTGTGTGTGTGTGTGTGTGTGTGTGTTGTTGTTGTTGTTGTTGAATTCCTCACACAGCAATATTCTAGTATTTTACGTCCGCCTGGAAACAATCGCCATGAGCAACGACCTAAACCGTTGGCGCACGGTGTCATGCTATAAACCTAATCAGTGAGTCTCAACAGCCGTTTAGTCTCCCCTTGCGAAAAGAATAGATTGCTGAGGGATCAACAGTTTTTCACGGATCCCACTCCCATTTATCGTGTCGTATTTCAATGAATATACTTTATATAATATACATTCTTAGTGTGAACTTTAACAAAATCCCTACCTTAAACATTTCTTTATTGCGTGATGTCCTACCCGATACTCTGATATCTTCACTCTTGTCCAAGAGGGCACTATAGTTTTAGGTTCTCAAACAATTATTCATTTGACATCAACCTATTTTCTATAAATATGCCAAGTTTATGAGTTGTAAGTGTTTTCCCCACTCATGAAATAATCCCTTGTCCTCGTGATTAGCTGTTGTTCATGCCTATTAAGGGCACGGGTTGCCCAGTCCTCTGAGGAGCGGCATTTTCGCTGTGCAGTTGCGTCCCTTGGGTACGCTTGAAACCTATGATTGTGGGTTCGAACCCCTGTTCGACCCAATTATGTTTCGAGGTTTGTCAGCACCATACCTGTGCTTGTGGATTTCACCTAAGTGGTAAACGTCGAAGACCCACTTTAAGCTGACACGCCTTGATACAACTTGAGTACAGTTAAAAGCGGCGTTTAACCAAACTCGCTCACTCCTGCCTGTCAAAATAATTCTTAATACCATATGACACGTATTAGCTACATATCTTTGGTGAGGCAAAATCCGTTGTTTCCTTTGCAAAAGAATGTTTTTAATGTATGTTAATAACGCCTGGTTGATATTTTATTTCCAAAGATAAATCCTGAATACATACAGCAATGGTCATGGATAAGAATATGATCGGAATTCAACTGCAGTGCCTATAACCATTCTGGAACCGGGGCATGGAAATGAATTAGATTTCTGGTGAAGAATAGCAGTGATTCCTTCTTCTTCAAATATGCTATCCACCCTACGAGATGTATAACTCTTAAGCCTCGAAAAAAATATTGTATATCTTGTGCGTTACAGCAGTGTCCAAATGTTGAAACTGACATATCAAATTATCTAAAACATAGCCTCAATATTATTGAGGCAAATGTTAAAGACGTAAAGAATTGATCTTTCAGCACAGTAGAGTTGTGGTTCATGTATAACTGTTGAAATGGGTAAAACATGACAATATGGCTGCCGTAGCTGTCATGTTTAAAATCGGATCGGAATTATGTCAGCACTTTCGAGAGAAACCATCGGTGAAATCATTTAATATATACTTCAGTGGGAAAGACTGAGTACGCCTGTGTACAAACTATTGACTTCCTATTTACATTAGTTCCACATTGACAAGGCAAAATAACGACAGATGTTCATTTATGGAGTTACTATCGCTTCTTGTCATTTGTTATTCTCTTGAAACTGCTATGTTATAAACTGTAAATTTCTCATTTAACTCTTCAATGGCTAACATTTTTGTTAGATGACCAGCATGTATTCTTTCGCTTCAAACAGGGGTCTCGTTTTGAAGAGTATTACTTTTTATGTAGATTTTGTGTATAAAATTATATCTATTTGTATGATAAAGAATATTGTGACCCAAAATATTTTTTTTAATTAAGTTTATATTTTTTAGTTGAAGTTGATTTTGTGTATAACCATAGCCAAATGTATGATAAAGAATTTTATTGACCTCGAATATTTTTGGTTGCTTTTGTTTTTCGGATTTTGCAAATATGGAACTACTTTTTAAGTCGCAATTACAAGGGGTGGTGAAGTTTCACTGCGTGTTAGGTAGGGAAAATGTCAAGGTTTTACATTTGTAATGAAATAATTTAATTTTTCTGTAGACCACTGCACTAAAGTATATAATAATTAGGATATTCCATGTGTCGAGTGCAATATCACGTTTCTCTCATCTCGTGAATGAGGGAAAGGAGATATTTAACTCGACACATGGAATATTTTCTAAATATCATATAACATTTCAGCAATTCCCTATCTTCTCTTCGTTTTTTACAAAAATCTCATACTAACGAGGTATTGCATGTTAAAACAATCTCGGATTTGACTTTTACAAATGGCGTTTTGCCCCACATCCACGGAGCTGTTTCTACGCACTATTCATTCATGCATGCCTCTACAGGCCTTAAATGTACTTATACTTGACATGAAGTTCCGCAGATATTACAATTTTCAAAATGGTGACACAATCACCTTTGTTTATGCCACCGACACAGTAAAATCCATGTGGATAATCAAGATCAGAGAGACCAGACCTTTATATTCCCCCCTAACACCGACCTAATTAGTTCTCATTTTATTTTAAATTTGTTTCGACCTTCCGACCAAATTATTCAGTAACATCTGTATACGAAAAACTATATGTCTGTGTCTTCCATAAAAAAAGCATATTTTTCTTCATAAAACCACAAACGTTTAAAAATGAACAGCAACATTCGAAAAAAGGCTACAATATACATGTGGCATGCCTAAGTTAAAATTAGAGGTAGGCCTTTTTCTCAAAAGCGAATCTTACCTCATCAGTCTCAACTCCCTCATACTTGGCGAGTTCCACATCCTTCTTGCTCTGGACAAACCATGTCTCCAGTTCCTTCCCTAAGGCATCACACAATACCTAATCTTGTTCCATCTTTTCCAGGGCATCAGCCAGAGAGAGTGTGAGCGAATCATCGTACTCTGTTATCCCTGGAGGTGGGCACTCCATATTCTTGCTGATTCCATCAAGTCCGGCAGCAATAGTAGACGCATTTAGAAGATATACGTTGCTCTTGGAACTGGGAAGTCTGTTTCCAATGTAAGTTCTGAAAGGACCGCCGCGGATACATGCGTTGCGATTTTCTATTCCCCAGTTAATAGACAAAGGGAAATACTCCTAGCCAATGTTCCTTTAAGAGTTTTATGACACAGAGAGATTTATTATGCTTCAGGATACCAGCAATCCACTGTTTGGCAATTACAGACAGTTTGTCTCAGCATCAACATCTTAGAACACGTTTTCTCCAGATTTTGTCCAGAGAGGAAAATTAAAATGTGTGCTTACTTCATTTTCATTACCAAAAGGACGACACATAAAGGTGACTGTAAGACCTTCTAGATCCGCCTTTTCTAAGCCATATCGAGGCTCTCGATTAAATACTTTGGTGTTGTCACAGCATCAATCATCCCACGACCAGTTTCAGAATGATATCTTTCAACAGAAATATTGGAATCAAAAAGTTCTTATCAAAGTGAAATAAGATTTTGTGGTGTTTGTTCATTACCTTTTGGCAGTATATCAATACCATCAACCACTGTCTGCATGGTTTCGTCAAGGAGTGTAAATTTAAGTTCATGACCAGAATACAGATCAAATCCAAGATCTGCTAATCTTTGAAATTGTTTTATTGCAGCATATCGAGGACATGCCATTTGTGGAGTGTTGTCTTTCATCCACCTAGACTCGCATAACATTTCAGCAACCTTCATACACCCGGGAGCCCAAGGGGTCAGGAAAAATATTCATGTTGCCAAAGAAGTGGTTATTCTCATGGTTCAAATTCACTCGCTCTGTTCGGGGACCAACTGCCAAAGTGCCTTCAATAAAACCAAATTAAATTCAGGATATTGTACAAAACATAACAGATAATCATATTTTCTTTTCGCTTTTGTTTCTTTCACGCAGAGTGTTTACTACAAAACAGGTATCATTTAATAATTTGTGAACAAACGGTATAAAATGAAGTTGGCATAGACATGTATTAAAAAAACCGGTCCTTATTTTGACAACATATAATATACCATATATCTATCTCCTTAATGTTCATGGACATGTCGTCGGAAATAGCTCAAACCATAGTCTTGGTACAACTTAGTTTTCCTAACGTTAAACAGTATGATTAAAATATAGATCAGTCAACACTGCCGCCACATCATAAGATCAACTGATTTTCAGTTTTATATTGTAGTTACCCTCTTCCAGATACTAAGTAGCATGACAACCTTTGATGACGTGACCACGACTCATGCCATTCACACCGCAAAGTGAAAGTCACCACCTCCTGCTTGACTTTTTCCAGCTTCGACATCGTCACTATCCTCAGACTCTGAAGTCATTATGCCAATCCCAGATACAGATACATATATACATACATTCTGTTACCTCATTTAATTATTTATCATATAATCTAACTCCTATATCACAAATTCAAAATTAATGCAAAAGTTTTGTAAAATTAACATGGAATAAATATGTTAGAACCTACACCGAAACGTCGCTCCTAATTGTAATAAAGAAGTTGTTCATCCATATATCCTTACTTAGTACTCCAACTTCTACATGCCTCTCAAAGAAAATATTCTAAACTTTAAATGTTAACTCACTCACTCTTCTTCACTGATCCTCTGTGATCAACTAGGAATGAATATATATATACTCAATCTGCATCATTCTTTCATGTTTCAAAATTGATATGGACTAAGATAAGAACGATGTAATATTATATATAAAATGTGTATGGTTAACATTATTTTGAAAAACGTTTCGTCACTCGGATACTAGTTTTCAATTATGCAAAAACGTTGACTCCAATTACTTCAATTATATTTCCCCTATTACCTGTTCATGTGTATGATTTAAACCCTTTTTAATCAGAGGAAGAAATTGAGTTTGCAATCAAGCATAAACGCAGGTAGAATTACCTCTCACATTTATTATATACAACATCCTCAGGATAACGATAACTACGAAAGGTACAGATAAACAAACATGATCAACATTAAGAATTGATGTGAATCTTTGTACCATGCATGTAAATATAGCTGTGTAGATATATGTATGATTTTTCAGTTTGTGTGTAGTCTGGCAAAAATACAAGAAAGGGTTCATATAATGATATTCTTTGAGCATATATTTTTAGTATATATTTGGTAATTTCATCCCAAAACACATTTCACTGTTTCCTCAAAAGCGTTATTATTTTCAAACGTTTTTCATTCACTTTTCGAATAAATGCGAATTACGAAAAATTATGTGTCATAGATTATATAAAAGTTAAGTAAGTGAAGATAAGATATACAGATGAACAACTTACAACTAGGAGCGATGTTTCGGTGTAGGTTCTTACACCGTTATCACTTACTTGCCATTGATAACGGTGTTAGAACCTACACTGAAACGTCGCTCCTAATTGTACAAAAGAACCAAAAGAAGGCAACTTCTTCTGAGCGGGAATGGCGAAAGTGCAAATCGCCTATTAGCAAAAAGATGTTAAAGCAGAAATTTTGTCTGAAGTTGTTACGTAAAAGTGGGCGGGCTCAAGGACAGCAGCGACATTTGGATTAACGTAAACAAACAGATAAAAGCCGTGATTTTTGGAAAACAATAGGTAAACATGGTATAGCTAGTGATAAACGGAGCCCTATTCTATGGGAGGTAATTCATGTTCATGAGAGGGGTGTGTGTGGGGGGTGGGTGGGGTGTGTGGGGTGGGGTGGGGGGGGGATGGGGGGGGGGGGGGGGGTATTATTACAGATAAGAATGAAGTTCTCAATTCTTGGAAGTGTGAAGTCTTTATATAATTGTCATAGTTGTAAAATTGGTCATGTTTTCCTCAATATTTATATAATAGTTAACTGTGGTAATAGTCTTTATTGTGTTATATTCAGTTAAATGTAAGGTGCTGTATTCAATCAGTCTCACATGTGAAGGTCGCAGCTATCTAGAAAATTACATAACATCCTTGGAGCATGGTCAGTATTATCTATCTGTACGTGTCTCAGCCTCTATCGCAATGAGCGCTTGTCACACGTTTGCTGATACGTCCAACTCATATCAATATTTTCGGACTACTTCATCAATTATTATTCAACTTATGTGGACATCACTTGGTCAAACCTCTTAGGCAAGCCTTAATCCCTATTCTCGGCGCACGAACTCAAATTTTCTTATCAAGCTGATAATTGGACATGCAGTAAATTCGTGACCATTCAAGGTGTCTAGAGTATATATACTGGCTAGCCCCGGGGGTACCTCACTGTCGAGAAATCCCCAATAAAGGAGCTGGCCATAGACACTTTGTTTGGTTTCTTTGAAGGTAAGTCATGTTCACCTTACTATTTCTCTAAAGTTATAAGTTAAATTGTTTTATAATTTGTATCGTATATGGAGCAATATTGCCAGCTGTAAAGGTGTTTAATCTTATGTTATTGACCGTGTATAAGTGCAAATATATTAAGTGAGTTGTATCTATTTAACGGACCTATCTGTCAAATGTACGTGAGTTAGGTTTAGACAAAACTATCGTTTAAGTATTAACTCCACAGTATAGCATATATTGAATATCAAACATGTTCCGAGTCGGAAATAAGATGTTAACATTCGGATGTCGTGGTAGCAAGCTGTGTATTTTATCTGCGTGTTGATATTTTAGTGTGATTCAGTTATTTTGTATATGTGAAAATGTCGCGTAAATGCAGACGAACTATTTCACTTTGATCAGACCTTTTATGTCACACGAGGTATGTACATTATCTTTTAATGTAAGGATTCTATGATGAACCATACATTGCATGTATTACTTGTTCATAAACAGAATCCAGACTGTTTTAAATAATTTTTATATGAGTTATTTGATGGATCTAGCCTGGCAGAAAACGTTAATTTCTGTAGCTAATATATGATGTATTCACATCACACATATTTATGCTAATAGCACAACTAAGCCAGAGGTAAAATCAGTAATAATATCCATGTAATCATTTAGTTAATCTGTTAGCGATGTACAAAAAAGATAGGTAACTCTCTTGTACTTACATAGGTCTGAGCATAATGCATTTGTAACACAGCTTCAGCAAACATGTCTACATTACGAGCAATGCCTAAAATGTACATATATCCATATATTATACCATTCAGTAATGTGAATGGACATTCGTTAATGGGCCCGTTAACTCAGTGTATGTGGATGCTATCAGATATAGTTTGTTTGCTGCGGTAGTTTAGATGAATTATAGATATGGCCTTCAAGTATAACATATACCAGCATAAGACAATGAATGATATATGCTCAGAAGTACAGCCAACACATATTGTTATTTATATTTAAATCTGCGTACATGCGATACCGATATTGAGTTTAACTAGGTTTATACGTAAATAAGACATATCTTATGGCACTCCCATTTAGCAAGGCGTAATCATAATTAGGAGTGGCTGAAAATAAGTATCACATAAGAACATGGAAGCTTTGTTCACAGGTATCTTTGTAGACTGACTTTAACATTGTTATTTGTAATTGGTTGTTTTATCACTTAGCCCATGATACATGGGTATATCATGACATTTACACTCTTATGTATAATCATTGTTTAATATCACGCACTATTGTGATAACTGCTTCCTTTATGGAAACTGTAAATGTTCTATATGACTTTGTACTTTATATGTAAAAATATTTCTTATTTTAAATGTGACTCACTGTCGAGAAATCCCCAATAAAGGAGCTGGCCATAGACACTTTGTTTGGTTTCTTTGAAGGTGGTGCCCGATCCCGAGCTAATTCCCCAAGGCTAATTCTAGATATTGTGACGGTTTGAATACGAAAGTGTCAAACCATCATATAATGTTGAACTTAGTAATTTATTGGATGAGACACATTTTCAACAAATTTTAGATAATGTTGCTCACGGCGGAGTTTCTTTTATAACTATTGACACTAGTTTCCTTGATGCATTGATAACACTTGAGGAGGTGGTGTTGGCAGTTAGTCGTGCTAAGTGTGATTAAGCAGTGGGTTTAGATTACGTCCCAGCTGAAGCTTTAAAAAATAAATCATCCATTGATATGCTGCTGAATATTTTTATATACTGTTTTGAAAACATCTCATGTCCCGATATGTGGAAACAAAGTATTATTTATCCTATTAAGAAATGTGATACGGATCACCATGGCATATCATTGCTATCCATACCGTGTAAAATTTACTCCGATATATTAAACTCTAGATTTTCTAAATGGCTTGAAGGGGAAGACATTTTGGCGAAGGAACAGAACGGATTTCGCTTTTAAAGAAGTACTTTTCTCCACATCTACATCCTGTATTCTATTATTAATAATAGGAAATTGGGGAGACTTACAACTTTTGTCTGTTATGTAGATTCAATGAAGGCCTTTGACCGAGTAAATGGGGACTGTTTGTGGTAAGAACTTTTGTGATTAGGCATTAATGGAAGATTTTACACAGCAGTTATAACTATGCCTGAAAATAATCAGTCTTGTGTACCTGTTAATGGCCGTCATACAGATATGTTCTCAGTTAGTATCAGTGTAAAACAAGGTTCCGTCTTATCTCCGACATTATTCTCATTATATATAAACGATTTGGTTCAGGAAATATATGATTTACAATGTGGCATTGATATCGACGGCACTATACTCAGTCTACGTTTACATGCATATGATATAACCCTTATCTCTGCAGATGAACACACTTCAGTTGATGCTAAACTGTGTCGTGCAGTGGTGCAGGAAGTGGCGACTCCAACTTAATAGTAAGAAGAAAATTGTACATTATAGAGCCCCGTCTTCTGTAAAATCTAACTTTAAATTTTCATGCGGGATTGATAACATTGAAATTGTACACGCTTATAAATATCTCGGAATTTGGCTACAAGAGCACTTAGATTTAACTTTGAAAATGTTGATTTTTTCATATTTTTTCTATTATTAACAATACTATGTAAACATTGAACATGGTCGAGACAAGACCTTCCTTTTCTGAATCCGTTCTGTTCGTCAACAAGAATATTCTGGGCTTCGAGGTGTTTGCATAGCTTGTGGTTGACGACGCCAGCATAGATCTTGGAGGGGATGGAGAGTATGGTGAGAGGCAATCGAAATAGCTGTACTGTACAGTGGGTCATGCGGATCACTGTCCTGATCTTCCTTAGGGACCTTGGGCACGCCAGAAACCTAGTATAGTTGTGGGTTCGAATTCCGGTTCGCCCCGATTACGTTTCTAGGTTTGACAGCACCATGCCCGTGCTCATTGGTTTCATCGAACTGGTAAACGTCTGAGACCTGCATCACTTCGGGCTTTTCTCCCACATTAAGCTGACACGCCGCGATATAACTGGAATACTGTTAAAAGCGGCATTAAACCCAACTCACTTACTTACTTACCACTTCGGTGAAACCCACGAGCACGGGTATGGTGCTGACAAACCTAGAAACATAATCGGGGCGAACCGGGATTCGAACCCACAACTACATGTATAGGTTTTTGGCGTGCCCAAGGGACGCAACTGTGCACAGTGAATCGCGGCGCCTTAGACAACTGGGCCACCCGTGCCCTCTGTAAATGTAGTAAAATGTTGGTCTTCTCAATTCCGTAAATCATGGTAAAATACAGTTATTAATTTAACCCATACATTGAATTTGCCGTCGATTGACGTCTTTCACATATTGCACAAAGAGACTGTTATAAACTTTGAACGTTTAGATTATTTAAAACTACAGTAGAAATTTCAACTTATGTACGATCTACAACCAATGTGTATCAACGTAGAGTTCTTGCAAAGTTGGGGGCGGTCGGGTACCCTGGTGGTTAAAGCGTTCGCTCGTCACGCCGAAGACCCGGGTTCGATTCCCGACATGGGTACAATGTCTGAAGCCCATTTCTGGTGTCCCCCTCCGTGATATTGCGGAAATATTGCTAAAAGCGGCGTAAAGCCACACTCACTCACTCTTACAAAGTTGAGTTGCGGTACACTCCCTCTAGAAATAGGACTCGGTCGCTTTTCACGTCCAAAAACTCACTTCATCGTATTTGCTATTCCCCTTGTTAATGATTTGTATTTGTAACATTTTTCTTATGTCTGTTGTTAATTAAAACTTACAGTCGTAGTTTGCTGACTATCTCATCAAGATCAAGCTGAGCTCAACATGATTTCAATATAGAAATAATATGCGCAATTCCACGGGCATTGCATTAGATCATGATGACTATTCATATACATTGTATTCCGTACAAATCGACAGTTCAGCACAAACCAAATTCAACACTTTCAAGTGATTATGATAAAGCTTTCACCTCCTGGGCCTGTGCAATCCACTCCGTTGGCTAATCGGCTATATACACCAGAGCTTGTCCACTTGGTGACAGTGGCATACCGTACAAACCAAACCAAACTCCGGACAAACCAATTTCAACACTTTCAAGTGATTATAAAATAGATGGCACCGCCAGTGCAATCACCTCCGTCTGCTAATCCGATGTGTGCATCGACCAGAATGTCTACTCACATACCGTGCAACGCGCAAGGAAAAGTACCAGACGCCTCAATCACTTACCTGTCAACATCATTGCAAGAGTAATTAATCCCGCTCACAGAGTGGAGTACTGATTGAAACTCAGCAAATTCCAGTCACGTTACACTCCACTATATCAGTTTTATTTCAAACGTGCTTATAATATTGGTCTATTCTGCACTTACAGAACACTCATATAACAACATATAGCAATCATTCCCCTTTACCAATACATACAAATACAATTTCTGGATATCTCATGTATACTAAATTGTTTAGGTGTTGGCTATCTCATCTATACACAATTGTTTAAGCTTTGGAAATCTCATCTATCCAAATGATACACATGCTTGTGTAGTTGGACTTCTTACAGTGAGTGAAAGGTCGAATAAAGGTCAAGATAAAAATATATTGTCTTCATATTTATGCTTAAATATCATACTTACTAAACATTCCATTTTTGATTTCCACCTATGGTACCGTAAAAATCAGTTTCCTACATTCAACACAAATCATATCCTACATTCACGGAGTTATTTGTAGGCACTGGTCTCTAAATATTAGACGTCAACGCAAAAGAATATCATCCGAAACAGATTACATTTGATGTAAAGAGCAAAATAGCTGTGAAAATGAAACTAGACAATCAAGTGATCGATGGAACATAAAATCCAGTGACACGCATTTACTGAAATGCTACAATGAAAACACTGTCATGAGTGCAATGATGGCACTTAAGAACAGGAAGACAAAATTCATAAACTAACTATCACTTATTTAATTATATGAAAAGACCAGAATCGGTGATACCAGGCCTTTTTCTTTCCTCCACCTGTCGACCCAAATAAAAGACAAAAGCATCTTATCATGATATAACTCAACCTACCAAATTATTCGGTAATAAAATCCGCAACCCGAGAAGAAATATGGCCACTTGAATAATTATATCTGTGTCTTCTTCATATAATGTATGTTGGATACATTCATATCTTGGTTACCAAACATAATTAGTTGTGGTATAGCATATTTCCTCTACTGTGAAACCACACCATGGATACACACAAATCATATATATCTTCATAAATCATAAACGTTTCAAAATAAAGGCAACATACGAGGATATAATATGCATGTTGCATGACCAAGATTTGATTAGAGGTAGGCCTTTTTCTCAATAGCAAATCTTTCCTCATCAGTCTCAACACCCTCAAACATGGTGATATCTGCATCTCTCTTGCTCTTGACAAACCATGTCACCAGTTCCTCCCCTAGGGCATCACACAATACCTCATCCTGTTCCAGCTCTTCCGAAGCTTCAGCCAGAGACCGAGGTAGCGGTTCATCGTGCTCTGTTATCCCTGGAGGTGGGCATTCCATCTTCTTGATGACCCTATCCAGTCCGGCAGCAATGGTAGACGCAGCCACGAGATATGCGTTGCTTTTGGAACTGGGAAGTCTGTTTTCAATGTTCTCAAAGGACAGTTGTTCTTGATGCGGATACATGCGGCGCGATTTTCTATTCCCCAGTTGATAGACAAAGCAAATAAAAACAAGCTCATGTTCCTATAACAGTTGACTGTAGGGGATGTGAATGCATGGAGAGCTTTACTATGCTTCAGGATACCAGCAATCCACTGTTTGGCAATTACAGACAGTTTGTCTGCAGCATCAGCATCGTAAAACACGTTTTCTCCAGATTTTGTCCAGAGAGAAAAATTGAAATGCGTGCATAATCCACTTTCATTATACAAAGGTTGAGACATGAAGGTAGCTGTAAGACCCTCTAGATCCGCCATGTCTAAAAGTCCTTGCTCAAGATTGAAAGCCATATCGAGGCTATCGATTCCATTCTTTGGTGTTGTTACAGCTTCAAACATCCCACGACCAAGTTCAGGGTGGTATCTTTCAACAGAAATATTGGAATCTTCCAAGATCTTATCAAAGTAAAAAAAGATTTTGCTGTTCATTAGCCTTAGGCTGTATCCTTCAGGAACATCATTAACTGGCTGCAATGTTTTGTCAAGGAGTGTAAATTTAAGTTCATGGCCAGAATAGAAATCATATCCAAGATCTGCTAATCTTTGAAATTGTTTCCTTGCAGCATACCGAGGACATGCTATTTGTGGAGTGTTGTCTTTCATCCACCTAGACTCGCATAACATTTCAGCAACCTTCATACACCCTGGAGCCCAAGGAATTGCCCTGAGGGTGTCGGGGTCAGGAAAGATATTCATGTTGCCAAAGAAGTGGTTATTCTCATGGTTCAAATCCACTCGCTCTGTTCGGGGACCAACTGCCAAAGTGCCTTCAATAAAACCAAATTAAATTTAGGATATTGTACAAAACATAACAGATAATCATCTTTTCTTTTCGCTTTTGTTTCTTACATGCAGAGTGCTAATTACACAAATAGGTCAAATTTTATAATTTCTTAACAAACAGTATTAAATGAAGTTGGTATAGACATGTATTTAATATACGCCCCTTTTTTTGACAACATGTAAATATATATCCGTAATGATCATGGACATGTCATCGGAAATAACACATCAAACCATAGTCTTGGTAAAACTCAATTTTCCTAAAGCTAAACAGTTTGATTACAATATAGGCCAGTCAACGAGACTAACAGTCAAATAAACACCCTGCCGCCACATTATAAGATCAATTGATTTTCAGCTATATAGTGTAGTTACCCTCAAACAAAGCCAGACCATGTTCCAAATATTTAGCAGCATGACGACCTTTGATGACATGGCCACGACTCGTGCCATTCAAATCGCAAAGTGAAAAACGGACATAGTCGTATTTCACCACCTCCTGCTTGACTTTTTCCAGCTTCGACATTTTCACTATCCTCAGACTCTGAAGGCAGTATGCCCCAGACAGATATATATATATATATATGTTCAATTGCAGAAAAAAACATTATCTTCATCAAATTATATTATATCAAGTTATATTATATAATGGATACCAAATGCCTGCACTAATGTATTTGTTGAACTGAAAGTACTTCATTAACATCACAGTGATATTTGTCGTGTTGACGAGTATCAATTCTCCACACAATTTACATAACTTAATATTATGAAACATCAACATGTGTACATCAATATATTTGTTTGCTTCATTAACATCGATCATGGTATTTACACGTCAAAGCGTGAACATAAATATTGCAGCAAGGTACGCAATTAAATTGGTAAATTCACTTTCTACGTTTATGGGCAGTCTGGGTAAGAATATGTCACCAGCAACTTATACTGGTCGTAAGGGGCGACCAAATGGATCTGTCATATGTTTATTTTTCCCCGTTACTTATACCCTTGAAGATCCGGGTTAGAATAGGTCTTCAGCAACCCATGCTTGCCGTAAAAGGCGACTATGCTTGTCGTAAGAGGCGACTAACGTGATCGGGTGGTCAGGCTCGCTGACTTGGTTGATGCATGTCATTGTACCCAAAATGCGTGGATTGATGCTCATAATGTCAATCACTGGATTGTCTGGTCCAGACTCGATTATTTACAGACCGCCTTCATATTGCTAAGTGCGGCGTCAAACAACAAACAAACAATTTTATATTGACCCCACCATATGTATATCATCCACTACTACATGTTATTTAACATTATCCCTTTCGGGCAAGGGTGAGTTCCTTACAACATAACGTATTGCCGAAGAACATAAGTGAACTTATTTTACATATGAAAGTCACACAACCCTTATAACATTGTTTCCAATAGATGGCAATCAGATATGTGGAGATCCTTTCAATAATATAAGAGCCCAGTATGTATCCACAGATATCGGTGATATTCCGAGGGTTTTTTCACCCTTTTGCCTATGGTATATTGATGGCACAGGGAAAGCTTTACATAGGATTCTATGTCTTTAAGTGATGCAGGCATGCAAGACATATTCATTATCACAAGTACCCCATTCGATTTCAATCCGAGGCTTCATGTACTCTCAAAATATTGTTCATATGACAAAGCTCTTTTGTGCTTTCAAACTTACCTTGAAAAATTATGTGAAAGCAATTGTCTTTTTGCCTACTGGTAGTTAAGCCACTGTCTAAAAACAAGTTTCAACTGGCACTATATAACCTGTTGTCACTCTCACTGACTAATAACTGATCGTGTAACGTAAAATATTAATTGCCGGGAAAATACCGTCCTTAGGTAATGTAGTGTCCATGCATAAAATCTAATGTGTTGTTAGATTATATATTACGGTATGCGTAATACAAGGTCAAATTCATAGCCTCGTTCTGAGAACTACCGGGGGCACGGGGGGCCCAGTCGTCTAAGACGCCGCTATTCGCTGCGCAGAGTTGCGTTCCTTGGGCACGCCAGAAACCTATGATTGTGGGTTCGAATCCCGGTTCGCCCCGATTACGTTTCTAGGTTTGTCAGCACCATGCCCGTGCTCATGGGTTTCACCGTAGTGGTAAACGTCTATGACCTGTATCACCTCGGGCTTTCCTCCCACATTAAGCTGACACGCTGTGATAGAACTGGAATACTGTTAAAAGCGGCGTTAAACACAACCCACTCTGGGAACTACCACATGCGAGCGAGTATCAATGGCGCCGCCCTGTTGTGCTCAATTTCCGAAGAAATAATATAGCCTTCGCCACCCTTCATTTATAATCCCATCACGTGTCAACTGATCAGTACATATCTTGAACATTATATAAATGACATGATGAGAGGTTATCACAATTGAGCGTTTTGGGGAGGTAAATATATTCTATAAGGAATATACACTTTGTTTTTAGCTTGATAAGGAATAAACATTTGTATTGAGCTTGATAAGGAATAAACATTTTGAATTGAGCTTGATAAGGAATTAACATTTTGTGTTGAGCTTGATAAGGAATACACATTTTGTATTTTGCTTGATAAGGAAGAAACATTTTGTATTGAGCTGGATAAGGAATCCCTTTTGTCAACCCTTCGTTGATGGACTTATAGAAATGCACTATTTATGCAGTGTGGTTATTTGGGAATTGACATTCACTTTGTGCGAGTTCATTGGGGTATGAAGGTTCATACTAAACGAACACACACAGAGTGAAAGTCAATTCTTATAATTTTTATATCACTATTTTATACCTCGAGGTGATGTAGCGCTTGACATATACGTGTGACTTTATGTTTACACTGACAGCCATACAACAACCAGCTGAGCCGGCACGTCTCAGGCGCCGCAATTCGCTGTGCAGAGTTGTGTCCCTTGTGTACGCCAGAAACCTACGATTATTGGTTCTAGTTCCGGGTCGCCCCGATTATGTTTCTAGGTTTGTCAGCACCATACCCATGCTCGTAGGTTCACCGAAGTGGTAAACGTCTGAGACCTGCATCACTTCGGGCTTTCCTCCCACATTAAGCTGACACGCCGTGATATAACTGGAATACTGTTAAAAGCGGCGTTAAACCCAACTCACTCACTCATACCAGCTGTATCTCGAAATAAAATAGTTCCCCAAAATGAGAGGTGACATGAGCCTATATTTGCTCAACTTGCTTTACAGGAACATTTGTTGCAGTTTGTTTACAAGAAATGTATTAAAATAATATAATCATTGGGTTAGAAAGGTCTACCTCTGTAAGTCAGCCATATGTCAAATAGATGCTATGGTAAATTCCATTAATTGCTGTGCACTGTAGCTGTCTGTCTAGACACGGATCGAGTCGATACTACGATAGCGTATGTGCATTTCTACGTTTTGTTCACTAGGAGGGCTCGTAGTGAGGATACAAGTGAATGATCATGCAGTCAACCTCTCTGGCGTTTCACAATGTATGCTAAAACGCTGAGTTCATGATTAAACGGTCTAAATTATCAGAAACAACGTTTTTGTATGTATTCCTGCAAGGGAATTCCAACGGGTTTCCCCGGGAATGTGAAAGTAGTCCGTCAGTGTTGACGTCATTTCAAGCATACAGTCTCGTGTAAAACGTATAAACGTCAAATTATGTCGTTCATACGCTTATGAATCGTGTAAACTTCAAATTAATACATTATTTTCAGCATGGTAACAATACACCGATCTATACTATATATAGCTGGATAGCTTCTACAACGATGTTGAACATGTCCAACCCATTTTCCAGATATTTCGCAGCATAGCGACGACCAACCACTAAGTCTTTTCCACGATTCCAGCCGGTCAGATCGCAGAGGGATAATCGAACCTTGTCCAATTTAAGGATGTCTTGCTTAACATCTTTGAATTTCAACATTGTCAAAATGGTGGTGCATAAAATAACTTTATGCCAGTTTGACAAGGAGAATGAGACATGTACTTTCAGGAAAATGGTTGCATTACAAAATACTGAAAAACTCAGATGAGTAGTAAACTTCATTTTCATGTAATTTAGGTTTTCCTCCCATGCTTGCCGTGAAAGGCGACAATGCTTGTCGTAAAAGGCGACTACCGGGATCGGGCTGTCAGGCTCGCTGACTTGGTTGATGCATGTCATCGTATCCCAATTGCGTGGATCGATGCTCATAATGTCAGTCACTGGATTGTCTAGTCCAGACTCGATTATTTACAGACCGCCGTCATATAGCTGGAATATTGTTGAGTAACAACAAAAATTAACAGTATATAATAACAGATGGTACTTTGATGACAGCTGGTATATTTTCTTCGATTCTGTTATTGTTGGTATTATCCAACATTTGATTTTATAAGGCTTTAAATGTTTTACTGTTATCCGCTTTCCACAACCAGGGTCCGATTGATGATTTCGGTAGGATTTTCAAATCCATTTATGCACTTATATAGCAACGTGCATGCACACGCGCGCGTGTGTGTCTGCTGCCGATTTAAAGTGCTAGCCCACTGAGATACCATGCCGCAGTTTATTTAACATGAATACCCCACTCAGACACAGTATACTGACTCCGTGCCGACCAGGCGTTGTTTTAGCCCCTTTATGCCGAGCGCCAGACAGTTTCAGTAAGACGCGGTCGGGGATCGAACCCGGAACCTTCCGCTCTCCTGGCAGACGCTCTACCACTAGACCACGGAGGCGGTCCGGCAAATAGCTGTGGAAACTAATTGAATGAACCACGTTAAATCAGTGATCACAGTGATGTCACTCGCGAAAAGGGTAAACATGTCCTGACCTACCGGTAGCACCCGCCATTCATGCAATTGCATTAAAAAAGTAAATATTTATTGCCTGTCGCAGCGCAGCAGTACTGCTGCCATGCGTCGTCAGCCTGTAAACATCTTCCCGAGGCAAGGGAGTTAACTGACTTTAAAAGTCCAATTTCCACCCTTGCCGAACTAGGCTGGAATTACTGGGCTCGATGGTTGCGCCACCAGTGGCTATTACCAATTATGTCCCTTCTAAGCCTCTCCTATGGACAAATCAGATTCCACCTCTCGTATCACTTGCGTTTGCTTCACACAAAAAAGGTGGCGCCAAGTCAGGACGATCTGATCGTAATCAAGATCTATATTGTGATAAAACGGGTCTTACATCGCGAAATGCATCAAATCAGGTGATTACAAACATGAAAGGATTTGGAAAATATCTGCTGACAACGAATTGGCGATGCACATGCTTTGCAAATCCTGCAATCGATCGAAATCTGCACGACAGTTTACGAACCGGATTTCGATTTCGGTGCGCGATTTTGATTGGACTATGCATAGACTCGTTAGTCCAGACAAAACGTAACTCCATAATACCAGCCTAGTTCGGAAAGGGTGGAAACTGGATTTTTATAGTCAGTTAACTCCTTTGCCTCAGGAAGATGGCCTGTAAACAGATATTCAAGTGATCGATGAACCAGAAAATTCAGTGACACGAGAGTACCATTACTGATTTTGTTGAAACAAATGAAAACGGTATGTTAAGTTTGACTTACGTCAGCAGTGTACAAGTGCAGAGATCTTGCTCCTTATAAGTAAAGAAAAAGGTTAAGAAATATATTCGTTTTGCAACACCTTTGGGCACAGTTTTAAAGTCGGCGCAAACATTTCTTTTGTAGTTGACTCAGCATAGATAGATGCGGCTGAGCTTATGATGGAACTCGGGGTCTTCAGTCCACCTGCTGAAACATCGACCCAGTTCAAGTAAATATAAATTGTAAATGCACGAGAATAACCCGCTTAGATATTCTGCCGAAACAGATTCCACTTAAAGCAAAGTGCAAGTAGCATGTTTGCCGTAAAAGGCGACTACGCTTGTCGTAAAAGGCGACTAACGGGATCGGGTTGTCAGGCTCGCTGACTTGGTTGATGCATGTCATCGATCCCAATTGCGTGGATGATATGATATTAATCACTGGATTATCTGGTCCAGACTCGATTATTTACAGACCGCCGTCATATAGCTTGATATTGCTGAGTGTGGCGTTAAACCACAAACCAACCAGCCGACTGTGGAAAAAATATGAATGGGTATTAAGTATATTGTTTATATACTAAGGGCATAAAGAAATCAGAATACACCCCGAAATGAACATTGAGGTGAGACGTGCGTGTGTGTCTGTGTGGTTCGTGCGTGCGTGTGTGTATGAACTCGTCCGGACTTATGCTGGTTTCATCGTGCTAACACACTTGGATACATCACACAATATGCTGACTCCGAGTTGACTGTTACCTATTTTATCCCCTAAAAGTCGAGCAAGTATCATCATATAATGTCTTTTGGTATGACGTGGGGATCTTCCGCTCTCTTGGCAGACGCGCGCACTATCCACTAGACCACGGAGGTGGTGAAATCGCAGAGAAATATAACCACTAGCAGTGAAGTATGAAAAGGCGAAGCTGCAAAGAAAAAATATTTAAACTTTATTTAGCGGATATCACTTAAGAGAGAAGACAAAGAAAAAGAGGTGCGTCGAACTAGAGAATCTATTTATGTGCAATGTAAACATAAGGATTTGATGAAAATACAATTCTGTTAGAAAGTAATTAAAGCAAAGTAAAATATGGTTCTTGTCTAAAATGGTGTTTATAGGTACAAAGGTCAAAAGAAAGAGGATGTTGATGTCAGTTGTATCCATACGTAAGTTAAATGGTTTTCTAATTCAGAAACTAACTAGGCAGAAATAGGCTCAAGCCAAATGCAAAATCCTGTCATAGTTATTAATGATGCCATATATTCTTGGACTGACTAACAAATTCGTTGAAATTGTTAATACCTGTGCTGAAGTGCTGAACGATCATACATTGTTGACAAGCCCAACATGTTGTCATATTAGAAATACGCCACTGTTTCCATAGCAAAGCGTTGCTCGTCTGTCTCAACCAATTTGTACTTAGCGACCTCCATATCTCTCTTGCACTTGACAAACCATGTCACCAGTTCCTTCCCTAAGGCATTACATAGATCCTCATCCTTTTCCAGCTCATCCAGAGCTTCTGCCAGGGAACGCGGGAGATATTCGACGTCCTCTGTTTTGCCAGGAGGTGGGCACTCCATCTTTTTAATTACGCCGTCCAGTCCAGCAGCAATGGTAGACGCCACTACGAGATACAAATTGCTCTTTCCGCCAGGTAGTCTGTTCTCAAGGTATGTTCTTGAAGGTCCATCGTTTTTTGCGCGAATGCATGCATATCGGTCCTCTATTCCCCAATAGATAGGTGATGGATAAATAGATTTACCCAGGTTCCTATAGCAGTTGACAGTAGGGTTTGCAAAGGCACAGAGAGCTTTACTGTGCTTCAGGATACCAGCAATCCATTGTTTTGCAACTGTAGACAGTTTGTCTGGAGAACATTCGTCATAAAATATGCTTTCACCACATCTATTCCATAGCGAAAAATTGAAATGTGTGGAGAGCCCCATCTGATCATAGGAATGTTGGGACATGAAGGTGATTTTAAAACCCTCCAAATCTGCCATTTCCAAGAGACCTTCCTTCAGATTAAAAGCCATATCCGGGCTCTCGATTCCATATTTGGGTTTTGTCACAGCTTCAAAAAGCCCAGGTCCAATTTCAACATAATACCTTTCAACATCTATCTTGGATTCTTGAAAATGCCTATCAAAGTGGAATAACAATTTGCTATGTTTGTTAAATACCCTGTTACTGTACACATCTCTTCCTGCAAACACTGGCTCCATGGTGTTATTGTCAAGGAGTTTGAATTCAATCTCATGGCCGGAATACAAATCAAATCCAAGATCACCCAACCTCTGAAGCTGCTGTCTTGCAGCATACCGAGGACACGCTTCTTGTGGAGAGTTGTCTTTCTTCCATCGAGACTCACACAAGACTTCAGCAACCTTCACTCCGTCCGGAGCCCAGGGAATGGACCTCAGTGTGTCAGGGTCAGGAAAGATCAACATATTGCCAACATTATAGTTCTTCTCATGAAATACTGGAACTACTTCTGTTCTAGGACCAAGTAACAACGTGTCTGCAATGAAACCAATGTAAATTATGATTTGTCCAAGCAATAACGTGCGACACAGACTGACACTTGTGATCCTCAAAGGAACACTGAACATGTTAATTTAACATTACGTACTCTTTCTATGGAACGGTTACTTCGAAAGATGTTACAATTACATTCAATTACATATGCGATTGTTAAAATAATGATAACCGTAGAATGAGTGAGTGACCTGACGTTATATATAGTTCAGTAAAATCATACAATGTCATGTTTCTGCGTGAAGCAAGCCCAACGTTATTCCGGTCATTTGTGCTTTATGTGTCCTACCATAACCAAGAGTGTGTGGAGTTTTACGCCGCTTTTATATTCCAGAAATATCACATTAGGAGGACACCAGAAACGGACTTGGTACAATTACCCATGTTGGGAAACGAATCAATGCCATCAGTGTGATAAGCGAACGCAGGTGGGCGAGTGTTCATGGTGTAGTCGGAGTCGTGCAGTTGACTCTGCTTTTGGCCGAGATTTCTTCTGGGTGTGGAGAGGGCATTTATTAACCAAATTGCTGCCTCACCGATATATTATGATGGCAGTTTCATTGATGGTTACGTTAACTCCGATAAAAAAAAAATCTCAAGAAAGGAACTCAATAAACATTCTGTTACAAAAGCATTTTAAAATTATACTTATCTCATGAAGCAATACATGTATTGCAATGTTGTGTTCCAACTACTGGGACTATTTGGGACTGCGATCATATCATGAGTGCCTTTACCTTAAACAGTGCATATTACTAAATATTATGACAAATCCCAACATTGTTTCACGTACAAGTATTTCTGCGCTATATGTTTTGGAGCGAGATGCCTCTATCATTAGTATCGACATCGATGTATTGCCATCCGACCATGGCAAATTGCAAAACATCGATATATCGATAAATCATTACATCCCTAATGGTCATACTTTATCAGAATACTCAATGTCATCCCTGGAACACACAAAGACATCCCCAATGGTCATACGTCTACACGAACACACAATGTCAGCCCTAATGGTCATACTTCCACAAGAACATACTATGTCATCTCCAATAGGCATACTTCTCCAAGTGAGTGAGTGCATGAGTGAGTGAGTATGGGTTTTACGTTGCTTTTTGCAATATTCCGGCAATGTCACGGCAGGGACACCAGAAATGGGCTTCACACATTGTGGGGAACCGATTCCGGGCCTTCGGGGTGTCGACCGAACGCTTTAACCATAGTCGCAGTCCCCAGCGAACATTTTCACAACGTTGTTGATAAGTTGTGGAAATTGTACATTGTAACATAGCGTTTAGTAGCTGTAACAACGTCGTATAACGACCACTAGTATCGTTACAATTAGTTTCGTAAACAAGAAACTATTGTATAATCATTATTTACATAGAAATCCAGTCCCTAGTATGAAACAAAAGTATATTTACAAACCTAAAACATGTCTTTCAATGTAAAAATAAAATAAAATTCAGATATTCGAAACAGAGGCCAACAACAGTGTTGTTCAATGACCGCCATTTTCAAAGTACACATCGACCGCTCCCCAGCTAGCATCCATGCAGACGTTGGCCTCACCTTGTCAATGGTTCTCAATGTCGCCGTCGGATTTTTTACGTTGGCCCAATATTTGGGTAACATTTCAGGAATGTGGTTCAAGGGATTCTACTCTAATTGACAGCTTCTCCTGGAGAGCAATGTGACTTTCGTGCCTCTCTTCGAGCAGACGACGAGATATTAGCAGACACACAAGCTCGGACATCGGAGTACTGTTTTTTATCAAATATATCGGTAAGAGTTCAATTAATGTGTTTGTATATGTTCAGGTATATTTCCAAACAGAACCCGAGAAAAAAGAGCCATTATACATTCAGATATACAAACACGAGAAATTTGTTTCTAGAAATTGAAAACACCATGTTTGTGAGCCAGCTGGAAACAGTTGATGAATCTTCGGACAGCAAGTGAACCACCAACTACATAAAAAACTACTGATGGCTGTAGTTTTAATTGAACATTGCTTTCATTCTTTAAAACTTAGCCTTTTCTTGTGGCAGCTCATATGAACAATACAAATAGATGTCAAAAAACAAAGTAAGTCCTAACGATGACAAACATAAGACGTTTATGTAGAATTAGGCATCAATTTGGATTTGCCCGTGAATTTATTTAACCGAGAACAAAATCCCGATAGAATTAGCAGTGCTTTGACGTAAAAACAAAATTGCAAAATTATGCAATGATAAGAATATCTTCATGAAATTCCTGTTACGTCTATATGGGTTTGGTTGGTTTGTTTGTTGTTTAACGCCGCACTCAATAAATAATCAAGCCTGGACCAGATAATCCAGTGATTAATATCATGAGCATCGATCCACGCAATGGCTTGTTTGTTTGTTGCTTAACGCCGCACTCAGCAATATTCCAGCAATATGACGGCGGTCTCTAAATAAGCGAGTCTAGACCAGACAATCCAGTAGTTGACATCATGAGCATCGATTCACGCAAAGTCATCGAAGCTGACCACCCGATCCCGTTAGTCGCCTCTTACGACAAGCAAAGTCGCCTTTTACGACAAGCATGGGTTGCTGAAGACCTATTCTACCCCGGATCTTCACGGGCATATAACGCGGGGGGATATAGGGAACAGCCAGTATGTCTGTCCGTCCGTTCGTCTGTCCGTCCGTCCGTCCGTCCGTCCGTAATCATTTCCTTTTCCGGGTCAGAACTCGAAAACCATTCGTGTATTTGATCGAAACTTGTTTCCATCGCAACAAGTTGGAATTAGGTTCTATAGGGTATAGTTCGTTTCTGGAGCATAACTCAAACCCCATTCAATACTTTCTAACAAAACTTTGCATGTCTATCAAACTTATACTGAGCTGGTGCCTTTTCCTATGTAGGAATTATAGAAATTTGTATTCTTTACGTTTCCATGGTAACAAGATGGACTTAGGTTCTATAAGGGTGCACGTGGTGTTCGTTTCCGGAGCGTAACTCAAAAACCGTGAAATACTTTCTTACAAGACTTCGCATGTCTACCAGGCACATACTGAACTGGTACCTTTTGCTATTTAGGAATTTTATATTTGTTTATTTTTTACGTTTCCATGGCAACAAGTTGGATTTAAGTTTTAATATAGGGTGGGTTCACTTATGGAGTTTATCAAATAAACTGTTAAATATTTCCTTGCCAAACATTGCATGTCTATATATAAAGCACATTCCGAACTGGTGCCCTTTGATATTAAGGAGTTTTAGAAATGTTTATTTTAGAATTTCCATTGCAGCTATTTGGACATGGGCTAAGAGAAATGTTGGGTCAGTTACCTGGTTTGGGACCATTACGGACGGGGGATATAGATGACTTCGTTGACTATACGCTTGTTTAGTTATTGTTTCTTGTAATTTGTCATTTGTTTGCATTAAACACAAAAGAAACACACTTGTTTTACTTTCCATTTCATATGGATGCGACCATGGTGGATCTTTTGTCGATAAACAATGTATGCTTCTTTAAGAACATTCAACTCTTGACTCGTAACATACAGAATCGCACATTTATTTGTGGTTACTTTACAGACAGCTTTCTGACTCTTGTTAAAAAACTATAAATATGGCTTTGTCGGGCATTGCTCAGGGGTATAATGTCTTTTGTAAACCACCTAGTACTAACAATATATATATATATCTGACAGAAGCTGAGGTGTACCAAGTGTTGTGTGTGTCGGGGGAACTAAGTGCATCTTTGTTGCAATGAGAAAAAAGCGATTGTGTACTTGGGTCACTTCTTTCAAGGAGTTGGCGAATTGACGGGACGTTTGTCATCATTTGTCGTGTACGTCGTGCGCTTGAAGCGCTAGTTAAACTGTGTAAACTCCGAGCTTGCGAGGAGGTTCACACAAAAGTTTAACCAGCGCTTTTAAATCGTTCACACTTCAATGAACCCATCCAAACTGACGTTCAATTCTTATAATTTCATACTTTGTAGTTTACTGGTCTCGCCGAATAATATCGCAACTTATGTTTGCTTAAATTTGAAGTCCTCTGGTTTCGCAAGAACATTGCAACAATGTTATTTTGTCGGTATTTGCCGGCACTCGGTCACATACGTTTCCCCACTCATACTCAGTTACGCAAAGAAAAATAGTTCTTTGAATATATACAACATAAAGCAGAAATATGTCAACATCATTTCATTCTCTGAACAAACTTACAAACAATATTTGGGATAAGTCAAATCCTAAAAATACAAAATCTTACATGTTTTTCCCGATACGATAGTAAATCGAATTTTAGTTTGGGATTGATCAGGAGCAGTCGCGTTTGCTCTGTCAGCGGCCACATCCGAACAGGGTACGACATTGTTTTTTCTGGTGCCAGATTCCTGTCATTTCCGAAAACAAGGCACCAAAGTCAATATCGCTCATTAAATCGATTTCGTTCACCTCAGTAATTTTACAGAATTAATTTTCTTCACTTGCGTTATTAGTATTGAAAGATAGCCATTCCATATCCAAATCACCGCATGTTTCATGTAGCAGCTAGACGACATCAATCACCAGGACCAAAGCATTTATTTATTCATGAGTCAGATGAAATGTTACGAGACAAGGCATAAATACTAAATTAATTATATTGCTGATAAATGCAGGGATTATAAAGAAAATAGAAAAACGATCGAGAATTCGGGGAGACCCCGGAAAGAAGTTCCGGCAAAAGTTCAAACGATCAATTTCACAAAAAAATTGTTCACATCGTGTGAACTTTTCCGTCCGTTCACGGGACTGTGAACTCCAAATATCAGATCACGTGACTACCAATTTAGCCAATCAGCATGAAGGAAACAGTGTAAACTTTAAAGTAAGAAATTATTTGAAAATTATAGCTTATTTGTTGTTTAACGTACAATCGAGACTTGGACAGTCAAACCAGTAATTAACATGGCAAGCAACTATCCACGCTGTTCAGGTATGATGGTACGTAATCAGCCAAGTTACGGAGTCTGACCCACACTCCGGCGCAGTGGTGACTCTGCATAACACAAGTACAATGTTTCAACCATTGAAAAGACAATATCAGGACGCCAATCTTAACTGAATTTGTCCGCGGAATGGCTCGTTGAAGTTATTTTAAACCGAAAACCGCGTTCGTCTTGTCAGTTGTGTCATCTGAATTTTGATATATTTAAAAATAAATATCTGTAAGCGAATGAATTGAACTGCTTTCCAAATATATATTTATATCATTAAGGAGAAATAATTTTACAACAGGAATATGCGAGCTATGATTAATTTTGCTATTAGACGCAGGTAGAATAAGAGTTATCGTCCTTGTTTGAAGTCGTTCCTGTGTTCATACGCCAATATGGAAACCTTTGTCTACATTCGGCTTGTCCTCGGAATGGGACGAGTTGGTCACAAATGCAACTCACCATGTTACATATACTATAGTTTGAAGTGAATAAAATGACTGATGTGAAAAAAAGGATAATTAATCATTTCCACACAATCTGTGACGATCATTTAATAATCAACCATGGACTCTCAAATATAATATCATAGTTTTATCATGTTCATAGCATCACTTATGCATATAAATTACAACATAACTGTGTAACTAGATTCCGGACGCCCCGGAATCTATGTGAAATTAGGAATCATACACGGATGCTGCTATATCAAGGCAAAAGGTCATACTGGATCATGTTATTTCACTCGTTATGAAAAATCCATGTCTAAATTTGAGTTTGTCTACATCCTTTGACTTTAATTCTAAAATGACCATTTTACAACTGTCCATATGTTTCGCAATGTTTATACACGGCCAAGGTAATAAATACTCTAACCAGTTTTGCTAGGATATTCATTTGTATTTTCAGTGTGTTTTGGGCTTTAAACAATCACAAATTAATAATTAAACACTCCTCCCTAAATTTTTATCATAAGAGTGGTTTCCCTTTGATTTGAGCTGCTTCTAAATTCATACAAGAAAATATTAAATATATTTTTTGTTTTATAAAATCAGTCGAAGAATATGTTTATTGCACGACACCATGTTCTTTATTTGTATAATTGTTTAAAAATTTTACGGAACGGAATGGCATAAAAACTATTTTGTTTCCCATCATATGTCCTGAATTAAACACATAATTTTGGCAGAGACACAATGGGTAGACGAAATGGCATAAAAATGTTTCTACAGTGGTAAAGTTATTAATATGTTTTCATAATTGTGTTTTGCAGAGTAATTATTTCATGGTTCGAAATATTATACAATGAACAAAATACAAGATACAAGATACATGATCAATACATAGTTAATTATATTAATTAAAATGCTTCTTTTCGTGATTGAATCAACAAATGAAACTAATATCTTTACCGGCCACTTGGGAGGCAACAAACCAAAGTCCCGCACCCCATGGGTTCAGTAGGTATTGGCAACCAAGGTCAACCGCAGTGTGACGTAAATACGTTGACATGACCTAATATTGGCCAACCAAGGTTAACTTGGGTCATACCTTGGTCAACACGGGTTCACCTGGGTCGTCCCGGGTTTTCAAATCGAACGTAAGCACTCGTATCAATTTGGCTCCTTCGATCATTATGGCCGACTAACACAAACTTGTTTAGTGTAATAACTCACAGTTTGGAATGTTTTAAAAATGTTTTCATAATTATTTATGTATTTCGCATGTACACGTATCATTATACATGTAAGAGATAAAAATAAGGTTTCTTTTAAAAGTTTGTTTAATAAAGTTTGTTACATCTTTTTAAATATTACTCTTCCCCATGTAACCAAAGCTAAATGCAACAACTTCACTGCATGATATACCAACCTCAAGAATCATTAAGAGAGGAAAAACACAACATGATGTCATCTTTTGAAACTAAATTCTGCTATCATTTTACGATTTACTTTCTCCCTGGACTTTCAGGGATAAGCAAGTTTTCGTATTGGATGGTTTTCTGTAGGTTATTTTTGTTTAATTGTTTACCTCAACAACTGACTGTGAAATAGTTTTATTGCAAGCTTAACACAAGCACAATATTGTTTCATTCTTTTTTCTTACACCTGTAAGAGTTCTATACGTCTGTTCCTTATGATACAATTTATGATGTCTAGTATTAAAGGGAGGCACGGGTGGTCCAGTCGTCTAGGGCGCCGCAATTCGCTGTGCAGAGTTGCGTCCCTTGGGCACGCCAGAAACCTATGATTGTGGGTTCGAATCCCGGTTCGCCCCGTTATGTTTCTTGGTTGTCAGCACCATACCCGTGCTCGTGGGTTTCACCGAAGTGGTAAACTGCATCACTTCAGGCTTTCCTCCAACATTAAACTGACACGTCGCGATATAACTGGAATACTGTAAAAAGCGGCGTTAAAACCAACTCACTCTAGTATTAAACTATCCTAATTTTCACTGTGTCAATTAATATTTGATATTTAATACTTTAATATTTTAATATTTTAGATTTAAAATAAACCCAGGTATTGGAATTGTCACTACTCTTCAATGGGAATTTCGTAGCTTTGTGCTCTTTTTCATACAAAAAATCTCATATAGATCCAATGACAATTTCTGTCATTAAAATTGTCTTAGAAAACATAATTTTGACAACGTGTATTAAATAAGGGAAATATCACATGTCTGATTAGGTCGTTCCTCATTAGTCATACTAAGTCTATTTAGTTTTTTGTTATGAATCGCAAAATTTTCTTTTTACTTACATGTCGTTAAAAGCAAATCTTCAGTAAGGCTAATTTTTATTCCACAGTTCATGGTTTATATTCTTAAAACAATTTTTCGACATGCCAAAACTTCTGTATAAGTATTGTGGCAATGCAAAGAAGTATCTTAAAATGTTTCAACATAACAGTGTTTTCCATAACTGTGAAAATGTTTTGCAACTGGCATTTGCCTCCTGGTTCTTATATTTCTTAAAGGGTTGGGGTGACGGTTAAAATTAACAATGATTTATCTCTTAAAAATAAACGATATTTAAAGCATAAGATACTTTGAGGGTATGATGTGCAGTTCTCACGTAATGTAACGTTTAGCTCCATCTGTATTATATTTTCTTTTTACAGACAGGGACGTTCAAGCAAAGAAAAGTGTTGCCAGAGTAAGAGACATCCTTCTTGACACCTCTGATGATGACTAACATATCGGCCCTTAATAGTGGGTTCGAGTCCAATTCGTCACGATTATGTTTCTAGATTGGCGACACACTCAGATCTACATCACTTCCATCTTTCCAGCAACAGTAATTCCGTTCTGGAATTGGATTACTGTTAAAACACGTTGTTAAAACCAACCCGCTTAGATTAAAATATACATTTTATTGGAATATTGTTAAAGGCGGCGAAAACCGAAAGTCACTCACTCACTCGTAGATGTATGACCATTAGCGATGACAAAGTGTGTTCTTCTAGAAGTATGACAATTACCGATGACATAGTGTGTTCTTGTAGAAGTATGACCATTAGCGATGACATAGTGTGTTCTTGTAGAGGTGTGACCATTAGCGATGACATAGTGTGTTCCTGTAGAGGTGTGACCATTAGCGATGACATAGTGTGTTCTTGTAGAAGGAGACCATCAGCGATGACACAGTGTGATCGTAAAGAAGTATGACCATTAGCGATGACATGGTGTGTTCTTGTAGAAGTATGACCATTAGCGATGACATGGTGTGTTCTTGTAAAAGTATGACAATTAGCGATGACATAGTGTGTTCTTCTAGAAGTATGACCATTAGCGATGACATAGTGTGTTCTTGTAGAGGTGTGACCATAAGCGATGACAAAGTGTCTTCTTGTAGAAGTATGACCATTAGCGTTGACATGGTGTCTTCTTGTAGAAGTATGACCATTAGCAAGGACATAGTGTGTTCTTATAGAGGTGTGACCATTAGCGATGACAAAGTGTGTTCTTGTAGAAGTATGACCATTAGCGATGACACGGTGTGTTCTTGTAGAGGTGTAACCATTAGCGATGATATTGTGTTCTTTCAGAAATGTGACTATTAGCGATGATAAAGTGTATTCTTATACAGGTGTGACCATTAGCGATGACAAAGTGTGTTCTTGTAGAAGTTTGACCATTAGCGATGACAAAGTGTATTCTTATAGAGGTGTGACCATAAGCGATGACAAAGTGTGTTCTTGTAGAAGTATGACCATTAGCTATGACACGGTGTGTATTTGTAGAAGTATGACCATTAGCTATGACACGGTGTGTATTTGTAGAGGTGTAACCATTAGCGATGACATAGTGTGTTCTTCTAGAAATGTGACTATTAGCGATGACATAGTGTGTTTTTGTAAAAGTATGACAATAAGCGATGACATAGTGTGTTTTTGTAAAAGTATGACCATTAGCGATGACATAGTGTGTTCTTCTAGAAGTATGACAATTAGCGATGACATAGTGTGTTCTTTTAGAAGTATGACCATTAGCGATGCCACGGTGTGTTTTTGTAGAGGTGTAGCCATTAGCGATGACAAAGTGTGTTCTTGTAGAAGTATGACAATTAGCGATGACATAGTATGTTTTTGTAGAAGTATGAGCATTAGCGATGACAAAGTGTTTTCTTATAGAGGTGTGACCATAAGCGATGAGAAAGTGTGTTCTTGTAGAAGTATGACCATTAGCGATGACACGGTGTGTTCTTGTAGAGGTGTAACCATTAGCGATGACATAGTGTGTTTTTGTAGAAGTATGACCATTAGCGATGACATAGTGTGTTCTTGTAGAAGTATGACAATTAGCGATGACATAGTGTATTTTTGTAGAAGTATGACCATAAGCGATGACATAGTGTAGTCGTGTAGAAGAAGGCCATTAGTGACGACATAGTGTGTTCTTATAGAGGTGTGACCATTAGCGATGACAAAGTGTGTTCTTGTAGAAGAAGACCATTAGTGACGACATAGTGTGTTCTCGTAGAAGTATGACCATTAGCTATGACATAGTGTGTTCTATTTGACGAAGACCATCACCGATGACATAGTGCGTTCTTCTGGAGGTTTGACCATTAGCGATGACATAGTGTGTTCTTGTAGAAGAAGACCATTAGCTATGACATAGTGTGTTCTCGTAGAAGTATGACCATTAGCTATGACATAGTGTGTTCTATTTGACGAAGACCATTACCGATGACATAGTGCGTTCTTCTGGAGGTTTGACCATTAGCGATGACATAGTGTGTTCTTGTAGAAGAAGACCATTAGCTATGACAAAGTGTGTTCTCGTAGAAGTATGACCATCAGTGATGACATAGTGTGTTCTTGTAGAAGTATGACCATTAGCGATGAGAAAGTGTGATCGTGTAGAATTATGACCATTAGCGATGACATAGTGTGTTATTGTAGGAATATGTTCATTAGCAATGACATAGTGTGTTTTTGTAGAAGTATGACCATTAGCGATGACAAAGTGTGTTCTTATAGAGGTTACTGTATATATTTGTAATGAATGTTTAATGTGCTCCCGGCACTATATGGCTTACATATTATATTTTAGACATTAAATCCAAGCTTAAGCTTAAGCACTTACCTTGGCACATATCCAACCCCGCGTCCATGTATTCGGCGGCATAGCGACCAGCTATCACTTGACCACGACTCATGCCATTCAGATCACAGAGGGCAAGCCGCACATAGTCGTATTGACAGATCTCGTTATGTTCTTGCTCGAAATTCGACATTGTCACTGTGGTCAACCTGCAAAAGTGAATAGTAAATAATTAACTGATAAAGATTGGTTCCACGAAAACAATATGCGTCTTCTCACAACGAGTCTGACTGACAATGGTAAATCTGGAATACCACGTGCTGTCGGAGGTTAGTTGGTTTGTTGTTTAACGCAAAACTCGGCAATATTCCAGCTATATGACGGCGGTCTGTAAAATAATCGAGACTGGACCAGCCAATCCAGTGATTGACATAAGCATCGATCCACGCAACTGAGATCGATGGCATTGGTCAACCAAGTCAGCGAGCCTGACCACCCGATCCCGTTAGTCGCCTCTTACAACAAGCATGGTCGCCTTTTACGCCAAGTATGGGTTGCTGAAGACCTGTTCTACCCCGGATCTTCACGGGTAGGCTCTCATGTAAGTGGAATATTGCCGAGTGCATATACACACGATAACATATTTAATATTTTGCACCGGTGTATTCAACAATATTCCAGTTATATCACGGTGGCCTGTAATTAAGTGTAAACCAGAACAACCAGTGATTGTTATTGTTATTATGAACATGCCCGTGAAGATCCAGGTTAGAATTGGTCTTCGGCGACCCATGCCTGTCGTAAGAGGCGACTAACGGGATTGGGTGGTCACGCTCGCTGACTTGTTTCATGCATGTCGTCGTTTCTCGTTTGCGTAGATCGATGCTCATGTCAATCACTGTATTGTCTAGTCCAGACTCGATTATTTACAGACCGCCCTTATATAGCTGGAACATTGCGGAGTGTGGCAAACAAACAAACCATATTATCATCAACGCCCAACAGATTCGGAGTAGGATGACACAAAATGAACTGTGTCAAAATACCAAAACTTTTTAATCACCTCTTCCGACTAAAACATAGGAATCCCATCTGTATTTTATCAATGGAAATAATATCATGTCATCTTAGGTCATTCCCACTGTCATAGACTTGTTATTCTGGACCGTGTGTGGTCATATAGCCCTACAAGTACATGATATTTGTTGTCTATTGTTTAACGTAACAGTCAGGAATACTCCTACTATATCGCGACAGGTTCTTACTTCTCTGTATTATCAACTTATGGCGTGACAAAACGTATTTATCAATTGCAAACTTCAAAAGAATTGACAGGGTCAAGACATGGTAAAACTGCGGTCAAAAAGAATTATTATACGTATTTGTACATCATTGACTTTCTGACTTGATAGATGCACACTTTAAACCAAAACCTGAAGCCGGCTTTAATTCGATTTGACTTATTGCAGAATATAGGACCCGTGAAGATCCGGGGTAGAATAGGTCTTCAGCAACCCATGCTTGCCACAAAAGGCGACTAACGTGATCGGCTGGTCAGGCTCGCTGACTTGGTTGACTGCGTGGATCTATGCTCATGATGTCAGTCACTGGATTGTCTGATGGTCCAGACTCGATTATTTACACGACGCCGTCATATAGCTGGAATATTGCTGAGTGCTGCGTTAAACAACAAACCAACCAACCAACCAAGTTGAAGCAGGACATATAGAACAGGATTGTTTGGTCCAGACTCGATTATTTACGACCGCCGTCATATAGCTTGAAAATTGCTGAGTGCGGCGTACAACAACCAACCAGCCAACCAACTATGATCGTTGGGTTATTATGCTTGGTTTTTCACCTCCTAAGCAGTCAAAGATCTGTATAAATTCGGGCTTTCCTCCTACGTATACCACTTTGGTGAAAGCCATGAGCACAGTTATAGTAAAGACACACATAAATCAAGCGACAAAAGAAAGTATAGGTTGGCAATTTGTAATTTTCCTAAAAACAGCGATAACAAGTGGAAAGTGGGTATTGGGAATATGACTGCCCAGGAACGGGTACCAAAAAAAAACCTCACCCGAACGCGCCACCTTTGACGGCGCTCGTGCGGTGACAAAAAAATGGTGAAACGGGTTTTCCGCCTATGGCATAAACTGCACGTACATGTTAGCTGTATCAATGCGTTCGTGTGCAGGGTACAACCACACAAAAGAAATGCCACGACTGTCACAGGAGCAGAGAAAGAGAGCCATCGGTATGGCCGAAATGGGGGCAACACAGGTCCAAATTGCCAGAGTGAGTGAGTGAGTTGGGTTTAACGCCGCTTTTAACAGTATTCCAGTCATATCGCGGCATGTCAGCGCTTAATGTGGGAGGTAAGCCCGAAGTGATGCAGGTTTCAGACGTTAACCACTTCGGTGAAACCCACGAGCACGGGTATGGTGCTGACAAACCTAGAGACACAATCGGGGAGAACCGGGATTCGAACCCACAATCATAGGTTTCTGGCGTGCCCAAGGGACGCAACTCTGCACAACGAACCGCGGCGCCATAGACGACTGGGCCACCCGTGCCCCCCCCCCCCCCCCTCCCCCCCCCCAAATTCCCAGAAGGTTTGGTTGTACACCACTGACAGTAGCCAGGCTGATTCCACGGCACAGGCAGACAGGGAGGACACAGGACAGGCCTTGAACCGGACGACCCCGAGTGACAACACCACTGGAAGACGGTCAGATACGGCTCATTTAACCTGCGAAACAGATTCGTAACGGCGACGGCAGCAACAGCGTTGGGACATCCCATTAGCTAACGTACGATACTACGACGACTTCGTGCTGCTGGAATCCGACCGTATCGTCCTTTCCGAGGAATAGTACTGACTGCTCAACATCGACGCCTGAGACTGCCATGGGCGAAGCAGGTTCGACGCTGGCAAGTGAGAGATTGGCGTCAAGTGCTGTTTACTGATAAAAATCGGCTTAACTTGTTTCGAAATGACGGCAGAGAACGAGCTTATCGACGCAGAGGGGAACGTTTGGTTCCGGCGTGTATTCGAGAGGTCAATCCATTCGGCGGGAGAGGTGTCATGGTGTGGGGCGGTATTTGTGGAAAACAGAAGAGTGATTTGGTGATTTTACAGGGAAACCTGAATGCTGTGCAGTACAGAGACCAAGTGTTGCAGCCAGTTGTGCTTCCGTTCTTACAAAACCAACAGCAGGGGACATTGTTTCAACACGTCAATGCCAGGCCCCATACTGCAAGACTGACTCGGGACTTTCTAAACCAGCAGAACGTTGACGTTTTGCCCTGGCCTGCCCACTGAATATGAATATGAATAGGATATGAATCCTATTGACCATCTGTGGGACCGTCTTGACAGACAGATTAGAGCACGCCATCAGCCTCCCGTCAACAGACAAGAATTGCAGCAGGCCCTGAGAGACGAGTGGCAACAGATTCAAGTCCACGTCATCAAGAGGCGGCGTATCACAGCATGCATTGATGCAGCTGGGGGTCATACACGCCATTGAAGGCAACTGTGTCGACAATGAACTTGTAGTGTGTCTGACAATATTTTGGTGACATTTCAGACACTTTTTGAAAATGAAATTTCTTACCCCTAAGACCTTATCTTTGTTTGTTTGTTTGTTGTTTAACGCCGCGCTCAGCAATATTCCAGCTATATGGCGGCGTTCTGTAAATAATCGAGTCTAGACAAGACAACTAAGTGCTTAATATCATGAGCATCGATCGTCGCAATTGGAGTCGATGCCATGCATCAACCAAAGCCTGACCACCCGATCCCGTTTGTCGCCTCTTACGACAAGCATAGTTGCCTGATATACTGTTAAGATGTAACATAACAATTCAGCCATACTTCTAAACAGAAGTAAAACCGCTTGTCCATTCGGATCAATCTGACCCAAACCATTCCGTTGATGAGAGTCAAATAATGCATACGAATCAAAATCCGTAAAAATTGCAATGGAGACATCATTAAAAGTTACCAAAAGTAATATTGATTGTTGAAATGATTCTATGAAATTTGTTTTCCCTGCTTAAATATTTGGAGCACCTGTGACGGAGCCATAAAACTGATCTGTTATGTAGACAATATCGCTTGAGGCAGTGGCTGCTAGGAGCTGATTATGACCTAAATACTCCTCATAGCCTTCGGTGTTAACTATGTGACTGTAGAGAGCTGTGCCTTCATCCAACAGATTATCAAGGTCAGTGGAACACGGTACAGACGCAAATAGATTTGAGCCATGGGACATAAAATATATGAGTGACCAGAGCTACGGCTGTACATTGAATTCCATTAAACGGTTGAAAAATACTACAACCTTGATGCAAATTCGCCTACACAATACTCCGATTTTGCTTTGACTTTGCGACCAACCGTTTCACATTGGGCTGTATGCGGCGCACTGATTTAAAAAAAAAACACGTGTTACACGTGTCGTGCTCAGAATGAAAGTAATATCGTTTTCCAGCTTCACCAGATTCAAGCCCTATTAAATCTTTGTGATGAATAGTTATGGTGAATACGAAATACAATATATATACATGCACAAGTTCATTATTATATCTGGTACAGATCTGTAGTGTCATGCATATGGAAAAGTTCTTCAGCAACCTATTTTTGCCGTAAAAGGGAACCGACGGGATCGGGTGGTCAGACTCGCTGACTTGGTTGATGCATGTCAACGTATTTCATTTGCGTAGATTGATGCTCATGATGTCAATCACTGGATTGTCTTTCCAGACACGATTATTTATAGACCGCCGTCATATAGCTGGAGAATTGCTGAGTTTTGCGTTAAACAACAAACAAACATTCATGAAATGGTTGTTGTTGTTCCCACTGATCTAGCCTCAAATAACATACCATTACGTTATAACGAACACGCTTATAACGAACTGACCGATATAACGAACTTATTTTTTAGTCCCGGCCATTTGTTTGTTATATGCTGTATATATGCTTATAACGAACTATGGTTATTACTAACTAAAAAAAAATTAGTGGTCCCTTTCAGTTCGTTTTAACCGTAGTTTACTGTAAATGTAAGCACCACTACATTAATTAGTTTATCAAAGACCTTGGTATAAGTGATATATCACATAATGCCACATCTAGACGGTATGTTAACTGAGGAAGAAATCTGCCAAAACTATGCATCAGTACTATCATTGTTTTATTTGACTCTAAACCCTGAAGACAAGTCCAATCCTCTTTTGTACTGGATTCCAAAGCTCCATCAAAATCCGTACAAATATATATATATATAGCAGCAAAAATGTGTCTCTAAGATTAACCATATTCCTTACTACAATCAAGGAAGGACTTTGTTTATATTCACAGAAAGTATTTGAGACAACTGGAATATATACCATGTTGATTCTCTAAAACCAAAAGAATTTGCTTGACTTTTTACAATCTCAGAAAAGAACAAGGTTCAATTCTATCCACACATTTGATATGTTTTCACACCACTGTCTCACATGAATCCCGTTATGAAAACCTTCATTCCTTGACCCATGGGGCTTTTTATTACAAAACGTGATGACCATAGATGATAATAATAATAATAATAATAATAATAATAATAATAATAATAACCAATTCCCTTCCACTGATTTACTCACCTCAACTAGAAATACAGGAGACCAGTGAGGCGGCTCCATCTGTTTCATATTTTGACGTATGCATAAAGATTCAGAGTTAACACGTATGCATAAAGATTCAGAGTCACAAACACTCTCCGCTAGACTATATGACTTCAACGATGCAGTAGTCAACTTTCCTTTGATGATGAGCAATATTACAGCAGCGCCAGCCCGTAGTGTCTACATTTCACAACTTTTGAGGTACAATCAAACATGCTCTTTCTATCAAGGTTTCAAAAAGCGTCATACAACTCTTGCCAAGAAGCTAATTTGATCAAGGTTACATTATTTATGGCCTCAGTATATCTTTCAAAAGTTATATGATAGATATACTCATACGCAAAAGAAACGCAAGTGGTTTTAAGCAATTAGGTAACAAACACGGAACCATAAATTGATACGAGTTTTAGCATGTAGTGAAGCCCGATGGTGTTATCAATATTTTTGGTTGCATTTTGGAAGCCCCAAATGAAAACGCAACATAAAATAACGAATCGCTAAAACGCACCATTTCAATGAATTTGGGGGTATCTTGTACCCATTTCTCGCGAAATCGAAAATGCACCAACTGTCACGACCTGTAGTGGGTATAAAACTGTGGCCGATTCTTGGACCTACCACTCCTTGGTCAACAATGCCACATCGAACTCAAATTCAGAAAAAAACAGGCTATTGGACGTTTGGAAGCTGGAGAGTCTGTCCAAGATGTTGCCCGTCATTTCAACGTTAACATAACCACAATTTACCGTCTCCTACATCGATACAATGCTACACAGACCACAGATGACCTTCCTCGGAGCGGTCGTCCTAGGGTCACAACACCTCGACACGATCGGCTGTTTACCCGTCAACACCAGCGACATCCGTTCCTAACTGCAAGACTAAGTGAAAGTGCTCGACAGACCATAGGAACACATAATCGACACTTTAGCCGGGACACTGTGATCCGACGTCTCCGCTCCAACAACCTCAGATGTCGCCGACCAGCCCGTCGACCTGTTCTCCAACCACGACATCGACAAGCACGACTTCAGTGGGCACATGGTCATCACAATTGGCGTCATCGTGAGTGGAGGCGTGTCATCTTCTCTGATGAAAGTCGCTAAAATGTGTCTCCCATGCAGACGAAAGAGTCAGAATTTGGCGGCGTCGAGGTGATCGTTTCGCTGACAGAAACGTTGTGGAAAGGGATCCATGGGGTGGACCTAGCGTCATGATATTGGCAGGGATTGGACTTTATGCGAGACTTTGACCCGTGTGCTTTCTGAACGTTGGTCAAGGTCGGGGACACGGCGTTAACTGCTCAGCGCTATATCGACCAAGTGATCAGACCCCACATTGTTCCATTTTTTGCACAACATCAACAACACATTATCCAGTAGTACAACGCTCGTCCCCATGTTGCCAGAGCTACCATGGCCTTTCTGCAACAACACAACATCCGTGCTCTACCGTGGCCAGCCCTCAGCCCTGATCTGAACCCCATGGAACACTTTTGGGATGAGGTTCAAAGGCGTCTGCACAATGTGCGCCAAAGGCCCTACAACTGTCGATGAACTACGCACAGCTGCTCTGGATGTGTGCGGGAAGATCCCTAGGGCCTTCACAAATCGTCTGATCCACTCAATGTACAGGAGATGTGTGGCAGTGATCAATGCTAATGGTGGTCACACCAGGTATTGACTGACATTTTGGGTATTGACCCGAAACTGTGTAAGCCTTTAACATTTGGAAAACACAATTATGTCATCTGCCTTTTAATCCATTAAACTGTCTTCAGTCAAATTTTTATCAATCTTGCCCTATTAGTATTTCTTGTCTTTACTGTTGAAAATAAATAACATGAAAACTGCATACTTGACTTGCGTTTCTTTTGCGTGTGAGTATATGTGGAGGACATTTCCACATTTGACGCATCAGTGACAAAAATGATGTCCGACGCAATTCCCTGTTTTGAATTGTACCATATGTTCCCGTTTTGTTGTTTTTTCATGTGAACAATTGACTTTCCTTTGCATGTGTTTGTTACGGATGCCAACCGATGGAGCAGGATACGCTTACCTTTTCGCGAACACCTGGTATCCTCACGATTTGGTAGTGTTTTATGAACACATGCTCATGCGGTCGTAATCGTATATTCGATTGAAAATGGAAAGGGTTTTGACGCTTTTATTTACTCCACACTCGTTGTACTTTATGTCACATTTATTTAAGAATTACATTTTTCCAGATTTAGTAAAACAACTATGTCGGTACATGTTTGCCACTTCAAATAATACCTATTTCTTTGCACTCCAGATCAGTTTGACTCTCAAATTCCTTCTTCCAGACGACCTCTTATAAAACAAAAGTGACCTTACTCTAATTAACCATTCGTTAATGCGGACATTTTATTGTCCGGACTGTAAATGGATACGTCCGGATTAACAGCGTCTTCACTGGTCCAGTATTAATGATTATAGACTACTCCTATATGCATCGATTTAATCATTTTTTAAAAGTCTTTAATCCCAGTTGCAACAAAGTTACAAATACAAATTATTCTGTCTCGACTGGTAAATTAGCAGCAGTATCTTACCTCAGGTCCGTGTGGGGCTTAGCTGTTCAAGCAGATAGCATGTGAATGAAAATGTGGTCCTGCGGGTATACAGACAGACAGTTTATTCAGTTATTTAAGCATTAATTTCCATAGTACAACGCAGATAGCATATTAAAATATGTTAATATTTGTCACGTGATGAACATGATTAGATTATACAGTTACATATTAGCAGAATAATTTGTTTGTTTGTTGTTTAACGCCGCACTCAGCAATATTCCAGCTATATGACGGCGGTAGCAGAATAACAGAATAACAGAAAGTTTATTGTATTTCAGGGCCAGGAGGCCAAAAGTAGTTTTCCCATGTTTGTTTGTTTGTTTGATCTTAAACGCCGCACTCAGCAATATTCCAGCTATATGACGGCGGTCTGTAAATAATCCAGTGATTGACATCATGACCATCGATCCACGAAACTGGGATACGCGATGACATGCATCGAGTCTGACCACGCCAGCGAGTCTGACCACCCGATCCCGTTGGTTGCCTCTTACGCCAAATATAGTCACGGCAAGCATTGGTTGATGAAGACCTATTCTACCTGGAATATGTATACATGTGAGGGCTATCGTAACTTAAATACTTTATACAGATACACCGCTAAACGGAGTAAAACATTAGTGTTTGTTGTTGTTAATGAACTGACAGAATTTTGTCAACATTGATATTGATAGTTATAAGTAGGTAAATATTGTTTTCGAATTAAAGCATGATGTGGACACAAAAACAATATATGATATTCGTCTCCTACTTCACAATATGGACATAATATGTCTATCGGGTAATCATTTTGTACATGTTTATAGTTGTCATTTTAAAGTAAAGCTCTTTTTACCTGGACAGATCTAATATATTTTACATATTTTTCAATATTGAACAAGGACGTGAAAGTACAATGTGCGGATACAAGTGTGGAATTGTTAAGATCATGCTGCCATTTTGGTTGTATGTATCCAACAAACGCTGTTTAAATGCTGACACAAACAATTGATTTTTTCCAACTTCTTGGCAAATCCAAACGAAACTAAAACCATGGGAAAAAAACAATATTTTGACTGCAGATGCCCAGTTTGCGTAATCCATGTAATATTGTTTCATAAGAAAAAAACGATGTTTAACATATCTGTTGCTATTCATGTTTAATATTTTTAGCCAATAGTTAATTACTCTTAATTGTTGATGTATAAACATGAATGACGTCCACATTCTCCCAAGCCTCGGAGTGAACCCAAAAAGAAACGTCAGATTTTTAAAATGACCAAGCAGATGTTACATTTTGGTTGGGGGATGGGGTGAGGGGTTGCCTCAAAAAGGAAAAAAACAGTGATTAAGGAGAAGAAAACATTGCGGTTTGCAATGCAAGTGTCCTTTACGCGGGTGGGCCAACAAATCAGGCCTCCGCCATACGGCGCCATCACCCATCCATTCTGTTGACTTCGTCATATAAAACTCAAAGTGAGATAATACCAAAACGGGAAATCTTGGCCACACAACCCGAACAAGATTCAATTTCGTCACCAATTTCCCAATCCTAAATACATACTGTGGCGTGACATGAATCAGGTGATCGTTTATTTTATGCACATAACTTGACACACCTACACAGTCAGTAGCCAATCAACTGAGAGTAGGATCAAAACAATGTTAATAGTAGCTGTCAATCAAGGCAAGAGGCGAGAAGAACTGCAACAGCCGGATTGTAACGGACCGAAAGAAAAAGGTTCGGGAGAAGGCGGCTGTTTCAGGTTGATTTAGAACTCCAGGTTCCCAACCTGGTACATATGTGAAGTCTCCTCATCCTACGTGCCCTATTAAGGGCACGGGTTGCCCAGTCCTCTGAGGAGCGGCATTTTCGCTGTGCAGTTGCGTCCCCTGGGTACGCTAGAAACCTATGATTGTGGGTTTTGAACCCCTGTTCGACCCAATTATGTTTCGAGGTTTGTCAGCACCATACCTGTGCTTGTGGATTTCACCAAAGTGGTAAACGTCGAAGACCCACTTTAAGCTGACACGCCTTGATACAACTTGAGTACAGTTAAAAGCGGCGTTTAACCAAACTCGCTCACTCCTGCCTGTCAACATAATTCTTAATACCATATGACGCGTATTAGCTACATATCTTTGGTGAGGCAAAATCCGTTGTTTCCTTTGCAGAGAATGTTTTTAATGTATGATTCCCTCAGGGAAAAATAACGCCTGGTTGATATTTTATTTCCAAAGATAAATCCTGAATACATACAGCAATGATCATGGATTAGAATATGATCGGAATTCAACTGCAGTGCCTATAACCATTCTGGAACCGGGGCATGGGAATGAATGAGATTTCTGGTGAAGAATAGCAGTGATTCCTTCTTCTTCAAACATGCTATCCACCCTACGAGATGTATAACTCTTAAGCCTCGAAAAAAATATTGTTTATCTTGTGCGGTACAGCAGTGTCCAAATGTTGAAACTGACATATCAAATTATCTAAAACATAGCCTCAATATTATTGAGGCATACGGACGTAAAGAATTGATCTTTCAGCACAGTGGATTTTTGGTTCATGAATACTTGTTGAAATGGGCTAACATGACAATATGCCTGCCGTAGCTGTCATGTTTAAAATCGGAATTATGTCAGCACTTTCGAGAGAAACCATCGGTGAAATCATTTAATATATACTTCAGTGGGAAAGACTGAGTACGCCTGTATACAAACTGTTGACTTCCTATTTACATTAGTTCCACATTGACAGGGCAAAATAACGACAGATGTTCATTTATGGAGTTACTATCGCTTCTTGTCATTTGTTATTCTCTTGAAACTGTTATGTTGTAAACTGTAAATTTCTCATTTAACTCGTCAATGGAGACGTTTTGAAGAGTATTACTTTTTATGTAGATTTTGTGTATAAAATTATATCTATTTGTATGATAAAGAATATTGTGACCCCAAATATTTTTTTTACTTAAGTTTATATTTTTTAGTTGAAGTTGATTTTGTGTATAACCATTGCCAAATGTATGATAAAGAATTTTAATGACCTCGAATATTTTTGGGTGCTTTTGTTTTTCGGATTTTGCAAATATGGAACTACCTTTTAAGTCGCAATTATAAGGGGTGGTGAATTTTCCTTGTGTGTTAGGGAGGGAAAATGTCAAGGTTTTACATTTGTAATGAACTAATTTAATTTTCCTGTAGACCACTGCACTAAAGTATATAATAATTAGGATATTCCATGTCTCGAGTGCAGTATCACGTTTCTCTCATCTCGTGAATGAGGGAAAGGAGATATTTAACTCGACACATGGAATATTTTCTAAATATCATATAACATTTCAGCAATTCCCTATCTTCTCTTCGTTTTTTACAAAAATCTCATACTTACGAGGTATTGCATGTTAAAACAATCTCGATTTGACTTTTACAAATGGCGTTTTGCCCTACATCTACGGAGCTGTTTCTACGCACTCTTCTTTCACGCATGCCTCTACAGGCCTCAAATGTATTTATACTTGACATGCAGTTCCGCAGATATTACAATTTTCAAAATGGTGACACAATCACCTTTGTTTATGCCACCGACACAGTAAAATCCATGTGGATAATCAAGATCAGAGAGACCAGAACTTTATATTCCCTCCTAACACCGACCTTATTAGTTTTCATTTTATTATGTCTCCCCCAGAATGGAGGGAGACATATTGTTTTTGGCACGGTTCCCGTCGGCGTCGGCGTCGGCGTTGGCGTCGGCGTTGGCGTCGGCGTCGGCGTTCCCACCGTTTCCGGACCATAACTCAGAAACCGTTTAATATTTTTTCGCGAAACTTTGTATGCACATTAACCCAGCACTGAAGTGGTGCCTTTTGCTATTTAGAGATTTTTGACATTTTTATTTTTCTCGTTTCCATGGAGATAACTTGAACATAGACTCTGAATGGGGGTGAGCTTGGTTTCCGGACCATAACTCGGAAACCGTTTAATATTTTTTCGCGAAACTTTGTATACACATTAACCCAGCACTGAAGTGGTGCCTTTTGCTATTTAGAGATTTTTGACATTTTTATTTTTCTCGTTTCCATGGAGATAACTTGAACATAGACTCTGAATGGGGGTAAGCTTGGTTTCCGGACCATAACTCGGAAACCGTTTAATATTTTTTCGCGAAACTATATATACACATTAACCCAGCACTGAAGTGGTGCCTTTTGCTATTTAGAGATTTTTGACATTTTTATTTTTTCTCGTTTCCATGGAGATAAGTTGAACATAGGCTCTGAATTGGGGTAAGCTTTGTATCCTGACCATAACTCAGAAACCGTTTAATATTTTTTCGCGAAACTTTGTATACACATTAACCCAGCACTGAAGTGGTGCCTTTTGCTATTTAGAGATTTTTGACATTTTTATTTTTTCACGTTTCCATGGAGATAACTTGAACATAGACTCTGAATGGGGGTAAGCTTGGTTTCCGGACCTTAACTCGGAAACCGTTTAATATTTTTTCGCGAAACTTTGTATACACATTAACCCAGCACTGAAGTGGTGCCTTTTGCTATTTAGAGATTTTTGACATTTTTATTTTTTCTCGTTTCCATGGAGATAAGTTGAACATAGGCTCTGAATTGGGGTAAGCTTTGTTTCCTGACAATAACTCAGAAACCGTTTAATATTTTTCGTGAAACTTTGTATACACATTAACCCAGCACTGAAGTGGTGCCTTTTGCTATTTAGAGACTTTTGACATTTTTATTTTTTCTCGTTTCCATGGAGATAACTTGAACATAGACTCTGAATTGGGGTAAGCTTTGTTTCCGGACCATAACTCGGAAACCGTTTAATATTTTTTTCACGAAACTTTGTATACACATTAACCCAGCACTGAAGTGGTGCCTTTTGCTATTTAGAGATTTTTGACATTTTTATTTTTTCTCGTTTCCATGGAGATAACTTGAACAAAGCTCTGAATGGGGGTAAGCTTTGTTTCCTGACCATAACTCAGAAACCGTTTAATATTTTTTCGTGAAACTTTGTATACACATTAACCCAGCACTGAATTGGTGCCCATTAGTTGTTTGAAATTTCTAGGAGTTCTATTTTTGTCTCTGTTATTTAGTAATGGAGGGTGGGAATGAAGAGATGGGGTTTAACGTGAAGTAAACGAATGAATGGGGGTTAGGGGAGTGGGGGGAGACATATGTTTTTACGAGTAAAAACACTTTCTAGTTTTAAATTTGTTTCGACCTACCGACCAAATTATTCAGTAACATCTGTATATGAAAAACTATATGTCTGTGTCTTCCATAAAAAAAAGCATAATTTTCTTCATAAAACCACAAACGTTTAAAAATGAACAGCAACATTCGAAAAAAAGGCTACAATATACATGTGGTATGCCTAAGTTAAAATTAGAGGTAGGCCTTTTTCTCAATAGCGAATCTTACAACATCAGTCTCAACACCCTCATACTTGGCGAGTTCCACATCCTTCTTCCTCTGGACAAACCATGTCTCCAGTTCCTTCCCTAAGGCATCACACAATACCTCATCTTGTTCCATCTTTTCCAGGGCATCAGCCAGAGAGAGTGTGAGCGAATCATCGTACTCTGTTATCCCTGGAGGTGGGCACTCCATATTCTTGCTGATTCCATCAAGTCCGGCAGCAATAGTAGACGCATTTAGAAGATATACGTTGCTCTTGGAACTGGGAAGTCTGTTTTCAATGTAAGTTCTCAAAGGACCGCCGCGGATACATGCGTTGCGATTTTCTATTCCCCAGTTAATAGACAAAGGAAAATATTCCTAGCCAATGTTCCTTTAAGAGTTTTAGGACACAGAGAGATTTATTATGCTTCAGGATACCAGCAATCCACTGTTTGGCAATTACAGACAGTTTGTCTCAGCATCAACATCTTAGAACACGTTTTCTCCAGATTTTGTCCAGAGAGGAAAATTAAAATGTGTGCTTACTTCATTTTCATTACCAAAAGGACGACACATAAAGGTGACTGTAAGACCTTCTAGATCCGCCTTTTCTAAGCCATATCGAGGCTCTCGATTAAATACTTTGGTGTTGTCACAGCATCAGTCATCCCACGACCAGTTTCAGAATGATATCTTTCACAAGAAATATTGGAATCAAAAAGTTCTTATCAAAGTGAAATAAGATTTTGTGGTGTTTGTTCATTACCTTTTGGCAGTATATCAATACCATCAACCACTGTCTGCATGGTTTCGTCAAGGAGTGTAAATTTAAGTTCATGACCAGAATACAGATCAAATCCAAGATCTGCTAATCTTTGAAATTGTTTTATTGCAGCATATCGAGGACATGCCATTTGTGGAGTGTTGTCTTTCATCCACTTAGACTCGCATAACATTTCAGCAACCTTCATACACCCGGGAGCCCAAGGAATTGGCCTGAGGGTGTCGGGGTCAGGAAAGATATTCATGTTGCCAAAGAAGTGGTTATTCTCATGGTTCAAATTCACTCGCTCTGTTCGGGGACCAACTGCCAAAGTGCCTTCAATAAAACCAAATTAAATTCAGGATATTGTACAAAACATAACAGATAATCATATTTTCTTTTCGCTTTTGTTTCTTTCACGCAGAGTGTTTACTACAAAACAGGTATCATTTAATAATTTATGAACAAACGGTATAAAATGAAGTTGGCATAGACATGTATTAAAAAAACCGGTCCTTATTTTGACAACATATAATATACCATATATCTATCTCCTTAATGTTCATGGACATGTCGTCGGAAATAGCTCAAACCATAGTCTTGGTACAACTTAGTTTTCCTAACGTTAAACAGTATGATTAAAATATAGATCAGTCAACACTGCCGCCACATCATAAGATCAATTGATTTTCAGTTTTATATTGTAGTTACCCTCTTCCAGATACTAAGTAGCATGACAACCTTTGATGACGTGGCCACGACTCATGCCATTCACACCGCAAAGTGAAAGTCACCACCTCCTGCTTGACTTTTTCCAGCTTCTGGCTTCAGGTTTGGTACCTCCCAATATGTTGACTGACATTGGGAGAGTACCCGGGTTTGTTCCCAGGAAAACAGCCCTTCTGACAATCTGGGTAATGCAGAATGGACTGCAGTGTTGGGTCTTCACATTCTCCGAAAAGTTCTCGGTGGGTTTGACGTGCGCTGTATATTTGTATTTGTCCTTTCTGTTACCTCATTTAATTATTTATCATATAATCTAACTCCTATATCACAAATTCAAAATTAATACAAAAGTTTTGTAAAATTAACATGGAATAAATATGTTAGAACCTACACCGAAACGTCGCTCCTAATTGTAATAAAGAAGTTGTTCATCCATATATCCTTACTTAGTACTCCAACTTCTACATGCCTCTCAAAGAAAATATTCTAAATGTTAAATGTTAACTCACTCACTCTTCTTCACTGATCCTCTGTGATCAACTAGGAATGAATATATATATACTCAATCTGCATCATTCTTTCATGTTTCAAAATAGATATGGACTAAGATAAGAACGATGTTATATTATATATAAAATGTGTATGGTTAACATTATTTTGAAAAACGTTTCGTCACTCGGATACTAGTTTTCAATTATGCAAAAACGTTGACTCCAATTACTTCAATTATATTTCCCCTATTACCTGTTCATGGGTATGATTTAAACCCTTTTTAATCAGAGGAAGAAATTGAGTTTGCAATCAAGCATAAACGCAGGTAGAATTACCTCTCACATTCATTATATACAACATCCTCAGGATAACGATAACTACGAAAGGTACAGATAAACAAACATGATCAACATTAAGAATTGATCTGAATCTTTGTACCATGCATGTTAATATAGCTGTGTAGATATATGTATGATTTTTCAGTTTGTGTGTAGTCTGGCAAAAATACAAGAAAGGGTTCATATAATGATATTCTTTGAGCATATATTTTTAGTATATATTTGGTAATTTCATCCCAAAACACATTTCACTGTTTCCCCAAAAGCGTTATTATTTTCAAACGTTTTTCATTCACTTTTCGAATAAATGCGAATTACGAAAAATTATGTGACATAGATTTTATAAAAGTTAAGTAAGTGAGGATAAGATATACAGATGAACAACTTACAACTAGGAGCGATGTTTCGGTGTAGGTTCTTACACCGTTATCACTTACTTGCCATTGATAACGGTGTTAGAACCTACACTGAAACGTCGCTCCTAATTGTACAAAAGAACCAAAAGAAGGCAACTTCTTCTGAGCGGGAATGGCGAAAGTGCAAATCGCCTATAAGCAAAAAGATGTTAAAGCAGAACTATGTGTCTGAAGTTGTTACGTAAAAGTGGGCGGGCTCAAGGACAGCAGCGACATTTGGATTAACGTAACAAACAGATAAAAGCCGTGATTTTTGGAAAACAATAGGTAAACATGGTATAGCTAGTGAAAAACGGAGCCCTATTCTATGGGAGGTAATTCATGTTCATGAGAGGGGTGTGTGTGTGTTGGGTGGGTGGGGGGGGGGGGGGGGGGGGGGTTATTATTACAGATAAGAATGAAGTTCTCAATTCTTGGAAGTGTGAAGTCTTTATATAATGTTGAACTTAGTAATTTATTGGATGAGACACATTTTCAACAAATTTTAGATAATGTTGCTCACGGCGAAGTTTCTTTTACAACTATTGACACTAGTTTCCTTGATGCATTGATAACACTTGAGGAGGTGGTGTTGGCAGTTAGTCGTGCTAAGTGTGATTAAGCAGTGGGTTTAGATTACATCCCAGCTGAAGCTTTAAAAAATAAATCATCCATTGATATGCTGCTGAATATTTTTATATACTGTTTTGAAACATCTCATGTCCCGATATGTGGAAACAAAGTATTATTTATCCTATTAAGAAATGTGATACGGATCACCGTGGCATATCATTGCTATCCATACCGTGTAAAATTTACTCCGATATATTAAACTCTAGATTTTCTAAATGGCTTGAAGGGGAAGACATTTTGGCGAAGGAACAGAACGGATTTCGCTTTTAAAGAAGTACTTTTCTCCACATCTACATCCTGTATTCTATTATTAATAATAGGAAATTGGGGAGACTTACAACTTTTGTCTGTTATGTAGATTCAATAAAGGCCTTTGACCGAGTAAATGGGGACTGTTTGTGGTAAGAACTTTTGTGATTAGGCATTAATGGAAGATTTTACACAGCAGTTATAACTATGCCTGAAAATAATCAGTCTTGTGTACCTGTTAATGGCCGTCATACAGATATGTTCTCAGTTAGTATCAGTGTAAAAGAAGGTTCCGTCTTATCTCCGACATTATTCTCATTATATATAAACGATTTGGTTCAGGAAATATGTGATTTACAATGTGGCATTGATATCGACGGCACTATACTCAGTCTACGTTTATATGCAGATGATATAACCCTTATCTCGGCAAATGAACACACTTCAGTTGATGCTAAACTGTGTCGTGCAGTGGTGCAGGAAGTGGCGACTCCAACTTAATAGTAAGAAGACAAATTGTACATTATAGAGCCCCGTCTTCTGTAAAATCTAACTTTAAATTTTCATGCGGGATTGATAACATTGAAATTGTACACGCTTATAAATATCTCGGAATTTGGCTACAAGAGCACTTAGATTTAACTTTGAAAATGTTGATTTTTTCTGATTTTTTCTATTATTAACAATACTATGTAAACATTGAACATGGTCGAGACAAGACCTTCCTTTTCTGAATCCGTTCTGTTCGTCAACAAGAATATTCTTGGCTTCGAGGTGTTTGCATAGCTTGTGGTTGACGACGTCAGCATAGATCTTGGAGGGGATGGAGAGTATGGTGAGAGGCAATCGAAATAGCTGTACTGTACAGTGGGTCACGCGGATCACTGTCCTGATCTTCCTTAGGGACCTTGGGCACGCCAGAAACCTAGTATAGTTGTGGGTTCGAATTCCGGTTCGCCCCGATTACGTTTCTAGGTTTGTCAGCACCATGCCAATGCTCATGGGTTTCACCGAATTGGGAAACGTCTGAGACCTGCATCACTTCGGGCTTTTCTCCCACATTAAGCTGACACGCCGCGATATTACTGGAATACTGTTAAAAGCGGCGTTAAACCCAACCCACTTACTTACTTACCACTTCGGTGAAACCCACGAGCACGGGTATGGTGCTGACAAACCTAGAAACATAATCGGGGCGAACCGGGATTCGAACCCACAACTATAGGTTTTTGGCGTGCCCAAGGGACGCAACTGTGCACAGTGAATCGCGGCGCCTTAGACAACTGGGCCACCCGTGCCCTCTGTAAATGTAGTAACATGTTGGTCTTCTCAATTCCGTAAATCATGGTAAAATACAGTACCCTGGTGGTTAAAGCGTTCGCTCGTCACGCCGAAGACCAGGGTTCGATTCCCGACATGGGTACAATGTGTGAAGCCCATTTCTGGTGTCCCCCTCCGTGATATTGCGGAAATATTGCTAAAAGCGGCGTAAAGCCATACTCACTCACTCTTACAAAGTTGAGTTGCGGTACACTCCCTCTAGAAATAGGACTCGGTCGCTTTTCACGTCCAAAAACTCACTTCATCGTATTTGCTATTCCCCTTGTTAATGATTTGTATTTGAAACATTTTTCTTATGTCTGTTGTTCAATAAATTTACAGTCGTAGTTTGCTGACTATCTCATCAAGATCAAGCTGAGCTCAACATGATTTCAATATAGAAATAATATGCGCAATTCCACGGGCATTGCATTAGATCATGATGACTATTCATATACATTGTATTCCGTACAAATCGACAGTTCAGCACAAACCAAATTCAACACTTTCAAGTGATTATGATAAAGCTTTCACCTCCTGGGCCTGTGCAATCCACTCCGTTGGCTTATCGGCTATATACACCAGAGCTTGTCCACTTGGTGACAGTGGCATACCGTACAAACCAAACCACGCTCAGCACAAACCAATTTCAACACTTTCAAGTGATTATAAAATAGATGGCACCGCCAGCGCAATCACCTCCGTCTGCTAATCCGATGTGTGCATCGACCAGAATGTCTACTCACATACCGTGCAACGCGCCAGGAAAAGTACCAGACGCCTCAATCACTTACCTGTCAACATCATTGCAAGAGTAATTAATCCCGCTCACAAAGTGGAGTACTAATTGAAACTCAGCAAATTCCAGTCACGTTACTCTCCACTATATCAGTTTTATTTCAAACGTGCTTATAATATTGGTCGATTCTGCACTTACAGAACACTCATATAACAACATATAGCAATCATTCCCCTTTACCAATATATACAAATACAATTTCTGGATATCTCATGTATACTAAATTGTTTAGGTGTTGGCTATCTCATCTATACACAATTGTTTAAGCTTTGGAAATCTCATCTATCCAAATGATACACATGCTTGTGTAGTTGGACTTTTCTTACAGTGAGTGAAAAGGTCGAATAAAGGTCAAGATAAAAATATCTTGTCTTCATATTTATGCTTAAATATCATACTTAATAAACATTCCATTTTTGACTTCCACCTATGGTACCGTAAAAATCAGTTTCCTACATTCAACACAAATCATATCCTACATTCACAGAGTTATTTGTAGGCACTGGTCTCTAAATATTAGACGTCAACGCAAAAGAATATCATCCGAAACAGATTACATTTGATGTAAAGAGCAAAATAGCTGTGAAAATGAAACTAGACAATCAAGTGATCGATGGAACATAAAATCCAGTGACACGCATTTACTGAAATGCTACAATGAAAACACTGTCATGAGTGCAATGATGGCACTTAAGAACAGGAAGAAAAAATTCATAAACTAACTATCACTTATTTACTTATATGAAAAGACCAGAATCGGTGATACCAGGCCTTTTTCTTTCCTCCACCTGTCAACCCAAATAAAAGACAAAAGCATCTTATCATGATATAACTCAACCTACCAAATTATTCGGTAATAAAATCCACAACCCGAGAAGAAATATGGCCACTTGAATAATTATATCTGTGTCTTCTTCATATAATGTATGTTGGATACATTCATATCTTGGTTACCAAACATAATTAGTTGTGGTATAGCATATTTCCTCCACTGTGAAACCACACCATGGATACACACAAATCATTCATATCTTCATAAGTCATAAACGTTTCAAAATAAAGGCAACATACGAGGATATAATATGCATGTTGCATGACCAAGATATGATTAGAGGTAGGCCTTTTTCTCAATAATAAATCTTTCCTCATCAGTCTCAACACCCTCAAACATGGTGATATCCGCATCTCTCTTGCTCTTGACAAACCATGTCACCAGTTCCTCCCCTAAGGCATCACACAATACCTCATCCTGTTCCAGCTCTTCCAAAGCTTCAGCCAGAGACCGAGGTAGCGGTTCATCGTGCTCTGTTATCCCTGGAGGTGGGCATTCCATCTTCTTGATGACCCCATCCAGTCCGGCAGCAATGGTAGACGCAGCCACGAGATATGCGTTGCTTTTGGAACTGGGAAGTCTGTTTTCAATGTAAGTTCTCAAAGGACCGTTGTTCTTGATGCGGATACATGCGGCGCGATTTTTTATTCACCAGTTGATAGACGAAGCAAATAAAAACAAGCTCATGTTCCTATTACAGTTGACTGTAGGGGATGTGAATGCATGGAGAGCTTTACTATGCTTCAGGATACCAGCAATCCACTGTTTGGCAATTACAGAAAGTTTGTCTGCAGCATCAGCATCGTAAGAGAGAGAAAAATTGAAATGCGTGCCTAATCCACTTTCATTATAAAAAGGTTGAGACATGAAGGTGGCTGTAAGACCCTCTAGATCCGCCATTTCTAAAAGTCCTTGCTGAAGATTGAAAGCCATATCGAGGCTATCGATTCCATACTTTGGTGTTGTTACAGCTTCAGTCATCCCACGACCAAGTTCAGGGTGGTATCTTTCAACAGAAATATTGGAATCTTCCAAGTTCTTATCAAAGTGAAAAAAGATTTTGCTGTGTTTGTTCATTAGCCTTAGGCTGTATCCTTCAGGAACATCATTAACTGGCTGCAATGTTTCGTCAAGGAGTGTAAATTCAACTTCATGGCCAGAATAGAAATCATATCTAAGATCTGCTAATCTTTGAAATTGTTTCCTTGCAGCATACCGAGGACATGCCATTTGTGGAGTGTTGTCTTTCATCCACCTAGACTCGCATAACATTTCAGCAACCTTCATACACCCGGGAGCCCAAGGAATTGGCCTGAGGGTGTCGGGGTCAGGAAAGATATTCATGTTGCCACAGAAGTGGTTATTCTCATGGTTCAAATCCACTCGCTCTGTTCGGGGACCAACTGCCAAAGTGCCTTCAGTAAAACCAAATTAAATTTAGGATATTGTACAAAACATAACAGATAATCATCTTTTCTTTTCGCTTTTGTTTCTTACATGCAGAGTGCTAATTACACAAATAGGTCAAATTTTATAATTTCTTAACAAACAGTATTAAATGAAGTTGGCATAGACATGTATTTAATATACGCCCAATATGTTCAATTGCAGAAAAAAAACATTATCTTCATCAAATTATATTATATCAAGTTATATTATATAATGGATACCAAATGCCTGCACTAATGTATTTGTTGAACTGAAAGTACTTCATGAACATCACAGTGATATTTGTCGTGTTGACGAGTATCAATTCTCCACACAATTTACATAACTTAATATAATGAAACATCAACATGTGTACATCAATATATTTGTTTGCTTCATTAACATCGATCATGGTATTTACACGTCAAAGCGTGAACATAAATATTGCAGCAAGGTACGCAATTAAATTGGTAAATTCACTTTACGTTTATGGGCAGTCTGGGTAAGAATATGTCACCAGCAACTTATACTACTCGTAAGGGGCGACCAAATGGATCTGTCATATGTTTATTTTTCCCCGTTACTTATACCCTTGAAGATCCGGGTTAGAATAGGTCTTCAGCAACCCATGCTTGCCGTAAAAGGCGACTATGCTTGTCGTAAGGGGCGACTAACGTGATCGGGTGGTCAGGCTCGCTGACTTGGTTGATGCATGTCATAGTACCCAAATTGCGTGGATTGATGTTCATAATGTCAATCAATGGATTGTCTGGTCCAGACTCGATTATTTACAGGCCGCCTTCATATTGCTAAGTGCGGCGTCAAACAACAAACAAACAAATTTATATTGACCCCCACCATCTGTATATTATCCACTACTACATGTTATTTACATTGTCCCTTTCGATTTGTTTAATTGTTCGAATTGTATTTTTGCCAACATGGTAGTTAAGCCACTGTCTAAAAACAAGTTTCAACTGGAACTATATACATGTAACCTGTTGTCACTCTCACTGACTAACTACTGATCGTGTAACGTAAAATATTAATTGCCGGGAAAATACCGTCTTTAGGTACTGTTGTGTCCATGCATAAAATCTAATTTGTTGTTAGATTAAATATTACGGTATGCGTAATACAAGGTCAAATTCATAGCCTCGTTCTGAGAACTACCGTGGGTATTGGGGGCCCAGTCGTCTAAGACGCCGCTATTCGCTGCGCAGAGTTGCGTTCCTGGGGCACGCCAGAAACCTTTGATTGTGGGTTCGAATCCCGGTTCGCCCCGATTACGTTTCTAGGTTTGTCAGCACCATGCCCGTGCTCATGGGTTTCACCGTAGTGGTAAACGTCTATGACCTGTATCACCTCGGGCTTTCTTCCAACATATAGCTGACACGCCGTGATATAACTGGAATACTGTTGAAGGCGGCGTTAAACACAACCCACTCTGGGAACTACCACATGCGAGCGAGTATCAATGGCGCCGCCCTGTTGTGTACAATTTCCGAAGAAATAATATAGCCTTCGCCACCCTTCACCTATAATCCCATCACGTGTCAACTGATCAGCACATATCTTGAACATTATATAAATGACATGATGAGAGGTTATCACACTTGTGCGTTTTGGGGAGGTAAATATATTCTATAAGGAATATACACTTTGTATTTAGCTTGATAAGGAATAAACATTTGTATTGAGCTTGATAAGGAATAAACTTTTTGTATTGAGCTTGATAAGGAATAAACATTTTGTATTTAGCTTGATATGGAATAAACATTTTGTATTGAGCTTGATAAGGAATAAATATTTTGTATTGAGCTTAATAAGGCATGAACACTTTGTATTGAGCTTGATAAGGAATAAACATTTTGTATTGAGCTTGATAAGGAATAAACATTTTGTATTTAGCTTGATAAGGAATAAACATTTTGTATTGAGCTTGATAAGGAATAAACATTTTGTATTGAGCTTGATAAGGAATAAACATTTTGTATTGAGCTTAATAAGGCATAAACACTTTGTATTGAGCTTGATAAGGAATAAACATATTGTATTGAGCTTGATAAGGAATAAACATTTTGTATTGAGCTTGATAAGGAATAAACATTTTGTATTGAGCTTGATAAGGAATAAACATTTTGTATTGAGCTTGATAAGGAATAAACATTTTGTATTTAGCTTGATAAGGAATACACATTTTGTATTGAGCTGGATAAGAAATAAACTTTTTGTATTGAGCTTGATAAGGAATAAACATATTGTATTGAGCTTGATAAGGATTAAACATTTTGTATTGAGCTTGATAAGGAATAATCATTTTGTATTTAGCTTGATAAGGAATAAACATTTTGTATTGAGCTTGATAAGGAAAGAACATTTTTTATTTAGCTGTATAAGGAATAAACATTTTTTATTTAGCTGGATAAGGAATCAACATGTTTGATTTCTCGCTTATATTTTGATATGAAATGGTTATTTTCCCAGGTATGTCAGTTTCTCGCTGAAACATTGTCGATGAAGTATCACTCACTCACCTAAACACTCACTGTGATAGAGCTTGAAATGGTGTAATATACATCCATGGTGTGGTGGATGTCAGGATGCTGACATTGTTTCCTATAGGAATTTAACAACGAATACAACACAACAATACTTTGTAGCATTTTGATTGCACATGTATGCTTGTATAAGGTTATTTGATACATTTTCTTTCATACAATGGAGACTGCAACAGTCTAGCAGAAGGCACGAGGTCTTTAGAACAAGTAGGAACTTTCTAGTTGAGTTTGTGTTAGAAAAATGTGTGTAATTTGGCCTGATCAGATTCAATGATGGCTTACTTCTGAGTTCTGAGAAATCCTACGAGTTAGACGACAAACAACTAACAAACAAACAAACAACAAACAAAATATAATCGAAATGTTCTTGAAGTTTCTAAATCATATGATGGAAGAAGACCTGTTGTCGTGAGTACATGTAAGAACTTTCCAATATAATTTGATCAAAAAGACAATAGAATCATTAGTCGTAAACCTACTGCCACTTTTCCCTGTTGTATTGTAGCTGTCATAGCGACTGAGTTACGACTACCATTGTCTGAATTACATTTGACTCCAAAGGCAAATTACCCTGTAGCCATGTCTCCATAACTTAATATTCCGAGTGCTGGTGTAGGGACGACCTCGAGCAAGATGTGCCGCTCGTAGGAAAACGTCCTGAGGTGAGCTGGAGCTCCGCTCACCTCATTTATGCCTGAGCTGGAAGGTCCGCTCATCGCTGTGTTTGTGTTGTCTGAGCAGGTATTCCGCTCATCGCTGTGTTTGTGTTGTCTGAGCAGGTATTCCGCTCATTGTGCAATTGTTGTTTATTGTTTACATATTGTGCATAAAGCGTTCCGGGACAGTGATGTCGATTTTCTCCTTTATTCCCCCAAGAGCTTGTTCCCCGTCAACATGCGCGTTGACAACATCATCCTTTCTCGTAATAACCTCTTGGGAGGTTTTACTTTTTCCTCGTAAGACCTGGTAGGAGGTGTTCCTTTTTTCTAGTAACACCTGGTAGGAGGTTTTACTTTTTTCTAGTAAGACCTGGTAGGAGGTGTTACTTTTTCCTAGTAAGACCGGGTGGGAGCTTTTACTTTTTTCTAGTAAGACCTGGTAGGAGGTTTACTTTTTTCTAATATGACCTGGTAGGAGGTTTACTTTTCTCTTAGTAAGACCGGGTAGGAGATTTTACTTTTTTCTCGTAAGACCTGGTAGGAGGTTTTACGTTTTTCCAGTAAGACCTGGTAGGAGGTGTTCCTTTTTCCTAGTAACACCTGGTAGGAGGTTTTACTTTTTTCTAGTAACACCTGGTAGGAGGTTTTACTTTTTTCTAGTAACACCTGGTAGGAGGTTTTACTTTTTCCTAGTAACACCTGGTAGGAGGTTTTACTTTTTCTAGTAAGACCGGGTAGGAGGTTTTACTTTCTTCTAGTAACACCTGGTAGGAGGTTTTACTTTTTTCTAGTAAGACCTGGTAGGAGGTGTTACTTTTTCCAGTAAGACCGGGTGGGAGCTTTTACTTTTTTCTAGTAAGACCTGGTAGGAGGTGTTACTTTTTCCTAGTAAGACCGGATGGGAGCTTTTACTTTTTTCTAGTAAGACCTGGTAGGAGGTTTACTTTTTTCTAATATGACCTGGTAGGAAGTTTACTTTTCTCTTAGTAAGACCGGGTAGGAGATTTTACTTTTTTCTCGTAAGACCTGGTAGGAGGTTTTACGTTTTTCCAGTAAGACCTGGTAGGAGGTGTTCCTTTTTCCTAGTAACACCTGGTAGGAGGTTTTACTTTTTTCTAGTAACACCTGGTAGGAGGTTTTACTTTTTTCTAGTAAGACCGGGTAGGAGGTTTTACGTTTTTCCAGTAAGACCTGGTAGGAGGTGTTACTTTTTTCTCATAAGACCTGGTAGGAGGTTTTACGTTTTTCCAGTAAGACCGGGTAGGAGGTGTTACTTTTTTCTCGTAAGACCTGGTAGGAGGTTTTACGTTTTTCCAGTAAGACCGTGTAGGAGGTGTTACTTTTTCCTAGTAAGACCTAGTATGGGGTTTTACTTTTTTCCTAGTAAGACCTGGTAGGAGGTGATACTTTTTCCAGTAAGACCGGGTAGGAGGTGCTACTTTTTCCTAGTAAGACCTGGTAGGAGATGTTACTTTTTCCTAGTAAGACCTGGTAGGGGGTTTTACTATTTTCTCGTAAGACCTGGTAGGAGGTTTTACTTTTTCCAGGAAGACCGGGTGGGAGGTTGTACTTTTTCCTAGTTAGACCGGGTAGGAGGTGTTACTTTTTCCAAGAAGACCTAGTAGGGGGTGTTACTTTTTCCTAGTAAGATCGGGTAGGAGGTGTTACTTTTTCCTAGTAAGACCGGGTAGGAGGTGTTACTTTTTCCTAAAAGACCTAGTAGGGGGTGTTACCTTTTCCTCGTAAGATCTGGTAGGAGGTTTACTTTTTTCTACTATGACCTGGTAGGAGGTTTACTTTTTTCTTAGTAAGACCGGGTAGGAGATTTTACTTTTTTCTCGTAAGACCTGGTAGGAGGTTTTACTTTTTCCTCGTAAGACCTGGTAGGAGGTGCTACTTTTTCCTTGTAAGACCTGATGAGTTGAGTAGGAGATGAAATTTGTACTTGGAGTTTCGAAGTATCAAAGACAAGAAATGACTTTTCTCAATGGATTTGTAACCCACTGTTTTCCCACTGAGCCACCGGGGTAGGTGATGAAAAGTCATTTTGAGCTGAATGCTTCACGTGGCCTTTCTCTCGAATTCCCTTTATATCGCGACACAATGTATTGTTTCATTAAATGTTTTAACGATGTTTTCTTATTTTTTCCGGTATTTTTTGCATTTAGACGGTTCATAGGTTGGATAAAACACTCCCCTTCGGCTTTACGATTGTCTCGTTATAACGCGCCAAATGTAAATTGTATTTTCTGTTTCAATTAAACTCTTTTGATGGTGTATAACCCAGAGGAAACAGCCTCTCCCTTGTGTTTACATTTTTATCCAAACCCTCGGAGGGGTTGCAGGCTTACTTCTGAATGACTAGGTTAATACATGTACCTTACCAGGGAGGGTCTTTCAGCGACTGCTCAACTGTTCATGATCAAATACCCCTGTCATATCTGTATGTTTTCATTATATTTAAGGAAATCATCTGTGGCAAATTGTCCGTAGTGATAGGTATTGGAGCATTGACATTGCTATTGATTCCAAGTTTTAATACAATTGCTTTTAATTATACCATTCTGTTGTGTTTTCCATCACATTTCACTCATTCTTTACGTAATACATATCTGTAAGTCATCTTTAGATCCAGTTAGTCAACCATAATGGGAAATTTGTATCTTATTAACAAATGAGTGCCAATATTGAGATAAACAACACAGAATTAATGAAAATGTAAATTGGGTTAATTCACAATAAAACATATCAGTATTTGACTCTTCTCTTGTAAAAATGGTGTTAGACAGGGAGAGAACCTATCTCCCCTTTGTTTGCCATATTTGTAAATGATTTAGAAGAAGCTCTTTTGTACGACTCATTGTGGTGTCCAGTTAAGGCCAAATGAATTCAATGATAGAATTGAAAATATAATTCCCATCTTTTTGCAACTGTATGCTGATGATGCAGTCCTCATGGCTACAAATATACAGGACTTGCAAAGCATGTTAAACCCTTTTAATAAGTCTTGTGATAGATGGAGCCTCGAGATTAATGTTTCGAAAACAAAAGTAGTGATTTTTGGAGGTTCAAAACCAATTTGGGGGTTTTACCAATTCTTCTATATGGATGTGAAGTATGGGGGTTCAAAACTTTATCAAATATAGAACATGTCCAGCTACGTTTTCTGAAACATCTAACATCGCTTGGGACTAGTACCCCAAATTATATATTAATAGCGAACGATCTTCTGCATTTAATGTAGTTAAGATCAGAATGTTTTCTTTTTTGGGCAAAACTCATACCCGGAAAATCTTCAAAATTATCTTTACTCATTTACAAGCTATTACATAATGATAACCTATTTCAAAGACGCAAACATAAATGGATAACCTTTCTAAATCAAATCTTCGACGATCTTGGCCTAAGTTTCATTTGAAAATCACAAAGTTTTCAAAGTCCAAATCGTCTTAAAATGGTTGAAAACAAATAAAATTTTATCAATTTACAATGCTGGAAAGCCACACATATATACACATGCAAAAAAGTTAAGCGCCTCCATATTCATAGTCTCTTGATTTCACGTGTTGGAATCAGAAATACGAAATATGATGATGTATGACTGAATTAGGCTTCCGTAGTTTTATTAACCCAAATTTGTCCAGATACCACAAGGAAAGCGTGCTTTACGTGTTGCTGCAGTTCCCCTACCCTAAAAATAGTGAAATTCAAGTTTCAGACACGTGGTTGCATTTTGCTCCTGTGTGAGATTCCCCTTCCAATAGAGGTTGAAAATCAGCCATGGTGAGGTGAAAGTGAACGAATGCTGAAAGATGGCAAGTGATAGGCATGAAAAATGCTGGCATGCCATGCAGGGCCATTGCAAGACAAATGGGTCGTCATTACAGTGTTATCACTCGTTTGATTGCCAAACATGGTCAAACCAATGATGTCAATGACAGGCATAGGTCTGGTAGGCCAAGAAAGACCTCTAACAGAGAGGATAGACGTATTTTCAGTATAGTCAGACGAAATCCATTTGCAACTTCAACAGATTTAAGACTGCAGTGGATTACCCATCAGAGACTCTCGACGATGACCGTAAGGCGTCGCCTCAGAGCGACTGGTTATAACGCCAGAAGACCAGTAAAACGTCCTCAACTGACTGAGAGGCACATGCGGAATCGTCTGATATGGTGTCGTGCCCGTAGTCGATGGAACTTGGCCGACTGGAGAAGGATCCATTTGTCTGACGAGTGTTGAATGCTGCTACGAACTGTTGATGGTCGAATACGTGTTTGGAGGCAACGTAACACTCGTTTTGCACCAAGGAACACCCAGAAGACCTTAGTATGTGGCGGGGGGTCTGTCATGATATGGGGCTGTGTTTGCTTCGGCTGCAAACTTCCGCTGGTGACAATTCGTGGAAACCTGAATGGCCAACAATACCAAGATGCCGTTCTTCGTCCAGTGGCAGTCCCTCATTTTGACAACCATCCTCTTCAGACAAGACCTGTTTACATGGACGACAATGCTAGACCACACAGATCTCGGGCAGTTTTGGCTTATTTGCGTCAAGAAGCTATTGACACTCTTCCTTGGTCGGCCTGTAGTCCAGATCTTAATCCGATTGAGCATCTGTGGGACATTCTTGGCCGGAAAGTCAGACATCGTGATCCCCAAGTTCAAAATCTCGCTGGACTTGAAGCCGCACTTCATGAAGAATGGATCCGTATCCGTATCCGTAGTCATCATTAAGTGCCAAAAGTAACAGCTCACAATTATTTGTGCATATGTATATATGAATTGGGTATTGGTTAGTTTTTAAGTGTGCGCGAGTCGGTTGGAGGTTTCGTGGAGGGTAGTATTACACTAATATGCTTCACATTTTGTCATTCATTATAAAAAAAACCCCACCAATACTGTTGTGACAAGAAAGCTTCCAACTGCTTTTCTAATCATTATTCAATACTAGTACTGACTTAAGACATATAGCTTTGTCATCGAATAGTCAGTTACAGCCAGCGCCAGCAAAATCTACTTATTAGGAGGGACACAGGTGCCCCAGTCGTCTAAGGCCCTGCAATTCGCCGGCTCGCCCTGCTTATTTATTTGTAGGTTTGTCAGCACCATACCCGTGTTCATGCACTCCACCAAAGTGGCACACGTCTGGGACCTGCATCACTGCATCACTCTGCGCCCATCTCTTTCTCCACCCCTTGGTATAAGAATAAAACCTCATATTTCTGCGGCAAAAATAACTTTTGAAAGTATAGCCCCTTCCCAACTTTTGTCTTGTTCAACATGGCAGTTAGTAAAGCCAGAGGTGGATCTAACATTAACTAAATTGAAGGAATCTGAAATAATCAACTTAGTAATCAACAAGAGTATAATCAATTAAGAAACAAATATGATACTTTCAAATCTATATTTACTGATGGATCCAATGATGGTGGCCACCACCATTGGATCCAGGGCTATATATCCAAGACTACCAGATAACTGTTCCATTTTTACGGCCGAATCAAAGGTCATAGTGTACATAAATAAACAATCCAAACATAAGCAATTTATCGTATTTTCAGACTCTCTTTCTTGTTTTGTAAACGTCCACTTTTAATTGAATTTTTTTAATTATTAAATGTTCTTGCTACTGGCCAATACGACTTCGATTTTTGTTGGTTACCCAGCATGTTGGAATCGTTGGTAACACAATGGCTGATGCATTACTTAACAAATCTGTGACACAACTTCTGATCCCAGACAGTAATTGTAAACCCGTGATTAGATCTTACATCCGTGATCTAATGCAAAAAGAAGGGACACTCCAGTAGGTATAAATAAATTACATGAAATTAAACCAAATATCGGTTACACCTAATTGGGTTGTCAATCCAGATTTGAAGAAGTCTTTTTACGACGAAGTCGGATTGGCCATGTAAGCCCAGGCAAAATAAGGTTTCACTTGGAACAAACTGGTCCCAACATACCAAAAGTCCCAAGCAATCCCAGTTTTGGATATTTGCTTAATCCATTGTGGCCCCCAACTATCAATAAATCTCAACCTATTGATGAAAAAAGCTTGTGTTTTATTGCAAAATAATCATACTATGTTTCTAAAAAGTTATTCTGTTATTTAGACATCTACTGAACGTTTTCGACTATTGACAAATCATTGCAATTTCAAGATGTCCGACAAGTTTTATATAAATGAGTCAAGACTGTGGAATCCTTTAATTCTACCAGCACTCAGCCATGACCTTTCCCCCGTTCAACACGTCCGGGGCGTCTTTGGCAGACGTGTACGTCAACTCAAAATCCTCCCACTACTCTCAATGAACTCGGTGTTGCTTTCGTGATAAGTGGAACAACATGAGTCAAGCTGACATTGGTCGACTCATTAGAAGCATGCCTCAAAGAATTCATGCATGTCTGGCCAACAGACGTGGTTTTACCCTATATTAGTTACGTTGGCTGCAAAATGCAAATTTCGAATTTGACCCCCTACCTCTTTTAAGACTTAGTGCGCCACCATCCCATCACACATACCATTAGATCTGATCGCCTACTCCCAAGCAGATATGATCATTATCATTTCCATTTACCAATACCATATAGATCAGATGATATGTTGTCTTGATGACTCCCACTGTCCCCGACGTTTTAGGCATAGTACATAAGAACAGATGCTGTGACCTCTTACGGGGTGAGAAACGCAACAAGGAAGTACTTAAATCAATAATAATAAATATATATATATATGAACAAAATATAAATATGAAATGTAGATTATGTAATGAATTTAATTAGACTGTCCAACACCTGTCAGTTGATGCCCAGCTTTGGCACAAACACCATATCTTAAGCAACATGATGGAGTGGCTCGATCATTTTATTACCGTCTTCACCATGTTTGTGGTTTTGACACAGAGGTCCATCCATGGTACGACCTGGAATATGTAGAGGGCGTCATGGAAAATGATAAATACAAAATAGGCCCGTATACAGCCTCAGCATGTGCCGGATGTGGCTGATGTAACTGAGATTATAACAGCAGGTCTTACAAATAAAATTGACATTTTGTTATATGCTGATTGTTGAGGCTAATACACCCCGGGTGAAAACTGAATGTTGGAATCTCCAACCTGGATAGCTGACTGGGGTAAAAGAGACTATTTGAAATAACAACATGACAGCAGAATTTCACTTTTGCTATCATTGAGCTTCAAACTTTTTCACATGTTCAAGATGCCGTGGAACTTCCACAGATTCCTATGTCCTTACTTCCGTCAGCTGCATCATCGGGGAAGAAGCTTTTGAGTAACTGAATCATCAGAAAAGAGCATCAACCAATGGTGTACTTGTCTACAGCGTCACATAAGTTTACTTATGTTTTTTGTACTTTTTGTTTGGCTATTTGGTGTTTAACGCCACGCTCAGCAATATTCCAGCTGTATGACGGGGGTCTGTAAATAATCGAATCTGGACCAGACAATCCAGTGATTGACATCATGAGCATCGATCTACGCAATTGGGATACGATAACATGCATTAACCAGGTCAGCGAACCTGACCATCCGATCCCGTTAGTCGCCTTTTACGGCAAGCATGGGTTGCTGAAGCCCAATTCGAACCCGGGGTTAGAACAGCATACATTAACATATTTGTGTCCTCTGAAGCTTGGCACTCTATGACAACAGACTGACGTCTATCATGAAGTTTCAGGGCATGACAACCTGAGACCGAATGGTCTATCATGTCAAAATCTGGTAATAAGTCCAGTTGCACATGAAGACACGTGTCATATCATCTTTGTGTAAATTCCAGAGGAACTAAACATGACACTGTTAACCTCTAAAATTGAACCATGAATTCACTGATACTGAAAGGGAATTATTCAAAATAAAAACTCTTTGTACGGATACTACACATGGCTCGTCTCAACGATGGTTCGTCTCAATTCAGACTAATTCATAACCAGTCTGTAAAGATGTAATGTATGACACCACCCATCTACTTTGGGGCTGCACTTCCCTTTGCAATGTTGTTGAACAATGGATCAATCGATCGTATGTACTTAAAGTTGCACACTATGGTCATAGAGATGGGCCCGTTCCACACAGCGATAGCGATCGCTTTCACTGCCATATGTCTAGGTTAAAGCATGGGAGTTACTATCATCTTAACACTACAACCGCTTTGTTGAACGGGGCCCAAATGACCAACATTCATTTGTTCTTATCAGTTGTGCCTGGTACCGTGACAGCAAACCGCCCATACCACACAACCGTATATATGCCCTCGCGAGTCCCTGACAGCAAACCGCCCATACCACACAACCGTACCCATGCCCTCGCGAGTCCCTGACAGCAAACCGCCCATACCACACAACCGTATATATGCCCTCGCGAGTCCCTGACAGCAAACCGCCCATACCACACAACCGTATATATGCCCTCGTGAGTCCCTGGCAGCAAACCGCCCATACCACACAACCGTTTATATGCCCTCGCGAGTCCCTGACAGCAAACCGCCCATACCACACAACCGTATCCATGCCCTCGCGAGTCCCTGACAGCAAACCGCCCATACCACACAACCGTATCCATGCCCTCGCGAGTCCCTGACAGCAAACCGCCCATACCACACAACCGTATATATGCCCTCGCGAGTCCCTGACAGCAAACCGCCCATACCACATAACCGTATATATGCCCTCGCGAGTCCCTGACAGCAAACCGCCCATACCACACAACCGTATCCATGCCCTCGCGAGTCCCTGACAGCAAACCGCCCATACCACACAACCGTATCCATGCCCTCGCGAGTCCCTGACAGCAAACCGCCCATACCACACAACCGTATATATGCCCTCGCGAGTCCCTGACAGCAAACCGCCCATACCACATAACCGTATATATGCCCTCGCGAGTCCCTGACAGCAAACCGCCCATACCACACAACCGTATCCATGCCCTCGCGAGTCCCTGACAGCAAACCGCCCATACCACATAACCGTATCCATGCCCTCGCGAGTCCCTGACAGCAAACCGCCCATACCACACAACCGTATATATGCCCTCGCGAGTCCCTGACAGCAAACCGCCCATACCACACAACCGTATATATGCCCTCGCGAGTCCCTGACAGCAAACCGCCCATACCACATAACCGTATATATGCCCTCGCGAGTCCCTGACAGCAAACCGCCCATACCACACAACCGTATCCATGCCCTCGCGAGTCCCTGACAGCAAACCGCCCATACCACATAACCGTATCCATGCCAGCGCGAGTCCCTGACAACAAATGTGATGTGTCCTCCTACTTACCAAATTTTGCTGTCTCTGGCCATAAGTGACATTTTTTGATATCTTAAATCAATAGTTAGTAACAACAAGCAAAGCAGTTGGAGTGAGTAAGTGAGTGAGTTGGGTTTAAAGATAGTTTGAACAGTATTCCAGTTGTATCACCCTATATCAGATGAATGAGGGAGGAAAGGCAGAGTGATGCGGGTCTCAGACGTGTACCACTTTGGTGAAATGCATGAACACGAGTATGGTGCTGACAAACCTACAAAAAAGTAATCAGGGCGAGCCGGACTCGAACCAACAATCACATGTTGCACGGCGAATTGCAGGACCTTAGACGGCTGAGGCACCTGTCTCACTCCTAATAAGTAGATTTTGCTGGCGCTGGCTGTAACTGACTAATCGATGACAATGCTTTATGCCTAAAATCAGTACTAGTATTTAATAATGACTAGCAAAGCAGTTGGAAGCTTTCTTGTCACAACAGTATTAGTGGGTTTGTTTTATAACGAATGACACAATGTGATGCATATTAGTGTAATACTACCCTCCACGAAACCTCCAACCTACCCACACACACAGACTAACAATTACCCAACTCATATGAAAAGGTAAGTGATAATGAATATTTTTGGGGATATCTGTTTGTTGTTTAAACTAATCGCAAAATTGCATAAAAATATCCCCAAAATCATTCATGATCCCTAACTGTTTTGTTCAGTTTATATGAATTTGTTATTGGTTAGTTTGTTCTGTATAGTTTAGCTGAAGTTATTATACACTCCCAATTTATCTACCTGGTGCCATTTCTGACATTCATTCCAACACTGATATGTTTCATTGTGAATTAAGCCCATTTACATGTTCATTATTTCTGTATTGGTTTATCCCAATCTTTTCTTCGCTCTAAACAAGTGGTCATACAAATTGCCCATTATGTTTGACTGACATGATCTAAATATAACCTCCGGGTATTTGATACATAAAAAATGAGTGAAATGTGATGGAAAACACAACAGAATGGTATAATTAAGCAATTGTATTAAAACTTAGAATCAATATCATAATCAATGCTCCAATAGTTATCACTACAAACAATTTGCCACAGATAATGTCCTTAAATATAATGACAACATACAGATATGACAATGGGATTTGATAATGAAAGGTCGACCAGTCCGTGAAAACCCCGCCCTAGTAGTGTATGAAACCAAGTGACTCAGAAGTAAGCCAGTAACAGGTGAGCCCTGTAACAACTGTCCCTTTGCTCAAATTCTACTGGAGAGTTCTTACATGTACTCACGACCACATGTCTTCCAAGTATGATTTAGAAACTACTGGAACATTCCAATTCAATTTTGTTTGTTGTTTGTTTGTTTGTTAGTTGTTTGTCGTCTCACTCGTAGGATCACTCAGAAGTAAGCCCCCAGTGAAACTGATCAGGCCAAATTACACATTTTTCTGATACAAACTCAACTAGAAAGTTCCTACATGTTCACAACCACAGGTCTTCCACCATGTGATTTAAAAACTTCAAGAACATTCCAATACTATTTGGTTGGTTGGTTTGTTTGTTGTTTAACACAAAGGATCACTCATAAGTAAGCCTTCATTTGAACCTATTAGCCCAAATTATTCATATTTCAAACACAAACTAAGCTAGAATGTTCCTACATGTTCCTACATGTTCTTACAACTACAGGCCTTCTGATGTAGAGACTGAAGCAGTCTCCATTTTCTTAAAACGTCATGTACAAAAATATGAAATAACGTTATACAATCAGACAAGCAAAATGTTACAAAAAATATGTTTTTTTTCGTTGTAAAATTCATGTATTTATTATTTTACATTATTATACATTTATTTTCGACAGGTATCCAGGTACTAGTATCTACTTAAATGCGGGATTATTTGTGTCCCGACCAGTGGATCCGTTTGCATTCCAGGTGTCATTCTCTACTCCCTGGGGAGTATACAACCCAAGCTGCCTAGGTGTGTTTGAACGTTGTTACATCCACCTCACATATCGGGTACCTATTCCCAGGTGGGTGAACAGAGGCACATTTGAACAAAGTCACTTGCCCAGGTTGACACAACAAGTTTTCACACTTGCGTTTCGGGTGTATGTCTCTGTGTTTCCAACATCTGGCCATCTGCCATCGGACGAGACCCGTGAAGATCGGGGAAACAATAGGTCTTCAGCAACCCATGCTTGCCGTAAATGGCGACTATGCTTGTCGTCAGCGGCGACTAACGGGATCGGGTGGTCAGACTCGATTACTTGGTTGATGCATGTAATCGTATCCCAATCGTGTGTGTAAGTGAAGTCTTATGTCTATTATTTAATATCTCATTAAGAACGCGTACATATCCAAGCCAATGGACATAGCTCATGTTATGCCACTATTCAAAAAAGGTGAGCCAACACTATCCTCAAATTATAGACCAATATCTTTGATAAGCTGTATCGGGAAAGTATTCGAATGAGTTGTGTTCAAGCACTTGCACAATTATTTTCATGAGAATTCGTTGCTGTACAAATACCAATCAGGTTTCCAAGCTGGCCACTCGACCGTCCACCAACTAGTGGAATTATATAATCAAGTTATAATGCAGTCGATAACAAAGAGTTCTATTGTATATATATATATTCTTTATTCCTCCATAGGAGAGTTACAAACATATAAATACAGTATTTACAAGTGTACGAAAACAGGCATTCTTATGCTAAGTCTATCCCTGCTCACATGTCAGAACATATAATGTTTCTTCACAAGGTCTATATATTTCTTCAATTGGAAGAGACCTTTGATTGCAGCTTTTGCAAAGTTCTCTACCATCTCTGGATTTGCTGGGATCGGGGGCGTACATGCTAGGAGACAGCAAACTAACTCAATTTCCTGCTTGTTATGAAGAGCCACGCTGACTTCCACTGGACAAGTGTCGACTATGCTACACCACAAATTGTCTCTGAGTTGCTCTGTCTGTGGACATATACACACAACATGAACGAGCAAGTCCTGGTGGGCAAACTTACACATGTCACACACTCCCTGGACTTTCCCAGGTCTCCAGACTGCGCACAAGTGGATCACGAAGGTTGCAGCTTGTTTCAGATCTGGGTTTCTTCTAGCAATTTCCCATGCTTTGTGAGGGGAGATAACCGGATGAATTTGTTTAAAATGCATTAGGTCTGGATCAGAGTTTATGCGTTTTCTCCAGGTTTCAAGATCATTCGCTTTAATGGCATCTTTCACAATTTTCTTCCAGGTATGACAGCTGGGGAATGTACCATGGGTACTAAAGCTGCTCAAGAATTGCTCAAGATTATATTTAGACATAATACGTTTAATGTCAGGAACATAACCCAGGAGAGTGGTAGAGCAATAGTAATTTGAGAGGGAAAGCCTAGTACTGAAAATTCTTCTCGGAAGGAACGTTATTCTACTATTGCATAGGTCCCCTAGAAACAGAAGTTTTCTCTTGTCTATTTCAGATTCCAAGGGGGTCCATCCAATTAGGGCATTACAAATATCAGTCCGGGTGCTTCGAGGGAGACCTTGTGCAATTTTTAATGCAGCTCTCTGGGCACGCTCTAAAGATAACAGTTCAGTTTGCTTAAGCCACACCACAATACACATCCATACAGGGCTCTTGGTACACAGACGCTCTTTAAGATGTTGGAACTCACCAGAGGTTATAGCAGAGTGGGCTTATATGTAAATTGTCATGTTATGGTATAAACAATGAATTACTAGAGCGGCTGGCTGATTACGTAACAGCTCGCAAATAATCTGGTTTTTTAAATAGAACACTGTCTGACACTGAAGAGTAAAAGGCCGGTGTGCCACATGGATCGGTACTAGGCCCTTTCTTGTTCCTTGTGTACATCAATGATATTACTGATAAATTGAACTGTGCAACAAGATTATTTGCCGATGACACATCCCCAGACATATCATCTAATAACATTGAATATATAGAAACTACTATGAATAGCAATTTTAACAAAATTACTGAATGGGCTCAAGACTGGCTAATTCTATATAATCTGGGCAAAACAAAATCAATTCTTGTTTCCACAAAAGAGCCGCAAAGAACTTTGAAATTGTTTTTGGATAATCAAAACACTGAAAATGTTAAAACACACAAACGCCTTGCAAACGCTCATGTCAACTGCATTAGGAACCTCGGTAAATCTATTTATCCGTCAACCATTTGTTGGGGGAATAGAGGACCGATATTCATGCATTCGCGCAAAAAAAACGATGGACCTTCAAGAACATACCTTGAGAACAGACTACCTGGCGGAAAGAGCAATCTGTATCTCGGAGCGGCGTCTACCATTGCTGCTGGACTGGACGGCGTAATTAAAAAGATGGAGTGCCCACCCCCGGGCAAAACAAAGGACGTCGAATCTCTCCCGCGTTCCCTGGCAGAAGCTCTGGATAAGCTGGAAAAGGATGAGGTTCTATGTAATGCCTTAGGGAAGGAACTGGTGACATGGTTTGTCAAGTGCAAATGAGATTTGGAGGTCGCTAAGTAGAAATTGGTTGAGATCGACGAGCTACGCTTTGCTATGGAAACAGTGGCGTATTTCTAATATGACAAATGTTGGGCTTGTCAACAATGTATGATCGTTCAGCACTTTATTTCTGATACTTTGTTTTGTTTGGCTTACCACATCCACGTGCCTCTGATGAGAACAGCCTAGTTAATGAAGCAAATATTTATGGTAAGGTGCTTCCTATTTAATTTAGGTTGAAAATAAGGATATCAGCAAATGTGGGTTACAAATTGCGGAGAATTTGTGGTGATCTGCGTCAGTGTGGACACAAAACGCCTGATGACTCGAACTTTTGTAAATAGAACAATTTCCAAGCTTGGGATGGTCTTGTATATTTCCATGGCCAGTTGTATGGAAGCTGAATGTATAGAGTCTGTTCTTTATCATAAATGAACTGTTTTATACATGTTAATGAAAAGACACCAAACAAAATGAGAAATGAAGTACACAAATGAGTGAAGCAGTCGGAAAATGTAAAGTTTACAGGTATTAACAATTTCAACGAATTTGTTAGTCAGTCCAAGAATATATGGCATCATTAATAACTATGACAGGATTTTGCATTTGGCTTGATCCTATTTCTGCATAGTTAGTTTCCGAATTATAAAAACATTTAACTTACGTATTGATACAACTGACATCAACATACTCTTTCGTTTTATCTTTGTACCTATAAACACTATGTGTAAATTATATTTATGTATAATTATAGACAAGAACCATATTTACTTTGCTTTAATTACTTTCGAACAGAGTACTGCTGTGGTTGGTTGGTTGATTTCTTGTTTAACGCCGCACTCAGCAATATTCAAGCCATATGACGGCGGTATGTTAAATAATCGAGTCTGGACCAGACAATCCAGTGTTAAATATCATGAGCATCGATCCATGCAATTGGGATCGATGACATGCATCAACCAAGTCAGCGAGTCTGACCACCCGATCCCGTTAGTCGCATCTTACGATAAGCATAGTCACCTTTACGGCAAGCATGTAAGTACTGCTGTGCTGTGTCAGGCAATGAATGCTTTTTTAATGCAAATTGTATGAATGGCGACTGCTACCGATAGGGCAGGACATGCATACCCTTTTCGCGAGAGACATCACTGTGATCACTGATTTTACGTGGTTCATTCATATATACTCAACAACAAAAGTTCCTGTGACACCAATATTTTAGTGTATTTTCCAAACAAGTAAAGTTTGGTTTTCAATATTGTAGTACATGTATGGAATCAAGTAACAAAAACGCAACTGCTACAGAAAAGCATGCATTCCATGCAAAAGTTTACTTTTATGCAAGCCCCATGCAATTCACTACCTAAGAATGGGTATAAAAACATGTGCGTTAACGGGATTCCATATGCATTGTTTAGCATCGTGCTGACAACAACCACTCAGAAAAACAACAAAATTACCAAATTATTCAACATTACGAAATGCCAGGCCTGTCCGAAAATGAGCTTCTGCGAGCCATTGGTATGCTTTAAGCAGGATCGAGTCAACGTGATGTTGCAAGACAATTTAACGTCCACAGAAACACCATTTGGTGTTTATGGCAACGTTGGCAACAGACGAATGCAGTCAGAGACCATGCCCGGAGTTGCAGGCCACGCGTAACCAATAATCGACAAGACAACTGGATTCGAGGGTTGCTGAAGAAGATACTGTAGATAATGTTAAGTATGATGCCGATCTAGACATATTATGTTTCCGAATCATATTGTCAAACCACGTCAACCTGCAACGTTCATGTCCTGCTTGAAACAATATATGATCGTATATACATATAAAACGTCGACGCCAGAGAATAACCAATTCCCATTATCCGACGTAACAGATTACACTGGGTATAAAAAGCCAAATATTGGTGAACATTTTATGAATAGATCACTGAAAATCTGTGATGAAACCGGGTATTCGCGAAAAGGGTGAGAATGGCTTTGTCCTACCCTGAATGGTTGTGTGGAAGTGGATTCTGCTGCATGTAAGTAAAGTAATAGGGTTTAAGAAATATGTTCGTTTTGCGACACAATGGAGACAACTACATGTACATTTCTGGGAGAGGGGCCTCGGTTTATGTTACGGCACATAAAAATATTGCGGTCATACACTCAAGGTGCCATTTGAAAGTTCACAATATAGCCGCGAGCCGTATAAACTGCTTTGATTGTGAGCAGAGGAACAAACCTAAATTACATGAAATGAAGTTTACTACTTACCTGAAATTTTAGGTAGTTTGTAATGTAACCATTTTCCTAAAAGTTCATGTTTCGAAGTGACAAATAGGACAAGGTTCGATGTTCCCTCTGCGATCTGACCGCCCTGAATCGTGGACAAATGGTTGGTCGACACCATGCTAAGAAATATCTGGAAAATGGGTTGGACATGTTCCTGGGTAAGTGAGTGAGTGAGTGAGTTGGGTTTAACGCCGCTTTTAACAGTATTCCAGTTATATTGCGGCGAGCCAGCTTAATGTGGGAGAAAAGCCCGAAGTGATGTAGGTCTCAGAAGTTTACCACTTCGGTGAAACCTACGAGCACGGGAATGGTGCTGACAAACCTAGAAACATCATAGATCATTCACTTGTATCCTCACTACGAGCCCTCCTAGTGAACAAAACGTAAAAATGCACATACGCTATCGTAGTATCGACTCGATCCGTGTCTAGACAGACAGCTACAGTGCACAGCAATTAATTGAATATACAATAGCATCTATTTGACATATGGCTGACTTACAGAGGTAGACCTTTCTCACCCAATGATTATATTATTTGAATACATTTCTTGTAAACAAACTGCAACAAATGTTCCTGTAAAACAAAGTTGAGCATATACTAGTATACGCTCATATCACCTCTCATTTTGGGGAACTATTTTATTTCGAGATATGGCTTGTTGTTGTATGGCTGTCAGTGTAAACATAAAGTCATACGAAAATGTCAAGCGACACATCACCTCAAGGTATAAAATAGTGATATAAAAATTATAAGAATTGACTTTCGCTTTGTGTGAGTTCACGAAGGTTTGACAAAAGGGTCTATCTCTCACATCAGATGCCTGGTTCAGACACGATTATTCACAGACCGCCGCCATAGAGCTGGAATATTGCTGATTGCGGCGTCTAACAACAAAAACACAAACAAATATTGCGTTAATATTATTATTTCAAATTGTTGTCGTCAAGTGATCATTTAGTAGTCTCATCTTCAATTCAAAATTCTCATGACATGAATGATTTGAAAAACGTTGTTTTTTATAAATGTAGGAATTGTATAATTGAATTAATTGAAATGATTGATTCAAATTGGTAGGTGGCATTTACATACACCTTTTACAAACGGAAAGACTATACCTCCATTTAGTTGTCATCACTGGACGACGGTTTTATATACTATTCATGTGGAGGTAATATAGCTGTGATATATGTTCTTGTCAATTGCAGTTGATCACTGTACATTGCAAATGGCATCAAAATATTCTTTTATTATTTCAGAATAAATGACTGTGTTCTATAGAAACTACGAATAACAACGTTATACATCAAGGCACTCGCCGACCTACAGAACATGGCACAACACTGATGCCGGTGCTGTGCCCAAGTTACAGACCTGGTGCTGCTGTTGGTAACTACATTGGCCTACTACTAACAACAAAGTCGCTGTTGGGCCGCGAACGCCGCTTTTGTGAGTATTACCGTCCCACTGAGAAAACGAAATCATCATTTTCAGGGCTTAAGTGTTGTGAAAAAGAATGTATCCGTAGGCATGCAATGCACAAACATATAACATTTAATAGTAAACATCGGCACCGTGGATTTTCGTGAGCAGGGAATAGGGAATCTTGAAGGTAGACCTATGATCCACATTATCCCAATCTTGAAATGTCCACTCTGGATATTGGGAAATATGCTGCTTGATCAATAATTGGGTGCAATGTACAATAATATATAATTTGATAGTTCACATCGGCACCATGGATTTTCTTGAGCAGGTAATAAGGAATCTTGAAGGTCGACCGATGATCCACAATCTTCAAATGTCCACACTGGATATTGGGAAATATGCTGCGTCACCAATAATTGCGGATCAAACGATCCAGTCTTAACGTTGCTGTACTGCTACATACGAAGAAAGAACCTTAACCATGGACGATAGTCAAATGTGGAAACTAATCCATGACACCAGCTCATCTCCAGTATATAATTTTGTATTATTTGTCCACTCCAAACAGGGTGAATAGTAACCCCAAGCTGTGGTAAAAACATGTAATTATTCTTGCACATAAAAGACAATTCCCCCTTACATCATTGGTATATAGGCTCATGCAATTTCTCTGGATTTTGGGAAAATGAATAAATTTTATTTTAATCTCCTATAAATATCAGCTTGGGTTGAAGAAATGCTCATATTCAATTATTTTAGGATAATGCTTTAGCAGAATTAGAAGCTGCCCCATTGCAAGAAAAAACACAAAGACTTTAGTTGGATGTTAGGCCACAGGTTTATATACAGAAAAGTACAAGGACTGGAGAACTCTCCTGGGCTGGGAAAAGCTAAACATGGCTGACTGTCAACCCGAAGGTGCCCGGACAGAACAGCAAACGCGGCTCCGAGGGTACAAATCATACGGAGCCAAATGATGGGACCCGCCAGGGAAAAGCGCATAGGGAGTCTGCTGTAGGCTCAACCATTATACAAAAGGGCCTAGAGGGTATGCCTCAAATACCCCCAAAACACCAAAACACTACTCCCAGCCCAAAAGTGTTCCGCCACGAGATGTGTCTATACACATCTCCTCCAATACTTGTACTGTGATTACTGTTATCATTGGTTATGGTGTATAGTAGGAGATTAACTAGCTATTACCTGCAAACTGGTATCTTGTTAAAGGTTGACAGTTCCTATGGCAAAACGGAAAAAAAAACCCCGCTGGACGAAGTGCAAGGTATTGCTTCATTGCTTTTAGTGGGCATATTTCACTTGCATTACCTTGGATGTGGAGCGAGCAACTCCTTGCTAACTGATCAGTCTTTGACGATCCCACGGTTACTTTTAAAAATGTCCTCTGGACTGTGACATCTGAAATCCTAAGACATCTGAGATCGTTCTAAATGAAGATGGTCAGTGTGAACCATCTCGCCACTCTCATGAAACCGAAAAAGGCCAGAAAAAATGCAGTTGTCAACAAAATAGCTTCATATGGAGAACGGCAAAGAGCATTAAGACATTGAGGCATCTTAATCAATATGGAATAGGTAATTGGAACCCCCGTCGTCCCTGTGACCCTTGAGTCGTTAGGAGCCTTCCAACATCTTTCAGGCGAAAACATTGCTTGTGGTATCTCGCAATCCTGTGAGTTTATGTTGGTAGCTTATCGCTGATAGGTGCTGACACTGTCAAGTGGGCCAAACCTTTCAGGGACAAAAATATAATATATGTTGTTAGTTGTCCTGACGGTGCAGGCCAAAGATTAGGAAAGTTGAGCTGTTGTCGAAAGCGAGAAAAACTGGTTAGTGCTCCCTGGTAAGCCTTCCTCGTATTGTGTGATATAGCCATCACTAGTAATCGGATAACTTCTCTTCCACTATCTTCCAAACTGTGTCTGGTATAAGAGTTGCCGCCAAATCTGCATCTGAAGCCAGCTGCTGGAATTTCTCCAACTGAAAGCGCGAAAGTGCACCGACAAGAACATTCTTTTTCCCCCTCAATGTACTCGCCCCTAATTGTTATTTCGACTCCAAACAACACAAGACAAGGTGCCTAACCAAAGACATGACTGGATCTGATCCTGAGGTCATCCTGTTAAAAATCTCGACTACTGCCTGGTTGTCAGAATGGAATGTGACCCTTTTTCCGAGTAACTCGGAACCCCATATCACAATTGCAACTACGATGGGAAAATACTCAAGGAAGGTAATATAAGTCATAAAGCCCTGCTGTACCCAATGATTCGGCCAAGCTCCACAGGTCCATGGTCCGGCTAAATAAATACCAAAACCTTTGCCTTGTCCACCAGCACTGTCAGTATAAAAACTCCAGATTAGCATTTGAAAACTTTGATCTCATTGCGGAAACTACATTGAACTCCTGCAAAATCTCTGCCAAACTCTTAGGTCACTCTTCATGTTCTTTGTCAATCTTATGTGGTGGTGAGGCTTCCTACCACATGTTACATTAATCATTCGTCGGAGGAAACATCTGTCTGATGGAACTGCGTTGCACAGGAAATTAAGTAAACCAAGTAACGACTGCATCTCCTTTAATCTAACCTTTAAACGTGTCAAAAATATGATCTATAGCATCTAACGAAAGAGATAGCTTATCTCCGGCACACGCACACACATGTTGATTCATCAATAAAATCATTCACGCTCTGACCTGGAAAGATAGGTGGTGTATTAATCTATAATCTCCTGGAGCGCTCTTATGGACCAATCAAGCGGTGAAACCTTAACATGTGGTATAGGAGGGTAGTCAAATGGGCCTGCTATTCTACCCAAGTCCAACTCTTTTTGGATTTTTAAAAGTGACATAACATGATTATTTTTAACAGATTTGAGATTTCTTGCCATACCATAGAACCTACCACTGTACCATCATATCCCAGCTTGAAGCCATATTTGAAACCATTAACGATCCGGAAAATGCTTGGCCATTCGTTCCATCACCTGTGTCTTGACTGGTGTTCGACCGAGCTTGTATAACTCTGGAAGGAGTGCTGGCTGATGTACATCTGCAGGCTGGATGGGCATCGCTTCCACATGCGGAACAGCTGTGTCGGCACTTGCACTTTTGTCTAAAACACTTGCTCTGATTGAAGTTGTGTTGCTTGCCGGTCGATGTAATTTGCCCTGAAATGTGCTGATGTGTCGTTTTTGCATACCAGAAAAACCCAGAACTGACCTGTTGATGGTAAGGTGTCTGTACAAACAAAATCCACAATTCCACATTCAAGTTTCCCCATGGTAGAGACTGGTCACGAGCCTGGCGAAGACGATATTGTTCATCATAGGTTCTCCATCCCAAACCAGGAAAACCTGCTAAACGGACAGTATTCATGTGTTTGAGTAAAACTTGAACCATGTCCATCCTGCGCTGGACTTAAATACTCATGTAAGTTGTGAAAGCTGTTGTCCAATCAAACAATTTCTAATTCTCGCGCCTTGAGACTTGAGCCCCAACTCAAGCTGTCCATCTGTACTGATGAATACTGCCGAAGTTGTCATATAATCCATCAAATCTCTGGCTGGTTTAAGCAAGAGTGCGAAAATTGATGTACCTACCATTCCATAGTTTGTTTTTAATGCTGACAGGAACATTACAACCCAGGTGATCATACACACTTTGTGTTGTTGTAGGTGGTGGCATATTTAACATGTCAACATTTTGAAACATGGGAATGACTTGTGAGTTATGAGGGGCAATTGGGTTACTAACCATGGTAGGAGCATTGTTATGATACTGGGATTGAGGGACATACTTTTCAAATTCCGGGAGGATACATTTGTGAGTTAACTAACGGGTTATTTGCATTTTTAGGATAAAAACCAATTTGCACTGACTTACCTCCTGAAGGAGTAGTGGTAACAGGCGTTATCGTCGATAGCCTCTGGGACCACGTCGACCTCTGCTTCGGCCACGCTGCTGCCGCCATTTTCCCTGTCTCCATGAAACGCACTCTTATAGCTACAGTTGTTACTGCAAATCTTGATTCCATCCCCGAAACAAAATTGTCCATTGTTTGAAATACTTTTCCATGAGGATAAGTAAAGCTATGACGTTCACCACAATAATAACAAACGCCACAAAAACGAGAATTAGAAATGTTTTTTCTAACGTAAGAGAGAATAAATGAATTTCTTTATTTCCTCCAGAGTTAAATCCGAAGATTTTACATGGGCATTTGTGTGGGTGTGGGTTGGCACTGGGTAGTGTCAGGGGTGATCGTTGTTGATGCAGTTTCTGATGCAGGTCTGTTCAGTGGGTACATCAGTTGATTTTGGGGGCGATTTTACTGCGCTGGCATACGAGAGCTTCTTCTTGGAAGTGCACTGATAAGGTGCCTTGCACTATTAAACCAGGAAGAGAAGCGTCCCTTGCACTATTAAACCAGGAAGAGTAGCTTCCCTTTGACCGTGGAACACAAATGCAGGGGGTGAAAGCCCCTTGAATTGGAATAATGTAAGATTACCAAAATAATGCATTTTGTTAATTAATAATGAAATTAATTATTAGAAAAACGCTTCCTGCAACCTCCAAAATCAGCTTTGGGGACTCGAAACCAGGTCTTCAGCTACCCTACCGCCCCTCGGCCACAACAACAGAACACACTTTTATTACCTATAAGGGTAGAATGAAAAGGTAGTATTCCAGCTGTATGATGGTGGTCTGTAAGTCAAACCAGTGACTGGTATTATGAGCAACTTCCCATGATACTGGGTTATGATTTTCACTGAGCCTGACCACCAATCCGTAAGTCATCTCTTGTCCATAGCACTGACTGCTGGGCCATTCCACCTCCTTGGTTTACCGCTGGTACTGCCTTAACATCCTTACTCACCCAACCACACTGTAGGCCTTAATAACCCCACCACACTGTAGGCCTTACTAACCCCACCACACTATAGGCCTTACTAACCCCACCACACTATAGGCCTTACTAACCCCACCACACTGTAGGCCTTACTAACCCCACCACATTGTAGGCCTTACTAACCCCACCACGCGGTAGGCCTTACTAACCCCATGACACTGTAGGACTTACTAACCCCACCACACTGTAGGCCTTACTAACCCCTCCACACTGTTGGCCTTACGAAGCCCATCACACTGTAGGCCTTACGAAGACCATCACACTGTAGGCCTTACGAACCCCACCACACTATAGGCCTTACAAACCCCACCACACTGTAGGCCTTACTAACCCAACCACACTGTAGGCCTTACGAACCCCATCACACTGTAGGCTTTACGAACCCCACTATGCAGGAGGACCTACTTACCACACCAGACTGTAGGCCTTACTTACCCAACCACAATGTAGGCCTTACTAACTCCACCACACTATAGGCCTTACGAAGCCCATCACACTGTAGGCCTTACTAACCCCACCACACTATAGGCCTTACTAACCCCACCACACTGTAGGCCTTACTAACCCCACCACACTGTAGGCCTTACGAACCCCATCACACTGTTGGCTTTACGAACCCCACTATGCAGGAGGACTTACTAACCACACCACATTATAGGGCTTCCTAACCCCATCACACTGCAGGCCTTACTAACCCCACCACACTGTAGGCCTTACTAACCCCACTATGCAGGAGGCTTTACTAACCCCATCACACTGTAGGCTTTACTAACCCCACCACACTGTAGGCCTTACTAACCCCACCACACTGTAGGCCTTACTAACCCCACCACACTGTAGGCCTTACCAACCCCACCACACTGTATGCCTTACTAACCCCATCACATTGTAGGACTTACTAACCCCACCACACTATAGGCCTTACTAACCCCACCACACTGTAGGCCTTACTAACCCCACCACATTGTAGGCCTTACTAACCCCACCACGCGGTAGGCCTTACTAACCCCATGACACTGTAGGACTTACTAACCCCACCACACTGTAGGCCTTACTAACCCCTCCACACTGTTGGCCTTACGAACCCCACCACACTGTAGGCCTTACTAACCCAACCACACTGTAGGCCTTACGAACCCCATCACACTGTAGGCTTTACGAACCCCACTATGCAGGAGGACCTACTTACCACACCAGACTGTAGGCCTTACTTACCCAACCACAATGTAGGCCTTACTAACTCCACCACACTATAGGCCTTACGAAGCCCATCACACTGTAGGCCTTACTAACCCCTCCACACTGTTGGCCTTACGAAGCCCATCACACTGTAGGTCTTACGAAGACCATCACACTGTAGGCCTTACGAACCCCACCACACTATAGGCCTTACAAACCCCACCACAATGTAGGCCTTACTAACCCCACCACACTGTAGGCCTTACTAACCCCACCACACTGTAGGCCTTACGAACCCCATCACACTGTAGGCTTTACGAACCCCACTATGCAGGAGGACCTACTTACCACACCAGACTGTAGGCCTTACTTACCCAACCACAATGTAGGCCTTACTAACTCCACCACACTATAGGCCTTACGAAGCCCATCACACTGTAGGCCTTACTAACCCCACCACACTATAGGCCTTACTAACCCCACCACATTGTAGGCCTTACTAACCCCACCACACTGTAGGCCTTACGAACCCCATCACACTGTTGGCTTTACGAACCCCACTATGCAGGAGGACTTACTAACCACACCACATTGTAGGGCTTCCTAACCCCATCACACTGCAGGCCTTACTAACCCCACCACACTGTAGGCCTTACTAACCCCACTATGCAGGAGGCTTTACTAACCCCATCACACTGTTGGCCTTACTAACCCCACCACACTGTAGGCCTTACTAACCCCACCACACTGTAGGCCTTACTAACCCCACCACACTGTAGGCCTTACCAACCCCACCACACTGTATGCCTTACTAACCCCACCACGCTGTAGGCCTTACTAACCACACCACATTGTAGGCCTTACTAAACCCATCACACTGTAGGGCTTACTAACCCCATCACATTGTAGGACTTACTAACCCCACCACACTATAGGCCTTACTAACCCCACCACACTGTAGGCCTTACTAACCCCACCACATTGTAGGCCTTACTAACCCCACCACGCGGTAGGCCTTACTAACCCCATGACACTGTAGGACTTACTAACCCCACCACACTGTAGGCCTTACTAACCCCTCCACACTGTTGGCCTTACGAAGCCCATCACACTGTAGGCCTTACGAAGACCATCACACTGTAGGCCTTACGAACCCCACCACACTATAGGCCTTACAAACCCCACCACACTGTAGGCCTTACTAACCCAACCACACTGTAGGCCTTACGAACCCCATCACACTGTAGGCTTTACGAACCCCACTATGCAGGAGGACCTACTTACCACACCAGACTGTAGGCCTTACTTACCCAACCACAATGTAGGCCTTACTAACTCCACCACACTATAGGCCTTACGAAGCCCATCACACTGTAGGCCTTACTAACCCCTCCACACTGTTGGCCTTACGAAGCCCATCACACTGTAGGCCTTACTAACCCCACCACACTGTAGGCCTTACGAACCCCACCACACTATAGGCCTTACAAACCCCACCACACTGTAGGCCTTACTAACCCAACCACACTGTAGGCCTTACGAACCCCATCACACTGTAGGCTTTACGAACCCCACTATGCAGGAGGACCTACTTACCACACCAGACTGTAGGCCTTACTTACCCAACCACAATGTAGGCCTTACTAACCCCACCACACTGTAGGCCTTACTAACCCCACCACACTGTAGGCCTTACGAACCCCATCACACTGTTGGCTTTACGAACCCCACTATGCAGGAGGACTTACTAACCACACCACATTGTAGGGCTTCCTAACCCCATCACACTGCAGGCCTTACTAACCCCACCACACTGTAGGCCTTACTAACCCCACTATGCAGGAGGCTTTACTAACCCCATCACACTGTAGGCCTTACTAACCCCACCACACTGTAGGCCTTACTAACCCCACCACACTGTAGGCCTTACTAACCCCACCACACTGTAGGCCTTACCAACCCCACCACACTGTATGCCTTACTAACCCCACCACGCTGTAGCCCTTACTAACCACACCACATTGTAGGCCTTACTAAACCCATCACACTGTAGGGCTTACTAACCCCATCACATTGTAGGCCTTACTAACCCCACAACACTGTAGGCCTTACTAACCCCACTATGCAGGAGGCTTTACTAACCCCATAACACTGGAGGCCTTACTAACCCCACCACACTGTAGGCCTTACTAACCCCACCACACTGTAGGCCTTACTAACCCCACCACACTGTAGGCCTTACCAACCCCACCACACGGTAGGCCTTACTAACCCCATCACATTGTAGGCCTTACTAACCCCACCACACTGTGGGCCTTACTAACCCCACCACACTGTAGGCCTTACCAACCCCACCACACTGTATGCCTTACTAACCCCACCACGCTGTAGGCCTTACTAACCACACCACACTGTAGGCCTTACTGACCGCATCTAAATGTAGGGCTTACTAACCCCATCACATTGTAGGCCTTACTAACCCCACCACACTGTAGGCCTTACTAACCCCACCACACTGTAGGTCTTACTAACCCCACCACACTGTAGGCCTTACTAACCCCACTATGCTGGAGGCCTTACAAACCCCACCACCTCATAGGCCTTACTCACCCCACTATGCTGGAGGCCTTACTAACCCCACCACACTGTAGGCCTTACTAACCCCACCACACTGTAGGCCTTACTAACCCCACCACACTGTAGGCCTTACTAACCCCACCACACTGTAGGCCTTACCAACCCCACCACACGGTATGCCTTACTAAGCCCACCACACTGTAGGCCTTACTAACCACACCACATTGTAGGGCTTCCTAACCCCATCACACTGTAGGCCTTACTAACCCCACCACACTGTAGGCCTTACTAACCCCACTATGCAGGAGGCTTTACTAACCCCATCACACTGTAGGCCTTACTAACCCCACCACACTGTAGGCCTTACTAACCCCACCACACTGTAGGCCTTACCAATCCCACCACACTGTATGCCTTACTAACCCCACCACGCTGTAGGCCTTACTAACCACACCACATTGTAGGCCTTACTAAACCCATCACACTGTAGGGCTTACTAACCCCATCACATTGTAGGCCTTACTAACCCAAAAACACTGTAGGCCTTACTTACCCCACTATGCAGGAGGCTTTACTAACCCTATAACACTGGAGGCCTTACTAACCCCACCACACTGTAGGCCTTACTAACCCCATCACACTGTAGGCCTTACTAACCCCACCACACTGTAGGCCTTACCAACCCCACCACACTGTATGCCTTACTAACCCCACCACACTGTAGGCCTTACTAACCCCATCACATTGTAGGCCTTACTAACCCCACCACACTGTAGGCCTTACTAACCCCACCACACTGTAGGCCTTACCAACCCCACCACACTGTAGGCCTTACTAACCCCACCACGCTGTAGGCCTTACTAACCACACCACACTGTAGGCCTTACTGACCGCATCACACTGTAGGGCTTACTAACCCCATCACATTGTAGGCCTTACTAACCCCACCACACTGTAGGCCTCACTAACCCCACCACACTGTAGGTCTTACTAACCCCACCACACTGTAGGCCTTACTAACCCCACTATGCTGGAGGCCTTACAAACCCCACCACCTCATAGGCCTTACTCACCCCACTATGCTGGAGGCCTTACTAACCCCACCACACTGTAGGCCTCAGTAACCCCACCACACTGTAGGCCTTACTAACCCCACCACACTGTAGGCCTTACTAACCCCACCACACTGTAGGCCTTACTAACCCAACAAAAATCTTGTCTTGAAAAATCTTTATAAAACTTTAAATTAGACTTGACTGCAGTAAACTCTTCAATTTCAAGATATACATCACACACTCACTATTAATAATTTCTCGGGCAACTCCATCAAACACATTTTCTTGTGTGTCACTGACATCAAAGACTCTGTTAAAGTAGTACTCATGACGAACCGTTGCCCGGAATATCCTGGAGAGCCATAGTCCCGGAATAGTCCCGGAGTCCGAATTTGTAATGTGGTTGGCGTCACATCATACTCGTCATAGAGGGCGCTGCTTGGCTTGAGACGGGCATAGGTCTTGATGTGAGTCATGATGTGAGTCATAATATAGCATTAAGAGCATTCAGATGTGACTACCATATCTCTGAAACATTAAGTACATATACTCAGTCACCTATTACGTCTCACTATCCCTGAACCATATCATTTTCCGACCCCGTGATGATCCGGGGTAGAATGGGTCTTTAGCAACCCATGCTTGCCGTAAAAGGCGACTATGCTTGTAAGAGGCGACTAACGGGATCGGGTGGTCAGGCTCACCGACTTGGTTGATGCATGTCATCATATCCCAATTACATGGATCGATGCTCATGATATCAATCACTGGATTGTCTGGTCCAGACTCGATTATTTACAAACTGCTGTCATAAAGCGGGAATATTTTTAATCAGCATTTTAGTGAATTTCAAGCACTAATATTTCATACCCTTCCGCGTGTTGTACAATCGATAAGCCTAAACTTTCCAAACAAGTGAAAAATTTATCTTCCCGTCATCGCATTTTGCCCCATGACAGTTTTTAAAACAGTGGATAGCTCATTTACACAGGCACACAATCTAGAATAATACCGTGTAATTCATCTTTGCGTGTGGATCACAATACAAACAAGCTGAGATATGTCGGCAAACATTAGTGGAAACACTTTGCAGGCTCCAAGGTAATCAAAAGTTTGTACTATTTTCGCAACGACATATCAAACTGAAGAATAATTCTCATGAAAAAATAAACAGATGCTTATAATAAAATATAAAGTGCGTTAGCATTTTGTATTTTCAGGGAGGGGCTTGAAAAATGTGACAAGCATTAGGGAAAGGTCAATATCTTCTGTACCTAAGTGCACCCCAAACCTCTCACCCCCACCCCTACCCCAACCCCAACCCCCACACACACCCTTGTAATATATGACCCGTCCCAAACTCTGTTTGAGTTAGCCGAGGAAACGTTAGACTGCTTCCTCAATTTCACAATTGTATTGACGTTTCTAAAGCGAGAAAAAACATCCTGATTGCTGTTGTTGATATCCCAAACGTAATGGTGCATTATTAGGATAGCAGTTATAAAAACAATGATACTAATTACGCCGAATAAGCTTTATTATAATTTAATATTTCATGCAACACGTGGTGTTCTGAAAGAACATTTTATTAAATTTCTGAAAGATAAGGCATTATTATTACCTCATAACTTCCAGATTAGCAGCTACATCAAATGCAAATATGTACGGATAAATCAAGGGATAACTGCATCTGTGTAAGGTGATGGGTACGGCTGCTTAAATGTACCCGGTACGACCAGATATTTTAATGCTAGTCAAAGACATTCATATCCAACCTCATAACGAGAAAGGAATAAAACTCACTTAGGCCCCCTTCACAACTGTCCCCCAATCCCGGTACAGGAAACCCAGGAAGGTCCGGGTTCGATTCCTAACATGGGTACAATGCGTGAAGCTCATTGCCGGTGAGCCCCGCCGTGATATTGCTGTCCAGAGTATATCGAAACTCCATCAACTTGAAGAACTCGGTAAAGCTTGTTGATAATTTTAGCATCAGTACGAATCAGCCAACAAAAATGTACTGTGGCAGCCAATGTGTGAATCGGTTCGCCAATCTTTTTGTGAACTGGTCACAAAACAAGATTTGTGAACGGATCAGCCAATGCCTGATAGTTGACTATAGTTCTTGAACATCCCGCACTGTATAACAATGTTGACGGAAACGTGGATGAGCAATATGCATTGAACGTTTCATTTGGTAGTAAAATAAGAAGGATATGTGTTTTCTAAATCTCAAATATTATTTTGTAGCCTCTTGTTTTATCGTATTTACATGTTTTTGATAAAAGCATTTTCAGTGTGCAACTTTGTGACATAGTCACAAATTAGGACGGAGCAGAAACGATCTTGCGTTCTTCCTCAAACGTGGTGTTCTGTATAAAACATGCATTGTAAAGCGTTTTATTTTGCTTTTATTTACAAGTTACGTTGATGTTGACCATAAAAAGTGTTATAAGTACACATACAAGTAGTATTTATTTCAAACTTGGAAGCACCTGTTTGATTATCTCCCTTTGACTATACTCGTATCCGGTGTAAACATCACTCTCATTTCCTGGTTACTATAACTTGTTGCAGCTCTATAACCGGTCAGAAATATATAAATAAACATTCATCAACATTATTGTTATCGTTTCTCCTCTATTGCCGCTTCTTGCGAACAAGCCAAAACTGAAGAAAAATGAAGTATTGTCGTCTGGCTGCAGCTGTAGCCTGCAGCATGGTGTACATCAAAGTCCATCGGTTGTGCACATGGCAGATCAGACAAGATCGCTGTCTGTTTATGATAATCATTCTAAGTATTTTGCTTTGCACTGACGACACTTGAACTCCAGTACCTTTACCTAAAGATAGAAACATAACACAACATGGAATTTAAGATTAGAAGACATACATGATGTCTTAAATGCATTTTATTGTGTATTTGATACCAGAGAGTTTTATTTTTTAAATCTTTCTGTATACGATTAGATTGCAGAACATGTTCAGATATATGTTTAGTAAACATGGTTTTATTTATGATTTCAGATTTTCAAATGGGATTTTGGATAATTCATTTTGTCACAAAGACCATGAAGTATTTTATCACCAAGACATCAAGAACTTCTTTAATATGATTCATTAATCTACAGTGCAGTTACTTACATCAGTTGTTTGGGCCATATTTTCAAAATGGGTGGAGCATCAAGCACTCCGTCTGACGGCACTTCACCCCAGATTGCCCGTGACCTGCGTTTGCTGTTAGGGAACTTTGATAGACTTGACCCTATGACTCAGAGACTGGTGAGTCTTGGGAAGAAATGCCTGACGTCCACCATCTTAGATTCCCAGCAGAATAACTTTAAGAGATTGGAGGAGTTTAATGCTGAAGCGTCTGGAGCTCCTCTCCAAGTTCTTCTGGGTGGTGCGGAAGCTGGTGCAGAAGCTGCTGGCTCTACAGCAACAGGTTCTGATAATTGTTCTCCTGTAGACTTTGAAAGTTATTCGTTTGAAGACACGGTAGGGGACTCGAAAAGTTTGTCTGAATGCATAACAGAAGAAAGCCATGACCTTCACCTTGAAGGGTCTAGTGCCAGAGGCATGGAGCAAGATGAGGATGCTGGGTTATTTCTACCGCTGACACAAGCCAGACTGATATACCTAGGTCAAACATATCCCAGATGGAAATACATGTACAAACTTCAAAACAGTGTTGCCAAGTGTGCCCATTGAGATATTGGAATGGACAAACCTTGTGAAGACTCGTTGTCACAAAGTGACGGAACAAAAACAGTACCGAGCCAAAGACTTTTACCCCCTGCTGAAGAGTAGTCTTCCTTCAGACGGTCACTGTGTCCTTGGACTGGTGTGGACAGACCTGTACCCCGAGGATGACCTCAACTTCACGCAAGAGTCACACAAGGACATCACTGAAGTGGACGGGTTCCTCGTCTGGACACTTATACAAGTGCGTTGCTATATGTTTTTCATTTGTTGTTACTTGTTTCTTGGGCCTCTCTTTTGGCACTTCCGATCCAGATTTCTTTGAAAACATACAGATTTAACATGTTGAAAACTTTTTAAAACAATTATTCATGTCGACATCGTCAGTGTGAGCAAATGTCTCCACACACTGTCTGTTTGTCCATTAGCACCGAATTTCCTCTTTCCCAGGTCTATCTATTCTAGTGACAGGTTTCACCTCATCTTCAACAACCCTCCTTAGATCCCTTCCTACCCTCCCTCCCTCCCTTGTGTATTGGCCTCATGAGTTGATCCAGCTTGTTATATGTAAGTGAGTGAGATGCAGTGTCAGACAAATCAGGTCTCTATTCCTGATAACCACTGTCCAGGTGATGAGTAAATGAGTGAGATACTGTTGTCAGTTGATGTGAATTGAAAACTGTATATTATCAATTTAAAGTGCTTGGTGTCAGCTCAGCAACTACAGGAAGGCCAGCTACCACAATTTTCATCAATGTCACTCAACAAATTGTTGACTATAAGTGTTTTGAACTTCTTATTAATCAGTTACCACTGTGGTAAAACTTCAATAGATTCTGTTTTAAGCAGTGTTAAAGCAAACTCACTTAAACAATCACAAACTGAAACAAAAATTAAAGGAATCTATCAAACAGTTGACATGATGTTCAACTGAACATGCTTAATGATTATTAGGCTAAATATAAATATGTCAGATTATGATATTGTCCAGATTTCTTAAAGCCAGTTAACATTTTAGTTTCATGACAATTAAACAATAGTCATATGAAAAAAATCAGTGTTATTTAACTCATTTTGAATATCATATATAAATTCAGCGAGTTCAAGGAGTGTTGGGGTATCCTGGTGGTATAAGCGATTGCTTGTCATGCCAAAGTCCCAGGTTCTATTCCCCACATGGGAACCGTGTGTGAAGCCCCGCCGTGATGTTGCTGGAGTATTTATTTAAACTTAAAGCAGAGTAAAAGCGTGCATGCTTCCTCCCTCCCTCCGTCCCTCCCTCCCTCCGTCGCTCTGTTCCTCCCTCCCTCCCTCCCTCACTCACCCCATGCATTGAGTAATGCTATAAGAAGGTAAATTATATTTATTCATAACAACAGATGACATTTGATTATTCTAGTCGCCTTGTAGGATCCATTGTCCCATAAAATTTCCCAGACTCAGGAAATTCTATACATTCATTTCAAACATGTTAAATATATTGGAAAACCTTCTAATGTCAACTAGACCACAGAGGCGGTTGTTCTTATGAGGAGTTCCTTGGACCGAAGACTTTGTAATTGGCAAGTACACTGTAATGACTTCTGACAAATAGCCCAAATCAGTGATTAGATGAACCACTTAAATGTATGAAGCTCATGTTTGGTTCTTATCTCACCTTCCATATTGCTGCCAACTGATATACAGAAGTAAAACTTCTTGAAATGTCTTTAACGCCCATGTTCACAGATACTATTACTATCTTAGGGTATTCATTGGCATTTCCATGCTCCAGCTCTATGGTTTAGTGGCCAGGGAATGGTTCATGATCATGTTTTATGTATACATGTATTTCCATTTGTTATACACTGAGTACATTTGTGAGTATCTGCTTACATGACTTTCACTTGAATCATAGATATCAGGGGAAACTAAATTTTGTCATGTCGATTCCCAAATTGAAACAATATTGAAATCTGTACGTAAAAGAATTTAGTGTGAAACCAACAACCAACCAACACATGGTATACAATCAATAGTTGTATCCCTACATTAACAAGGTTTACAAATCAATACAAATAACTGCACAGCAACTACAATGGTAGTGCACAATAGAGTCGTAGTACAATATGTAATGGCAGTATAAAATGTGAGAGCAGTGGAAATGACAATGACAAGAATAATAATCACCTTGCTGCATTTGGGCTGATAAGTGATCCTTACACAAAAGCTGGTCTTGATGTAATGTCAGATAAAATGTGAGACGAAATGTGAGATGCAACAGGAATGTGCCCGCTCAACTTAACCAGCTACCAGCACTTTACACACAGTACCAGACCAGTCCAGTGTCACTGAAACATCACAACATATTCCACATGTACTATAACACTTGACATCCACCGATGCTACTCTGTAAATTTACAGATAATTCAAGCATCTAAATATAATATGTTCCTCACTACTGCTTATATCAACTAGTACTACATTCCTATCACCTCAACATTGTCCACATACAATGCATTGAAACTTCTACTGAATCTCAACAGAAAAGATTTAAAGAAATGCAATAGAGTTACAATCATTGTTTAACAATAAATTACACTGCCATATACGCCTTGTAATTTATGTTTTGTAAACATGAGAAACGAAATATAAGCTCGCTAAAAATAGGCCTGTCAAGATGCGGGTGGGGTAGGAGGTCTTTTGTCTAAGATATAAGTAACTATGTTGTACAGACTCTCATGTTAAATCACTGAATGAAGGTGAGCCTTTGTACCTGTCGTCCTTTTCTCACTTTTCTCCCTAGGTAAGCCTACAGGGAACATGTTGAAGATTTGATCATAGCAGAAATAAGTTGCTTAATCATGCTTGGTGTCAAGCTGGAAGAGATTCTTCGAGTTTAATTCATTCCACATTTGTGACAATCTCATTGAAATCAGATATTAGTTCTCGCTACCGCTAAACAATCTCACTAAAATCAGATCTTAGCTTCGCTACCGCTAAACAATCTTATTAAAATCAGATTTTAGTTGTCACTACCGCTAAACAATCTCATTAAAATCAGATTTTAGTTGTCACTACCGCTAAACAATCTCATTAAAATCAGATCTTAGTTCTCGCTACCGCTAAACAATCTCATTAAAATCAGATCTTAGTTCTCCCTACCGCTAAACAATCTCACTAAAATCAGATGTTAGTTCTCGCTACCACTAAACAATCTCATTAAAATCAGATCTTAGTTCTCGCTACCGCTAAACAATCTCGTTAAAATCAGATCTTAGTTCTCGCTACCGCTATACAGTCTCGTTAAAATACGATCTTAGTTCTCGCTACCGCTAAACATCTTGTTAAAATCAGACCTTTTCGCATCATGGAATTGGCTCATGTGAGGCACTGTCTTCATCAGCTGATGAACATCAACAATACAACTTCAATCCTTAAATAAACTCACTGATTTGCTGTCTTTTTAAGGCCATCAGCCATGAGTTATGTCACCTGTTCGGTCAACGTCACTGCACCTACTTCCACTGTTCTATGAACGAGAGCACCTCTCTGGTGGAGGCCATGGATCAGCCTCTCTTCCTGTGTCCAGTCTGTCTACGGAAGCTGCATGAGGTGTGTCGCTTTGATGTGCTTGACCGCTACCAGCAGATGCTCGGCTTCCTGTTGGAGCTACAGACACAACTGCCCAGTGTCCACTGTGATAAGGCCATCGTGTGGCTGCAGAACTGTATTTCCTTTCTACAACAACCAGCATCAGCTACCGGTAATTGACTTGACTGAAGACTGTGCTGCTCCCTGTGATGTCAATATCTTGTCAAGGAGACTCTAAGACTGCAATGTTAATCTCAGTGTAATGTGTAAGAAGTCGTTCTTATCAATATGTATTAGATAATATATAGACATCGGAGAGTCTTCAATTTGGTACTGACTGATAATCTGTATTTGTCTTTTATTTAGTCTGATCATGATTTTATTTTGTCATAAAACAAATTCATTGAAATCAGATCTAAGCTCTCACTAATGCTAAACAAATATCTGCCAGCATCCTATTACTGGTCATGTCAGAACGATCTTTCACAAACTTTGACCTACAAATGAAGTGACTTAGAGGAAGCTCAATATTACCCAATCAAATGCAGCTTTCCTGAGCTTTAGGGAACTACTTTAAAAATGGTGACTTCTATTCCAGACTAAACTTGAAAATATTTGGACAGTATTCTTGATTTAAAATGTTAAAGCTGAACAAAAGAAAGTTCTGGAATGCCTATATGACCGAGGCTGTACGGCAGTACTTCTCACCGGCTGTGGAAAGAATTTGTTTCAAATGTTTATCCCATGAAATGAAATATAGAAGATGTGTAACATTCGGAATCAGTTGGGGGGCTGTAACTGTCGTTCGGAATACACTGTGTTAACCCTTTCGGTGTTGAATTATTAGAAAATGCATTCTAACTGTCACTTTCCTGATCTTGTAAGCTGATGGATTGGTTGGATGAAAGATCTTGGGATGGACCCGTAATTGGATGTCCTCAGATCTTTTTTTAGTAGAAGTGAGACTTCAGATCTAATTTTAATGAGACTGGTCCTAAAACATGTAAATTAAGATGAATGTACACATAATATAAGGTATAATGCAGCTTTTTTTCTGTTTAAATCAAAATGTGATTTTTATTGTAAAACAGCGGTAGAAATTGGCACTAGTCCTTTTGTCCTTGCCAAACTGCCCAAAAGTAAAGGTATCATAAGGACTAGCAGACATTTGCCATTTTTAGGGGGGTTGCTTTATGATATCATCATAAGGACTAGTGGACTGAAACCGTTAGTTTTCTACCGCTGTAAAACATTGTGAGAAAACAATTACAAACAGAATATTTATTGAGTCACTTCTTCAAGATGTACGAGGCACTCGTGAAGAGCAACCTCCTCGTGGTGAGTGCTGGGTAGCGCTAATAGCTCTTCCCCCGTGTGGAACCGGGGTAGAATATTTCCACAGCACCCCATTGCTGGTCGTAGAAGGCGACCAAATTGGGCAACCTGTTTGCCGTGGGTTGCGTCCCTGTGTCGGCGGAGGACGGGAGTCTGGTAGTTGAGGGCACTGGTTCTTCAAGATGTACGATATGTTTTCTATATAAAGAGCAGCCAATCAGTCCCATGTTTTTTCACAACACATTGTTTTCTGCACAACCAGTATGTCCAGCAAACAGTATCTCTTGTAGCAGAATCAAGAGCAAACTTAAATATAATATTTCATCTGGTTGATCCCTGAATGTATTGACCGTGGTTACGTTTCTTAAAACACAGATGACCAATCTTTTGTTTGTTTGTTTGTTGTTTAACGCCGCACCCAGCAATATTCCAGCAATATGATGGTGGTCTGTAAATAATCGAGTCTGGACCAGACAATCCAGTGATTGACACCATGAGCATCGATCCACGTGATCGGGATTAGATGAAATGCATCAACCAAGTCAGCGAGCCTGACCACCCCATCCCGTTAGTCGCCCCTTACGACAAGCACAGTCGCCTCTTACGACAAGCATGGGTTGCTGAAGACCTATTCTACCCCCACAGATCTCACACTTGTCCCGACAGAGTGAGGTACTAGATCTTTAAGGTATGAAGGTGTCATATTGTTATATATTTTATAAACAAACACAATTTACGTTTTCTCCTGCACTCTGATAAGGGGTCCCAGGAAGTTTCAAAATATAAATTTTTGACGGAAGTATAGGTTGGTAAACCAGTTACAATTCTTGTTGCTTCCAGTTGGAGTTTTTCTAATCTGTCGCTCTGCTCTTTGGTAAAACGGTCCCAAACTTCACATGCATATTCAAAAGGTGCTCTAAGAAACATTGCATAAATCTTATTCAACACACTACGACGGAGCATATACTTAAGCTTTTTCCTTGAATGAATCATCTTTGATGTTGTTTCAATAATTGACTTAATATGACATGGCCACTTCCCGACGACGACAATATAACACCAAGGCGTTTGTGTGTTTTAACATTTTCAGTGTTCTGATTATCCAAAAATAATTTCAAAGTTCTCTGCGGCTCTTTTGTGGAAACAAGAATTGATTTTGTTTTGCTCAGATTATATACAATTAGCCAGTCTTGAGCCCATTCAGTAATTTTGTTTGAATTGCTAATCATAGTAGTTTCTATATATTCAATGTTATTAGATGATATGCCTGGGGATGTGTCATCGGCAAATAATCTTGTTGCACAGTTCAATTTATCAGTAATATCATTGATGTACACAAGGAACAAGAAAGGGCCTAGTACCGATCCCTGTGGGACACCAGCTTTTAACTCTTCAGTGTCAGACAATGTTCTATTTAAAAAAGCAGATTATTTGCGAGCTGTTACGTAATCAGCCAGCCACTCTAGTAATTCATTGTTTATACCATAACATGACAATTTACATATAAGCCCACCCTGCCATACTCTATCAAGCACTTTTGAAATATCGCAGAATACCATACAACAGAACTCTTTGTTATCGTGTGCTTTACACACTTGATTATATAATTCCACTAGCTGGGGGACGGTCGAGTGGCCATCTTGGAATCCTGATTGGTATTTGTACAGCAACGAATTCTCATGAAAATAATTGTGCAAGTGCTTGAACAGAACTCGTTCGAATACTTTCCCGATACAGCTTTTCAAAGATATTGGTCTATAGTTTGAAGATAGTGTTGGCTCCCTTTTTTTTAATAGTGGCATAACATGAGCTATTTCCTTTGGCTTGGATATGTACGCGTTCTTAATGAGATATTAAATAATAGACATAAGACTTCACTTACACACACACACGATTGGGATACGATTACATGCATCAACCAAGAAATCGAGCCTGACCACCTGATCCCGTTAGTCGCCGCTTACGACAAGCATAGTCGCCATTTACGGCAAGCATGGGTTGCTGAAGACCTACTGTACCCCCTATCTTCACGGGTCTCGTCCCATGGCAGATGACCAGATGTTGGAAACACGAAGACATACACCCGAAACGCAAGTGTCAAAACTTGTTGTGTCACCCTGGGCAAGTGACTTTGTTCAAATATGCCTCTATTCACCCACCTGGGAATGGGTACCCGATTAAAAGGTGGATGTAAAAACCCTCTAGCGCACATAGACTTCTTGGCTTGTACACTCCCCAGGGAGTAGAGAATGACACCTGGAATGCAAACGGATCCACTGGTCGGGGAACAAATGAAACCCGCATTTGAATAGATACTAGTACCTGGATACCTATGGAAGATAAATGAATAATGATATAATATAATAAAAATATGAATTTTACAAGGAATAAAAACATATTTTTTGTAACATTTTGCTTGTCTGCTTGTATAACGTTATTTCATATTTTTGTACATGACGTTTTAAGAAAATGGAGACTGCTTCAGTCTCTACATCAGAAGGCATGTAGTTGTAAGAACATGTAGGAACATTCTAGCTAAGTTTGTGTTTGAAAAATGTGTAATTTGGCCTAATAAGTTCCAATGAAGGCTTACTTGTGAGTGATCCTTTGTGTTAAACAACAAACCAACCAACCAGCCAAATAGTATTGGAATGTTCTTGAAGTTTTTAAATCATATGGTGGAAGACCTGTGGTTGTGTCGGTCTCGAAATGTGATATTAATGCTTTCTGGCTTAAGAATATTATTAAGTCTGTACCAACAAAACCATTATAAACAAAAATGGCACTCGGATATATCACCATCATCAAAAGGTTAAATATATTCTATATTCAATGATATTTTATGTTTTGAAAACTACTTAACCAGTTTACGAGAAAGATGGTGGTGAGAAATATTGAAATTTAGGACTTCAAATTTCTGACCAGGCAGATGGCTGAAATATAGAACATGGCAATAGGATTTGTAATTTGTGTGAGCAACATGACTTGGGCACTATTTGTTTATATGTGATCACTTTCTAACAGAAAGACAATCGCTACTTACTTAATATTATATAGTAAGACCCAGCACCATAAAACTAAAAGAGTTATTCTCCAACCCAAACTCGGAATATTATGTAAACTTGTCAAAATCTGTTATATCATTAACAAAACGTTCTCAATATAATGCTATTTATCATTATGCCATGTAGAGTATGTATTCATAGGTGTACATATTATTATATGTTTTGTATTGCGCATGGTGTTTTATGCTGTTAAATATTCCTCCTGTAAACATCTTATGCTGCGGATTGCGGACAAGGTGGATCCACAGTTAATATTCAAGAGGCTGATAACTGTTGGGGAATGCTGGGACGATCTTCCAGCATTGTTCAAGTATAAACTCTGTAGTCACCCTCTTGCATTGAGTGAATCATGCCCCCTTTCACTGTAGGCCATTAAGGCAACATTGCTGATGCTATCTGGAAAACTATCCGTGTGAAACAACGTTAACCTATTGGAAATGTCGAGAACATCGTTGATGGTGGTGCTCTACTTCACCGTCTACCCTGGACAGGAGGTTCTTCATTTGATTGTGTGTGTGAACTATGTACCAACTATGTTGTACAGAAATATCCTTCTACTGCCGTGGTCTTTGATGGCTACAATCACCCATCAACGAAAGATGCCACACACATGAGAACAGGGGCCTGTTCTGGTGTGACAGTTTATTTCACGGGGGAAATGGTCATTTGATCGAAGAAGGAATAATTCTTGAACAACGCGAAATACAAACAGCGCTTTATTGATTATCTGGGTGAGAAACTGCAGAGAGCTGGGTGCAGCACAGTCCAAGCAAAAAGACGTTGGTGTACTAATTGTTCAAACAGCTATCACATCTGCAAGAAAAACAGACACTCTCCTGGTGGGAGATGATTTCCTTCTTCATCATGTTGAAATGGAAGCACATGACTTGTTCCTGGCATCAGAAACCAAGCAAGCATCAAGAAAGAAAAGGATTTGGTGCATGAAGCAATCAAAGTAGCTACTTGGCAGTGATGTATGTGAACATGCACTCTTTTCAGATGCAGTTCTTGACTGTGAGGACCGCCTCCGTGATCTAGTGGTAGAGCGTCGGCCCGGAGAGCGGAAGGTCCGGGGTTCGATCCCCGGCCGCGTCATACCAAAAGACGTTAAAAGATGGTACTTGTTGTTACCCTGTCTGGCGCTCGGCATTAAGGGTCTAAAACAAGGACTGGTCGGCTCGGAGTCAGTATACTGTGTAAATTGGCATCAGTCCGGACTAGTACAAGCAGCCACACAAACACACATACATACATGCACGTCGCTATATAAGTGCAATAATCTTGGACGCGACGTTAAACCCCATTTCACCTCACATCTTGACTGTGACACGACTTCTCGCCTGTTTTAATTGGGGAAGGGCCTAGCTTTGAAGATACTCATAAGCGATGCCTTGTTCTGCCATCTGGCTTAAAAAATTAAGCCAAACAGAAGAAATAGAGGATAAAAAAATAATCCCTGAAGCAGGTGAACACGCACTTCAAGGAGGAAGGACGGGGCACCTTACGGTACAAGCGGTTTCGTGAGAAGGTGACGAAGACCCTATCACATGTAGAGCCACAAACTCTTCCACCAGCCTCTGCAGTCGTAAGAGACGACAACCTCCGTGTCTACTTCCAGATAATGGAGTGGAAAGGGATCAGGATGAATCCATTTGAGTGGGAATGGCACATAATAGATGGACAGTGCTTACCAATACAAACAGATCAGCCTTGCAGCACCGTCAGCACTCCTGGACATCATCTGCTGTAATTGCCAAAAAGAGTGTAACACGCGAGGATGCACTTGCCGGAAATATGGCCTCATTTGCAGTGCTGTGTGCGGGGAAAGCCATGGTACACGCTGTACCAATGCAGAGCTACCAGATTTCTCAGAGAAGGATGACAAACCTGTTGAGACTTTCGAGGCGTAATGACCCTGCAACTTCAGCTACAGCATCCACCTTGACAACTTTGCCACTATTCTTCACGTATGAATCAGACAATCATCTAAATGAATGGGCAGTGGATTAAGCTTTTTCAGATTTTTATTTGAATATTTGTGTTGGGTGGTTAAATTGGATTTGTGCAAATGATTAAATATTCAACATGCATCCTTGGGTCTGTTTACCCCAGTGTAGAAGTTCAAATCATTCAAATATGTCACCAGAGACCAACAGTTTATTGATATTCCATGAAATTCCATTAATCTCTTGGCGGCCATCTTGGATTGTTTGGCCAGAAGGCGGCTCTGGTGATGGGGTTTCATATCCAAAAGGGTTAACTATACTTAGTGAGTTAGTATGCCAAGTTATATGCATACAATTCCAAGCACACTGTTTTAGAATTACAGGATTCCACAGTCTTGACTCATTTATATAAAACTTGTCGGACATCTTGAAATTGTAATGATTTGTCAATAGTCGAAAACGTTCAGTAGATGTCTATATAGCAGAATAACTTTTTAGAAACATAGTATGATTATTTTGCAATAAAACCCAAACTTTTTTCATCAATAGGTTGAAGATTTATTGTTAATTGGGGGCCACAATGGATTAAGCAAATTTCCCAAACTGGGATTGCTTGGGACTTTTGGTATGTTGTTCCTGGGACAAATTTGTTCCAAGTGAAACCTTATTTCGCCTGGGCTTACATGTCCAATACGACTTCGTCGTAAAAAGACCTCTTCGAATCTGGATTGCCAACCCAATTAGGTGTAACCGATATTTGGTTTAATTTCATGTAATTTATTTATACCTACTGGAGTGTCCCTTCTTTTTGCATTAGATCACGGATTTAAGTTTTAATCACGGGTTTATAATTACTGTGTGGGGTCAGAAGTTGTGTCACAGATTTGTTGAGTAATGCATCAGCCATTGTGTTACCAGTGATTCCAACATGGCTGGGTAACCAACAAAAATCGAAGTCGTATTGGCCAGTAGCAAGAGCATTTAATAATTCAAAAAATTCAATTAAAAGTGGACGTTTACAAAACAAGAAAGAGGATCTGAAAATACGATAAATTGCATATGTTTGAATTGTTTATTTATGTACACTAATGCTGTTAATATGGCCTTTGATTCGTCCGTAAGAATGGAACAGTTATCTGGTAGTCTTGAATATATAGCCCTGGATCCAATGGTGGTGGCCACTATCATTGGATCCATCAGTAAATATAGACTTGCAAGTATCATATTTGTTTCTTAATTGATTATATTCTTGTTGATAACTAAGTTGATTTTTTTTCAGATTCCTTCAATTTAGTTAATGTTAGATCCACCTCTGGCTTTACTAACTGCCATGTTGAACAAGACAAAAGTTGGGAGGGGGCTATACTTTCAAGAGTTATTTTTGCCGCAGAAATATGAGGTTTGATTCTTACACCAAGGGGTGGAGAAAGAGATGATTTTTTTATTGTAGAGTTCTTCATAGAGAGGATTAAAAACACAATCAAAGGATCGATTGGAGTTATTGGAATGCAATTTAGAAATGTACTGTGAAGATAATTTTGTGCGACGTTGTTTTAGTGACGGTTCATCAGCCTCCACATACAGACCATGAATCGGAGAAGTTCTAAAGGCCTTGATGGTGAATTGACTCTATTTTTTAAAAGTTGCTCTTACATGCTCCACGATAGATGATGGAGCCATAATCATGTTTACAGCGGATGAGCGCTCAGTATAGTTGGAGGAGGGTTTTCTGATCCCCTCCAAATTTCGAATATAAAACCATTCTTAATAAATCAAGTGCCTTCGGGCATTTATTCTTTAAAAACATTGTGTGTGGTAGAAGGTCTTTCACAACTTTGATAGTAGCACCATCCAAAACTAAATCGGGGTCCTTTTGCGTCTTATATTTTCTACAAAAATAAATGCAGTTGGTTGCAGTTGCACATTCTCCCAAGCCTCGGAGTGAACCAAAAAAGAAACGTCAGATTTTTAAAATGACTTAGTTGACAGATGTGACAATCGTGTTCAAACTCACAATTAATTGAGCATTATCAAACGTTACACCCACAATCCTAAAAACATGCAAAACGCACGATCGTCGCACAAGTTACATGTCGTATGCGTGAATTTTGGGGTGACTGGTTATCATTGACGGCAGTTGTTAGAACACACGAGAAAACACCATAAACACATTCCTTTTCCCACGATTACCTTTGAAACACATGTCAAGAATCCCAAATAATGTTCGTGGCTGATTTATCGGAATGTTGCACACAGACATGCGTATTGCTGACGTTGCATTACAAGTTGGTGCTTCCGTGAGGTCAGTACAACGTCTGAGGGAGCGTTACAATGCAACTGGAGTAACCACTGATCGTCCGAGAAGTGGACGTCCACGTGCAACAATACCAGCTCGAGACCGCTATATTGTAACGTATTTTTTACCCAATCGTTTTCACCCAGCATATGTTATTGCACAAACCACCCAAGGAACTCATAACAACAGAATTAGTGCTCAAACTGTTCGCAATCGACAGCGACAATAGGGTATGAGAGCCAGGAGGCCATACGTTGGGCAAGTTCCTACCCAACGTCGAAGTGGGCATCTGCGTTGGACATGACGTGAATGACAGGGAGTGCTCTGTAGTGACGTATCCTGTTTTTCACTCTAAAGAGGTGACGGTCGACATCGGGTGTAAAGACGGAGGAATGAACGTTATGCTGACGCTTGTGTTCCTGAGAGAGAGCGTTTTGGAGGAGCTGGATCTGTAATGGTTTAGGCTGGAATTGCACACGGTCATCGCACAGCTCTTGTTCATATTCGTGGAAATCTGAATACAATGCGCTACAAGGACGAGATTCTTGCTCAACATGCTGTCCCTTACCTTAACGCCGACGCCAACATGACGTCTCAGCATGACAATGCCACAAGTCACACCGCACGCATCACACGGGACTTCCTGCAGGCAAACCACGTGGATGTCAAGCAATGGCCAGCCAAAAGTCCGGACATGAATCCAATTGAACATTTGTGGGTCTCTTTGGACAGACATAAGACGACTTCAGAATCAGCCTCACAACATCCGGGAACTTGATATTACAAATTCAAAATTAATACAAAAGTTGTGCAAAATTAACATGGAATAAATATGTTAGAACCTACACCGAAACGTCGCTCCTAATTGTTATAAAGAAGTTGTTCATCCATATATCCTTACTTAGTACTCCAACTTCTACATGCCTCTCAAAGAAAATATTCTAAATGTTAAATGTTAACTCACTCACTCTTCTTCACAGATCCTCGGTGATCAACTAGGAATGAGTTCTATAAATATATATACTCAATCTGCATCCTTCTTTCATGGTTCAAAATTGATATGGACTAAAATAAGAACGATGTTATATTATATATAAAATGTGTATGGTTAACATTATTTTGAAAAACGTTTCGTCACTCGGATACTAGTTTTCAATTCTGCAAAAACGTTTACTCCAATTACTTCAATTACATTTCCCCTATATCCTGTTCATGTGTATGATTTAAACCCATTTGTATTCAGAGGAAGAATTTGAGTTTGCAATCAAGCATAAACGCATGTAGAATTACGTATTGTTTTTTTTACCTCTCATACATTATATACAACATCCTCAGGATAACGATAACAACGAAAGGTACAAATAAACAAACATGATCAACATTATGAATTGATGTGAATCTTTGTGCCATGCATGTAAATATAGCTACAAACATGATCAACATTATGAATTGATGTGAATCTTTGTGCCATGCATGTAAATATAGCTACAAACATGATCAACATTATGAATTGATGTGAATCTTTGTGCCAAGCATGTAAATATAGCTACAAACATGATCAACATTATGAATTGATGTGAATCTTTGTGCCATGCATGTAAATATAGCTGTGTAGATATATGTATGATTTCTGGCAAAAATACAAGAAAGGGTTCATAATGATATTCTTTAACTATATACTTTTAGTATATATATATTGGTAATTTCATCCCAAAACAAATTTCACTGTTGTCCTCAAAAGCGTTATTATTTTCAAACGTTTTTCATTCACTTTTCGAATAAATGCGAATTACGAAAAATTATGTTACGTAGATTATATAAAAGTTAAGTAAGTGAGGATAAGATATACAGATGAACAACTTACAACTAGGAGCGATGTTTCGGTGTAGGTTCTTACACCGTTATCACTTACTTGCCATTGATAACGGTGTTAGAACCTACACTGAAACGTCGCTCCCAATTGTACAAAAGAACCTAAAGAAGGCAACTTTTTCTGAGCGGGAATGGCGAAAGTGCAAATCGCCCATTAGCAAAAAGATGTTAAAGCAGAACTATGTGTCTGAAGTTGTTACGTAAAAGTGGGCGGGCTCAAGAACAGCTACCACATTTGGATTAACGTAAACAAACAGATAAAAGCCGTGATTTTTGGAAAACAATAGGTAAACGTGGTATAGCTAGTGAAAAACGGAGCCCTATTCTTTGGGAGGTAATTCATGTTCATGAGAGGGGTAGGTGTGTGTGTGGGGGGGGGGGGGGGGGGGGGGGGTATTATTACAGATAAGAAATAAGTTCTCAATTCTTGGAAGTATAAAGTCTTTATATAATGTTGTACATAGTAATTTACTTGTTGAGACCCATTTTCAACAAATTTTAGATGACGTTGCTAACTAAGGAGTTTCTGTTACCACTATTGACACTAGTTTCCTTGATGCATTGATAACATTTGAGGAGGCGGTGTTGGCAGTTAGTCGTGCTAAGAGTGATAAAGCAGTGGATTTAGATTACATCCTAGCTGAAGCTTTAAAAAATAAATCATCCATTGATATGCTGCTGAAAATTTTTACATACTGTTTTGAAACTATCTCATGTCCCGATATGTGGAAACAAAGTATTATTTATCCTATTAAGAAATGTGATACTGATCACCGTGGCATATCATTGCTATCTATACCGTGTAAAATTTACTCCGATATATTAAACTCTAGATTTTCTAAATGGCTTGAAGGGGAAGACATTTTGGCGAAGGAACAGAACGGATTTCGCTTTTAAAGAAGTACTTTTCTCCACATCTACATCCTGTATTCTATTATTAATAATAGGAAATTGGGGAGACTTACAACTTTTGTCTGTTATGTAGATGCAATAAAGGCCTTTGACCGAGTAAATGGGGACTGTTTGTGGTAAGAACTTTTGTGATTAGGCATTAATGGAAGATTTTACACAGCAGTTATAACAATGCCTGAAAATAATCAGTCTTGTGTACCTGTTAATGGCCGTCATACAGATATGTTCTCAGTTAGTATCGGTGTAAAACAAGGTTCCGTCTTATCTCCGACATTATTCTCATTATATATAAACGATTTGGTTCAGGAAATGTATGATTTACAATGTGGCATTGATATCGACGGCACTATACTCAGTCTACGTTTATATGCAGATGATATAACCCTTATCTCGGCAGATGAACACACTTCAGTTGATGCTAAACTGTGTCGTGCAGTGGTGCAGGAAGTGGCGACTCCAACTTAATAGTAAGAAGACAAATTGTACATTATAGAGCCCCGTCTTCTTTAAATTTTCATGGGGGTTGATAACATTGAAGTTGTACACGCTTATTAATATCTCGGAATTTGGCTACAAGAGCACTTAGGTTTAACTTTTACTGCGAATAAAATAGCTAAAGCTGCCGGGGGGGCTTTAGGTGTAATAATATGTAAATATAATTCAGTTGGTGGCATGTCATAGGATGTTTTCAATACCAAATACAGTTTAATTCAATTCAATTCAATTCAAATTCAGTTCAATGTGGTTTATTGTTGTCTCACCAGACCATCGAGTGAATGACATCATGAGCATCGATCCACGCAGTGAAGGGGCTACGGTATTATCGTTAAGCAATATGTTCAAGTTAGTGGCAGAGCAATTACTGAATAAGGTCGGGCGTTCACCACGGCAGATATCATTATAAAAAGAACATTGAAGTAGATAATGGTTTTCATCTTCAACAGCATCTAAACAGGACTGCCCCCGTGCGAGAGACCACATGTGAATCCTATATACAAGTCTGTCTTCAGGCATGTGCTGGACCACAGACGGGCAGTTTCCATGTACAGTTTCCACTGAGGGTCCAGCCACCCCATGTCACCCCGCACAGCCAGGTTACACGTACTTCTTGGCACTCCAAGGATTATACGACATGTTCTGTTCTGGCTAGCATATACTTCCCGGCATTTAAATATTCCCCACAGACCGGAGCAGTATGATAACACAGGTTGCACTACACTATCATTCAGTCTTGTAAACTCGTTAAAGTGCAACTCCGTAGCAAGAATAAAGTGGGCGATAACCCAAATCCTTGTTTGACACCTGACTGTACAGGAAAGATATCAGTTTCATACTGGTTGACTTGGACACTGCAAAAGTACATTGTCATACAGGGATCTGATAGCTTGGAGAATATAACCTGAAATACCATATTCCATGAGTTTGAACAACATGAGTTCCCTATTCACAAAGTCAAACGCTTTTTTAAAATTAATGAAACATGAAAATGTTTATTTTTTCTATCATTAACAATACTATATAAACATTGAACATGGTCGAGACAAGACCTTCCTTTTCTGAATCCGTTCTGTTCGTGAACAAGAATATTCTGAGCTTCGAGGTGTTTGCATAGCTTGTGGTTGACGACGTCAGCATAGATCTTGGAGGGGATGGAGAGTATGGTGAGGGGCCTGTACCACAGTGGGTCAGGCGGATCACTGTCCTCATCTTTCTTAGGGACCGGATGGATGGCACGGGTGGCCCCGTTGTCTAAGGCGCCGCAATTCGCCGTGTGCAGAGTTGCGTCCCTTGGGCACGCCAGAAACCTATGATTGTGGGTTCGAATCCCGGTTCGCCCCACTTACGTTTCTAGGTTTTTCAGCACCATACCCGTGTTCGTGGGTTTCACCGAAGTGGTAAACGTCTGAGACCTGCATCACTTCGGGGTTTCCTCCCACATTAAGCTGAGACGCCGCGATATAACTGGAATACTGTTAAATGCGGCGTTAAACCCAACTCACTTACTTACTTACCACTTCGGTGAAACCCACGAGCACAGGTATGGTGCTGACAAACCTAGAAACATAGGTTTCTGGCGTGCCCAAGGGACGCAACTGTGCACAGTGAATCGCGGTGCCTTAGACAAGTGGGCCGCCCGTGCCCTTTGTAAATGTAGTAACATGTTGGTCTTCTCAATTCCGTAAATCATGGTAAAATACAGTTATTAATTTAACCCATACATTGAATTTGCCGTCGATCGACGTGTTTCACATTGCACAAAGAGATTGTTATAAACTTTGAACGTTTAGATTATTTAAAACTACAGTTGCAATTTCAACTTATGTACGATCTACAACCAATAGGTATCAACGTAGAGTTCTTGCAAAGTTGGGGGCGGTGGTTAAAGCGTTCGCTCGTCACGCCGAAGACCCGGGTGCGATTCCCGACATGGGTACAACGTGTGAAGTCCATTTCTGGTGTCCCCCTCCGTGATATTGCTGGAATATTGCTAAAAGCGGCGTAAAGCCATACTAATTCACTCACTCTTGCGACGTTGAGATGCGGTACACTCCCTCTAGGAATGGGACCCGGTCGCTTTTCACGTCCAAAAACTCACTTGATCGTATTTGCTATTCCCCTTGTTAATAATTTGTATTTGTAACATTTTTATTTATTTTCTTATGTCTGTTGTTCAATAATTTACATTCGTAGTTTGCTGACTATCTCATCAAGATCAAGCTGAGCTCAACATGATTTCAATATAGAAATAATATGCGCAATTCCACGGGCATTGCATTAGATCATGATGACTATTCATATACATTGTATTCCGTACAAATCGACAGTTCAGCACAAACCAAATTCAACACTTTCAAGTGATTATGATAAAGCTTTCACCTCCTGGGCCTGTGCAATCCACTCCGTTGGCTAATCGGCTATATACACCAGAGCTTGTCCACTTGGTGACAGTGGCATACCGTACAAACCAAACCAAGCTCAGCACAAACCAATTTCAACACTTTATAAAATAGATGTCACCGCCAGTGCAATCACCTCCGTCTGCTAATCCGATGTGTGCATTCGACAAGAATGTCCACTCACATACCGTGCAACGCGCAAGGAAAAGTACCAGACGCCTCAATCACTTACCTGTCAACATCATTGCAAGAGTAATAAATCCCGCTCACAGAGTGGAGTACTAATTGAAACTCAGCAAATTTCAGTCACGTTACACTCCACTATATCAGTTTTATTTCAAACGTGCTTATAATATTGGTCGATTCTGCACTTACAGAACACTCATATAACAACATATAGCAATCATTCCCCTTTACCAATATATACAAATACAATTTCTGGATATCTCATGTATACTAAATTGTTTAGGTGTTGGCTATCTCATCTATACACAATTGTTTAAGCTTTGGAAATCTCATCTATCCAAATGATACACATGCTTGTGTAGTTGGACTTTTCTTACAGTGAGTGAAAAGGTCGAATAAAGGTCAAGATAAAAATATCTTGTCTTCATATTTATGCTTAAATATCATACTTACTAAACATTCCATTTTTGACTTCCACCTATGGTACCGTAAAAATCAGTTTCCTACATTCAATACAAATCATATCCTACATTCACGGAGTTATTTGTAGGCACTGGTCTCTAAATATTAGACGTCAACGCAAAAGAATATCATCCGAAACAGATTACATTTGATGTAAAGAATAAAATAGCTGTGAAAATTAAACTAGACAATCAAGTGATCGATGGAACATAAAATCCAGTGACACGCATTTACTGAAATGCTACATTGAAAACACTGTCATGAGTGCAATGATTGCACTTAAGAACAGGAAGACAAAATTCATAAACTAACTATCACTTATTTAATTATATGAAAAGACCAGAATCGGTGATACCAGGCCTTTTTCTTTCCTCCACCTGTCAACCCAAATAAAAGACAAAAGCATCTTATCATGATATAACTCAACCTACCAAATTATTCGGTAATAAAATCCACAACCCGAGAAGAAATATGGCCTTTTGAATAATTATATCTGTGTCTTCTTCATATAATGTATGTTGGATACATTCATATCTTGGTTACCAAACATAATTAGTTGTGGTATAGCATATTTCCTCTACTGTGAAACCACACCATGGATACACACAAATCATATATATCTTCATAAATCATAAACGTTTCAAAATAAAGGCAACATACGAGGATATAATATACATGTTGCATGACCAAGATTTGATTATAGGTAGGCCTTTTTCTCAATAGCAAATCTTTCCTCATCAGTCTCAACACCCTCAAACATGGGGATATCCGCATCTCTCTTGCTCTTGACAAACCATGTCACCAGTTCCTCCCCTAAGGCATCACACAATACCTCATCCTGTTCCAGCTCTTCCAAAGCTTCAGCCAAAGACCGAGGTAGCGGTTCATCGTGCTCTGTTATCCCTGGAGGTGGGCATTCCATCTTCTTGATGACCCCATCCAGTCCGGCAGCAATAGTAGACGCAGCCACGAGATATGCGTTGCTTTTAGAACTGGGAAGTCTGTTTTCAATGTAAGTTCTCAAAGGGCCGTCGTTCTTGACGCGGATACATGCGGCGCGATTTTCTATTCCCCAGTTGATAGACGAAGCAAATAAAAACAAGCTCATGTTCCTATAACAGTTGACTGTAGGGGATGTGAATGCATGGAGAGCTTTACTATGCTTCAGGATACCAGCAATCCACTGTTTGGCAATTACAGACAGTTTGTCTGCAGCATCAGCATCGTAGAACACGTTTTCTCCAGATTTTGTCCAGAGAGAAAAATTTAAATGCGCGCATAATCCACTTTCATTATAAAAAGGTTGAGACATGAAGGTAGCTGTAAGACCTTCTAGATCCGCCATTTCTAGAAGTCCTTGCTGAAGATTGAAAGCCATATCGAGGCTATCGATTCCATACTTTGGTGTTGTTACAGCTTCAAACATCCCACGACCAAGTTCAGGATAGTATCTTTCAACAGAAATATTGGAATCTTCAAAGTTCTTATCAAAGTGAAATAAGATTTTGCTGTGTTTGTTCATTAGCCTTAGGCCGTATCCATCAGGAACATCATTAACTGGCTGCAATGTTTCGTCAAGGAGTGTAAATTCAATTTCATGACCAGAATAGAAATCACATCCAAGATCTGCTAATCTTTGAAATTGTTTTCTTGCAGCAAACCGAGGACATGCCATTTGTGGAGTGTTGTCTTTCATCCACCTAGACTCGCATAGTATTTCAGCAACCTTCATACACCCTGGAGCCCAAGGAATTGGCCTCAGGGTGTCGGGGTCAGGAAAGATATTCATGTTGCCAAAGAAGTGGTTATTCCCATGGTTCAAATCCACATGCTCTGTTCGGGGACCAACTGCCAAAGTGCCTACAATAAAACCAAACTAAATTTAGGATATTGTACAAAACATAACAGATAATCATCTTTTCTTTTCGCTTTTGTTTCTTACATGCAGAGTGCTAATTACACAAATAGGTCAAATTTTATAATTTCTTAACAAACAGTATTAAATGAAGTTGGCATAGACTTTTTTTGACAACATGTAAATATATCTCCTTAATGTTCATGGACATGTCATCGGAAATAACACATCAAACCATAGTCTTGGTAAAACTCAATTTTCCTAAAGCTAAACAGTTTGATACAATATAGGCCAGTCAACGAGACTAACAGTCAAATAAACACACTGCCGCCACATTATAAGATCAATTGATTTTCAGCTTGTTATTGTAGTTACCCTCAAACAAAGCCAGACCATGTTCCAAATATTTAGCAGCATGACGACCTTTGATGACATGGCCACGACTCGTGCCATTCAAATCGCAAAGTGAAAAACGGACATAGTCGTATTTCACCACCTCCTGCTTGACTTTTTCCAGCTTCGACATTGTCACTATCCTCAGACTCTGAAGGCAGTATGCCCCAGACAGATCTATATATATGTTCACTTGCAGAAAAAAACAAACATTATCTTCATCAAATTTAAAGTTATAATATATTATTGAATACCAAATACCTGCACTAATGTATTTGTTGAACTGAAAGTACTTCATTAACATCACAGTGATATTTGTCGTGTTGACGAGTATCATTCTCCACACAATTTACATAACTTAATATAATGAAACATCAACATTTGTACATCAAGGCAATTGTTTGCTTCATTAACATCGATCATGGCATTTACACGTCAATGCGTGAACATAAATATTGCAGCTAGGTAAGCAATTAAATTTGTAAATTCACTTTCTACGTTTATGGGCAGTCTGGGTAAGAATATGTGACCAGCAACTTATACTGGTCGTAAGGGGCGACCAAATGGATCGGGTGATCATCACTGGATTATTTATGATAAATGAACGCGGCGGTATACAACAACTAAACATGGTATATGTTCTCTTTTAGACTGACTTGTTGGACATCTGTCACCAATCGTCACCTCCATTAGGTCTCTGTCATATGTTTATTTTCCCCCGTTACTTATACCCTTGAAGATCCGGGTTAGAATAGGTCTTCAAAAAACCCTGCTTGCCGTAAAAGGCGACTATGCTTGTCGTAAAGGGCGACTAACGTGATCGGGTGGTCAGGCTCGCTGACTTGGTTGATGCAAATTGCGTGGATTGATGCTCATAATGTCAATCACTGGATTGTCTGGTCCAGACTCGATTATTTACAGACCGCCTTCATATTGCTAAGTGCGGCGTCAAACAACAAACATACAAACTTATATTGACCCCACCTTCTGTATATCATCCACTACTACATTTTCATTGTCCCTTTCGGGCAAGAGTGAGTTTCTTACAGCATAACGTATTGCCGAAGAACATTAGTGAACTTATTTTACATATGAAAGCCACTCAACCCTTATAACATTGTTTCCAATAGATGGCAATCAGATATGTGGAGATCCTTTCAATAATATAAGAGCCCAGTATGTATCCATAGATATCGGTGATATTCCGAGGGTTTTTTCACCCTTTATCTATGGTATATTGATGGCGCAGGGAAAGCTTTACATAGGATTCTATATCTTTAAGTGATGCAGGCATGTAAGACATATTCATTATCACAAGTACCTCATTTGATTTCAATCGGAGGCTCCATGTACTTTCAAAATAATGTTTATATGACAAAGCTGTTTTGTGCTTTCAAACATACCTTGAAAAATTATGTGAAAGCAATTGTCTTTTTGCCAACATGGTAGTTAAGCCACTGTCTAAAAACAAGTTTCAACTGGAACTATATACATGTAACCTGTTGTCACTCTCACTGACTAATAACTGATCGTGTAACGTAAAATATTAATTGCCGGGAAAATACCGTCCTTAGGTACTGTAGTGCCCATGCATAAAATCTAATGAGTTGTTAGATTATATATTACGGTATGCGTAATACAAGGTCAAATTCATAGCCTCATTCTGAGAACTACCTGGGGCACGGGTGGCCCAGTGTTCTAAGACGCCGCTATTCGCTGTGCAAAGTTGCGTTCCTTGGGCACGCCGGAAACTTTTGATTGTGGGTTCGAATCCCGGTTCGCCCTGATTACGTTTCTAGGTTTGTCAGCACCATGCCCGTGCTCATGGGTTTCACCGAAGTGGTCAACGTCTATGACCTGCATCACTTCGGGCTTTCCTCCCACATTAAACTGACACGCCGTGATAGAACTGGAATACTGTTAAAAGCGGCGTTAAACACAACCCACTCTGGGAACTACCACATGCGAGCGAGTATCAATGGCGCCGCCCTGTTGTGTACAATTTCCGAAGAAATAATATAGCCTTCGCCACCCTTCACCTATAATCCCATCACGTGTCAACTGATCGGCACATATCTTGAACATTATATAAATGACATGATGAGAGGTTATCACACTTGTGCGTTTTGGGGAGGTAAATATATTCTATAAGGAATATACACTTTGTATTTAGCTTGATAAGGAATAAACATTTGTATTGAGCTTGATAAGGAATAAACTTTTTGTATTGAGCTTGATAAGGAATAAACATTTTGTATTTAGTTGTATAAGGAATAAACATTTTGTATTTAGCTGTATAAGGAATCAACATTTTTTATTTAGCTGGATAAGGAATCAACATTTTGTATTTAGCTGGATAAGGAATCAACATTTTGTATTGAGCTGTATAAAAGGAATATACACTTTGTATTTAGCTGTATGAGGAATAAACATTTTGAATTTAGCTGTATAAAAGGTATAGACACTTTGTATTTAGCTGTATACGGAATAAACACTTTGTATTTAGCTGTATACGGAATAAACATTTTGTATTTAGCTGTATAAAAGGAATATACACTTTGTATTTAGCAGGATAAGGAATCAACACTTTGTATTGAGCTGGATAAGGAATCAACATTTTGTATTTAGTTGTATAAGGTATAAACATTTTGTATTTAGGTGTATAAGGAATAAACATTTTGTATTTAGCCGAATAAGGAATAAACTTTTTGTATTTAGTTATATAAGGAATCAACATTTTGTATTTAGCTGTATAAGGTAAAAACATTTTGTATTTAGTTGTATAAGGTATAAACATTTTGTATTCAGCTGTATACGGAATAAACTTTGTATTTAGCTGTATAAAAGGAATATACACTTTGTATTAAGCTGTATAAGGAATCAACATTTTGAATTTAGTTGTATAAAAGGTATAGACACTTTGTATTGAGCTGTATAAGGAATCAACATTTTATATTTAGTTGTATAAGGAATCAACATTTTGTTTTTAGCTGTATATGAAATCAACATTTTGTATTTAGCTGTATAAGGTATAAACATTTGGTATTTAGCTGGATAAGGAATCAACACCTTGTATTTGGCTGTATACGGAATAAACACTTTGTACTTAGCTGTATAAGGAATAAACACTTTGTATTTAGCTGGATAAGGAATATACACTTTGTATTTAGCTGAATAAGGAATAAACTTTTTGTATTTAGTTGTATATGGAATCAACATTTTGTATTTAGCTGTATAAGGTAAAATCATTTTGTATTTAGGTGTATAAGGAATAAACATTTTGTATTTAGCTGTATAAGGTAAAATCATTTTGTATTTAGTTGTATATGGAATCAAAATTTTGTATTTAGTTGTATAAGGTAAAATCATTTTGTATTTAGGTGTATAAGGAATAAACGTTTTGTATTTAGCTGAATAAGGAATAAACTCTTTGTATTTAGTTATATAAGGAATCAACATTTTGAATTTAGCTGTATAAAAGGTATAGACACTTTGTATTTAGCTGTATACGGAATAAACACTTTGTATTTAGCTGTATACGGAATAAACATTTTGTATTTAGCTGTATAAAAGGAATATACACTTTGTATTTAGCAGGATAAGGAATCAACACTTTGTATTTAGCTGGATAAGGAATCAACATTTTGTATTTAGCTGTATAAGGAATCAACATTTTGTATTTAGTTGTATAAGGTATAAACATTTTGTATTTAGTTGTATAAGGAATAAACATTTTGTATTTAGCTGAATAAGGAATAAACTTTTTGTATTTAGTTGTATAAGGAATAAACATTTTGTATTTAGCTGAATAAGGAATAAACATTTTGTATTAAGCTGAATAAGGAATAAACTTTTTGTATTTAGTTGTATAAGGAATCAACATTTTGTATTTAGTTGTATAAGGATTAAACTTTGTATTTAGCTGTATAAAAGGAATATACACTTTGTTTTTAGCTTTATAAAAGAAATATACACTTTGTATTTAGCTGTATAAGGAATCAACATTTTGTATTTAGCTGTATAAAAGGTATAGACACTTTGTATTTAGCTGTATAAGGAATAAACACTTTGTATTTAGCTGTATACGGAATAAACATGTTTTATTTAGCTGTATAAGGAATAAACACTTTGTTTTTGGCTGTATACTGAATAAACAATTTGTATTAAGCTGTATAAAATGAATATACACTTTGTATTTAGCTGTATAAGGAATAAACACTTTGTATTTGGCTGTATACGGAATAAACAATTTGTATTAAGCTGTATAAAAGGAATATACACTTTGTATTTAGCTTGTCAAGGCCAGCTGAATACTTTTTTTATTCCGAATACACAGGCTATTGACCGCACTTGCGTCATAACCTCGTTATATTTGGTGATTTCATCCTGCAATCATGCTATGTTGATTTCATGTCATCTATTCCATTTGCAAGGATAGATGTTCATGATGTGAATCATTGGATTGTCTGATCTAAACTTGATCATTTACAGACCGTCTCACTTGGCTGGAATATTGCTTAATGCGACGTTATAAAAATCCCAAACAAACACATTACACCTAATGACATCTTCATATCTGGTTTATATGCCGCGAGGCCATTGTGAATATACCTTGAATCGCTTGTCACTGATCAAATGAACTCTCAAGATCATGCACTAAACATGTTACATGTTAGCGATAACCCTGAAGTGCTAAGAGCGGGGTTAAAGGTCATGGTCACAGGTCGTAAGGAAATTCTGCTGCTTTAATTTGGTATGTTGTTCGTCGTAACCAACTTCTCAGAAAGTTTTTAGAATAGATTTCTCGTAGAAGTGAGTATGATTATGGAAATTGCTTTCTCGCTTATATTTTTATATGAAATGGTTATTTTCTCAGGTATGTCAGTTTCTGGCTGAAACATTGTCGATGAAGAATCACTCACTCACCCAAACACTCACTGTGATACAGCTTGAAATGGTGTAATATACATCCATGGTGTTGTGGATGTCAGGATGCTGACGTTGTTTCCTATAGGAATTTTACAACGAATACAACAATACTTTGTAGCATTTTGATTGTACATGTATGCTTGTATTAGGTTATTTGATACATTTTCTTTCATACAATGGAGACTGCAACAGTCTAGCAGAAGGCACGAGGTCAAACAACAAACAAAATATAATCGAAATGTTCTTAAAGTTTCTAAATCATATGGTGGAAGAAGACCTGTTGTCGTGAGTACATGTAGGAACTTTCCAAAATAATTTGATCAAAAAGACAATAGAATCATCAGTTGTAAACCTACTGCCACTTTTGCCTGTTGTATTGTAGGTATCATCCTATCTCGTAATAACCTCTTGAGAGGTTTTACTTTTTCCTAGTAAGACCGCCCACACCACACATGCGTATCCATGCCTTCATGAGTCCCTGACAGCAAACCGCCCATACCACACAACCGTATCCATGCCCTCGCGAGTCCCTGACAGCAAACCGCCCATACCACACAACCGTATCCATGCCTTCGCGAGTCCCTGACAGCAAACCGCCCATACCACACAACCGTATCCATGCCCTCGCGAGTCCCTGACAGCAAACCGCCCATACCACACAACCGTATCCATGCCCTCGCGAGTCCCTGACAGCAAACCGCCCATACCACACATCCGTATCCATGCCTTCATGAGTCCCTGACAGCAAACCGCCCATACCACACAACCGTATATATGCCCTCGCGAGTCCCTGACAGCAAACCGCCCATATCACACAACCGTATCCATGCTGCCTTCATGAGTCCCTGACGGCAAACCGCCCATACCACACAACCGTATCCATGCATGCCTTCATGAGTCCCTGACAGCAAACCGCCCATACCACACAACCGTATCCATACCCTAACGAGTCCCCGACAGCAAACCGCCCATACCACACAACCGTATCCAGGCCCTCGCGAGTCCCTGACAGCAAACCGCCCATACCACACAACCGTATCCAGGCCCTCGCGAGTCCCTGACAGCAAACCGCCCATACCACACAACCGTACCCATGCCTTCATGAGTCCCTGACAGCAAACCGCCCATACCACACAACCGTATCCATGCCCATCAGGGCGAGCGGACTCGAACCAACAATCACATGTTGCACGGCGAATTGCAGGACCTTAGACGGCTGAGGCACCTGTCTCATTCCTAAAACGTAGATTTGCTGTCGCTGGCTGTAACTGACTAATCGGTGACAATGCTTTATGTCTTAACTCAGTACTAGTATTAAATAATGACTAGCAAAGCAGATGGAAGCTTTCTTGTCACAGCAGTATTAGTGGGGTTTTTTTTATAATAAATGACACAGTGTGATGCATATTAGTGTAATACTACCCTCCACGAAACCTCCAACCTACCCACACACACAGACTAACAATTACCCAACTCATATGAAAAGGTAAGTGATAATGAATATTTTGGGGGATATCTGTTTGCTGTTAAAACTAATCGCAATTTCATAAAAATATCCCCAAAATCATTCATGATCCCTAACTTTTTTGTTCAGTATATATGAATTTGTTATTGGCTAGTTTTTTCTGTATAGTTTAGCTGAAGTTATTATACACTCCCAATTTATCTAACTGGTGCCATTTCTGACATTCATTCCAATACTGTTATGTTTCATTGTGAATTAACCCCATTTACATTTTCATTATTTCTGTGTTGGTTTATCCCAATCTTTTCTTCGCTCTAAACAAGTGGTCATACAAATTGCCCATTATTTTTGACTGACAGGATCTAAAGATAACCTCCGGGTATTTGATACATAAAAAATGAGTGAAATGTGATGGAAAACACAACAGAATGGTATAATTAAGCAATTGTATTAAAACTTAGAATCAATATCAAAATCAATGCTCCAATAACTATCACTACAAACAATTTGCCACAGATGATTTCCTTAAATATAATGACAACATACAGATATGACAATGGGATTTGATAATGAAAGGTCGACCAGTCCGTGAAAACCCCGCCCTGGTAGTGTATGAAACCAAGTCACTCAGAAGTAAGCCAGTAACAGGTGAGCCCTGTAACAACTGTCCCTTTGCTCAAATTCTACTGGAGAGTTCTTACATGTACTCACGACCACATGTCTTCCAAGTATGATTTAGAAACTACTGGAACATTCCAATTCAATTTTGTTTGTTTGTTAGTTGTTTGTCGTCTCACTCGTAGGATCACTCAGAAGTAACCCCCCCCCCGTGAAACCGATCAGGCCAAATTACACATTTTTCTGATACAAACTCAACTAGAAAGTTCCTACATGTTCACAACCACAGGTCTTCCACCATATGATTTAAAAACTTCAAGAACATTCCAATATTATTTGGTTGGTTGGTTGGTTGGTTTGTTGTTTAACGCAAAGGATCACTCACAAGTAAGCCTTCATTGGAACTTATTAGGCCAAATTACACATTTTTCAAACACAAACTAAGCTAGAATGTTCCTACATGTTCTTACAACTACAGGCCTTCTGATGTAGAGACTGAAGCAGTCTCCATTTTCTTAAAACGTCATGTACAAAAATATGAAATAACGTTATACAAGCAGACAAGCAAAATGTTACAAAAAATATGTTATTATTCGTTGTAAAATTCATGTATTTATTATATTATATCATTATACATTTATTTTCCACAGGTTCCCAGGTACTATTATCATCTCAAATGCAGGTTTCATTTGTTCATCGACCAGTGGATCCGTTTGCATTCCAGGTGTCATTCTCTACTCCCTTGGGGGTATACAAGCCAAGCAGTCTATGGGCGCTAGAGGGTTTTTACATCCACCTCACATATCGGGTACCCATTCCCAGGTGGGTGAACAGAGGCACATTTGAACAAAGTCACTTGCCCAAGGTGACACAACAAGTTTGGACACATGCGTTTCGGGTGTATGTCTCCGTGTTTCCAACATCTGGTCATCTGCCATCGGACGAGACCTGTGAAGATCGGGGGTACAATAGGTCTTCAGCAACCCATGCTTGTCGTCAGCGGCGACTAACGGGATCGGGTGGTCAGGCTCGATTACTTGGTTGATGCATGTAATCGTATCCCAATCGTGTGTGTGTAAGTGAAGTCTTATGTCTATTATTTAATATCTCATTGAGAACGCGTACATTTCCAAGCCAAAGGAAATAGCTCATGTTATGCCACTATTAAAAAAGGTGAGCCAACGATATCCTCAAATTATAGACCAATATCTTTGAAAAGCTGTATCGCGAAAGTATTCGAATGAGTTGTGTTCAAGCACTTGCACAATTATTTTCATGAGAATTCGTTGCTGTACAAATACCAATCAGGATTCCAAGCTGGCCACTCGACCGTCCACCAACTAGTGGAATTATATAATCAAGTGTGTAAAGCAATCGATAACAAAGAGTTCTATTGTGTGGTATTCTGCGATATTTCAAAAGTGCTTGATAGAGTATGGCAGAGTGGGCTTATATGTAAATTGTCATGTTATGGTATAAACAATGAATTACTAGAGTGGCTGGCTGATAACGTAACAGCTCGCAAATAATCTGTTTAAATAGAACGTTGTCTGACACAGAAGAGTTAAAAGCTGGTGTGCCACAGGGATCGGTACTAGGCCCTTTCTTGTTCCTTGTGTACATCAATGATATTACTGATAAATTGAACTGTGCAACAAGATTATTTGCCGATGACACATCCCCGGACATTTCATCTAATAACATTGAATATATAGAAACTACTATGAATAGCAATTTAAGCAAAATTACTGAATGGGCTCAAGACTGGCTAATTGTATATAATCTGAGCAAAACAAAATCAATTCTTGTTTCCACAAAAGAGCCGCAGAGAACTTTGAAATTATTTTTGGATAATCAAAACACTGAAAATGTTAAAACACACAAACGCCTTGGTGTTATATTGTCGTCATCGGGAAGTGGTCATGTCATATAGATTCAATTATTAAAACAACATCAAAGATGATTCAATCAAGGGAGAGCTTAAGTATATGCTCTGTCGTAGTGTGTTGAATGAGATTTATGCAATGTTTATTAGACCGCATGTGAAGTTTGGGACGGTTGTACCAAAGAGCAGAGTGACAGATTAGAAAAACTCCAACTGGAAGCAACAAGAATTGTAACTGGTTTACAAACCTATACTTCCGTCAAAAAGTTTTGAAACTTCCTGGGAACCCTTATCAGAGTGCAGGATAAAACGTAAATTGTGTTTTTTTAATAAAATATATAACAATATGACACCTTCATATCTCACAGATCTAGTACCTCACTCTGTCGGGACAAACGTAATCCTGTGGGGGTAGAATAGGTCTTCAGCACCCCATGCTTGTCGTAAGAGGCGACTGTGCTTGTCGTAAGAAGCTACTAACCGGATGGGGTGGTCAGGCTCGCTGACTTGGTTGATGCATTTCATCTAATCCCGACCACGTGGATCGATGCTCATGATGTCAATCACTGGAGTGTCTGGTCCAGACTCGATTATTTACAGACCACCATCATATAGCTGGAATATTGCTGAGTGCGGCGTTAAACAACAAACAAACAAACAAAAGATTGGTCATCTGTGTTTTAAGCAACGTAACCATAGTAACAATACACTCAGGGATCAACCAGATGAAATAATATATTTAAGTTTGCTCTTGATTCTGCAACAAGAGATACTGTTTGCTGGGCATACTGGTTGTGCAGAAAACAATGTGTTGTGAAAAAACATGGGACTGATTGGCTGCTCTTTATATAGAAAACATATCGTACATCTTGAAGAAGTGACTCAATAAATATTCTGTTTGTAATTGTTTTCTCACAATGTTTTTACAATACTCAGCATGCTCAGTTCACAATATGAAGTATCATGCCACACTATTTTGAAGTGTATAAAAATCACATTTTGATCTTAACAGAGGAAAAGCTGCGTTATACCTTATATTATATATACATTCATCTTAATTTACATGTTTTAAGACCATTAAAATTAGATCTGAAGTCTCACTTCTACTAAACAAAGATCTGAGGACATCCAATTACAGGTCCATCCGAAGACCTTTCATCCAACCAATCCATCAGCTTACAAGATCAGGAAAGTGATAGTCAGAATGCATTTCTAATCATTCAACCCCGAAAAGGTTAACACAGGGTATTCCGAACGACAGTTACAGCCCCCCAACTGATTCCGAATGTTATACATCTTCTATATTTCATTTAATGGGAAATGAATTCTTCCCGCAGCCGATGAGAAGTACTGCCCTACAATCTCGGTCATATAAGGCAATCCAGAATTTTCTTTTGTTCGGTTTTAACATTTTAAATCAAGAACACTGTCAAAATATTATTCAAGTGTAGTCTGGAATGGAAGTCACCATTTTCAAAGTAGTGCCCTAAAGCTCAAGAAAGCTGCTTTTTGATCATGTTGATTGGGTAATATTGAGCTTCCTCCAAGTCACTTCATTGGTCGGTCAAAGTTTGTGAAAGGTCGTTCTGACATGACCAGTAATAGGATGCTGGCAGATATTTGTTTAGCGATAGTGAGAGCTTAGATCTGATTTTAATGAATTTGTTTTATGACAAAATAAAATCATGATCTGACTAAATAAAAGACAAAAACAGATTATCAGTCAGTACCAAATTGAAGACTCTGCGACCTCCATATATTATCCAATACATATTGATAAGAATGACTTCTGACACATTACATTGAGATTAACATTGCAGTCTTAGAGTCTCCTTGACAAGATATTGACATCACAGGGAGCAGCACAGTCTTCAGTCAAGTCAATTACCGGTAGCTGATGCTGGTTGTTGTAGAAAGGAAATACAGTTCTGCAGCCACACGATGGCCTTATCACAGTGGACACTGGGCAGTTGTGTCTGTAGCTCCAACAGGAAGCCCAGCATCTGCTGGTAGCGGTCAAGTACATCAAAGCGACACACCTCGTGCAGCTTCCGTAGACAGACTGGACACAGGAAGAGAGGCTGATCCATGGCCTCCACCAGAGAGGTGCTCTCGTTCATAGAACAGTGGAAGTAGGTGCAGTGACGTAAACCGAACAGGTGACATAACTCATGGCTGATGGCCTGAAAAAGACAGCAAATCAGTGAGTTTATTTGAGGATTGAAGTTGTATTTATTGACGTTCATCAGCTGATGAAGACAGTGCCTCATATGAGCCAATTCCATGATGCGAGAAGATCTGATTTTAAGAAGATTGTTCAGTGGTAGCGAAGCTAAGATCTGATTTTAGTGGGATTGTTTAGAAGTAGCGAGAACTAAAGCCTGATTTAACGAGATTGTTTAGCGGTGGCGAGAACTGAGATCTGATTTTAATGTGATTGTTTAGCGGTAGCGAAGCTAAGATCTGATTTTAGTGGGATTGTTTAGAAGTAGCGAGAACTAAAGCCTGATTTAACGAGATTGTTTAGCGGTGGCGAGAACTAAGATATGATTTTAATGAGATTGTTTAGCAGTAGCGAAGCTAAGATCTGATTTTAGTGAGATTGTTTAGCGGTAGCGAAGCTAAGATCTGATTTTAGTGGGATTGTTTAGAAGTAGCGAGAACCAAAGCCTGATTTAACGAGATTGTTTAGCGGTGGCGAGAACTAAGATATGATTTTAATGAGATTGTTTAGCGGTAGCGAAGCTAAGATCTGATTTTAGTGAGATTGTTTAGCGGTAGCATGAACTAAAATCTAATTTTAACGAGATTGTTTAGTGGTAGCGAAGCTAAGATCTGATTTTAGTGAGATTGTTTAGCGGTAGCGAGAACTAAAATCTGACTATAAAGAGATTGCTAAGCGGTAGCATCTGATTTTTAGTGAGATTGTTTAGCGGTAGCGAGAACTTAAATCTGATTTTAACAAGATTGTTTAGCGGTAGGGAGAACTAAAATCTGATTTTTACGAGATTGCTTAGAAGTAGCATCTGATTTTAGTGAGATTGTTTAGCGGTAGCAAGAACTAAAATCTGATTTCAATGAGATTGTTTAGCAGTAGCAAGAACTAAGATCTGATTTTAATGAGATTGTTTAGCGGTAGCAAGAACTAAGATCTGATTTTATCAAGATTGGTCAGCGGTAGCGAGAACTAAAATCTGATTTTAACAAATTGTTTAGCGGTAGGGAGAACTAAAATCTGATTTTAACGAGATTGCTTAGCAGTAGCATCTGATTTTAGTGAGATTGTTTAGCGGTAGCAAGAACTAAAATCTGATTTCAATGAGATTGTTTAGCAGTAGCAAGAACTAAGATCTGATTTTAATGAGATTGTTTAGTGGTAGCAAGAACTAAGATCTGATTTTATCAAGATTGGTCAGCGGTAGCGAGAACTAAAATCTGATTTTAACGAGATTGTTTAGTGGTAGCGAAGCTTAGATCTTATTTTAGTGAGATTGTTTAGCGGTAGGGAGAACTAAAATCTGATTTAAATGAGATTGTTTAGCGGCAGCGAGAACTAAAATCTGATTTTAACGAGATTGTTTAGCGGTAGCAAGAACTAAAATCTGATTTCAATGAGATTGTTTAGCAGTAGCAAGAACTAAGATCTGATTTTAATGAGATTTTTTAGCGGTAGCGAGAACTAAGATCTGATTTTAATGAGATTGTTTAGCGGTAGCGAGAACTAACATCTGATTTTTATGAGATTAATTAGTGGTAGCGAGAACTAAGATCAGATTTTAATGAGATTGTTTAGCAGTAGCGAGAACTAAGATCTGATTTTAATGAGATTGTTTAGCGGTAGCGAGAACTAAAATCTGATTTTAATGAGATTTTAACAAATGTGGAATGAATTAAACTCGAAGAATCTCTTCCAGCTTGACACCAAGCATGATTAAGCAACTTATTTCTGCTATGATCAAATCTTCAACATGTTCCCTGTAGGCTTACCTGGGGAGAAAAGTGAGAAAAGGACCACAGGTACAAAGGCTCACCTTCATTCAGTGATTTAACATGAGAGTTTGTACAACATAGTTACTTATATCTTAGACAAAAGACCTCCTACCCCACCCGCATCTTGACAGGCCTATTTTTAGTGAGCTTATATTTCGTTTCTCATGTTTACAAAACATAAATTACAAGGCGTATATGGCAGTGTAATTTATTGTTAAACAATAATTGTAACTTTATTACATTTCTTTAAATTGTTTCTGTTGAGATTCAGAAGTTCAATTGCATTGTATGTGGACAATGTTTAGGTGTCAGGAATGTAGTACTAGTTGATGTAAGCAGTAGTGAGGAACTTATTATATATTTAGATGCTCGAATTAACTGTAAATTTACAGAATAGCATAGATGGATGTCAAGCGTTATAGAAACATGTGGAATATGTTGTGATGTTCCAGTGACACTGGACTGGTCTGGTACTGTGTGTAAAGTGCTGGAAGCTGGTTAAGTGGAGCGGGCACATTCCTGTTGCATCTCACATTTCGTCTCACATTTTTCTGACATTACATCAAGACCAGCTTTTGTGTAGGGATCACTTATCAGCCCAAATGCAGCAAGGTGATTATTATTCTTGTCATTTCCACTGCTCTCACATTTTATACTGCCATTAAATATTGTACTACCACTCTATTGTGTACTGCCATTGTAATTGCTGTGCAGTAATTTGTATTGATTTGTAAACCTAGTTAATGTAGGGATACAACTGTTGATTGTATACCATTTGTTGGTTGGTTGTTGGTGTCACCCTAAATTCTTTTACGTACAGATTTCAATATTGTTTCAATTTGGGAATCGACATGACAGAATTTAGTTTCCCCTGATATCTATGATTCAAGTGAAAGTCATGTAAGCAGACACTCAGAAATGTACTCAGTGTATAACAAATGGAAATACATGTATACATAAAACATGATCATGAACCGTTCCCTGGCCACTAAACCATAGAGCTGGAGCATGGAAATGCCAATGAATACCCTAAGATAGTAACAGTATCTGTGAACATAGATGTTAAAGACATTTCAAGAAGTTCCTACTACTGTATATCTTTTGCAGCAATAAGGAGGGTGAGATAAGAACCAAACATTAGCTTCATACATTACAGGGATTCATCTATCACTGATTGGGACTATTGGCCAGAGGTGAGGTTAAATTGGGTTTAAATATTGCATCCAAGATTATTGCACTTATATAGCAAAGTGCATCTCTCTCTTATAACCTAATAATCATTAAGCATGTTCAGTTGAACTTCATGTGTGCGGTTTGATAGATTCCTTTAATTTTTGTTTCAGTTTATGATTGTTTAGTGTTTGCTTTAACACTGCTTAAAACAGAATCTATTGACGTTTTACCACAGTGTTAACTGTTTAATAATAAGTTCAAAACCCTTATAGTCAACAATTTGTTGAGTGACATTGATGAAAATTGTGATAGCTGGCCTACCTGTAGTTGCTGATCTGACACCAAGCACTTTAAAATGATATACAGTTTCCAATTCACATCAACTGACAACAGTATTTCACTCATTTACTCATCACCTGGACAGTGGTTATCAGGAAGAGAGACCTGATTTGTCTGACACTGCATCTCACTCACTTACATACAATGAGTGAGTTGGTTTTAACGCCGCTTTTAACAGTATTCCAGTTATATCGCAGCGTGTCAGCTTAATGTGGGAGGAAAGCCCGAAGTGATGCAGGTCTCAGACTTACCACTTCGGTGAAACCCATGAGCACGGGATATGGTGCTGACAAACCTAGAAACATAATCGGGGCGAACCGGGATTCAAACCCACAATCATAGGTTTCTGGCGTGCCCGGGGGACGCAACTCTGCACAGTGAATCACGGCGCTTTAGACAACTGGGCCACCCGTGTCCCCCACTTACATAGAACAAGCTGGATCAACTCATGAAGCCAATACACAAGAGAGGGAGGGTAGGAAGGGATCTAAGGAGGGTTGTTGAAGATGAGGTGAAACCTGCCATACTAGAATAGATAGACCTGGGAAAGAGGAGATATTAAATTCGGTGCTAATGAACAAACAGACAGTGTGTGGAGACATTTGCTCACACTGACATGAATAATTGTTACAAAAAGTTTTCAACATGTTCAATCTGTATGTTTTAAAAAAATCTGGATCGGAGGTACCAAATGAGAGGCCCAAGAAACAAGTAACAACAAATCAAAAACACATAGCAACGTACTCGTATAAGTTTCCAGACGAGGAACCCGTCCACTTCAGTGATGTCCTTGTGTGTCTCCTTGTTGAAACCCTTTGTTTCAAATCTCCCAAAACAGAAGATGCCAGCTCGGTGGTAAAAGGACACTTCCCCTAGGGTGAAGTTGAGGTCATCCTCGGGGTACAGGTCTGTCCACACCAGTCCAAGGACACAGTGACCGTCTGAAGGAAGACTACTCTTCAGCAGGGGGTAAAAGTCTTTGGCTCGGTACTGTTTCTGTTCCGTCTCTTTGTGACAACGAGTCTTCACAAGGTTTGTCCATCCCATTCTCTCCATGGACACACTTGGCAACACTGTCACGTCAAGCCCACTGAAAAATATCTGTGTGAATCCCTGAAGCAGACTGAATACATCTAATGATAATGACTTCATTGAAATCCTGAACTCTGTCATGAAATCAGGAAATTCATCAATTGGTTGGATGTAAATTATCTTCCTTGTTGGGACACAAAGTGCATACATGTTTTGAAGTTTGTACATGTATTTCCATCTGGGATATGTTTGACCTAGGTATATCGGTCTGGCTTGTGTCAGCGGTAGAAATAACCCAGCATCCTCATCTTGCTCCATGCCTCTGGCACTAGACCCTTCAAGGTGAAGGTCATGGCTATCTTCTGTTTTGAGTTCAGACAAACTTTTCGAGTCCCCTACCGTGTCTTCAAACGGATAACTTTCAAAGTCTACAGGAGAAAAATTATCAGAACCTTTTGCTGTAGAGCCAGCAGCTTCTGCACCAGCTTCCGCACCACCCAGAGGAACTTGGAGAGGAGCTCCAGACGCTTCAGCATTAAACTCCTCCAATCTCTTAAAGTTATTCTGCTGGGAATCTAAGATGGTGGACGTCAGGCATTTCTTCCCAAGACTCACCAGTCTCTGAGTCATAGGGTCAAGTCTATCAAAGTTCCCTAACAGCAAACGCAGGTCACGGGCAATCTGGGGTGAAGTGCCGTCAGACGGAGTGCTTGATGCTCCACCCATTTTGAAAATATCGCCCAAACAACTGATGTAAGTAACTGCACTGTAGATTAATGAATCATATTAAAGAAGTTCTTGATGTCTTGAGGATCAAATACTTCATGGTCTTTGTGATGAAATGAATTATCCTAAATCCCATTTGAAAATCTGAAATCATAAATAAAACCATATTTAATTAAATATATCTGAACATGTTATGCAATCTAATCGTATATAGAAAGTTTTAACAAATATACAATAACATGCATGAAAGACATCATGTTTGTCTCCTGACCTTAAATTCCAAGTTATGTTATGTTTCTATCTTTAGGTAAAGGTTCTGGAGTTCAAGGGTCGTCAGTCCAAAGCAAAATACTTAGAATGATTATCATAAACAGATAGCGATCTTGTCTGATCTGTCATGTGTACAAACGATGGACTTTAGTCACAGGAAGTCGTTATTGGTCAGTAAATAAAAATATATACCCCCTATATGTTCTCTACTTACATATAGGGGGTATATATTTTTATTTACTGACCAATAACGAGTTCCTGTGACTTTAGTGTAAACCATGCTGTAGCCAGTGTAGGCTACAGCTGCAGCCAGACGACAATACTTCATTTTTCTTCAGGTTTGGCTGGTTCGCAAAGAAGCAGCAATAGAGGAGAAGCGATAACAATAATGTTGATGAATGTTTATTTACATATTTCTGACCATCAATAGAGCTGCAACAAGTTATAGTAACCAGGAAATGAGAGTGATGTTTACACCGGATACGAGTATAGTCAAGGGGAGATAATCAAGCAGGTGCTTCCAAGTTTGAAAATAAATACTACTTGTATGTGGACTTATAACACTTCTTATGGTCAACATCAACGTAACTTGTAAATAAAAGTATAATAAAACCTTTTACAATGCATGTAATAAACAGAACACCACGTTTTAGGAAGAACGCAAGATCGTTTCTGCTCCGTCCTAATTTGAGACAATGTCACAAAGTTGCACACTGAAAATGATTTTATCAAAAACATGTAAATACGATAAAACAAGAGGCTACAAAATAATATTTGAGATTTAGAAAACACACATGCTTCTTAATATACTACCAAATGAAACGTTCAATGCTTATTGCTCATCCACGTTTCCGTCAACATTGTTATACAGTGCGGGATGTTCAAGAACTATAGTCAACTGGTTCACACGTGGCATTGGCTGATCCGTTCACAAAACGTGTTTTGTGACTTCACAAAAAGATTGGCGAACCCATTCACACATTGGCTGCCACAGTACATTTTTGTTGGCTGATTCGTACTGACGCTAAAATTATCAACAAGCTTTACCGTGTTCTTTAAGTTGATGAAGTTTCCATATACTCCAGCAATATCGCGGCGGGGCACACCGGCAATGAGCTTCACGCATTGTACCCATGTTAGGAATCGAACCCGGACCTTCCTGGGTTTCCTGTACCGGGATTGGGGGACAGTTGTGAAGGGGGCCTAAGGGAGTTTTATTCCTTTCTCGTTATGAGGTTGGATACGAATGTCTTTGACTAGCATTAAAATATCTGGTCGTACCGGGTACATAACTCATTACCATTACCAGGGGGGGGGGGGGGTTGGGGGGGGTTGGAGGTTTGGGGTGCACTTAGGTACAGAAGATATTGACCTTTCCCTTATGCTTGTCACATTTTTCAAGCCCCTCCCTGAAAATACAAAATGCTAAAGCACTTTATATTTTATTATAAGCATCTGTTTATTTGTTCATGACCCTCCCCGTAAAACTGTCTATTATGTTTTAGGACCCTCCCCTTGAGACTCATGTTTGGCCCCTTGTTCCCACCCCTATTATAAATGACCTGTTCCTAAAAGTTTTCCAGCTTTCACAAAACAGCGGTGCCATCTATCAATTTGGTAATATACTATATAGTTATCAGTAGCGGATTATATATTCTTGTCCCAGTGATCAATTATTTGTCTTCGACAGGAAGGTAGGAGTGAGTTAGTATAGTTTTACTCTGCTATTTGCAATATTCAAGCAATATGACGAGGGGACACAAGAAGTAGGCTTCACACATTGTACCCACGTGGGCAGTCGAACCCCACCTTCAGCGTGATGAGCAAATTCTTCAACCACTAGGCTACCCCACCTTTGTAAAAGAGATTGAGAAGGGGGTCTGAGCTGTGTCAATAATGCTTCATATAATGGATAGTTTATCAAGGGAAGGGGCCAGCAAAGTACACGCCACCTTCATACATATCACTTGTATACTGTATCATTAATGTGACATAAATTATTTATATTTCACCTTATCGTTTTGACCCTATAAACATGCATACAATTATTGTGTCATGTTGGCATGTTATATGATTATATCTTAAGTCAAAATGGTATCTAAAGCTTTAACTAAATATAAGATTGAAGAGCGAATCTGCACGTGTAACATGTGAAAATAGTAATAATTAGCAGAGGCGGTCACTGGCAAAAGGAGGATTAGGCTCAGGCGAGTTAGCAAATTTGGTTCCAGACCCTAAAACATACACACCACTTATTCTGTATGCTAGGTCAAAGATTATTATGTAGATCAATCTAACGGTTAATGATTACCCAAATTACACAGAGACAATGCCCCAGTTTACCACATGGTATTAATTAATTCCTATTGTTTTCTAATCCTCCATACAGACAAAACCGATCTAAATCGTGGTACTATTATCCAAGCTCGAGGCAAGTTGATCTGGCCCTGCTTTCCTGTATGGTCACTTTGAACAGTCACATCCGCGTTACAGGTGGTTGAATCAGATTTTGGAGACTCCTTGGTTGAAGGTACGTCTCACAACAGTATATAAGAAACAGAATATCGATACGAAATATATGCACCGCGAAGTTATATTAATAACCTCATAATTCTGTTGGAGTGCCGACGAATATTTGTAGGACCATGTTATCGCCAGTAGAGTGCATCACAATTATTCTTCAGTTTGATATGTCGTTGCGAAAATAGTACAAACTTTTGTTTACCTTGGAGCCTGTCAAAGTGATGGCACATGTTTCCACTAATGTTTGCCGACATATCTCAGCTTGTTTGTATTGTGATCCACACGCAAAGATGAATTACACGGTATTATTCTAGATTGTGTACATGTATGTAAATGAACTATCCACTGTTTTAACAAACTGTCATGGGGCAAAATGCGATGACGGGAAGATATAATTCCTGCAAGTTTTCACCTGTTTGGAAAGTTTGTAGGCTTATCGATTGTACAACACGCGGAAGGGTACGAAATATTTGTGCTTGAAATTCACTAAAATGCTGATTGAAAATATGAGAAATATAATTTTTTGAATAAACCCCAATCATGTTTATTCGAAAAGGTGACTTTCAGTAACTGAGCTAGCCGAGAACATTGATGCAATCAATTAATGAGGGGGTTCAACTGTCAACAAAAGGCGTGAGTCTTCATTGTTGCATCCCCTCTGACTGAGTTAGTTCAGAGGTGTTCAGTAAATAATTTATGCATAATTTCAATTGGCTTCCCCAAATTACCATTTAACGTGCAAGTTGTGGTGAAAGACCAGTCCTTTGTGATATTGATAAGTGACAGGTATGCTAGTGTGGCAGGGCATAGTCATCCCACAGATGACACCCTCAGGCCTTATAGCTTCCCAACTTACTAACCAAGTTAACCTCTTTGGTTAAGTGGACATGGCATCTGACCTCTGATCAGAAGGTCTGTGGTTTGAATCCCAAAACATATGTGAAAAGGTTATAACAAGGATCCCGAGATTAAAGTATGGGAGCAGCAATCATCCAGGACATGCTTAGTTTCTAGCACTTGCCAAAATATCATAAATTTATTGAATTTATTATAAAATCTATGAACCAACATTTAAAGGGCTAGTACATTGACCGTTCTGAAGCTTTGTTTGTAAACAGTAGCCGATAACCATCGATGTCACTCTGCTCTGCTCGCCTTATTCTGTTTCCGCTCTGGTGACCACAACTGTGCAAGCTCAACTTGTGCCAGGATTTTTCTCTTGTTTGTGAAAAAACACACTTAGTCTGAAATAAGAACAGACAGGCCTAATGCAAGCATTTAGTTAAATAAACTACTACAACTGCGACAATGAAGTGCATGACAATATAGCTTTACACATGAAAGTGACCTGTCGATTTTGCTCTCTGCAGTGCTTCAATGACAGGACGTGGAGGATATATATGCAAATGATAATGTTTCACATTTTCAATATTTTATCAAAGAAAGTTGAACATTTCATGACGTTTGGTTATCTAAGTCTGTAGCCTCATCTAATGAAACAGATGAAAAACACATGAATGGACCGTGTAAGATGTGACGATGTGACCGAGGTACTTGGCTGGCCGCAAGGAACCCTGGGTAGGATAGTGATTGGCTTCATATGACAAGGCATATTTTCATTGATTGTAATCTAGGCTTTGATAAACACTGGCCTCTAATCTAACCAAGCTGGCAATAAGTATTTTGTGACTCAGCCATTAAGAAATGATCAGAAAACACACACAACCGCAAATGTACTGTCCCTTTAGGTACCAACTATTTGTTGTTATTGATGATAATGTGCCGATATTTCTGATAAGAAGACAGATGTATCATGTTGATGATGATTATTATGGTGGTGTTAAGAGAATATGTAACTAAATTTGTATGTTTGTACATGATGCAAAGATATAACTTTAGAAACATAAAAACATCTTGTTTTCAACATCTTTATGAGGATAATTATTGAAATCATATGAACATGATGAACTTAATGACCCATTTCTGTCACTCTTTTAATGGTAATCACATCCATCTCAGTCATGTCCAAGCGTGGGGATTCTGGGTAAGAATATAGTTCCCCAGAGACCTGTGCTTGTAAGAAGATACAGTATGGATCAGTTTGTCAGTAAGACAACAAGTACAGCCAACTTCCTGTATGTCTTGGTGAGCGAATGTCTGCCTTGAACGGTGTTTCAGTCATATCATGTCAGCTTAGTCTGGGAGGAGAGTCCAAGGTGGTGCAGGTTATCTACAGAGCATGAGCACAGAGCTGTCGACCAAGTATCCTAATCTGTATGAGTCTTGGATTCAGCCCCACAATCATCAAATTCTGACATGATGACTTATGGGGATTCCTGGTTCGAAGTAGTCCCTATGCTGGTTGAATGCATCTTCCCGAGGCAAGAGAGTTAACTGACTTTAAAGGTCCAGTTTCCACCCTTGCCCGAACTAGGCTGGTATTATGGAGTTACATTTTGGCTGGACTAACGAGTCTCAGCAAAGTCCAATCAAATTCGTGCACTGAAATCGAAATCAGGTTCGCAAACTGTCGTGCAGATTTCAGTCGATTGCAGGATTTGCAAAGCATGTACACCGCCAACTCAATGTCAGCAGATATTTTTTTCACATCTTTTTATGTTTTTAATCGAGGTGCTCACGTGATTTGATGCATTTCGCGATGTAAGACCCGTTTTATCACAATGTAGATCTTGATTATCGATGAGATCGTCCTGACATGGCGCCACCATTTTGTGTGAAGCAAACGCAAGTGATGCGAGAGGTGGAATCTAATTGGTCCATAGGAGAGGCTTAGAGGGGACATAACTTGTAAACGCCACTTGTTGGGCTACGATCGAGCCCAGTTATTCCAGCCTAGTTCGGCAAGGGTGGAAACTGGACTTTTAAAGTCAGTTAACTCTCTTGCCTCGGGAAGATGGGTTGAATGAGGCGACTTAGTCGGGTGGTCAGGCTCGGAGACTTGGTTCCTCATAACATCAGTTACTGGAATTGTCTGGTCCAGACTTAGTTATTTTGCATGGGATAGAAACAAATAACTCCATTTAAACTGAAAAGGAGCCATCGTGTGAGATGAGAGATTCTGAACCAGAGGAAAATGTAAACATGGCTCATATAGGGCATGTGTGTTACAGAAAGGGCTGGATATGTGATATGCTTGTTTAATGCTGCACTCAGCAATATTCCCGCTATATGACAGCAGTTTGTAAATATTTGAGTCTGGATCAGACAATCCAGTGATTGATATCATGAGCATCGATCCATGTAATTGGGATATGATGACATGCATCAACCAAGTCGGTGAGCCTGACCACCCGATCCCGTTAGTCGCCTCTTACAAGCATAGTTGCCTTTTAGGGCAAGCATGGGTTGCTGAAGACCCATTCTACTCCGGATCTTCACGGGGTCGGAAAATGATATGGTTCAGGGATAGTGAGACGTAGTAGGTGACTGAGTATTTGTGCTAAATGTTTCAGAGATATGGTAGTCACATCTGAATGCTCTTAATGCTATATTCTGAGCATGACTCACATCAAGACCTATGCCCGTCTCAAGCCAAGCAGCGCCCTCTATGACGAGTATGATGTGACGCCCACCACATTACAAATACGGACTCCGGAGATATTTCGGGACTATGGCTCTCCAGGAAAGTTCCGGGCAACAGTTCGTCATGAGTACTACTTTGACAGAGTCTTTGATGTCAGTGACACACAAGAAAATGTGTTTGATGGAGTTGCCCGAGAAATTATTAATGGTGAGTGTGTGATGCATATTATGAAAATTACTGCAGTCAAGTCTAATTTTAAATTTTTACCAAGAGTTTGGATGGGCAAAAGACCATAACAAGTTCTTTGTTGGGTTAGTAAGGCCTATGAGGTGATGGTGTTAGTAAGGCCTACACTGGGTTGGTTGGTAAGGCCTCTACAGTGTGGCACTGTTGGTAAGGCCCACAGTGCGGTGGGGTTAGTAAGGCCTCCAGTGTGGTGGGGTTAGTAAGGCCTCCAGCATTTTTATGGGGTTAGTAAGGCCTCCAGTGTGATGGGGTTAGTAAGGCCTACAGTTTGATGGGCTTAAGAAGGCCTCCAGTGTGATGGTGTTAGTAAGGCCTACAGTGTGGTGGGGTTAGTAAGGGCTACAGTGTGATGGGGTTAGTAAGGCCTACAGTGTGGTGGGGTTAGTAAGGCCTCCAGCATAGTGGGGTGAGTATGGCATACAGTGTGAGTGGGTTAGTAAGGCCTCAGCATTGTGGTTGGTTAGTAAGGCCTCCAGTGTGATGGGGTTAGTAAGGCCTACAGTGTGGTGGGGTTAGTAAGGCCTACAGTGCGGTGGGGTTAGTAAGGCCTACAGTGTGGTGGGGTTGGTAAGGCCTACAGTGTGGTGGGGTTAGTAAGGCCTACAGTGTGGTGGGGTGAGTAAGGCCTACGGTGTGGTGGGGTTAGTAAGGCCTACAGTGTGGTTGGGTTAGTAAGGCCTACAGTGTGGTGTGGTTAGTAAGTCCTCCTGCATAGTGGGGTCCGTAAGGCCTACAGTGTGGTGGGGTTAGTAAGGTCTACAGTGTGGTGTGGTTAGTAAGTCCTCCTGCATAGTTGGGTTTCGTAAGGCCTACAGTTGTCGGGTTAGTAAGGCCTACAGTGTGGTGTGGTTAGTAAGTCCTCCTGCATAGTGGGGTTCGTAAGGCCTACTGTGTGGTGGGGTTAGTAAGGCCTACAGTGTGGTGTGGTTAGTAAGGCCTACAGTGTGGTGTGGTTAGTAAGTCCTCTTGCATGGTGGGGTTCGTAAGGCCTACAGTGTGGTGGGGTTAGTAAGGCCTACATTGTAATGGGGTTAGTAAGGCCTATAGTGTGGTGTGGTTAGTAAGTCCTCCTGCATAGTGGGGTTAGTAAGGCCTACAGTGTGGTGTGGTTTGTAAGGCCTCTTGCATAGTGGGGTTTGTAAGGCCTACAGTGTGGTGGGGTTAGTAAGGCCTACAGTGTGATGGGGTTAGTAAGGCCTACAGTGTGGTGGGGTTTGTAAGGCCTACAGTGTGGTGGGGTTAGTAAGGCCTACAGTGTGATGGGGTTCGTAAGGCCTACAGTGTGGTGGGGTTAGTAAGGCCTACAGTGTGGTGGGGTTAGTAAGTCCTCTTGCATAGTGGGGATTGTAAGGCCTACAGTGCTATTTGGGTTAGTAAGGCCTATAGTGTGGTGGTCTTAGCAAGGCCTACAGTGTGGTGGGGTTAGTAAGGCCTACAGTGTGATGGGGTTAGTAAGGCCTATAGTGTGGTGGGGTTAGTAAGGCCTACAGTGGGATGGGGTGAGTAAGGATGTTGAGGCAGTACCAGTGGTAAACCAAGGAAGTGGAATGAGAATGATGGTTAGTCTGAGAACCCTGGACACTGGGATGCTTGGATACTGGGTTAGAATATGGCCCAGCAGGCTGTGCTATGGACAAGAGATGACTTACGGATTGGTGGTCAGGCTCAGTGAAAATACCCAGTACCATGGGAAGTTGCTCATAATACCAGTCACTGGTTTGTCTGACCCATTCACTCACAGACCACAATCATACAACTGGAATACTGCTTTTTCATTCTATCCTTACAGGTAATAAAAGTGTGTTCTGTTGTTGTGGCTGAGGGGCGGTAGGGTAGCTGAAGACCAGGGTTTCGAGTCCCGACATGGGTACAATGTGTGAAGCCCATCTCTTGTGTCCCCCCGCGTGATTTTGCCGGAATATTGGTAAAAGCGGCGTAAAACCATACCTACTCACCTGTGGCTGCACATGCTGTGATGTGCTTGCAGGTTTCCTCAATGGCTACAATGGCACCATGTTTGCATACGGCCAGACCGGGACCGGGAAAACATACACTGTGGAGGGGAGTGCCAGGAAATACAGCGACAGGGGACTGGCGCCAAGGTGAGACTCTACAGGACAAGTCCTCTACTATATACCAACAAACAGTTAGGGATCATGAACAGTTTTGGGGATATATTTATGAAGTGTGTGCTCAGTCTTCACTACAAAAACATATAACCCCAAAATCTTCATGGTCCTTAACTTTTTATGTTCAGTATATTTACTTTGTAATGGTAATAAAGTCAGAAAATGTCTTTGTTTTAGTCAGAATTTCTGATTTCTGTGATCAACTTTCGAAAGTCTGACTATCAGTGTATACGAAGGGAACAATATGAATCTGTGTAACTAGACTTTCTCTGTTCTGTTTGTCTGCTATGTCGTATCAAGGTGAGATGAAATGGGGTTTAACACTGCATTCAAGATTATTGTGCTTAAATAGCAACGTGTATGGCTGCATGTACTTGTTCCAACTTCTGTCGGGATTGTAGTGCTAGCCCAGTGAGATAGCAGTGAGTTTGACATTGATACCCCAACTCGGACACATTATTCTGACCGGTCCTCATTTTATTCCCTTAATGCCGATTGCCAGACAGGGTAACAAGAAGTACCATCTTTGAATGTCCTTTGGTAACTTAGACATGGTCCTGTTCTCCCAGGAGTTCTCCAACACTTCAGCATAGCACCTTCTTTCAGCTGTGTTATTATCCCAGCCATGAAGTAGGGTGACATATATAGGAACAGCATCCGTCCATCCTTCTGTCGTACATCCTTCCATCAGTCCCGCTTCCATCTTCCTGAGGCAAAAGAGTTAACTGACTGTACACATCCAGTTTCAATCCTTGCCAAACTAGGCTGGAATGTTTGGGCTTGATCGTAGTGCAGTGCAGCTTACGAACCAGATGTTGATTTCATTCGACTCATTAGTCCAGCTAAGATATAACTCCCTAATTCCAGCCTAATTTGGCAAGGGCGAAAGCTGGAATTTTACAGACAGTTAAATACCTTGCCTCAGGAAGATGTTCCGCTTCTCAATGGGGACAAGTTTTCTCAAAAACTATTTAAGTTGAGAAATGAAATTTTACACACTGATATTACTGGTCATGATCTCACATGAGTTAAAACTTTGTGTCTTAAGTTTATTTAAAATCCTTGATTCTGATTGGTCTGTCAGAGGATACAAATCACACTGAGGACCTCTGATTGAAATTTAACACACAAAAGTTCTTCACATTGATGGATAAAAAGATAAAATTTGAGAAATTATTACAACCTTTTAACAAGTCTGACAATCCAGTGATATCTTGTTTCTCCAGAGCCCTGTCCATGATCTACAAGAGTCTGGAGCAAAGATCGGATGAGGAGATCACTGCCCACATCTCCTATATGGAGATATATCAAGAAGTGGCCTATGACCTACTGAATCCAGGTGCTCGAACCTTCTCCCCGGTCACACCACTACCCAAGGTAGGTCACACATTCTCCCCCTCACACCACTACCCAAGGTAAGTCACACTTTCTCCCCACACACACCACTACCCAAGGTAAGTCATTCATTATATCCACTCACACCACTACCCAAGGTAGGTCACACATTCTCCCCACTCACACCACTACCCAATGTAGGTCACACATTCTCCCCAATCACACCACTACCCAAGGTAGGTCACACATTCTCCCCACTCACACCACTACCCAATGTAGGTCACACATTCTCCCCACTCACACCACTACCCAAGGTAGGTCACACATTCTCCCCGGTCACACCACTACCCAAGGTAGGTCACACATTCTCCCCACTCACACCACTACCCAATGTAGGTCACACATTCTCCCCCTCACACCACTACCGAAGGTACCCCACACATTCTCCCCTCACACCACTACCTAAGGTACCCCACACATTCTCCCCGGTCAAACCACTACCCAATGTAGGTCACACCACTACCCAAGGTAGGTCACACATTCTCCCCGGTCACACATTCTCCCCGGTCACACCACTACCCAAGGTAGGTCACACATTCTCCCCAATCACACCACTACCCAAGGTAGGTCACACATTCTCCCCACTCATACCACTACCCAAGGTAGGTCACACATTCTCCCCAATCACACCACTACCCAATGTAGGTCACACATTCTCCCCTCACACCACTACCCAATGTAGGTCACACATTCTCCACGGTCACACCACTACCCAAGGTAAGTCATTCATTATCCCCACTCATACCACTACCCAAGGTAGGTCACACATTCTCCCCACTCACACCACTACCCAATGTAGGTCACACATTCTCCCCACTCACACCACTACCCAAGGTAGGTCACACATTCTCCCCAATCACACCACTACCCAAGGTAGGTCACACATTCTCCCCACTCATACCACTACCCAAGGTAGGTCACACATTCTCCCCAATCACACCACTACCGAAGGTACCCCACACATTCTCCCCAATCACACCACTACCCAAGGTAGGTCACACATTCTCCGCTCACACCACTACCCAAGGTAGGTCACACATTCTCCCTTCACACAACTACCCAAGGTAGGCCACACATTCTCTTTTCTCATTCTTCCCACTTTGCACCTGAACAAGTTGAATCATTGATCCTGAGTTATCTCCCTTGCTCTATGTACATGTCGCTGTGACTATGTAATATTGACAGAGGGCATGCATACTTCTGACTTAGATACATTGATAAAACTGACCCCTGTAGCATATTACATACTGGCGTAGTCAGCTTGTCTGTCCATCCATTTATCTGTCTGTCTGTCTGTCTGTCTGTACTAATTTTTGGGTCAGGATCATATCTCTAAAACTAATAGGTATTCTTTCATGAACTTTATACCCCAAAAATTAAAAACAAACAGATTCTGGTAAAAAAACGTAAAGTGTGCATGAAAAGACACTAAACTGCTAAAGGACAATGTTGATAATAAGGAACACCAGATGGCGCCGCAATTTGTAAAACATTCCAGAGTTTAATCAGCTTGTTCCGTCGTATATGTCATAACTGCATGCTGAGGTGCACAATGTATGACATCATTCCTCGTGCACCCACCGTCTGTCTGCATGTGTGTACAGACGTGTGTGTGTTCGTGCATGTGTGTGTGCATGTGTGTGTGTGTATGTGAGTTCATCAATTCCTCTTGACTGTAGCTTACTGTCATCCTCATCAATTTTCTTAACCTCAAGTTAATATCTACAGACTTGTGTATTTTATCAAAAACCCTCTGATTTATCAGTAACTGGGATTAATGAATGTCCTGTTAATTGAATTAAGTACAGCTAATTCATTGGAAAAAAGCCTGAATCATGACCGTTGAAATAGTCTTCACACATTAAAACACAACTTGAGGACCCAGTACATGACTGTAATACCGATAATTTGTTGATTATTATTATTACTTAAGAGGAGTGGGGGTGGTTGCGTCTGTTTTGGTGATGGGAGCAGTTGCTATATGTAAGATAAAACACTTACCCTCTGGTTTTTATGAGATTTAAAACCTGAATCCAAGGGATAAAACCGAGGTGAAGTGTTTTATCTAACTTATAAACCAAAAAAAGAAACTTAAAACAACATTTATCAACATTTTCATGTTTCAAACATACTTTCCATGAACCTAAGGAAACGGGCGTAAAATATCTGTAGCTGGCGTGCAGGTACTTGAAAAAGACATTCTTAAAAGCATTGTGATTTATCAGCACCTCTGAAGCCTGTTGGTACACTCACTGGACCACAGATACGAAGGCTGCGTGTTCGATCCACAGGAATATAAAGAAAACATTTGTCATTTGATTTTACTTTTCATAATATTGTGTTCAAATGCAAAATAAATTTCAAGCGAGAAACATTCATGTTACAAAATAAACGGAAGTTGTATTAATAAAGTCCTGGGGACTGTATAACATCCCTATTTATGAGATTTAACCCGACAGGAAAACGATAGGAGGACATCACTGGAGGTTTATTATACTGATGAATATGTTGCTGCAACAGCTGGGTTGTCATGTATTGATATATAGGATGTTGCACCTGAACATGTTATAACTGCAGGTGAGATGGGGTTTAATGTTCACCCATCCTTGTTTTATCCCCTTAATGCTGAGTCCAAGACAAGTACCATCTTTCAACGTCTTTTGGTATGGTGCGGCCAGGGGTGTTGCGCAGTGGAACTGAATATTTTTTAGCGTGGTTTAACTTAAATGAAAACTAATCTTAAATTTGTATGACTTCCCTATTTAAATGAAACAAGGAACTCAACGTGATAACCTATTAAAAACTATGAAGATCTATAAGGAACTAAACGTGATTACCTGTTATTATGTGAAGGAAAGATGAATAAACCTCAAATGAAAGAAACTAAAAATCTAGAACTTATGCTAATTCTAACAGTTACTGTATGCTTATGTGTTGGTTACTCCTACGGGAGTCTTAACACTGTCTAACGCTTAAAACTAACATGACTGCACATGAAGCGCAATCTATAAGCTCCAGGTGCCTTTTTGAGCACATTTTTTATGAACAAGGGGATCGAACCAATGATCTTCACTCTCCGTTCAGATGCTTTATACTTTAGACTGTAGATTTGTATGTAAAGTCATTGGAAGATTTATTTGAGCTGAACTATTCCTTCTTCCACCTGGTGTTTGTGTGTGCTTTGACATCTTCCCTAGGCAAGAGAGTTAACTGACTTTAAAATTCCAGTTTCCACCCTTGCCGAACTTGGCTGGGATTCCTGGGTTCGATCGTAGCGCCACCAGTGGTTATTACGAGTTATGTCCCTTCTAAGCCTCTCCTATGGACCAATCAGATTCCATCACTTGCATTTGTTTCAAACAAAACGGTGGCACCTAGTCAAGACAATATGTGCGATAATCAAGATCTATGTTGTGATAAAACGGGTCTTACTTTGCGAAGTGAATCAAATCACACGAGCACCTTCATTAAAAACATGAAAAGGTTTGGAAATTATCTGTTGACAACAAATTGGCGGTGCACATGTTTTGCAAATCCTGCAATCGACCGAAATCTGCGCGACAGTTTACGAACCAGATTTCAATTTCGTTGCTCGATTTTGATTGGACTATGCATAGACTCGTTAGTCCAGTCAAAATGTAACTCCATAATACCAGCCTAGTTCCGCAAGGGTGGAAACTGGACTTTTATAGTCAGTTAACTCCCTTGCCTCGGGAAGATGGTCCTTTGATGGCCACATGTACTGTAATCATGTGGCTAATATGACAGTGACTGAACAAAATACTGTCCACCACCCTGAATTTAGGAACAAGCCTAGCACTGAATGCTAAATACAGTTCAACTGAGACAATAAAGATTTATAGAAATCTATCAATCCATTCTGAATTAATGATGCAATTCCATTTTTTTTTAAAAGAGTTTGCAACAAGGTTGGTGCATACTACCATGTGGTGATTGAACATTTTGAGATGTTTTTGTTACCAAAGATTATATTCGCAAATAGCAAGAACAAATTCACCTGAAGACCCATTGTTTGAATAATGTCAACAGCTAAATTTCACCTGATACATATACTATTTTATTCACAGTGTCATTGATCATACCATGAGGAATGCCCTTGTAGAAATATGATGTAGCACTTTTTCAAACACAGTTTCAAAGGCAGATTTTGTTAACAAGTAAAATTGGAATGTATAACAAGGGGTAAAAGAGTACAGAGTTGGTAGCATTTACTAGGTATACTACTCAACTTTTGAGAAGGATATAGGGAGTATCCAGGTGTGCGTCTGAATGTGATTGTTTGAATGTGTTGTCATGCAAATAGTATTCAATAATACCATGAAACTAAAGCATGTGCAACTTCGATTCAAGTTGATGAAACTTAAGTACACAGGTGAATAAGTTGGTGTCTCGCTACATGAACAGTCTGAAATAGCTAGTATCCCTATCAGGGGGCACGGGGGCCCAGTCGTCTAAGGCGCCACAATTCACTGTGCAGAGTTGCGTCCCTTGGACACGCCAGAAAACTATGATTGTGGGTTCGAATCCTGGTTCGCCCCGATTATGTTTCTAGGTTTGTCAGCACCATACCCATGCTCATGGGTTTCACCGAAGTGGTAAACATCTGAGACCTGCATCATTTCGGGCTTTCCTCCCACATTAAGCTGACACGCCGTGATATAACTGGAATACTGTTAAAAGCGGTGTTAAACCAAACTCCCTCACTCACTAGTATCCCTATCAAATGTTGAGTAGTGTATTATATCTTGAAATACTTACGGAAGTCTGATAATCTCCCCCTCCCTGAGCGGCAAACCCCATGCAAGTACTCCAGTGTTGCCGAGATTCGAGTCCACTGGCCCAGCTCTCACTGGTGTGAAGGGAGGTCATACTGCTGTTATGACCTGTGGGTAATCAGCTATAACTGACAGTTGATGCTCCATTGTTGCTGGGCTCTGTGTTGTTTATCAGCTTGTTCTCACTGGGATTAATTCTTCCTGAAGCAGTTGTGTGGACAGTGCTATATGTTTACAGTTCCATGTGGTAGAGACTTTCTTTTCTTTTCTTTATTTCTTGTAAGTATTTCCTTTTTTTGCTGATCTAGGATGTTGATGTAATAGTTTATTTTGAGGGCCATTGAATTAACTTAACTGATCAAGAAATATATTTGCCTTTCTTGTTTGTATGGAATCTGAACAAACTCAGCCTTTTAAATTTGACCTGAACATCAGCCTTTGGAATAGTCAGTTAACTTATTGTATGTATCTTGATTCTGTATTCTTTCAATGCAACATTTTGGAACCCGCAAGTGACACCCTTGATAAATTTACCAGCGTGTGAACCGAAACATAACATTGAGAGAATAATGAAGTTGAACTCCATAAGACAACTCTTTAGGGAGAGGGCAATCTTAGTTGGAAGAACTTGTTCCCCAATCCCGTGAATAAATATGTTTAAATCAAATCAGACATGTCTGTCATCATTGATACTACACTACAATGGCTAAGGTGCCACTTTGAATTCTTGAGTCTGTGACACATAGTGTAAAAACATACTGACAAGTTAGCAGAATTTCTGTATGTCAAAGATTATCAGGTAGTGAGGCTGCTTAAACAAGTTTACAAGTACTTAGAAAATTTAAAGGTGAAAGATTTAAGTTGCTTTGCGACGAAGTTGAAGTGGTTTTTGTAGACAATATCTGAAATAGACATATTTTACCCATATTAGACTTAACCATTGTTTCACTGACTTAACGTACTAGTTAGGAAGGGTTGTATTGTTTTTGATATTCTATGATTTAAGGATTAACAAATTCCCAAATGTGGAATAAATTCATTTTCTTAAAAACGTGTAAGGGGAGTAAACGTTGGTCACATTTCTTTAATTTAATATTTAATATTTAAGTTTAGATCAATATGAACATTAATTTGAAGTAATTTTCATCCTTAGTTTATCAGCATCATACCTACGCATGCTCGCTCTCACTCACTCGCTCGCTCTCACTCACTCACTCACTCACTCACTCACTCACTCACTCACTCACTCACTCACTTAGTGCTTAAAGTGTTGGTCCTTCAAGGAGAAATCTTGACCAGGTTCAATTCCAAGCATGGGAACAATGTGTGAAGTGGTATAATGTTAAAAGTAAACCCAACTAACTCACTCACTCTGGCTGCTTCAGGTTGGAGTGGCAGAGGGTGCAGGAGGATCATGTCTGCTGAGAAATCTGTCTGTCCATCTCGCGGCTAGTGAAGAGGTCGCCCAGAGTCTGCTGCTACAAGGTCAGGCGAACAGAAGGGTCGCAGAGACACCAGTCAACCAAAGGTCATCAAGGTCACATGCAGTTTTCTCCATCTATCTCACCGCTAAACGGCCCGACTCCGATGTCATCGTCAGGTAGGTTCAGTTCCATCACACTACAATGTATCACAACACCTTTTTATTCTTCTGCTGCAACATTTGTAGGTAATATTACAGGTAGTTATTAAATTTTTCAGGATTTATCTTATAAACAGTCCAAAGCTTATTGTGAGTGAGCAGTTTCTGTTTTGGCTGTACTGTATTCAACGTAATAAGCGCCCCGCTCTGATAAGTCACACGGCGATATTTGCTAATGTAATTGCTAGTGAACAATCCCAATTAGCACCCTTTTCAATTGATCAATGTACACAAGACTTATTTATTCGTGTATGATACGCACTCGTGTGTTATATGCACCCTTAATTATGGGCAATTCAATTCTCGAAAATATATCTATTGTGTATAATACGCACAGATTCTTCTTTTATATAATTTTAGTCTGTCAGCATAAACCAAAAAAATTGTTTTCAACTCTGCCCCCTATTTCTAGTTTTGAGATCGCCCTGGGTGCTTATTATGTTGAATATGGTATATGTTTTTGGTAGTCCCAGTGTCCCAAGATGCTCAGAAGTTTTTTAGGGTCTCTTAGATGAATATTGGGTCAGGAAAGTGAGTAAATATATATTTTTCTGAATCCATGGTTTATTTAAGAAATAAATGACTCGTGGTCATTGTTTGTCGTACAATAAAACACTGCAGGGAGAATAAACCTTGAGTCATATATTTCTTTTATGAGATGTCAACATTATGTACAGCCTCTTTAAGGATTATGATAAATTGTACAAACCTTAAAAATATTTACCTGTATTTAAATTTTAATACTGGCTCAATTGAATCCGACCTCATCAATGTAAGTGCATAATACACGCATACAATGAGCTATGATTCTATTTCACAATACGAAAAGGTTATCGTAAGCATATAACACTGAAAGAAGCATGTCAGCAAATCCGTACTGAAGTACACAAGTTACTCCTATTATTACACAATCTGGCCATAAAAATGTTCATTCTGTATCTGTACTTACGTTGTGATCCATTACAAATTACTTTTCTGCAGGATTTCATTCAATTTTGTTTACATTAATTTTGGCAAAATCGTGTATGATCTGATTGGCAAATCACATCAACTCACCATGAACTCGCCTTGAAATGAACATTAGTTGTTAGAGATACAAAGTCTTCAGTCTTCCTATCAATTTTTCGTTTCAGTTATAATATTGGCCATGACATGAAGTGTATTTTAAACTAAATCACCCATAGAAAGGGGAGAAAATCCTGAACGCTATTTACAGCTTATTTTACAGCTTATTTTACGAGACAAATACATATGTAATCTTATTATCTGCGTATGAAACATTGTCTGCCATACAGTACACAAATACCATTGAATTTGTAAATCATCATATCTGGTGATGTTTTATAAATAAATGCATGTTTCCTTTGACCAAATTTACAAACGGCAAAACAAGCACACAACTATTGCCGCCATGACCATAACATATAACACGAATTGTGCACTACATCAGTGCGCAAGTAAAGGGAAGTAACTACACGCTATGTTGGATTGTGTTGTTTTTAAGTATTGTAGCATTTCACTGCCGGGGTTGCGTGTGTTTAAGACGTGGAATATTTAAGGATTATTTTTTTTGAAAATGGAAATAAAAACGAAACATGTGGCGGACTTTGTGATGCGGCAGTGCATGAGAACAAAGAGTATTTTCTATTTTTTAGCCTACCCATTACCCTGGTAGATCAATAGTATTTCCTACTTCAGATTATTCCTGCATATCTCTAGGGTTATTGGATGATGTTTGGGAAAATCAGATGACCTCTCACCCTGTGACAGCTTCAGGAAGCTACTGCATTTCAATTGATCCGAGGATACAAGTATGGGCTTGTGCTCTGTCATTTATATATGATATAAAAGTCCAGTTTCCACCCTTGCCGAACAAGGTTCGTGAACAACATGGCAACTGCTGTGCACATTTTGCTTGATTGCAGGATTTGCAGAGCATGATTGTGCACCATCGCCTGGTGTCGCCAGATATTTTCATGTTTTTAGTCAACTTGCTCAATGTAGGTTTCCCTGAATACCAGGTTGTTGAGGCTCTCACACTGTCTACCATGATGGAGCTAGCTAGGTCAGCGGTGGAAGTATGATGTGCACAATCCTTCATACGTAACTGGCATAAACTGGGCAACGCCATTTTGTTTGAAGCAATTGCAAGTGATATGAGAGGTAGAATCCGATTGGCCAATAGAAGGGACTTAGAAGGGACATAACACGATTGAGCCACCAAATTCCAGCCATGTCCACATGATCAGTAACACCACTGACTGCCTCATTGGTTCTTTCATATCTGTAGTTCAGTACACACAAAATCTTGTCTATTATGTTAGATATCCCTTCACTTTTTCTATGCTAAATTTAAAAATTAAAAAAAATTGTGAAAATGTAAGGAATTAATGTGTTTATAGAAATGACAATGTTATTAACAGTACCGTATTCACCATAATCCTTGGTGCTCAGAAAATTGACAAAGGGAGGCATTTATTGAAACCAAAGACAGGTCAAATTTGTTGTCAGACTTTGAATGCTCATGAACAATTTAGTTCCATGTTAATGAAACTAAAATGTTTTTGATAATAGTTACAATCCAATTATCCTTGTGGTTATAGCGTTCGCTCGTCACGCTGTAGACCCGGGTTTGGTTTCCCACATGGATACAATGTGTGAAACCCATTTCTTGTGTCCCCTGCCGTGATGTTGCTGGAATATTGTTAAAAGAGGCGTAAAAGCATACTCACTCACTCATATAGAATGCACACACACACACACACACACACACACACACACACACACACACACACACACACACACACACACACACACACACACACACACACACACATCTGACATGATGAAGGAATGCAGCCCAACAAATGCTGGGGCCTTAGACAGCTGTACCTCTTGCCCCTATATGTTATAAAACATGGTAGAGTATCACATACAGTGCAACCTTGTTAGTCAGGACTCCTGTATTCCGGAAACCCCTCCCTCTGGACTATTGTGTTGTGAATCTTATATGGACATGACTGCAAACCCATAATCCATCATCCCGGAATTTGTTATTCCCGACATTTTCCCTTGTTAACCATATTTACCATGCTAACAGGGTTCCCTTGTATAATTCACATATCAATAGTCACCTGTCAGTGTTAATGATTCCATCGATGTCGCTAATCCAAAAGGTTACAGCAATTCTGTAGAACACACTGCAACAAGTTGACCCACACACTTACATCAATGACAGGATTTACAACAAGATCCCTAACTTTGAAGCTACTTTGATAGAGGGGACGATCCATTCATACAGGGATTTTCTTAACAATGTTGAAATGAACACACGGTAGCCCTTGTCAATGGCGAAAACAGCGACTGTCAATGCTAGGATTAAGACAGCAAGAGGGTAGTACAATACAGTTGTGTGAAATATACAACACTTCACACGATGTGATTTACGTGCATGCTTGATATTGACTGCTGCTCATACCTAGGAGGTGATCAGAAGGCCTATCCAGGCCTCCGTGTTAATCTCGTTTATATTATTATGTTATCTACTGCTATATCAGTCAGGGATGACACAGGTTTGATCGTTTGATCAAACTTTGGGGTCTACTTTCACGGTAAGAATGTTATTTGGATAGAAAAATTGTTTTGTTTAATTATTTAATTATTCTGGGTCTGAGTCTTATGCTTATTTAAAAGAAATATATATTTATTAAGTTCTTATATTTTATTACACAGAATTTGACATAAATTCAGCTGAATATTGTACAATGTTCTGTTTTTTTCCAATGTGTTTAAATATAAAAACATAGCAAGTGTTTTGTGAAGGATAATTACTTGCACTCAAGGTTTATAGGTATTAATGCTTTTTGTAGCAAAAATGAAATTCATCGTCAGTTAATTTTGCCTTAGGGACAAATAAAGAACTTGCATTGAATAAGCTTTAGGAATGTGTGAATAAGCAAGAATGTCCAGACAGAGAGTTAATATATCATGGAGAATGCTTGGTGTACTGAAGTATAACTTTATTATATTTCCACAGTGCATACAATTCGTAGCTCATTTAACCCCTTGTGCTACTCAAGGGATTTCAAATTACTGATAATTTTGTGTATCACTGTTTTGATAGGCTTTGCAAATGTTTTCAGTATTTTTAGTCAAGGGGTTCCTCTAGGTCTTCTGCTATCATCTATGGACCCCCTAAATCTTTGACTCTGCACATTAGGGTTATGACAAGGACACCATTACTTTCATGCTAAATTTCAAACACTGATTTGTATGCAGTTAAATTTGTTCAACAATAACTGACAAAGTTTTCTATATCATTTCTTTTATTAAGAAGGCTTCAAATACAATACAATGACATTTATCACTGTCATCGTATTAAAGCTCATGTTTCACACAATGAATATAGTCTCATGTGACTTGGTATATTTTATCACTTTTTAATGTTAATCTTCTAATGGAATCCTGCATTGTACAAGTTCATGTCGTAACATGACATACGTGTCATTATGGGTATTTATTTGTGTGATATAGAGTCCATCATAATAAAAGATATGTATTATGTTTTTTCATAGCCAGGAATGCCTAATAAGGTTATCTGATATCAGACTAGAATCATGAAGGGGTAATTGCCCAGAATTAATTCCCCTATTTTTCCGTCTGCCAAGGATTAACATGGTTGGTTAGCTACGAGATTCATCGAGTCGAGAAAACGTTGTACCCTTATCTATGTCTATTCATCCACTGGGGACATATCTGTCAAAGACATTGAAAAGGATTATCCTACGTTTCATCTGATTTGAATAAAGCTTCTGCTACACACTGTAGTCTATTCTCCTAGCCATGTTTTATTGTTAAAACATTATTTATATGACTTTTTAAGGTCATATTTTTTACAGCGTGTATTTTTCCATATTTCAGCCAACCAGAGCTTAGCATACATGACATTATTGCATGTATTTATCCTCTAGTCTTGTCAGTATAGGAGACCCTGGTTATACTGTATGTCTGTCATATGCTACTCAAATAAGTGAAGGACTACCATGCCATGACAGATTAACTGTAGTAATTGTGAAAGAATTGAGTGGTCCTTAACTTCTTGTAGTAGTATATATTGAGCGGGATGTCTTATGTTGGGGTGCTCCCATTGTTACAGTAATAAGCAAATACAGTGATTCCTCGACTTAACGCTCCTCGATGTACCCACCCCTACTCCGGATGCACCGCGGGGTAAACCTTAGCTCCCAAAAAAGTATGAAGAATGTCCCTTAAAAGCGTGTTAATGCAAATAAAGTGACAAATAATAAACTGATGAGATTTAATTCCCAGTCGAATGCGAAATAAGATCATGTATAGAAGTTTGCTGGTTTGTTTTCAGACTATTTAGGTACCGTATTTGACGTAATAAGCCCCACGCTCTAATAAGCGCCCACGTCGATATTTGCTAATATACTGGCTAGTGAACAATCCAAATTAGCACCCATTACGATTGATCAAGGTACACAAGACTTATTTATTCGTGTAAAATACACACTCATGTGTAAAAGGCACCCTTAATTATGGGCAATTAAATTCTGGAAATTTATCTTTCAACTCTGTTTTTTTTCACCAAAATAATATTTTAATAAGAGCCCCCTATTTCTTATTTTGAGAGCGTCCTAGGTGCTTATTACGTCGAATACATTTTAAAAAAAATTTACTGGTTTGGTGCACATTCTATTGTGCTAGATGCACTTGTTAACTACAGTGCCAAATTCACTCTCTGCCATACAGGCATGTAGTAAAGTCACTTACATCGTTATCAGTTTCCCATGGAGGTATGATTAAGATCATTACATAATTAACACAAGAAAAGATTAAACATTACTACATCATTATCCCCAATTATCCCCAGCCATGAATGGGAGGGAATGGGAGGGAATGGGTGCTGTCCCCATCCATCGTCTTTGCTTCCACCACATTTTGTTTCTGGATCATGTCTTAGCGACTGTTCAGTACTCATTGATCCTACTTTGCACAGATATCAGTTTATCAATGAGTTGGTGTCCTATGCTGCTATGGAATTTTGGAAAGTTTTATGTTTCTGGTTTCCATGACAACAAATTGGTTCAAATGGAGCATAACTTAGGGACTGTACAATATTTCTCGATCAAACTTTGCACAGATATCTACGGAAGGGCCACAGTGAAATTTTGTTGTTGTTGTCTAAGTATCCCCTTCGAGGACTTATCATCTCCTACGTAGGACTTAGTATCTTCTTCGTAGGACTTAGTATCTTCTTCGTAGGACTTACTATCTCCTACATAGGACTTACTATCTTTTACGTAGGACTTAGTATGGCCTAGAATCACTATCTCCGAAGTAGGACTTAGTATCTTCTTCGTAGGACTTAGTATCTCCTACATAGGACTTGCTATCTTTTACGTAGGACTTAGTATGGCCTAGAATCACTATCTCCGAAGTAGGACTTAGTATCTCCTACGTAGGACTTATTATGTCCTACATAGGACTTATTATGTCCTACGTAGGACTTCCTATTTCTTACGTAGGACTTCCTATTTCCTATGTAGGAGATACTAAATCCTACGTAGGAGATAGTTATTCCAGTCCATACTAAGGAGATAGTAAGGAGGTGATAGTAAGTCCTACGTAGGAGATACTAAGTCCTACGTAGAAGATATTAAGTCCTACATGGGAGATAATAAGTCCTACGTAGGAGATAATATGTCATATGTAGGAGATACTTAGACCAAAAAAAATTTCACCGTGGCCCTACTACGCTTCCGTAGATATCAGTCCAGCAATAAACTGGTGTCTTTAACTATTTAGGAATTTTGGACTTGTGGTAGTTGTTATTTCGTTATCCATAACAGCCAATTAGACTAAGGTTCAAATGAGGGTGTCATTTTTTACTGGAGCATAACAAAGAACGTTCAATATTTCTTTATCAAATTTTGCCCCGATATCAGCTATCAATAAACTGGTGGCCATGCAGGTGCTTGTGTGCTTCTGAGTATTGGAGTGGATCATGTAGGATTACAGCCATGCCCTGTAGTCGCCAAGGGATCAACATGCTCGGGTTGCTGGGTAGTACACATATGTACAGACAGCAGTGATGATCACTAGCACACCTTCTCAAGAGCAGCTGTCTGGGTGATACATCAGGGTTATACCACATGTGTAGTGACAGGGTTCATGCTTCTGTTAAGAAAAGGGACAAGGGTGTCCAGGTTGTTAAACTTGCCAACATTCATGATGTAGAGTTGTGCCCCTTAGATATATCAGGATCCTTGGTTTGTAAGCACCATACAGGTTTCACGAAAGTGGTGATCTGTGTCATTTCACCCTTCCTCCCCTTTTAAGATGGCATGCCTTGATATAGCTGATAAATTGACTTACTTATGAAACTACCTGATCCTGACTGAATGGCAGAAGCAGTCTGTGTCAAATCTGTGAAAACTGAGGGATTTCTTGTGATTGGAGTGTTTAAATTCTTTAGACACTTTATGCACTCCCCCATTTGTGACTCTTAATTAGAGACTGATCAAGTCTGCCTAAACAGTCATAGTAAACAAATTAAATTGTTTAAAAGTGTCCTTGCTAATGCCATCTCATTTAAATCAGATCTAAGTTCTTGCTGCTACTAAACAGCGGGACATCCCATTAGGGGTCGCGTCAGATCAACCTTTCGCAAACTTTGACCGACCACTGAAAAAACTAACAAGAAGTCGACACCAGCCAATTAGAAAGCAACTTTCTCGAGCTTTACGGCAATTGTTTCAACCAGGCGACTTCTATTACAGAGTACGCTTGAAAAATATGTTGATACAGTTCTCGATTTAAATTTTGAAAACTGAACAAAGGAACATTCCGGAATGTCTAATATATGGTTGAGATCGTATGGCAGTGCTTTCCACCTATTGTGCAACGCTTCCTCCATTCAAATGTTTATCCCACGGAAGCGAGAGATAGACGATAATTTTGACAAAATTTGTCGTATGGGCCGTAACTGTCAATTGGATACCCTGTGTCAACGTTTTCGAAGTTGCATGATTAGAAAACACCTTCCGACTGTCACTTTCAAGATCTGGTAAGCGACGCTTTGATTGGTCGGATGAAAGGTCGCTCTGACGAGACCGGTAATGTCCTCAAATCTTTGTTTAGCGACAGCGAGAACTAAGATCTTATTTTAATGAGATTGTTGCTGATGTGAATAAAACTTTAGTTTTGTCTTTAAATGCTCTGCCACAGGGATTCAAGGGTGGAACAGATCCCCACATTTGTTGAAGGGCTGACTAAGCCATGGAGCTCAGTCTTCAGCTTTACAAAGCCAGTCGTGTGAAGCATTATGTCCTGTGCAGCTCAGCTAATGATAGTCCATAAAATAACAGTTATAGAAGTGATAGAAATTGGCATTAGTCCTATAGTCCTTGCCAAAGGGTTTTGCAATTTGCTATCATTATAAGGACTAGGAGACTATACATGTTTGACAGCTAGGAGGCACACAATGTTGTTGCACAGACTGTTGTGTGCTGAGTATGTATATGATCTGTTCTCGAATGTATTATTTTCTCAACTGTGTCATTGAGGTTGATTCTTTGTCATTGTGCATTATTGTGCATGTTGTGTGTCATTGCTGTCATTGCTTGTCAATATGTGTCATTGTCAATGTAGAACGTTGTGTGCCACTGTGTCATTTTATCCCTCCGGTTTAAAACACGGGGATATGTAGTGATCAGCTTGTCCGTCAGCAGAACTCCAAAACTGTTGTATATTTCTGGATGAAATTTGCTATACAGATCAGTCTAGTGGTGAACTGGTGCCTTTTGATGATTTGGGATTTTTTTTTTTTTTATTTTTTTGTTTTCATGACGACAGGTTGGACTTAACTCAACAGGATGGTAGTGATTGTTTCCGGAGTATTTAACTCCAAGAGTTTTGAACATTTCTTGATAAACTTGCATTACAGATCAGTCTATTGGTGAACTGGTGCCTTTGGATGATTTGGGATATTACAGCATTATGGCTTTCTTCCCTGAACTGAAGGTATCCAGTGGCAAGGAACCAAAAGTGGGGTAGAAGTAACTAAACCTCTTCTGAATTGCAGCAGACCGGGGGATATGTCATCTCCTGATGACTCTTGTTCGTCATTGTGTGTCATTGTTTGTCATTGTGTGTCATTGTTATCATTGTTATCATTGTGTCACTGTTTTTAATTGTGTGTTGTTTGTTATTGTGAGTCATTGTTTGTTATTGTGTGGATTGGTGTTCTTTCTACTTGAAATAGAAATTAACTATTTTTATGAAGCTTTTGCTTCAACATGTTTATGTATTGTCTGTGCAGGTCCAAGCTCCACCTGGTTGACCTAGCAGGGTCCGAGCGGGTGGCCAAGACGGGAGTGGACGGTCAGCAGCTGACCGAAGCCAAGTCCATCAACCTGTCACTCCATCACTTGGAGACTGTAATTATCTCCCTCCAGGCAGACAGCGGAATAGACAGACAGCGCACGGCACATTCACTCAGACAGTAAGTACCACAACTATCCGCCATAATCATCCACCATTATCATAAACCATAATAGTCCAACACAGCCATCATTCATGGTGTACCTCAATTATCAACCATTATCATCAGCCATGCTCATTTGCATCAGTCTTAATGTTAATGCCATTTCTTGTCACGTCCACATCAAGAGTCAAATGCAACATTCAGAACAGCAAGTAGGCCAAAGTAAATAGAGTTTGGTACATACTTGTGTAGTTGTTTTTGGCACTGCATTTATATATGTTATCATCATATCTACAGATATTTGTTGTCTCATTTTCTGCAGATGTAACTCCTCTTCTCAGCTGAGTCGGCCATACACTGCTGATGATGCTCGCTCCCCCAAACATGTCCCGTACAGGAACTCCTTGCTTACCATGGTCCTCCGGGACAGTCTGGGTAGGTCATTTACTGTGGTCCTCCGGGACAGTCTGGGTAGGTTGTTTACCATGTCCTCCGGGACCGTCTGGGTAGGTCATTTACTGTGGTCCTCCAGGACAGCCTCGGTAGGTTATTTGGCATGTCCTCTGGGACAGTGTGGGTAGGTCGTTTACTATGTCCTCCGTGACAGTCTGGGTAGGTCATTTACCATGTCCTCCGGGACAGTCTGGGTAGGTCGTTTAGCATGTCCTCCGGGACAGTCTAGGTAGGTCATTTACCATGTCCTCTGGCACAGTCTGGGTAGGTCCGGGACAGTCTGGGTAGGTCGTTTACTGTGGTCCTCCGGGACAGTCTGGGTAGGTCATTTACTGTGGTCCTCCGGGACAGTCTGGGGAGGTCGTTTACCATGTCCTCTGGGAGAGTCTGGGTAGGTCATTTACTGTGGTCCTCCGGGACAGACTCGATAGGTCGTTTACCATGTCCTCCAGGACAGTGTGGGTAGGTCGTTTAGCATGTCCTCCGGGACAGTCTGGGTAGGTCGTTTACCATGTCCTCCGGGACAGTCTGGGTAGGTCGTTTACCATGTCCTCCAGGACAGTAAGGGTAGGTCATTTACCATGTCCTCCTGGACAGTCTGGGTAGGTCGTTTACTGTGGTCCTCTCGGACAAACTGGGTAGGTCGTTTACCATGTCCTCCGGGACAGTCTGGGTAGGTCGTTTACTGTGGTCCTCAGGGACAGTCTCCGTAGATTGTTTACTGTGGTCCTCCGGGACAGTCTCAGTGGACGTTTCCTGTGGTCCTTGGGACAGTCTCAGTAGGTCGTTTAATGTGGTCCTCGGAACAATCTCAGTATGTCGTTTACTGTGGTCCTCCGGGACAATCTCAGTAGGTCCTTTACTGTAGTCCTCGGGACAATCTCAGTAGGTCGTTTACTGTGGTCCTCCGAAAAGTCTCAGTAGGTCGTTTACTGTGGTCCTCAGGACAGTCTCAGTAGGTCGCTTACTGTGGTCCCCGGGACAGTCCCGGTAGGTCGTTTACTGTGGTCCTCCGGGACAATCTCAGTAGGTCGTTTACTGTAGTCCTCGGGACAATCTCAGTAGGTCGTTTACTGTGGTCCTCCGAAAAGTCTCAGTAGGTCGTTTACTGTGGTCCTCAGGACAGTCTCAGTAGGTCGCTTACTGTGGTCCCCGGGACAGTCCCGGGAGGTCGTTAACTGTCGTCTTCCGGGACAGTCTGGGTAGGTCGTTTACCATGTCCTCCGGGACAGTATGGGTAGGTTGTTTAGCATGTCCTCTGGGACAGTCTGGGTAGGTCGTTTACTGTGGTCCTCCGGGACAGTCTGGCAGGTCATTCACTCAAAATGACAGAGTTTATGAGCCTATTTCTACATACACATAGTCCTGTTGCCATTTGGCAACCATTTGATTTGGTGGTCCCATATTTCAAAGTAAACAACGCGGCATGGGCTCGTTTCGTGCTTTAACACATATGTAGTGCATTATTTTTCACTTTCCAGCTGGACTATTGCTGATGTGATTTCGAGATGTTTTATGTTTTGGCACTGTATTACAGGAGGTAACTGTCAGACTGCCATGATTGCCACCATCTCCCTGGAGGTTCAGAATATTGGAGAATCTCTATCCACCTGCCGCTTTGCCCAGCGGGTGGCCTGTATCGCCAATCATGCTATGTGAGTAGATGCACAGAAAGAAAGTAGTTCTTTAAGGGATATTCCACTGAAAATTAACATTAATTGTACGAAAAGTAACAACACTAAGATCATGATTGCGACACCTTGCACATTCTCATGTAAACAATTATAAGACATATTCAGTGAGAAACTTCACATTTTCCAATTACCTGGAGGCCGCCATGTTAGGTCGACCTGTGATGCCATCAACCCACCAATGTGAACTTCAAAGATCAATGTCTTGTGTTAGGAGTTTGGGAGAGAGTTACCTCCCATGAACTTGAAACCTGGCAAAAAAACTCTGCAAGATTTATAGTCAGTTAACTCTCTTGCCTCAGGAAGATGATGCTTGCTGTAAAGAGCAACTATGCTTGTCATAAAAGGCGATTTACGGGATCGGGTGGTCAGGCTCGCTGACTTGGTTGATGCATGTCATCGTATCCCAATTGCATGGATCGATGCTTATGATCACTGGATTGTCTGGTCCACACTGGATTAGTTACAGATGCCGTCATATGGCTGGAATATTGCTGAGTGAGAGTCATTCCAGTTTCCTTATTTATGAACTTTGAGTAAGGATTCCAGCTCGAACATGAAAAACTATTAGTTTTCCAAAACAAGATGGCGTCCCTCACAAAGCCACAACCAGTTTTTGTTTTCAACCTGGAATCCTTATTCAAAGTTCACTTTCAACATATTTAAAGTGTATGTTTTGGTGGAAAGTGTTTTAGGAAGAGATTGGTATGAAGATATGGTGAATATCATCTGTAGTCAATAAGATGTAGAACAGCACTGTAAATCCTACAGTACACATTGGCCGACTTTTCTAATGAGATGATCCATAGACCCAAGTAGTGACATCTATTGAAGCTGTTATGGTAACTGCAGCTGAGGGTGGTATGTCTGCAGGGTTTTACATGAATTCGTTATATTTGTTCTTTTTCAACATAGTGAAGGTTCTAATGAGATCCGGCCATACCAAACAATGTCAAAGTTTAAATTTCTAGGTACGCATTTAATACTTTCTAACCAGTTGGAACACCAGTTTAGAAGATTGGTCCCCAACAACCTGTGCTTGTCTTAAGAAATGACCCAATGGAACTGCTGGTCAGGCTTGGTCTCTTGGTTGATTGCATGTCATCGTATCCCAATTGCGTAGGTTGATGCTCATGGGATCAATCACTGGATTGTCTGATTCAAACTCAGTTATTGACAGACTGCTGTCATTTAGCTGGAATAGTGCATTAAACAAACAATAATAAGTAATAATCCTTACACGTTAATAGTTTTGATTAGGAGGCTCAGACTTCAAGTCACTGATAATGTTTTTTCTTAAATTTCATGTAGAATGTTGAATGTTTTCTGTGACCTTTGGGACGCTGTTTAGGCTAAAAAAATAATATTCTTGTTCTCAGGCACCGCATGCATCATCATAAAGTCTGACTCATGTTTCATTTTTATTTCAATTTTTTTTTAAATATGTATACCAGTGAATCAGTAAATATTCTCGTCTTGAAAACATGACCCCGGCAGTGAAATGCTGCAATACTAAAACTAACGCGATCCAATATAGCGTGCAGTAACTTCCCTTTACGTGCACACTGCCTTACTGTGTATCTCAGGTTATTGTCATGGCGGCACTATTTATGTACTGTATAGCAGACAATGCTTCCTATGGAGAGATTAAGATTATTAGCTACATGTGTATTTGTAAAATAAGCCAGAAAAAAACAATCAGCAGTTCACACAATTTGATATCAAATCAAGGCTCATTGTATGCGTGTATTATGCACAAATACTGTACTCATCAAAGAATTCATTATGTCGGGAGGCCATATCCCAGGTTGATTTGACACAACTGTTTATTTGGCTACATACTAGTTTGAACAAGTAACAAAAAAACAAAAACACCTCCAATCCACACTATATTTTCAAAAAAACATTGCCTTAGAACCAATTCTTTTCTTTTTTTTAAGCATTATATATTTTGTGCATGTATTTAAGCAGGTTGCATTGACTTTTATGCTTTATGGTGTATTGACGTTTTGCTTGCAGGCGTAATGAGGAAATTGATGATCGAACTCTGATCAAGAGGCTGAAGAAGAGAGTAGCAGAACTGGAGGCGGAGATTGCCTTTATGAGATTGAACAAGGTTCGAACGCAGGATGTAGATACTTATAAATATTGTATAATTTTTAATATGAAATTAATCATAGTTTGCATTTTCCGTTGGGTGGGTGAATTGTCAATAAATGGAATCATATTTAGAATATATCATAAAGGCTTAGAAATTTGTTGATGACTTATTGGTTGTTCTGTGTCAGGAGACTGAGTGTACAGATGAAATGATGAGCAGCAAGCTGACTGATGAGGATAAAATACACTGTGCACGGGTAGTGCATGAATATCTCGGGGGCCGTCTCACTGACCCTGTCACAGCAGGTAGGTCACACACAGTGTAGTGCATGAATATCTAGGGGCCGCCTCACTGACCCTGTCACAGCAGGTAGGTCACACACAATGTAGTGCATGAATATCTCGGGGGCCGTCTCACTGACCCTGTCACAGCAGGTAGGTCACACACAGTGTAGTGCATGAATATCTAGGGGCCGCCTCACTGACCCTGTCACAGCAGTCACATGCAATGTAGTGCATGAATATCTCGGGGGCCGTCTCACTGACCCTGTCACAGCAGGTAGGTCACACACAGTGTAGTGCATGAATATCTCGGGGGCCGTCTCACTGACCCTGTCACAGCAGGTAGGTCACACACAATGTAGTGCATGAATATCTCGGGGGCCGTCTCACTGACCCTGTCACAGCAGGTAGGTCACACACAATGTAGTGCATGAATATCTCGGGGGCCGTCTCACTGACCCTGTCACAGCAGGTAGGTCACACAGTGTAGTGCATGAATATCTCGGGGGCCGTCTCACTGACCCTGTCACAGCAGGTAGGTCACACACAATGTAGTGCATGAATATCTCGGGGGCCGTCTCACTGACCCTGTCACAGCAGGTAGGTCACACACAATGTAGTGCATGAATATCTCGGGGGCCGTCTCACTGACCCTGTCACAGCAGGTAGGTCACACACAATGTAGTGCATGAATATCTCGGGGCCGTCTCACTGACCATGTCACAGCAGTCACATGCAATGTAGTGCATGAATATCTCGGGGCCGTCTCACTGACCCTGTCACAGCAGATAGGTCACACGCAATGTAGTGCATGAATATCTCGGGGGCCGTCTCACTGACTCTGTCACAGCAGTCACATGCAATGTAGTGCATGAATATCTCGGGGCCGTCTCACTGACCATGTCACAGCAGTCACATGCAATGTAGTGCATGAATATCTCGGGGCCGTCTCACTGACCATGTCACAGCAGTCACATGCAATGTAGTGCATGAATATCTCGGGGCCATCTCACTGACCCTGTCACAGCAGATAGGTCACACGCAATGTAGTGCATGAATATCTCGGGGGCCGTCTCACTGACCCTGTCACAGCAGTCACACTCAATGTAGTGCATGAATATCTCGGGGGCCGTCTCACTGACTCTGTCACAGCAGTCACATGCAATGTAGTGCATGTAGGAAGGTCACACGCTGGGACATACAGTAGCATTGTGATGGTATGTGGAGAAGCTTTACTTTCCAACACTGCAGTTTTCCGACACCTCCAACTCATCCGCCATTTTCTGTTTCATATTTTTCTTGGGAAATTGTGAGGGAGGTTAAAAAATTAATCACCCAGTATTATTACTAAAAATGGAGGTAACACTTAGCTATGCATTGATAATTTGATCAGTTGACACACCCCAAGGTTATGGTGACCCCCACCCACACTCAGAAATTATTTTCTCGCTTGTCTTGTTGTTCATGAATTTGGTTTGTAAAATCAGATTTCATTGGAATCATGGGAAATCATCAGCGTCATCTACATTCCAGGCATTACCGATCCCTACAAGTTCCGGGAATGTCTACGTCTGCTGAAGAAGATGGTGCTAAGCGGCTACTTCAAATCCGATTCCAGTTCTGGATCAAGAAGCAGTCCAGGAAAGGGTCCGAGGAACTTCAACGGAAGGACAGATGACAACTCAGTGCAGATTCTACGCATCGACCATGACAGCACCGACACTGGCAACATCACATACGACAATACGGATGATGCTAATACTAATGCAGTCATTTCCAGGTATATAGCCTGTGGTTCAGTCAAGAGCTAATATTTTATAAGCACGATAATTGTACTATGGTACTACATGTATTTTGGATAACAAATTACATTGGGTATTACAACTAAACTTAGAATCATCCACCTGAACTATAAGCATCCAATATTTCATTGCTTTCTTTGATAATAATAAACTACTCAAAATAAGTTAAAGAGCACCCACAATTGGAAGGCTGTGTGTTCCTAGACCCACCAGCCATGGCGGATTAACTAAGGTAATTCTTTTGAGTAGTATATATTAAACAGATATATTTAAGCGTAAGCGTTTGTCTAGACTTTAGGCAACAGCTGTCAGGTGAACTGCAGAGCCCTCTGAGAGGTCCCACCTCCTGTTCATTCTCTTCTCTCTACAGTCCTCCAATGAAGCCAGGCCAAGCGTGGGGTGAGAGTCTGATGCCACGTACTCCAGATTTTAATGACCGAGGTATATCTAGTACACCACAATGTATTACTAAGGCGACTATGCTTGTCGTAAGAGGCGACTAACAGGATCGGGTGGTCAGGCTTGTTGACTTGGTTGATGCATGTCATCGATCCCAATTACGTGGATCGATGCGCATGATATTAATCACTGTCTGTTCCAGACTTGATTATTTACAGACCACCGTTATATAGCTGGAATATTGCTGAGTGCGGCATTAAACAACAAACCAACCAACCTCTCAATGCAGTTTTTGCCCAATTTATTCACTAACGCTAAAAGGGAGGCACTACTAAAAGATAACGCCATTGAAATAGTAACAGGTTTGATTAATGTAAAATATATGTTCAACAAGATCAGCAGTTTGGTGTCAATAACGTTACGATGCTACAGTAAAAACATATTCACCTTAGTCTGTTCCACATAATCACGCCTAAACTGACCTTGACCTTCAGTGAAGAAAGCTTCGATCGGGACCTCCCCTCACCGACCAGTCACAGCAGACTCCATCACCAGCAACAACTCGAAGTATACGTCACCATACGAGCGGAAGCGTGAACGTGAGATCCACCGCCTCAGTCGCCGGATCAACAAGCTGCAGTCGAGTTACGAGAGCAAGGAGAACGAGCTGAATGACCTCCAGCACAACGTGGAGCTGCAGGAACTCGAGGTCATGGAGTCGGGGCTCAAGTGAGACATAGATTCATCACCTCAGTTGATCTGTTGTCAAACACTCAGGTTTTTTCTCAGTCAGTCAGTCCTGGATTCAGGGCTGAAGTAGATCTGCATTCATGTCAATCATTCATCTTAGTTCAGTTAAAATTAGGCTTCCTGAAAATATTTTAGTTTTAATATTTTTTGTGTAAATCTATAAACAGAACCTACTCAAGAATGTCGATTGGGATACAGTCACTCTGTGGTCAGACATTGACAGACATTGGCTATTGTGCATTAGTGACTCAGCCCAGACTTTTGACATGGTTTGAGATTTTATGAGGGCTTCAATCAATCAGGGATTTTCACTGAAGTGAGTTGCTCATACTTTTACTTCAGTGATGTCAGTTGCCTCTACTTACACGGAGTGTTGTCCTTCAGGGCCAAGGTTGATGTCACCAAGGACCAGATCAGCCACCAGCAGGCCTACATCATTCAGCTGCGGGACACGGAGGCTGACCCGGGACTGGTGGAGCAGGAGAAGCTGGTGGAGAGACAGCTCAGGAAAAGACAGGTGAGGTGGAGGGAGAGACAGGTGGGGTGGAGGGAGAGACAGGTGAGGTGGAGGGAGAGACAGGTTGGGTGGAGGGAGAGACAGGTGGGGTGGAGGGAGAGGCAGGATGGGTGTAGAGAGAGACAGGTGGGGTGGAGGGAGAGACAGGTGGGGTGGAGAGAGAGACAGGTGAGGTGGAGGGAGAGACAGGTGAGGTGAAGGGAAAGACAGGTGGGGTGGAGGGAGAGACAGGTGAGGTGGAGGGAGAGACAGGTGAGGTGGAGGGAGAGACAGGTGAGGTGGAGGGAGAGACAGGTGGGGTGGAGGGAGAGACAGGTGGGGTGGAGGGAGAGACAGGTGAGGTGAAGGAAAAGACAGGTGAGGTGGAGGAAGAGACAGGTGGGGTGAAGGGAGAGACAGATGGGGTGGAGGGAGAGACAGGTGGGGTGGAGGGAGAGACAGGTGAGGTGGAGGAAGAGACAGGTGGGGTGGAGGGAGAGACAGGTGGGGTGGAGGGAGAGACAGGTGAGGTGGAGGGAGAGACAGGTGGGGTGGAGGGAGAGACAGGTGAGGTGGAGGGAGAGACAGGTGGGGTGGAGGAAGAGACAGGTGAGGTGGAGGGAGAGACAGGTGAGGTGAAGGGAAAGACAGGTGGGGTGGAGGGAGAGACAGGTGAGGTGGAGGGAGAGACAGGTGAGGTGGAGGGAGAGACAGGTGAGGTGGAGGGAGAGACAGGTGGGGTGGAGGGAGAGACAGGTGAGGTGGAGGGAGAGACAGGTGAGGTGAAGGGAAAGACAGGTGGGGTGGAGGGAGAGACAGGTGAGGTGGAGGGAGAGACAGGTGAGGTGGAGGGAGAGACAGGTGGGGTGGAGGGAGAGACAGGTGAGGTGGAGGGAGAGACAGGTGGGGTGGAGGAAGAGACAGGTGAGGTGGAGGGAGAGACAGGTGGGGTGGAGGAAGAGACAGGTGAGGTGGAGGGAGAGACAGGTGGGGTGGAGGGAGAGACAGGTGAGGTGGAGGGAGAGACAGGTGGGGTGGAGGGAGATACAGGTGGGGTGGAGGGAGAGACAGGTGGGGTGGAGGGAGAGACAGGTGAGGTGGAGGGAGAGACAGGTGAGGTGAAGGGAGAGACAGGTGGGGTGGAGGGAGAGACAGGTGAGGTGGAGGGAGAGACAGGTGGGGTGGAGGGAGAGACAGGTGAGGTGGAGGGAGAGACAGGTGAGGTGGAGGAAGAGACAGGTGGGGTGAAGGGAGAGACAGATGGGGTGGAGGGAGAGACAGGTGGGGTGGAGGGAGAGACAGATGGGGTGGAGGAAGAGACAGGTGGGGTGGAGGGAGAGACAGGTGGGGTGGAGGGAGAGACAGGTGGGGTGGAGGGAGAGACAGGTGGGGTGGAGGGAGAGACAGGTGAGGTGGAGGAAGAGACAGGTGGGGTGGAGGGAGAGACAGGTGGGGTGGAGGGAGAGACAGGTGAGGTGAAGGGAGAGACAGGTGGGGTGGAGGGAGAGACAGGTGGGGTGGAGGGAGAGACAGGTGAGGTGGAAGGAGAGACAGGTGGGATGGAGGGAGAGACGGGTGGGGTGGAGGGAGAGACAGGTGAGGTGAAGGGAGAGACAGGTGGGGTGGAGGGAGAGACGGGTGGGGTGGAGGGAGAGACGAGTGGGGTCGAGGGAGAGACAGGTGGGGTGAAGGGAGAGACAGGTGGGGTGGAGGGAGAGACAGGTGAGGTGAAGGGAGAGACAGGTGGGGTGGAGGGAGAGACAGGTGGGGTGAAGGGAGAGACAGGTGGGGTGGAGGGAGAGACAGGTGGGGTGGAGGGAGATACAGGTGGGGTGGAGGGAGAGACAGGTGGGGTGGAGGGAGAGACAGGTGGGGTGGAGGGAGAGACAGGTGAGGTGAAGGGAGAGACAGGTGGGGTGGAGGGAGAGACAGGTGAGGTGGAGGGAGAGACAGGTGGGGTGGAGGGAGAGACAGGTGGGGTGGAGGAAGAGACAGGTGAGGTGAAGGGAGAGACAGTTGGGGTGGAGGGAGAGACAGGTGGGGTGGAGGAAGAGACAGGTGAGGTGAAGGGAGAGACAGGTGGGGTGGAGGGAGGGAGAGACAGGTGAGGTGAAGGGAGATACAGGTGGGGTGGAGGGAGAGACAGGTGAGGTGAAGGGAGATACAGGTGGGGTGGAGGGAGATACAGGTGAGGTGAAGGGAGAGACAGGTGGGGTGGAGGAAGAGACAGGTGAGGTGAAGGGAGAGACAGTTGGGGTGGAGGGAGAGACAGGTGGGGTGGAGGAAGAGACAGGTGAGGTGAAGGGAGAGACAGGTGGGGTGGAGGGAGGGAGAGACAGGTGAGGTGAAGGGAGATACAGGTGGGGTGGAGGGAGGGGGGGTGGAGGGAGGGACAGACAGGTGAGGTGAAGGGAGATACAGGTGGGGTGGAGGGAGAGACAGGTGGGGTGGAGGGAGAGACAGGTGAGGTGAAGGGAGAGACAGGTGGGGTGGAGGGAGAGACAGGTGGGGTGCAGGGAGAGACAGTTGGGGTGCAGGGGGAGACAGTTAGGGTGCAGGGAGAGACAGTTAGGGTGGAGGGAGAGACAGTTGGGATGTAGGGAGAGACAGTTGGGGTGCAGGGGGAGACAGTTAGGGTGCAGGGAGAGACAGTTAGGGTGGAGGGAGAGACAGTTGGGGTGTAGGGAGAGACAGTTGGGGTGCAGGGGGAGACAGTTAGGGTGCAGGGAGAGACAGTTAGGGTGGAGGGAGAGACAGTTGGGATGTAGGGAGAGACAGTTGGGGTGCAGGGAGAGACAGGTGTAGGTGTAGACAGGTGGGGTGCAGGGAGAGACAGGTAGGGTGCAGGGAAAGACAGTTGGGGTGCAGGGAGAGACAGTTGGGGTGGAGGGAGAGACAGTTGGGTTGCAGGGAGAGACAGGTGGGGTGGAGGAAGAGACAGTTAGGGTGCAGGGAGAGACAGGTGTAGGTGTAGACAGGTGGGGTGCAGGGAGAGACAGTTGTAGGTGTAGACAGGTGGGGTGCAGGGAGAGACAGTTAGGGTGCAGGGAGAGACAGTTGGGGCGGAGGGAGAGACAGTTGGGTTGCAGGGAGAGACAGGTGAGGTGGAGGAAGAGACAGTTAGGGTGCAGGGAGAGACAGGTGTAGGTGTAGACAGGTGGGGTGCAGGGAGAGACAGGTGTAGGTGTAGACAGGTGGGGTGCAGGGAGAGACAGGTGGGGTGCAGGGAGAGACAGTTGGGGTGCAGGGGGAGACAGTTGGGGTGCAGGGAGAGACAGTTGGGTGCAGGGAGAGACAGTTGGGGTGGAGGGAGAGACAGTTGGGGTGTAGGGAGAGACAGGTGGGGTGTAGGGAGAGACAGTTAGGGTGCAGGGAGAGACAGTTAGGGTGCAGGGAGAGACAGTTGGGGTGGAGGGAGAGACAGTTGGGATGCAGGGAGAGACAGTTAGGGTGGAGGGAGAGACAGTTGGGGTGCTGGGAGAGACAGTTGGGGTGGAGGGAGAGACAGTTGGGGTGCAAGGGGAGACAGTTGGGATGCAGGGAGAGAGAGTTAGGGTGGAGGGAGAGACAGTTGGGGTGCAGGGAGAGACAGTTAGGGTGGAGGGAGAGACAGTTAGGGTGGAGGGAGAGACAGTTGGGGTGCAGGGAGAGACAGTTAGGGTGGAGGGAGAGACAGTTAGGTTGGAGGGAGAGACAGTTGGGGTGTAGGGAGAGACAGGTGGGGTGCAGGGAGAGACAGTTAGGGTGGAGGGAGAGACAGTTAGGGTGGAGGGAGAGACAGTTGGGGTGGAGGGAGAGACAGTTGGGGTGCAGGGAGAGACAGTTAGGGTGGAGGGAGAGACAGTTGGGGCGCAGGGAGAGACAGTTGGGATTCAGGATTCAAAAACAATGTATGTCATAATGAAGTGTCTCAAACAGTACATTGTGGCACTGGGGTCCACTTAGCCTATTCCATTGACTGGGGCAGCAAGAGAGTAGTGATACTGCATGATTTCAGTGTAAACCAATATCACCAGGTCCCGCCAAATATACTTCCTTTAGCATAACTGATAGTAAACATTGTTTATTCTGTGCTAAACAGAATGTATGTACATGTACATACTCTTTGAAGACAAAAGCCAACAGAACAGTTATACAGGTTGTGTTGTGTCGACACGTGCTTCATTATTGAGAGAGTTATCTCCCCTTTGACTACACAGTAAGGTCATATGTATTTTCTTTCCTGTAACTGAAATTATGTTTTATTGATATTAGGCAAAATTTGAGAAGAAGATTGAAGGTATAGAACAGAGGAAGGCCCACATCCTAAGAAAAGATGTGGAATCCCCGGAGTTGCCGAGAACTCCTTCCAAAGTGGGCATTGAGGAGAAGTTTGGCCAGTACAAGAAGCGTGATGGCTCCCTCAACACCCGGCAGGTGTTCAACATGCTCAAGCAGGAGGAGAAGAAGAGACAGAAGGTAACACAATTATTATTATTATTTGTTATTGGCTTTGGAAAGCAGTAGTGAAGGAGGCTATTTGTGAAAAAGGCTGGAAAACATAAATAAAGGAAGTAAATATAAAAAATTGGAAAATGAATTCTCTTTCTGCACACAACAGTGTCATAACTACCAGTTTTGCTTATAAATCCTTTCCATTCCCAAAAGGTATTAAAATGTAATGATCTTACGGGTTTCCTAACGCCAGTGTTTCTTTTGGAGAAGATCCAATCCGGGATTAAACGTAATGAAATATGAGCTCTCATAACTCCAGACCCTTTTCCTCCAAGGAGTGCCAGGCATTTATATACATTTAGTTTTTCAGTCATGTGTATAGATTAATATCTTCAAAAATTGTACATGTCAAAAAAGCAAAACTGTGTCATTGGACCAGGGAAAGTTGTGTCTAATAAATTCATAATATTAATAGCTATAACAGCTTAGCTATTGTTAAAGATAACAATGAGGCTTCTATTTCTGAGCTATATTTAGTGGCTACAGTGGACTCTTGTTAGTCTACATGTTGTTCTGTAGGATAAGATTTAGCCGGATAAATGAAAACCCCAATATCTTAAGGTGGCTGAGTTCTGTGTTGTATGCATCATATCCAAATAAATCCAAACAAATCCAGTGTTTCAACTGGCAGACCAACAAACAAATCCAGTGTTCCAGCTGCCAGACCCACAAACAAATCCAGTGTTACAGCTGACAGACACACAAACAAATCCAGTGTTATAGCTGACAGACACACAAACAAATCCAGTGTTACAGCTGGAATCAAACACACATGGTTATCATCGGTTGAGTTCTCCATCTAGCAAACACTCCATCCAGGAATGACATAATATATGTTTCCAGAGAGTTCATTCTAGTCCTGAGTCCTTGGCATGGGAGTTTCAGCACTAATTCTTTTGGAGAGATAATTGTAATTTAAGTTGTTTGTCTTCTATATGTAGCCAATCAGGCATTTATCTAGTATTCAGAACTAAGTGTCCTTGGCAGACAAATTGGGGAAAAAACATAACTTTGTTCAAAATTGTTTTTTTCTTAAAGTCCTTATTTTCAGAAATTCAGGGGAATTTAATATTTCATTCAATGCTGTTATCAGTAAAATAGGGTGGTCACGACTACAAAGCAATGAGATTTGTTTACTATAATAACATGTATTGGCAAATCTCTAATTTGGAAATTTTTACTGACATTTGCTTCAAACTTGGGGCATAATAATTGCCTCTGGGCAGATCTAGATAAATCCCCGCCAATAGTGTTTTTAACTGAAAATGATGAAAATTAGGGTTTATGTATCACAAATAGAGAAATCAGCTCAGCTCATTTTTTGTACGATGTCACATAAAATCGTCTGTTCCACATTTGACTAAATTGAATAATTTGGTTCAGTTCTGCAACTCTGCATAATCATTGCTCATATTTTCCATCACTGGATTACAGGCTGCTTTGTTAGATCCCAGTTGGGATTCCTGGCTATATGTCCCCAGCAACCAATGCTGGTCGTAAGAGACGAGCAAATGGATCAGGTGGTCAGACTCGGTGACTTGGTTGATGGTGTATCATCGTACCCCAATGGCATGGATTGTTGCTCACAATATTGATCACTGGTTTGTCTGTCCAAACTCGATTATCTACAGGCCACAGTCTTTTAGCTTGAATATTGCTGAGTGCAGAGTTAAACAACACAGCTGTAATATGACTGACTGACTGACTGACTGACTGACTGACTCACTGACTCACTGACTCAACCACTCACTCACTCACTCACTCATTCACTCACTCACTCACTCACTCACTCACTCACACACTCACCTTAACATGTGTATTTTACTTGACAGGCTCAAACCGAGATCGAACGAGAGAAGATTCTGACAGTGAGTCGCCAGCTCGAGGTGCGGGAAGCTGCCACCAGACAGAAACTCAAGGAGCTGAAGCAGATGATCCGCCAGTCACATGACAACAAGGAGCAAACGGACACCGACCTGAATCACGATGAGCAGAATAGCAGAAGAACATTTCATGAAATGAAGACTCAGGTCTCCAGTACTTTTAATGGAACCCGTCTAACTGAGGAATGTCATGAAAGAGGTGATAACCTTGAAAAGAAAGGATCACGGAACAATGGAGGTAACGCGGAGAAGAATAGCGATAAAGACAATCAGGTTCATTCCATGCTAAACAATAGAATCTCGAGACCAGTGTCAGGGAAGAGCATTCAGTCTGTGACTGTTCCTGATGGTAGCTTCTACACCCAGAGGAAGACATCGACAGGTGTGGCTTCACGGTGGGACTCAGCATATTCCACAAGGCCATCCACCGCGGAAACTCGACCAGCTACTGCCGATACCATGTCTATAGGACAATCCCCACCTGATGGGCTTTCATTAAACAGTCTTTCACAAGCCTTTAACCCAGACTTGAAATCCGTGTTTGAATCCAATGATCTTCCAGGGAATAACATTCCTAGTGAACAGTCTTGCCAGACACATGACGAACCATTTGCGACCTACATGCCCAGTGAGTACGTGCACGGCATGGCAAATGGGGATAAGTTTGATGCAAGGAGGATGGAGTTGTCCTCCAAGACCTTTGAGACTGCATTGTCTTCCATGTTGGATAAGGAAGAGACGGTTCGCTACTCGGAAGAGTATTACAACCAGTTCGCACGGTCAGGTAAACGAAAACATGGTAGCCCGAGTCGCAAGCAGACGTCCAACAAACATGGTCATGTTCATACCAGCAACACTGACGATGCAACAAAGATGCTCATGGCTTGGGGTCCTGAGGCTAAGGTTGGTGATGGTGTATTTCTGACCTATTTTTCTGAGCCAGACAGGATTTATTTTTGGTCAGAAGAAAGATTTTTATTCAATTAACATATAATCACCATTTCTTACGAACAGTGATAAAATCGTGTGGGGTTTTTCAGTTCACCTAATTGTAAAACAGAGTTAGCCCAAACAAAACAGTCAATATATTTTTTTACATTAAACCAGCTACAAAAATGTGATAAGGACTTTTGCTCACTTGCCACGATGTCATATGATTTGATTGGGATAATGCTAGGACTTGCTGTCCACTCCAATTACTCTCATGAGCATGAGAATGTCTGAGGCTAGTCAGGCAAAGGACAGGAGCAAATGAGGTGGTAAAGTCACTCCCAAAACGAAGCTATGATGGCAAATGGATCCAGGGTAATTATCAAAATAGAAGGGAGACATAACATGCTGGCTTACCAAAGATGACCCATACCCTGTGGAGTCACAGTTGTATTTTCTACTTCAGGGATCATCTGTGGGGGCCAAACTTGCCATGTTCCTGGAGGACATTTGTAGCTCCCCTGACACCAGAACCACAGGTAACCATGGTAACTGGATCTCATATTCTGTTTCTAAGTTTCTATGTTGTTGGTATAAGATTGTTAGGAGGTCATAACTTAATAAATTGATTTTGATAAGAAAAACTTTAGGTAAAATTGTGATTCATTCATTCATGCCTGTTTGAAAATGCAAGATGATTGTTAACAGACAAACAATCATAAATGAGAGACAAACCAGGGGTCCTGAACGATAAATTAACAATAGCTGATTTGCTGAATCGAGGCCAAGTTGATTTCGTGATGGCCATGTTTCCATTACCACATAGGTAACCCTGATCTAGCAGGTTCGTGTGTAATTTATGTTTAACACTGGTTCGTGTCCGATAAATTAAAAAGTTGTCCATAACGTTCATATTCCTCCCAACAGCTAAGTCGTCTTCCAAGTCAAACTCCAGCGACCGCTTTACAAGTCGTCTGGAGCAGTTCCAGTCTTCCCCCGTACAAAACGTGTCCAGCAGTCGCCAGAAGATCAAGGCTCTACCGGACACAGAGAGGGAGTCGGCCTACATGAGCAAGGCAGAGACGGAGAGACACCGTATTGCGAAAATCAGGAAAGCAAGACAGGCAGCAGAAGTTATACAGAAGGCCTGGCGGCAACACCATCAAAAATAATCCTGGCGATCAGGATATTTATTGTTCAGCTTTTTCTATCTATGTACTGAAAGACTATTTGAAGAAAAAACATCCCTACAACTTGACTGCACTGGTCACAAATCAAGTAAATGGGTACAACACTGACAGCGGACTGTAGGATAGTAGGTTTTATCATGAAAAATTGTGTAATATGATTGGATGGTTATTTTTAGCATAGTGTCATGCGAACTAGGCTCACAGGAAAACTATGATGGCGAATAGGTCCAGGGTACTCATTATAATAGAATTGAGATAAGATAGGCCGGAAGGAAAGTTACAGCCAGACTAAGGAAGGATGGTGGAATTAATTGTCCATCAGATTCTAGGGAAAGGCTGTGAGATCATGTGGGTTTATTCAAATAGCAGACGATGACACACATCACCACCAGCAAACAGGGACATGAGTATGACCGAGTCTTGTCTTTACGAGGTATTTTATCTGTGAAATGTAGTTTAGGAGTGATGAGTAGCTTCCAGTATACCTTCTTTTTGCTAACTGTATGTTTTTGTACTTGTACTTTTTTTAGAACTTTACAACTTTAATTTTACAGGTGTTGTTGTTTGCCACTGTGTTAACCATACCTAGGGCTTGCTTGCTAGCACTCACATTTTTCATTGCATTTTAGTTATCTGGTTAGATCAAAAGGGTCAAGTACTTAAAGAATGGCAGATGTGGAACAAAACCATCAGAGTGCCAGAGATTTTGAAAGATCTTTAAAAATCCAATGGCAAATATAAGTTGCCAGTTTGTCTCCAAGAAGTCAATGAGAAATGCACAGGGGTGGGAAATCTTTATAAACTAGTGGTCAGCAGTTGTTATCAAAACAGTAGTAAAGAATGGTGGCATTATATATATATCCCCAATGCAGGGTACTGTTAGTGTCTGTAGTTGCTGTATGTACAGAGGTATTCCTCCATGGGTGAGTGAGTGAATGTTGTTCGATGCCACAGTCGGCAGTATTCCAGCTGTATCAGGGCGACCTGAAAAGAATGGGGTCTGACCTTGCAAACCAGTGAATGAGGCATGTGATGATGTGAACAACCCATACCATCAGGGCACAATGACATGCAAGCAGCTAACTACTGATCCCCACTTTACTCCTCTTCTTTACAGTATATTTATCCTTTCTACTCATCTTCCAGTATTGTAGTAACAGCTATTCACCATGGAGTTGCGATCATATTTCCTGCTGATTCAGGCGGACAGCAAACAGATGACCTTCTGGGGTTGTCAACATCCAGGTGATGATAAAAAGTGTGAAGGCGCTATATTCGCCATCAGCAAAACTATTATTTCATGTCACAGATGAAACCTCACAAATATGAGATGTTTTTTTGCCATGACAGTATTAACAATCTATATTTGTTGAATAAAATTTAAATCAACAAATAAGGCATTTTGAGATGGATTATTTGAGCCCACTTAACATCTGGATCAACTGAACACAATGAGTTACTCATGGATTATGGTGACAAATTCAAAAACACATTTGCCACCCAAGTGAATTTCTGGCGAGTGTTAAGCCACAAATGCCAATATTCCATCCATATCAGCCTGTAAACACTGGAGTCTAGGAACTGCAGCCACTTGATCCAAATGTTGACTTTTACGACAAGCATGGAGTACCAAGGACCTTTCCTGACCTTGATCTGAGGACACTTGAGAAGGTGAAGGATGACTAAAATGAGATTTAACATAGCATTCAAGATTATTGCACTTGTATTGTGATGTTGTTGTACTCGTCTGGACTAATGCTATTGTTTTAATAGTGCCACTGAGACCACAGTTTAACATTATTACCGGTACCCCACCCACAATATACTTACTCACAGCGGACTAGCCCTTGTTTCATCACCTTAATGCCGAATGCCAGGCAGGGTAACAAGTACCATCTATAACATCTTTTGGTATCACGCAGCCAGGGATCAAACACAGACAATCCACTCTCCAGGTAGATGGTCTGTTGACTAGGCCACTGAGGCAGCTCACCTTAGAAGGATTCATGTATGGAAGTTGGCTAGACAAGGGAGCTTGGGGACACAGAAGTGTAACACAGTGCTTAATGTGACAAACAATTGACCAATAAGAATTGGGCAAGTCTATGAAATATTGAACAAGCACTAGTTTCAAAGAGAGAAACAACAGTAAACTGAGTTCACTTGCGTTTGATACATTTATTCTTGTAACAACATCTATGACAAAATTGAGTCACCACCCTCCTCATAAACAAGTAATGTAGAACACTATTAAATACAGTGACATTGTATAGATGTCACAACTAGCAGACACATGGATATAATCCCTGCAGTAGGCGACCTGTCGCTTAAAGTAAATGCATGATTAGGACCCTCAAGTCAACACAGCTGTAGAAAAGCTGTATGTTTACATTAATATAACTATTCGACGTAATAAGCGCCCCCGGCAATATTTGCTAATATATCGGCTACCAAAAAATACCAACCCTTCCGATTGATCAATGTACACAAGACTTATTTATTTGTGTGTTATATGCACCCTTAATTATGGGCAATGAAATTCTGGAAAAATATATATGTCTTATATGAACATTTCAGGCTATCAGCATAAACCACAAGATTTACGATCTTTCAACTCTGTTGTTTTTTACCAAAATAAAGTTCTAATGAGAGACCCCTATTTCTAATTTTGAGAGCTCCCTGGGCGCTTATTATGTCGAATACAGTATATGACAATGCAAGTTTTATTGATGTGCAACATACATTTTGATTCTCCCTTAATTTGATATCACATCTGTCGAAGACATGTTGAAGATTTGGTCATTCATGAAGGGGGAGTCCTTGGAGTTGAAATACAATGTCAGATGGCTAGGAAATGTACCTGGGTTGTATATGTAATGGAAACTGGCATTCAAATAGATGTTGACTTCTTTATTTCAGAAGTGCAACATTTCTGTGCAACATTTTTTTTTATTAAGTTATGCAACATGTTTGAAATATATTATCAAAATGATGAATACCTCCCCAAAAACAATGCACTTGAAAATATAAAATACTGTCAATGTTTTGTCATGATTATAAATTCTCAACATGACATGAAAATAATTTGAACAAGAAGGTATACAATAGTTCTGATTGCTGTCACTCATTCAACCTCTTCTGATAGCAGAACATTACACATTCACAAGAGAATACACAAATACAATTGAACTACAAAATTTACTAACACAAAGAAGTCAACATGGTCAAGATCTTGTGTCACAATCAACCTAATTTTAGTACCAATTCATCTACAGCAACTTTGAAAATACTTTCGCTTTGTGAAATAATGAGAAACTTGGCGGATTTCAACATAAAACTTTGAGGTCTGAGTATGTGATGCAACAGATTTGTTTTACGTCAGGTCAGGCATCCAGAGTTTCCTTGTCGAACATGTACTCCCCAAGTCCAGGGCCCACTCGTTTCAGAGTGGTTATATAGTCAGAGATCTGTTTAATGGACTCCACCTGTTCCTTGAGAAACTCCTCCTCTATAAAATCTGCCATCTGAAAAAGCAAGATAAAAAGAAGCTTTTATTCAAGATTTGTTTGTGTGTTGTTTAATGTCGCACATAACAATATTCAAGTTATATGACGGTGGTCTGTAAATAATAGTCTTGACCAGACAATCCAGTGATTGATGTCATGAGCATTGTTCTATGCAATTGGAATATGATGAAATGCATCAACCAAGGCAGCGAGCCTGACCACCCGATCCCGTTAATCGCCTTTTACAAACAAGCATAGTCGCCTTTTACGGCAAGCATTGGTTGCTGAAGACCTATTTTAACCCGGATATTCATGGGTCTTTTATTCTAGACATTAGATCTGTTTTCACTGATATGGAAGTATTATCCAACTGACAAAGACTTGACGCACGAAGACGTGTGCATTAATGAGAGGTGCTACATTATCATGACTCATGATTAATAATCTACTTGTTGATACTTCACAGAAGTGCTGACAAATCATGTATCACAAACAAACATCCTACAATTTGTTTCTTTGTTGTTTAACGGCACTCTCGGCAATATTCCAGCTATATGACGGTGGTCTGTAAATAATCAAGTCTGGACCAGACGATCCAGTGATATCACACGCAATGATCGACACAATTGGGTATAATGACATGTATCAACCAAGTCAGCAAGTCCGACCACCCGATCCAATGGGTCACCTCTTACGACAAGCATGGGTTGCTGAAAGCCAAGATCAGAAAAGTACAGACTTGAACGTTCACGTTATTGATCAGCAACTGAATTTCACGAACACAATCAAAATACTTGGTAGTCTAATCAAGTTGGATTTTATACAGCAATTTGTTTATCTTCTAAATCCATTCTTATGGTGTAGACTAATCCTGATATGGCAGTGAATACTTATCCTAAAGTTCACGGAGATAATTTCTCTCTGTTTCAAACTTCGTACTACCTACAAAGTGTAGACATAAAACAAACCTTGGCTTCAGGTGGTAGAACATAAATCCCCCTTGTGGACCAGGTGAGTTGAAATGGGGTTTTAATGTTGTGTTCAAGAGTATTGCACTTACCGTATTCGACGTAATAATCGCTCAGGGCACTCTCAAAATTAGAAAAGGGGGCTCTTATTAGAATATTATTTTGGTGAAAGATTGTAAATTTTGTGGTTTATGCTGACAGCCTGAAATGTTACATACAACAGATAGTTTCCAGAATTTAATTGCCCATAATTAAGGGTGCATATAACACACGAGTGCGTATTAAACACAAATAAATAAGTCTTGTGTACATTGATCAATCGTAAGGGGTGCTAATTGGGATTGTTCACTAGCCAATATATTAGCAAATATCGCTGTGGGCGCATATTAGAGCAGGCGCTTTTTACGTCGAGTATGGTATATAGAGAGAATCATGCATGTATGTGTGCGACTGCTGGTTTTACACTGACAGTGCTTGCCACTGAGTTTTAACATGTATACCCCACTCAAACTCAATTGTAACTCAAGCCAACCAGTCTTTCTTTTCTCCCCTGAATGCCAAGTGCCAGACAGGGAAACATTTCTCACTGTCTTTGGGTATGACGTGGCCCGGGATCGAACCACCGACCATCCAATCCCCTGGCAGATGGCAGTCATGTTCATTGTTTCCATCAGGGACTTTTCTGGTCAAATTACCAATGATTACTTACTAAATCATTTCCACTGCATTATACATTATGCCCCTATATATATGCAACAGTGCTTACATGTGCATCATTGTGAGTATCAGCTACCCCATGCAGGTCAATAAGGGCCTGGTTGACATTTTTTTCCAGGGCATGAGCGGCTTGCATAGCATCAAGACCAGATCCCCACTCGTCTCTCTCAGGCTTCTGAACATGGAAGAAAAACATGGGATTAATCCATTGTAATAAATGACATTTACAATTCTAAACAATTCTGTCGAAAATATGCCTGAAAGTCTAGGGGTACCCGTTATAGTAAACCCAAATGTTAAAAGTTACAGAGGGATGTGCTCTCTCAACTTCAAACACTGCTATTAGTCCCAACATAAAGCTCATGTAACATATTATTCAAGGCAAGGATAGGCAAGGAGTCTTCCTAATCATTTTAGTTGGTTTGTTGTTTAACGCCGCACTCAGCAATATTCCAGTTGTATGATGGCGGTCTGTAAATAATCGAGTCTGGACCAGACAATCTGGTGATTAATATCATGAGCATTGATCCACACTAATGGGATCAATGACATGCATCAACCAATGCAGTGAGCCTGACCACCAGATCCCGTTAGTCACCTCTTACAACAAGCATAGTCTCCTTTTACAAGAAGACAAGCATGGGTTGCTGAAAACCTTTTCTAACCCGGATCTTCACGGGTCTCACTACAAGTAAATGCAACTTTGAACTGTATATAAATGAGAGGTCATGAGGTCATAAAATAATGTGAATGAACTTAATCATGGTAACTTGATTGTAGAAAAGGATGATAAACATTCTCCAAATATTTCAAAACATTTGTAAATGATTACCATGATAAAAAAACAAAAACAGTTAGCAGTTGTGTTTTTAATGTTTCACCATATGTGTGCGTTTGTTAGGAATATCGCCACTTTGAGCAGTATTTCAGATATATCATGGCATATAACCTAAAAATATAATCAGGGTGAATCTGGGATTCAAACCCATATCATTGGATTCTAGCATGCCTCAGAGACGCAACACGTATATAACAAGGTCATCCATGTCCCCCGTTTCACACTGCAAATCATACTTTCTTGGCGTTGTGGACATATACTTCTGAATATTCATGTACTTAAAAAAAGACAGTTGGACATTAAGTTTCATCGAGTTTATCAGCCAGGTGGATTGATACATGAACATGACAAAATCCATGGTACATTCATGTTTTCATTACCATACATGATGATGCCACACCAACTGTTCCAGTCTAATAATCATTGATAATTTTCCTTTTACAAATAATCATTTTCTCAGTAATGATGACAAAGATATATATTTTCAACTAAAAAGCAGAAGTATAAATATACTGGTACTGAACAAAATCAGTTAGGGATCATGAATATTTTCTTGTAGTGAAGACAGAGCACACAATGCCATATGCAATATCTCCAAAAACATTCAGGATCCCTTACTGTTTTTGTTGACTACATAAGTATAAACACATTCATGAAAAGCTGCAATCAAAAGTATGGCATATTTTATACCTACCACTAGACATTTTCTGTGTCAATAACAATTTGTTACCTGGACATTCTGCAACACAATACGACCACCTCTCTGATTCTGGAACTGCATAAATTTCTCTGCATGTTCACGTTCCTCTTCAGATTGCTTTTTAAAGAATTTGTGGAAACCTTTCAGAGCAACATCGTCTCGGTCAAAGTGGAATGCCTGAAGACAAAGAAAAGAGATTCATAACACTAAACCTTCTGTTCAAAGGATCTGTGTGAACATGTGTGAAGTGTTTCTATGGTTACATATCCTTCACTGTCATATTCGCCCTCAGTTTATACTGACTGGGGATAATATGATGGACCTTGGACCTATAACAAGGCCAAAATGAAAACACCAATATAATAACACAATATTACGAATCAATGGTCCGTAATATGCTCCATCGACCGGCATCATATGGAAAAAACTGGAGGGCAAATACAGGTTATGAACATGTCAATATGGCTTTGCCAGTCCAATATTGCTTCTGCATGTAAATTGCATTCCGTACAATCACAAGGTGATAGAATGCTGTCATCGTTAGAGCCTTTTCTTGATATCCTTCACTGGTACTACTTGGAAACCAATAGTTTAGGTTGTCATTAAAGAAATATGTCATTAAAAGAGTGAGTGAGTTGTGTTTAACGCAACTTTTAACAGTATTCCAATTATATCACGGCATGTCAGCTTTATGTGGGACGAAAGCCCGAAGTGATGCAGGTCTCAGACATTTACCACTTCAGTGAAACCCACGAGCACGGGTATGGTGCTGACAAACCTAGAAACATAATCAGGCGAACTGGGATTCGAACCCACAATCATAAGTTACTGGCATGCCCAAGGGACCTTAGACGACTGGGCCATCTGTGCCCTCGTCATTAAATGAGAGTTTTTACATTGGTCTTAGTATTTATCCTCTGGTCAGTCAATACAGCCTGCCTCAAGCCAATATGATTGACCTTGAACCTATAACAAGGCCAATATGTAAACATTCATATAACAAAACAATGGTAATACATTCTTTGATACTGTGTTGATTGACCACACAAGATTGGACTGACTAAGTGTCAGAGGGATGGGAATGAACACGGGGGGAAGCAGATCACATATTGCCTTACTTTTCACTGTGACCATTTTGACTTTTTTATGTGGCCATTTTGACTAGGGATCTGTGGCTATTTTGACTAGGGATCTGTGACCATTTTGACTTCTTTTGTGGCCATTTTGACCAATGTCTTTGTGACCCTTTTGACTATAACCTGTAAAAAATACACTCAATGTGTCAATGGTGCAGTGATACGCCATTAGTTACAGTCTAGGAAATCAAGTGATGTGTACAACATGTTGGAAGTCTGGGGACATGCATTTGACCATGTTGGACCAAAAATTATTACTGGACACACAAAATAACAGAAACAGGAAAATCCCTAATTTTCTCATTATCATGATGGCTACTGATGATAGTTATCAAGGGGAGGGAGTGGCAAAGTACTCTTTTTCCTCATTGTGCTTGCCAGGAATCGACTGTAAGCAATGAACATTATATCAGCAGGAAGCGATAGCGAATCTGTTCGCCATGCAAAAGCATCATAATACACTACGTAATACCTGTATATACTACATACATACGATCCTTATGGTTACGTGTGTAACGGAAAGGTTAAGTTACCACCAACTATCCTTAGCACTTGGATCCTTAATGAAAATAGCGGCTCCCATTGGAAATAATACACGTTCTAGTATTGCTATTCTGAAGATCATAAAAGGGCTCGAAGAAATGGAAGTTTTTACGCATCGACACTGTGACTATTACGTAAGGACCATTAAGTATTATCTCTGAACAGTTGCTGAAGCGACAAAGCGTACAGTAAATCTGTCGAAACTTACCATAGACTGGTAAACGTAGCTGGCATACAGTTCCATGTTTATCTGGCGGTTTATGCCTGCCTCGCAGTCTTCGTGATAGTTTTGGCGTACTTGCGACATTGTTTGATTTCAGATTTTTCTTTCGAGCAAAGGCAGAGACGATAGACTGTCGAGTATTTGTCCGTACGCACACTGACGCAGCTAAACAAAGATCGACACTATTTATTTTCCAAAATGGTGGCTGAAAACAGGAAGTGACGAAAGTATACACAATCCAATCAGAGCACATCGGCCTTGTTGGTGAAACTCATAAGCTACAGCTCCGATTGACGTTGTGACGCTATGTTTCTGGTATAAAGTGAGAGTTATATCTAAGTGAATATTTCTTAACGCCGCATCAGCAATTCTGCACCTATTCGACAAAAGACGCATAAACGGAATGCATTTCCAAGTTTTGTGACACATCCTGACTAGCACAATACCAGGCAATATACACGTTCGATGTACTCTATTTTTAAACGGTCAAAGAGATGTTCACGACAGAGGGAAATACGGTACATTTGACTATATATCTGGTATCGATTGTTGTGGGTCAATCTAAAAACAAATTGATTATCACACATATCGATGTCATTGATCTGTACTATACACAAACACTCATCCCTCATAATCTTTTCATATTTGTGATGATAACGTTTTTCTGGTGTAATATAATTTTTATTTAATTTCATCATTAGTCATTATCGTGAATAGCTAACGTCAACATAGAACCAAAATAAGCACTGTCAGGAATCCACCGTGGAACTACTTTCGTGTACAGGCCACAACACAATTTGATATCACTGTTAAAGTTGCTTCCGTTTGCCTCGTGCAGTCTTTAATCAAAAAAAATAAATTTTCGTTGTGTTCATGGTATAATTCCTGCATTCTAATTAGCTGAATTGGTCATGTGTTATTAAAAAAATAAGCCACGCCTACCGAAGCGGACTACTTTCACCGGTGCAGAATGTCGGGGAATCCCAATTACAGTCGAGGTGTATTATCATGCACAGCGAAAGTCATGCATATTCATGTTTTGGCCGTTGTTTGGTGGGTTGTAGTCTAGGTACAGTTTACAGCTGTACATAGCAACTTAATATTTTCACTTTACGTTTAAATTTTGTAACTTGGCTAATTCGTACGTGCCTCACTATTCACCATTTGACCTGGTAAACTTGAATTTGGTTACATATCTTTTAATTCACACTCTAAGGCGTAAACTTTAATTTTTCGCATGTTAAGTATCTGTAAATTCCATCATGTATATTACATTACACGCCTAGATATTAAATAAGTAATAATAATAACTACATTTGTTATTCGCTTAACTCCATACACTAGGTGAATGCTCACAGTGCTACATACTTTGCCGACCCGTGAAGATCCGGGGTAGAACAGGTCTTCAGCAACCCATGCTTGCCGTAAAAGCGACTATGCTTGTCGTAAGAGGCAACTAACGGGATCGGGTGGCCAGGCTCGCTGTCTTGGTTAATTCATGTCATCGTATCCTAGTTGCGTGGGTCGATGCTCGTGATATCAATCACTGGATTGTCTGGCACAGACTCGACAGACCGCCGTCATATAGATGGAATATTGCTGTGTGTCTACGGATGACCCAGTCGTCTAAAGCGCCGCGATTCCCTGTACAGAGTTGCGTCCCTTGGGCACACCAGAAACCTATGATTGTGGGTTTAAATCCTGGTTCACCCCAATTATATTTCTAGGTTTGTCAGCACCATACCCGTGCTCGTAGGTTTCACCGAAGTGGTAAATGTCTAAGACTTGCATCACTTCGGGCTTCCCTCCCACATGAAGCTGTCGCGCCGTGATATAACTGGAATACTGTTAAAAGCGGTGTTAAACACAACTCACTGGTGGACAAGTTCAGAATCCCATGGGTGAACAATTTCTGAGGTGTTAAAATGGGATATAGTCATGTGAGTAAACAAAATAAGACCATACAATTTGAAATTCACACATTTATTTGTTCGGACCACTGTGCTCCATCCATAAAAGGCAGATGACACGAGTTGTAAAGAAGATGCAGTGTGGAAGGTGTAGTGACAAGAGGTAGCATGTGTCTGTTCGTGGTATATATGGTGTTGTGTTCATAAATTTCTGAGATGATCGCAGTATGTTATCATCCATTCGGGGTAGTATGTATACCTATAAAGTGTGGAAACGGGCGTGAACGAAGGTCCGGCAACAGTCTCGGGCAAAGTAAAATGGTTGTTTCTTCGGAAGTAGTGGATGACACCACATGTCCTCTCATATTCCTCACGTTTGTCTGCACAAAACAAGCGTGGTCGGCTCAGCAGCGTGACAGAGGTCGATGATGAAAGTGGTGTAGCCATTAGATCTGCTGTCGACCGTTGCAGTTTGGAGGTCTATAACCTTTTAAAGGGAGATATGCACATTTCATTGCTTACTTTGTATTTTCTCTAAGATAGCGAAAAGTCAAATTGACTTGTGATCTATAGAGTGAGTGACTGAATTTTAAGTCGCATCGGCGATATTTCAACCATATTGTGACTTGAGCAAGTTATTCAGTTATGCTGTAACTGTCATTGAAGGACAGGTTAATAACTAGCAATATGATCTATGTACTTGATAGATATGGACTGAACGAGACCGCCTCCGTGGTCACGTAGATAGAGCGTCTCCCGGGCGGCGAACTCCCTGAAGACGTTAACAGATGGTACTTGCTCTTACCCTGCCTGACGCTCGGCATTGAGGGGGTTAGACAGGGATTAGTGGGTCAGAGCCATTGTACTGTGTCTCAGTGGGCTGGTACTATAAATTCTGCATAAGTTCGGACTAGTATACAAACAAATTTTAATATATCCAGTGTCTTCAGACATTTTGCTTTCATACGAGACAGAAACGTAAGCTGATTGTCAAATATTGGAACTTGGGTTCTTTCATAACTGGAGTGTCATCTAGATATGATAAAATGTGTTACATAAAATTAGGCAAACGGACTAATCTCACAAAGATCTTTAAAAATGTTTCCCGATCGTATCATATACGCTTTTTGTAGATCGAAAAATAGAGATACGGTGTGTTGCTTTTTGATGATAGCATTTTAAACAAATGTTTCCAATGAAACCAAATGATCTGACTTCTATTTTTTTTTAAATTTTAAAACCACAATGAGTATTTGTAATAAAATTATTAATTTCTAAGTACCTTATTAATCTGTCATTGACCATACTTCCATGGTCTAACGAGTGAGTGAGTTTTGTTTTACGCCGCTTTTAGCAATATTCCATCAATATCACGGCGAGGGACACCAGAAATGTGCTTCACACATTGCACCCATGTGGGGAATCAAACCCGGGCCTTCGGCGTGACGATGGTCTTACGAATACAGATAGTATATGATGTAGGCTTAACATTAGAACGATCAGTACAGGTTTAGGTATTGGATTTATAACAGTCATTTCGCCAGGTATGATCAAATATATTTCACAATCTTTGTTAGCACACCTATCCGTGTTAGGAGCTTGGCCTAAGACTCTATGGAGCTCAGCATTGAAAAAAATTACATTGTAATCTTCATCTTTATCATATTTTTCTATTTGCACAAAACTTGTTAAATTTCAGTATATAAGTTTATGAGGATGAATTGTAACTAAAGTTTCCCCTTTCTTACACTCTAAATCTATGTGTTCTAATATAGAACACTGGACGCGTCCATACGTTCTGCCACAGAATACGAATGTTCTAATTCGTGCAGCACGTGTTCTATTGCTGAACGCCTGTGATCTGATGTAGAACGCGTGTGTTCTCTCCTGGGAGAAGTCCATGCACATTAGCAGAGTTAATGTGCTGAATGCTGTTAGACAAATTTAAATTCGACCATCATATTTGTGTTTTCGGAATATTTATTTTTGAGAAGAAGAGAGGCTGGTAGATTGGTATGTCAAACAGAAAATGTGTATAAGAAGGGTTATATTTTGAGTTTGATGAATAATAAATAGTTTATAAACATGGCATACTTTGTGTTAATAATAACTCATATGTAGCCTGAATAAATACAACAAGAAACATTACTGAAATACAACTCATTGCTAATACATGGAAATAACTTGCTTGCATTGGGGACATTTACGTGTATCAGAACACTGGCATTCTGATGGCTAATTTTAGCTGGATCTTTAATGGGTGCTCTGGAACATATACGGTCTATTTGCTGAACGCCTGCGTTCTCTCCTAGAACGCATGTGTTCTGCTGTGTTCTATAATGTTATATGCGAGAACACGTGTTCCATTAATAGAACATCGGTGTTCTGTTTTTCTAACAAGCATTCAAAGCTGTCCATGCTCTGTGATTCACATCCGTTATGTGAGAAACTGGCGTGACGTCGCATGTATTTGGCGCTACAATTTCCTATGATCTGAGGTGTCTGTGGTAAGTATCCATCTAGGAATACTTTTGTTTCATATTTAATACGTACCTAAAATAATGTAATATTTCGGCGATATATTCATATGCTGATCCCAACGAAGTAAAACCGGCCCCTTACAAAACGCATAGCAGACGACATATTACTCGCCATTTTGACCGTCATTTCTGCCATTGTTCCACACGCTTTATTTATAAATTATGAGATGAAATTCCAATCCAAATTGCAAGTGTCACTATTTGAACGTTTCCGTTTATTTGAATGATGTTCAAATAAAATGAATATATATTTCAGGTTCTATATGAATCGCCATAGTGCGAAGCGGGCTACGTGCAACAAATCTCTGAACATCTAATTTGGGATCCGAGGGCATGATCAGCAAGCATCGACAATGCATCGAAATCAGCAGAGAGTAGTGTAAGTATGTAATGAACAAAAAGAACTAAACCTTCACAGGACATGTTTTTGGCTATTTTATGTGAAATATTTTAGAGAATCAGTCTTGTTGTTTCTATTTCAGGGTGCATTGCAGATAATCAGTACCATCCATGGAAATTATTGCACAGGACACACGTCTACACAAAGGAGGAAAAGACACAAGGTTTTGCAGATCAAATAAGAAGGTACTTGTGTATATTTTGCTCTAACCTTTATCCAAGTAAGTGGTAACTTTGTTAGTCAAATGACATTTTTGGCAAAACATTTTGCAACCTATAAATAATGAAACAAATGTCACGGTAATCTTGGGTTTACTAACGAACATTTGTTAGAATGTCCTATGTAATATGTACGAGTTTGATAACTATATGACTATGATCAAATAAATGTTTTGTGTTGTAGGATGTTGGGGAGTCATATTTGACATGAAGTTTCCTGAAGCCTGCGATGGTCATGTCGCTGTTACGAACATCGTCCTTTGGGGATATTTACCCACAAGAAACATCTGCGAAGTACATGCGCTTGAAACTTAAGTTATCTTAAGTATGGAAGTATGCTTCAATTTGCTACACAACAGTTTGTAATGTTTCATGAAGAACTCTGACTCATAAGTGACTTGAATATCCATGATCATCCCAAACAAATATAATAAAGAATTCATGGTTGCAGTTCAGAATTTCGTCCGTGTGATTTTATGCCAGAGAATATGCATGGGTGTATGGTTTAAATTCTTACACCTTGAAAAACATCGGGTAAATTGTATTCGACACACACGATGAGTTGTCGTTTCAGTAATGTGGAAGTACGTGTCCGAGAACGTGTAGTGTTCTGAATCTCGGTCCAGAACACTTTACAGGCGTTCTAAAAGCGTTACATCGTCAGAACACGTTGAAGCGTTCTAAATATGTTTGTAGAACACTCCTGTTCTGGGTCGAGAACATCAACGTTCAGAATATTTTCAGAACACATGGACGCGTTCTAAAAGTGTTACATCCATGTGTTCTGTCTAGTGTTCAGAAGTGGAACACTTGGGTTTAGAGTGTATTCACTATATCTGACTTTTCGATTAATAATGCGTTACCCTCCTCATGATGTTGAACACTAGATTTGGAATCTTTAACTTTTATCTTTGTCACCAACTTCCAAAATTTGGACATGGGCGTTCGTGAATTATTTTTAGCAACATAGTTTTACCAATGTTGTCGTAAATTTTGTTTAAACGTATGACGAACTTCAGCATTTAATTTTTTTAAATTTATTGAACATATGGATCGTTTAGTCGTGGCGGAAATATTGTTCCTCGCTTTTCTAGATGGTCTACAATCGGTGTTAAACCATGCTTTACGCACATGTGGGTTTGTAGAGGACTTGGGTACAGTCACCAGCAAGTTAATTTAATTCGTCAGAAAAAAAACAAGTTATAGGACCAGCAACATTTCTAAAACATGCGAATTTGTGCATAAAGTTTGAAAGGCAGAGCAGCTTGCCTGCGTAAAATTCCATCTTGTTGAAGGGGGAATATGTTGGTTGGTTGGTTTGTTGTTTAACGCCGCACTAAGCAATATTCCAGCTATATGACGGCGGTCTGTAAAAAATCGAGTCTGGACCAGACAATCCAGTGATTAATATCATGAGCATCGATCCACGCAATTAGGATCGATGACATGCATCAACCAAGCCAGCGAGCCTGACCACCCGATCCCGTTAGTCGCCTTTTACGACAAGCATAGTCACCTTTTACGGCAAGCATGGGTTGCTGAAGACCTATTCTACCCCGGAATCTTCACGGGTCTTATGAGACGGATTGACTGTTGAAAGGATAGCTGGGAAATGATCACTTCCACAGGGGCCATTTTGAAGTGACCATTCAAAATACGTTAGAGACAAATCTAATCAGCGTTAGTGTATGCTGCAGATGTGTTAGGGTCATCAGTAAATATGCCGTATATGTCGTTATTGGAGATAAAAACCTTAGTACTCGCCCTTTCGAATAGGTTTTAGTACCACCCTAGAGTATGTCGTGGACATTTTAATCACCCATGGTTACACAGGGCTCCTGGGGTGGACTGCATGGTGCTTGAAGAGCAGAAGAACGAGGAGTATGGAGGCAACACAAAGTAAACGCAACGTGCAAAGTATAGTCTTACTGCAGTGGATTGGATGCTGGTGTTGAGTGGAATATGGCTATGGATAACACCTGCCTTACCATGAATGAAGATCCCCCAATGGCCCTGTCACAGAGAGGAGAAAAAGAATCACATTCACTGAATTGATGCAAGGAAGACCACAGTACTGAGACAGCTTTAGTTCCTGTCCAAAATGATCTCATTTCAGTGTGAGTGAGTGAGTTTGGTTTTACGCCGCTTTTAGCAATATTCCAGCAATATCACGGCGGGGGACACCAGAAATGGGCTTCACACATTGTACCCATGTCGGGAATCGAACCCGGGTCTTCGGCGTGACGAGCGAACGCTTTAACCACTAGGCTACCCGACCGCCCCTCTCATTTCAGTCCATAGTGATGGAGCAGCTATTCTTGTCTCATCAGATCTGTCAGCTGCATTCGACAAAATAGATCTGTGTTCCATTTGCCATCTTGGGAGCCAGCTGGGAATCACTGCGCACTCACTCACGTGGTTACTGTTATATATGCCATGGAGACAACAATCTGTTTGCACAGATGGATTCATCTCACAAACGTTAGAACTCTTGTATGGTGTACTGGGACCTGTTTTGATTTCGTTATATACTACACCGCTAGGGGGTATAGCCAGATAATACTGTGTCGGATTTCATCTATACGCCGACTCACAGATTTACCTAGCATCCAAGCCATTGATTTTATCCTCAATGGCAGTTGCATCTGATGCAGTACCACGCTGCATTTCTGATGGCAGGACGTGGATGACTATAACGACTATCTTCAGCTGAATGAGGACAAAACGGGACTCATGATTCTTTCTTACACATTTCCCCACTGGCGACTGTCATTACGCCAAGCACAGAAGCTCGCAATTTGGGGGTTATGTTTGATTCGCCTCTTAGCCTGGGAACGCATGTAAGTACGAGGGCTAGTCAAAAAGTTCTAACCTCACTAACTTTCAACTAAGGGTCAAAACAAAGTGAACCAGTCAATTTAGTACAGTAAAATACTGTTATATAAATCTCACAAACTAAGCATATATAGCAAATGGCCAGGACTAAAAGATAAGTTTGTTATATCAGTCTTTAGCGTGTTCGTTATAAACATAGTTTACTGTTCATTGTTTGAGAAGTTCATTGCATGTGTATTTGGTCTGCGTTTGTATAGGGATGACAGCCAGTTGAACGTGATAGGGGTCCAAAGAAATTCATGACCGCATGTCATAAGTGTATTGGAATAATTGTGCTAGCCATTCCATTGTTAAACGTTGGGGAGCAATGTTTAATGCTGGGAGAACAACTGTAATCTAGGATGCAAAGGGTGTGATCCTTGTTGATTACATAGAAAGTCAAAAGACGATTACCGGTGCTTCAGAAAACTTCTTCCTGACTATAATTGAAAAGCTTCACTATCGATATGAGAGGTGTATTGAAAAGCAATGTTGAAAAATAAAATTAAAAACACTTTCACAAAGGTTTCAAGAATGTTTTTTACCAGCCCTTGTAGATACCAGCCCTAATGAGATCTTGTGATAAAGCCATGGTCATCATGCAATCCACGACCAAGACATTTGGTGACATACATTTTCAGGGAACAGGCCCATATCTGTGGAATAATCTACCTTTGCACATTTGGTATATTCAGGAAAATGCAACCTTTAAACCTTTTACCTATGTGAACACAGACCAATGAAATAGAGAGAGTTGATTGATTTGTCTGTCATTACATCATTGAGACTCAATACACTTTGGGGTAGTACCGGTAGCTTACTGGATATTAGTGCCATACAAATGTATAATTATTATTATTATTATTATAACTGAAATACTCTTCAAAATGGCATTAGACCAAACTCGTGTATAACAGTTTGCTTGCCATTCATTAAAAATTTGCATCTCATTTAATAAATTGTGTAGATCTAGGAGGCCAAAAGCGTCCTTGTGATACTTTGTCCTGTCAACTTAGGATAGGGTAGCAATAAATCAGTCAGTCAGTTCTCATAGTCAGAGTTACCTTCAAGTTGACACTCGTGCTTGTTGACAGCCTTCAGCTTACCAAGAGACCGCCTCTGTGGTCTCGTGGTAGAGCGGAAGGCCCGAGGTTCGATCCCCGGCCACATCATACCAAAAGACGTTAAAAGATGGTACTTGTTCTTACCCTGTCTGGCACTCTGCATTAAGGGGCTAAAACAAGGACTGGTAGGCTCGGAGTCAGTATACTGTGTCTGAGTGGGGTATTCATGTTAAGCTGCGGCATGGTATCTCAGTGAGCTAGCACTATAAATCGGCATCAGTCCGGACTAGTACAAGCAGGCACACACACACACACACACATACTCACATGCATGTCGCTATATAAGCGCAATAATCTTGGACACGAAGTTAAACCCCATTTCACCTTACCTCACCTCACCTCACCTCAACTTATCAAGTGTCAGTTGTACTGGCTGCTGATGATGAATGACCTTCCAATACTAGTATTCAAACACACACACATGCATGTATATAGATATGTATTTACATATTACAAATTGAAAACAATACAAAGCATCTTACAAATATGCATAAGTCATGTAAATATAAGTTTAAAGCAATAAACAAAATAATGCTGAATAAAGCACCATGTTCTTTTACAGTAATAAAAAGGAAATTCCTCAGGCTATATTTCTTATCCCTTATTAAATTTACAATACATTTAGTCTTGTTACTTGGTTGTTGGTTTGTTGTTACGCCGCACTCAGCACTATTCCAGCTATATGATGGCAGTCTGTAAATAATTGAGTCTGGACCAGACAATCCAGTGATTGACATCATGAGCATCAATTCATGCAATTGGGATCAATGACATGCTTCAACCAAGTCAGTGAGCCTGACCACACGATCCCGTTAGTCGCCTCTTACGACAAGCTAGTCTTGTTAGTGGTATCTGTACAATCTCAATGCTAATATTTAGGTAAATACACCTTAAAACTTCACATAGGTTTCAAGGGGAAGAATTCTTCCAAAAACAGAATCCTTTTATTACGTTTTGATCAGACAATAAAGAGCTTACTGTTAACTTTATTTTAAATATTCTAGTACTGCTAAGCATTGCAAAACATGCATACATGACTGTTTGATTGACATTCTAGAAGCTAAATGTCGGTGAGTAAATAAGAAACTTCTGGTTTATTGCATTAAGGAGGTTTCGATGCAATTAGCAATGTGTCTATTCTTACACCGTTAACAAGCTTGATAACGGTGTAAGAGTGAGTGAGGGTGTTGGGTTTAACGTCGATTTTAACAGTATTCCAGTTATATCACGGCATGTCAGCTTAATGTGGGAGGAAAGCCCGAAGTGATGCAGGTCTTAGACGTTTACCACGTCGGTGAAACCCACGAGCACGGGTATGGTGCTGACAAACCTAGAAACATAACCGGGGCAAACCCATGATCATAGGTTTCTGGCGTGCCCAGGGGACGCAACTCTGGACAGCGAATCACGGCGCCTTAGACAACTGGGCCACCCGTGCCCCCGATAACGGTGTAAGAATCTACATTGAAACATCGCTAATGCAATAAACCAGAATTTGTTATCCATAGCGTTGTATGTTTTCTTGTATGTTAAAACTGCCAAATTGTACTGTTAGAAACAGCCTCTAGGAAATTCCTGACAAATTGTTTGATGTGCATGTAGACCAATAGCTAGATTTAAAACCCTGTCAAACAAAACCTTGTTGTTTAGCTTGTAGTAGTCTCATAATATTGATGACTCTGACAACACACAATACAACACTCATGCCAAGAAAACTATACCTGAAACATTGAATTGACAAAATTTATATAACCCTAGTCCATGATCAACTCATCTGCTATTTAGTCTATGAACAATGGAAAACAGCAGATTAAACAAAACAAATTCACTCGCTCATAAACTTTTAAAAAAAATTAAAATCAATTTAAAGGGGAAGTGTACACGCAAAAGTTACTTTCTTTCTTTTTCTAAACAAAACGCAATTTTAGAATTAGTTAGTATCTGTGTTTGAAAATATACACTCATTTTTTCACAGTGAAAGTAGGAAGCTCACAATAGTGTGAAAATGATATGCCGTTATGAGGCCTTCGTTTTTCGAGCTAAACAGGCCTGAGTTATCCCCCTTAGATTATGACGTAATTGGTGCCAATTCAACTGGGTCCCTGTCTATTCTCAACGCAAAAGAGATCAAGTACCAGTTTGCGGTAAAACAACATGGCCTACGACACACTCCGGCGCAGTGGTGACTCAGCATAACACTATGCTAGCTGGCATCTGAGACGCAAGAATCACACAACTGTACCTACACCACGTGAAGCGGCTCTAACAAAGCATGATGACGTCATAATGTTTATCAATTGGCACCAATGACGTCATATTGCAAGGGGCATAAGCCATGGTGTTTTTGTTATGGAAATAGAACACTTGGTAAATGTGAAAAATATAAATAGCTTTAATGCGAAAATTATGTTGATTAATTGTGATATTTTTATATTTTTGTCTATGACACTTCTAGTGGAACACTTTTAATGTGGAAAAAGTACAAGAAATATAGGTTCATTTCCGTGTGAACTTGCCCTTTAACATACCTACTGTGAAGCACTGACTTCTACATCTCCATTCTCAGCAAAATCATCTGGGTTAACATGTAATACAAATGGATGACTGAATCCAGAATGTTTTATAGTTACATCTTTCTCAGTTAGTAAGCATTATCCATAACTAAAATACTAAAAAGAAGTAAAAGACCACCTGATATATCATTTGACTAAAGTTAATCTGTGTGCGTGCGTGTGTGCTCGCGTGTGTGTGTGCGTGCTTGCGTGTGTGTGTGCATGCTTGAGTGCGTGCGTGTGTGTATTTTGTTGGTGGTCTTTAACTTTTTTGAGTAGTATATATCAGAAGATGTTATCAGGTCAAACAGATCAGAAGGGTTTGGTACAGTGGATAGATTGACGAATGGACAAATACCGTATGGACGAAGACCAATGACAAGTGACTTTGACAATGTCAAGGTGAGCTAATTATTTTACCGTATTTCCTCAATTAAATGCCAGGTAGTTTATATGCACAAAATGTTCCCTATTATTGTCTTTGCAATTAAATGCTGGGGGTGTGTGTGACAGAAATATCGGCCCAGGCCCAAGAAGTAGAGGGTCCTTATTTTTTATGACAGATATAAGAACGAAGACCAATGACAAACTCACTTAGACAATGTCAAGGAAAGCTAATTATTTTACCATATATCCTTGTTGAATAAACACATTGAACAAATGCCGGGATCTTCATGAAACGCCTGGCCTCGACTAAGCACAGAATTCTCCCCTTTATGATCTTTGTGATTAAATGCAAGGGGTAAAGAGTGTCTGAAAGATATATATGACGCCCGATGCATATGAACAAAGACCGATGAGAAACTCACATAGACAATGTCAAAGTTAGCTAAATATTTCACTCATATTTTAGATGACAGACATACTGAAGACCGATGACAAACTCACATTGACTATGTCAAAGTGAGCTGATTATTTACCCTAATTTAGATGACAGATATATGGATGAAGGCCGATGACAAGCTCACATTGACTATGTCAAAGTGAGCTGATTATTTACCCTGATTTAGATGACAGACATATGGACGAAGGCCGATGACAAACTCACATTGACTATGTCAAAGTGAGCTGATTATTTACCCTGATTTAGATGACAGACATATGGACGAAGGCCGATGACAAACTCACATTGACTATGTCAAAGTGAGCTGATTATTTACCCTGATTTAGATGACAGACATATGGACGAAGGCCGATGACAAACTCACATTGACTATGTCAAAGTGAGCTAATTATTTACCCTGATTTAGATGACAGATATATGAACTGAGACATGATGGAGAACTCACAGTGAAAATGTCCAAGTGAGCAAAATATTTAGCTCATATTTTAGGTGACTTAGACCAATGACAAACTCTCACTGACTATGTGAAGTTGAGCTAAATATTTTACCCTATCTTAGATGACAGATGTATGGATGAAGACACAAGCAAGATCTGTACCACGGTGTGGCAGCAGGGGAAGCGTGGAAAATGTTACACCATCAAGACACTGTCTGGGCCATCTTTATTACAAGATCAGATCTAGATCTGTACCAGGGTGTGTCGGGAGGGGAAGCGTGGAAAGTGTTACACCATCAAGACACTGTCTGGACCATCTTTAAAATAAGACCAAGAAACAATCAAGACCCATCTAGATCTGTACCAGGATGTGGTGAGAGGGGAAGTGTGGCAAGTGTTACACCATCAAGACACTGTCTGGTCCATCTTTATTACAAGACCAAGAAACTTACAAGACTCATCTAGATCTGTACCACGTTGTGTCTGGACCATCTTAATAACAACACCAAGAAACAGGCAAGACCCATCTAGATCTGTACCACGGTGTGGCAGGAGGGGAAGTGTGGCAAGTGTTACACCATCAAGACACTGTCTGGACCATCTTAATAACAACACTAAGAAACAAGCAAGACCCATCTAGATCTGTACCACGGTGTGTCGGGAGGGGAAGTGTAGCAAGTGTTACACCATCAAGACACTGTCTGGACCATCTTAATAACAACACCAAGAAACAAGCAAGACCCATCTAGATCTGTACCAGGGTGTGTCTGGAGGTGAAGTGTAGCAAGTGTTACACCATCAAGACACTGTGTGGACCATCTTGATAACAAGACCAAAAAACTTACAAGACCCATCTAGATCTGTACCACGGTGTGGCTGGAGGGGAAGTGTGGCAAGTGTTACACCATCAAGACACTGTGTGGACCATCTTTATAACAAGACCAAGAAACTTACAAGACTCATCTAGATCTGTACCAGGGTGTGTCGGGAGGGGAAGTGTAGCAAGTGTTACACCATCAAGACACTGTCTGGACCATCTTTATAACAAGACCAAGAAACTTACAAGACTCATCTAGATCTGTACCAGGGTGTGTCGGGAGGGGAAGTGTAGCAAGTGTTACACCATCAAGACACTGCGTGGACCATCTTTATAACAAGACCAAGAAACTTACAAGACCCATCTAGATCTGTACCACGGTGTGGCAGGAGGGGAAGTCTGGCAAGTGTTACACCATCAAGACACTTTGTGGACCATCTTTATAACCAGACCAAGAAACAAGCACGACCCATCTAGATCTGTTCCACGGTGTGGCAGCAGGGGAAATGTTGCAAGTGTTACACCATCAAGACACTGTGTGGACCATCTTTATAACAATACCAAGAAACAAGCAAGACCCATCTAGATCTGTACCACGGTGTGTCTGGAGGGGAAGCGTGGCAATTGTTACACCATCAAGACAATGTCTGGACCATCTTTATAACAAGACCAAGAAACAAGCAAGACCCATCTAGATCTGTACCACGGTGTGGCGGGAGGGGAAGCGTGGCAAGTGTTACACCATCAAGACACTGTCTGGACCATCTTTATAACAAGACCAAGAAACAAGCAAGACCCATCTAGATCTGTACCACGGTGTGTTGGGAGGGGAAGTGTGGAAAGTGTTACACCATCAAGACACTGTCTGGACCATCTTTATAACCAGACCAAGAAACAAGCAAGACCCATCTAGATCTGTACCAGGGTGTGGAAGGGGAAGCGTGGCAAGTGTTACACCATCAAGACACTGTCTGGGCCATCTTTATAACAAGACCAAGAAACAAGAAACTTACAAGACCCATCTAGATCTGTACCACGGTGTGTCTGGAGGGGAAGCGTGGAAAGTGTTACACAATCAAGACACTGTCTGGACCATCTTTATAACAAGACCAAGAAACTTACAAGACTCATCTAGGTCTGTACCAGGGTGTGGCAGGAGGGAAAGTGTAGCAAGTGTTACACAATCAAGACACTGTGTGGACCATCTTTATAACAAGACCAAGAAACTTACAAAACTCATCTAGGTCTGTACCAGGGTGTGGCAGGAGGGAAAGTGTAGCAAGTGTTACACCATCAAGACACTGTCTGGTCCATCTTTATTACAAGACCAAGAAACTTACAAGACTCATCTAGGTCTGTACCAGGGTGTGGCAGGAGGGGAAGAATGGCAAGTGTTACACTATCAAGACACTGTCTGGTCCATCTTTATTACAAGATCAAGAAACTTACAAGACCCATCTAGATCTGTACCACGTTGTGGCAGCAGGGGAAGCGTGGAAAGTGCTACACCATCAAGACACTGTCTGGACCATCTTTATAACCAGACCAAGAAACAAGCAAGACCCATCTAGATCTGTACCAGGGTGTGGAAGGGGAAGCGTGGCAAGTGTTACACCATCAAGACACTGTCTGGGCCATCTTTATAACAAGACCAAGAAACAAGAAACTTACAAGACCCATCTAGATCTGTACCACGGTGTGTCTGGAGGGGAAGTGTGGAAAGTGTTACACAATCAAGACACTGTCTTGAACATCTTTATAACAAGACCAAGAAACTTACAAGACTCATCTAGGTCTGTACCAGGGTGTGGCAGGAGGGAAAGTGTAGCAAGTGTTACACAATCAAGACACTGTGTGGACCATCTTTATAACAAGACCAAGAAACTTACAAAACTCATCTAGGTCTGTACCAGGGTGTGGCAGGAGGGAAAGTGTAGCAAGTGTTACACCATCAAGACACTGTCTGGTCCATCTTTATTACAAGACCAAGAAACTTACAAGACTCATCTAGGTCTGTACCAGGGTGTGGCAGGAGGGGAAGAATGGCAAGTGTTACACTATCAAGACACTGTCTGGTCCATCTTTATTACAAGATCAAGAAACTTACAAGACCCATCTAGATCTGTACCACGTTGTGGCAGCAGGGGAAGCGTGGAAAGTGCTACACCATCAAGACACTGTCTGGACCATCTTTATAACCAGACCAAGAAACAAGCAAGACCCATCTAGATCTGTACCAGGGTGTGGAAGGGGAAGCGTGGCAAGTGTTACACCATCAAGACACTGTCTGGGCCATCTTTATAACAAGACCAAGAAACAAGAAACTTACAAGACCCATCTAGATCTGTACCACGGTGTGTCTGGAGGGGAAGTGTGGAAAGTGTTACACAATCAAGACACTGTCTTGAACATCTTTATAACAAGACCAAGAAACTTACAAGACTCATCTAGGTCTGTACCAGGGTGAGGCAGGAGGGAAAGTGTAGCAAGTGTTACACCATCAAGACACTGTCTGGTCCATCTTTATTACAAGATCAAGAAACTTACAAGACTCATCTAGGTCTGTACCAGGGTGTGGCAGGAGGGGAAGAATGGCAAGTGTTACACTATCAAGACACTGTCTGGTCCATCTTTATTACAAGATCAAGAAACTTACAAGACCCATCTAGATCTGTACCACGTTGTGTCTGGAGGGGAAGCGTGGCAAGTGTTACACCATCAAGACACTGTCTGGACCATCTTTATAACAAGACCAAGAAACCAGCAAGACCCATCTAGATCTGTACCTGGGTGTGGTGAGAGGGGAAGCGTGGCAAGTCTTACACCATCAAGACACTGTCTGGACCATCTTTATAACCAGACCAAGAAACAAGAAAGACCCATCTAGATCTGTACCACGGTGTGTTGGGAGGGGAAGCGTGGCAAATGTTACACCATTAAGACACTGTCTGGACCATCTTTATAACAAGACCAAGAAACAAGAAACAGGCAAGACCCATCTAGATCTGTACCAGGGTGTGGCGGCAGGGGAAGCGTGGCAAGTGTTACACCATCAAGACACTGTCTGGACCATCTTTATAACCAGACCAAGAAACAAGCAAGACCATTCTAGATCTGTACCAGGGTGTGGCGGCAGGGGAAGCGTGGCAAGTGTTACACCATCAAGACACTGTCTGGGCCATCTTTATTACAAGATCAGATCTACATCTGTACCAGGGTGTGGCAGCAGGGGAAGCATGGAAAGTGTTACACCATCAAGACACTGTCTGGACCATCTTTATAACCAGACCAAGAAACAAGCAAGACCATTCTAGATCTGTACCAGGGTGTGGAAGGGGAAGCGTGGCAAGTGTTACACCATCAAGACACTGTCTGGGCCATCTTTATAACAAGACCAAGAATCAAGAAACAGGCAAGACCCATCTAGATCTGTACCACGGTGTGTCTGGAGGGGAAGCGTGGAAAGTGCTACACCTTAAAGACACTGTCTGGACTATCTCAATAACAAAATCAAGAAACTTACATGAACCAGCTGGATCTGTACCAAGACCCACATATATCTGTGCCAGGGTGTGTCAGCAGGGGAAGTGTGGAAAGTGTTACACAATCAAGACACTGTCTGGACCATCTTTATAACAAGACCTAGAAACAAGCAAGACCCATCTAGATCTGTACCAGGGTGTGGCAGGAGGGAAAGTGTAGCAAGTGTTACACCATCAAGACACTGTGTGGACCATCTTTATAACAAGACCAAGAAACTTACAAGACTCATCTAGATCTGTACCAGGGTGTGGCAGGAGGGAAAGTGTAGCAAGTGTTACACCATCAAGACACTGTCTGGTCCATCTTTATTACAAGATCAAGAAACTTACAAGACTCATCTAGGTCTGTACCAGGGTGTGGCAGGAGGGGAAGAATGGCAAGTGTTACACCATCAAGACACTGTCTGGTCCATCTTTATTACAAGATCAAGAAACTTACAAGACCCATCTAGATCTGTACCACGGTGTGTCTGGAGGGGAAGCGTGGAAAGTGCTACACCATCAAGACACTGTCTGGACCATCTTTATAACCAGACCAAGAAACAAGCAAGACCCATCTAGATCTGTACCAGGGTGTGGAAGGGGAAGCGTGGCAAGTGTTACACCATCAAGACACTGTGTGGACCATCTTGATAACAAGACCAAGAAACTTACAAGACCCATCTAGATCTGTACCACGGTGTGGCTGGAGGGGAAGTGTGGCAAGTGTTACACCATCAAGACACTGTGTGGACCATCTTTATAACAAGACCAAGAAACTTACAAGACTCATCTAGATCTGTACCAGGGTGTGTCGGGAGGGGAAGTGTAGCAAGTGTTACACCATCAAGACACTGTCTGGACCATCTTTATAACAAGACCAAGAAACTTACAAGACTCATCTAGATCTGTACCAGGGTGTGTCGGGAGGGGAAGTGTAGCAAGTGTTACACCATCAAGACACTGCGTGGACCATCTTTATAACAAGACCAAGAAACTTACAAGATCCATCTAGATCTGTACCACGGTGTGGCAGGAGGGGAAGTCTGGCAAGTGTTACACCATCAAGACACTGTGTGGACCATCTTTATAACCAGACCAAGAAACAAGCAAGACCCATCTAGATCTGTACCACGGTGTGGCAGGAGGGGAAGTCTGGCAAGTGTTACACCATCAAGACACTGTGTGGACCATCTTTATAACCAGACCAAGAAACAAGCAAGACCCATCTAGATCTGTTCCACGGTGTGGCAGCAGGGGAAATGTGGCAAGTGTTACACCATCAAGACACTGTGTGGACCATCTTTATAACAATACCAAGAAACAAGCAAGACCCATCTAGATCTGTACCACGGTGTGTCTGGAGGGGAAGCGTGGCAATTGTTACACCATCAAGACAATGTCTGGACCATCTTTATAACAAGACCAAGAAACAAGCAAGACCCATCTAGATCTGTACCACGGTGTGGCGGGAGGGGAAGCGTGGCAAGTGTTACACCATCAAGACACTGTCTGGACCATCTTTATAACAAGACCAAGAAACAAGCAAGACCCATCTAGATCTGTACCACGGTGTGTTGGGAGGGGAAGCGTGGAAAGTGTTACACCATCAAGACACTGTCTTGACCATCTTTATAACAAGACCAAGAAACAAGAAACTTACAAGACCCATCTAGATCTGTACCACGGTGTGTCTGGAGGGGAAGCGTGGAAAGTGTTACACAATCAAGACAATGTCTTGACCATCTTTATAACAAGACCAAGAAACTTACAAGACTCATCTAGGTCTGTACCAGGGTGTGGCAGGAGGGAAAGTGTAGCAAGTGTTACACAATCAAGACACTGTGTGGACAATCTTTATAACAAGACCAAGAAACTTACACGACTCATCTAGGTCTGTACCAGGGTGTGGCAGGAGGGAAAGTGTAGCAAGTGTTACACCATCAAGACACTGTCTGGTCCATCTTTATTACAAGACCAAGAAACTTACAAGACTCATCTAGGTCTGTACCAGGGTGTGGCAGGAGGGGAAGAATGGCAAGTGTTACACTATCAAGACACTGTCTGGTCCATCTTTATTACAAGATCAAGAAACTTACAAGACCCATCTAGATCTGTACCACGTTGTGGCAGCAGGGGAAGCGTGGAAAGTGTTACACCATCAAGACACTGTCTGGACCATCTTTATAACCAGACCAAGAAACAAGCAAGACCCATCTAGATCTGTACCAGGGTGTGGAAGGGGAAGCGTGGCAAGTGTTACACCATCAAGACACTGTCTGGGCCATCTTTATAACAAGACCAAGAAACAAGAAACTTACAAGACCCATCTAGATCTGTACCACGGTGTGTCTGGAGGGGAAGCGTGGAAAGTGTTACACAATCAAGACACTGTCTTGACCATCTTTATAACAAGACCAAGAAACTTACAAGACTCATCTAGGTCTGTACCAGGGTGTGGCAGGAGGGAAAGTGTAGCAAGTGTTACACAATCAAGACACTGTGTGGACCATCTTTATAACAAGACCAAGAAACTTACAAGACTCATCTAGGTCTGTACCAGGGTGTGGCAGGAGGGAAAGTGTAGCAAGTGTTACACCATCAAGACACTGTCTGGTCCATCTTTATTACAAGATCAAGAAACTTACAAGACTCATCTAGGTCTGTACCAGGGTGTGGCAGGAGGGGAAGAATGGCAAGTGTTACACTATCAAGACACTGTCTGGTCCATCTTTATTACAAGATCAAGAAACTTACAAGACCCATCTAGATCTGTACCACGTTGTGTCTGGAGGGGAAGCGTGGCAAGAGTTACACCATCAAGACACTGTCTGGACCATCTTTATAACAAGACCAAGAAACAAGAAAGACCCATCTAGATCTGTACCACGGTGTGTTGGGAGGGGAAGCGTGGCAAATGTTACACCATCAAGACACTGTCTGGACCATCTTTATAACAAGACCAAGAAACAAGAAACAAGAAACAGGCAAGACCCATCTAGATCTGTACCAGGGTGTGGCGGCAGGGGAAGCGTGGCAAGTGTTACACCATCAAGACACTGTCTGGGCCATCTTTATTACAAGATCAGATCTACATCTGTACCAGGGTGTGGCAGCAGGGGAAGCATGGAAAGTGTTACACCATCAAGACACTGTCTGGACCATCTTTATAACCAGACCAAGAAACAAGCAAGACCATTCTAGATCTGTACCAGGGTGTGGAAGGGGAAGCGTGGCAAGTGTTACACCATCAAGACACTGTCTGGGCCATCTTTATAACAAGACCAAGAATCAAGAAACAGGCAAGACCCATCTAGATCTGTACCACGGTGTGTCTGGAGGGGAAGCGTGGAAAGTGCTACACCTTAAAGACACTGTCTGGACTATCTCAATAACAATATCAAGAAACTTACATGAACCAGCTGGATCTGTACCAAGACCCACATATATCTGTGCCAGGGTGTGTCAGCAGGGGAAGTGTGGAAAGTGTTACACAATCAAGACACTGTCTGGACCATCTTTATAACAAGACCTAGAAACAAGCAAGACCCATCTAGATCTGTACCAGGGTGTGGCAGGAGGGAAAGTGTAGCAAGTGTTACACCATCAAGACACTGTGTGGACCATCTTTATAACAAGACCAAGAAACTTACAAGACTCATCTAGATCTGTACCAGGGTGTGGCAGGAGGGAAAGTGTAGCAAGTGTTACACCATCAAGACACTGTCTGGTCCATCTTTATTACAAGACCAAGAAACTTACAAGACTCATCTAGATCTGTACCACGTTGTGTCTGGAAGGGAAGCGTGGAAAGTGCTACACCTTAAAGACACTGTCTGGACCATCTTTATTACAAGATCAAGAAACTTACAAGACCCATCTAGATCTGTACCACGGTGTGTCTGGAGGGGAAGCGTGGAAAGTGCTACACCTTAAAGACACTGTCTGGACTATCTCAATAACAATATCAAGAAACTTACATGAACCAGCTGGATCTGTACCAAGACCCACATATATCTGTGCCAGGGTGTGTCAGCAGGGGAAGCGTGGAAAGTGTTACACAATCAAGACACTGTCTGGACCATCTTTATAACAAGACCAAGAAACTTACAAGACTCATCTAGGTCTGTACCAGGGTGTGGCAGGAGGGAAAGTGTAGCAAGTGTTACACCATCAAGACACTGTCTGGTCCATCTTTATTACAAGACCAAGAAACTTACAAGACTCATCTAGGTCTGTACTAGGGTGTGGCAGGAGGGGAAGAATGGCAAGTGTTACACCATCAAGACACTGTCTGGTCCATCTTTATTACAAGATCAAGAAACTTACAAGACCCATCTAGATCTGTGTGTCAGGAGAGGGAGCTTGGCATACAACATGCCATCATGGCACGGTCTGTATCATCTTTGTAGCAAGACTAAGAGAGTCGCACAACCCGCCTTGATCTGTCCTGGGAATGGAGTAGATTTAACAAAAACAATGTATTTTAATACATATATTTGGTTATTTTGGGCTCACGATGTTCATATCATACACCTATAGAGTTACTTCGATTCATTTAACATTTGGAGGATATATTTTAGACACATTTATTCTAGACTTCTTTCTTCTTCTCCATTAGGAATTGTGCACAACTTGGTTTGCTTGGTTTGGCAGAGAGTAACAGAGGAAAAATAGACAAGACTCTGCCCTTCTCACACACGGGCATATGTATTCATGCAGATTATTGCAACCTGTACAAAAGACATTCAGGGCAATGATTCAAACAATCAAGGCTTTTTGTGAAGCACTCATCCTGAAAAAGTGAAAGCAAGAAAAATAGTCTTTTATCTTCATAAAATATAGGGAAGTAAAACATACTTTCCTCCCCCCTCCCCCACCCCCAGTTTTCCAAAACATACACATTTCTTTGGGATTGTACCAAACATAGCAGACCTCCTTTTGGATATGCTCAACTGTGAATATGTGTGTGGCATCAGACCACCTTCATATTGACCCCATTTGGTGGCTTTCACCTCAGACTTGACCTTCCTGAACCTCAATACACTACACTGGGTCATAATCAACACTCGATTTTGTGGGTGACAAAGAATACTAAGGGTACTAAGGGAGAAAATGGCTACTCTGAGACACACAGTCGAGTGATCTCGATAGTATATGTATACAATGTCTACCAGAGCTACAGATAAGATGGGAATGGCGGGCTCCATTTACTTGGGAAGAAAATCGGTGCAGCAGACGACACAGAATACTCTTTTGACACCAACGACCGATGTCAATGAACAAACAACCATGGCTTATTTTTTTAACTAAGGGTGAAACACTTTTGATGAGCTGCAGTTTGTGTCACATTTATGAAACGACATTGAAATTAATCAATGTGTTGGCTTACGATTGAACCAGTAACATTCAAAAGTCCAGTATTACCAGACACAACGAATGACTTTTGTATTATTATTTTATTTTTGATTATTAGAGAGTAGATGAATCTCACAAATCACCTCCTGAATAAAATAATGCAGTTGGTATGGTCCGAGTTGCTAAACAGAACATTTTCAAACATGGTACAGTATTTTTTTCCAATTACTTGTCAGTGCCTGCAAGTTTCAATGCAATCCAAATACCACAACATTTAAACAGAAATTATATTCTGCAGTATACGGGATACTGGCCTACTTGATACTCTGAAATACAGTTTACTCATTTTGGTGAAAACCCAATAGAGTGATGAATAGATGAGAAAAAAAATATTGGTCACCCAATGAAAAATGTAATAACCCAATTAAGATAGAAACCTTCGAGTAAAAACTCAATTAATCAAAAAAGTTATCTGGAGCTCTCATCTACTACATCCCCTATTACTATGATTACTAGCTGGTTACTGACAGAAAATGGCAGTCAAGCGGTGTGCAGACAGGTGGCAATGTCTTCAGCCAGATAATGGTGTGTCATGTGATTGGCAACAGTTGGAGTCATGAGAGATCTCGCGGACTGGAACATGGACTTTTTCATACTTGTCAAGGCTACCAACAGGAAGCCATGTGATAGTGGATGACAGGAAGGACCAGCCATCATTGTATGGGCTCTTCTGGTCTTTCACAAGATGATTACAATAGTTGAGCTTATATACACCTGGTACACATAACGTTAATGATAAATTGCAAAAACAAATATCTTGTTTTCAAAATTACCAGGTTTTCTTTATTGGCATTCTGGAAGTTGTTGGGTAAATAAGAAAAGTGCAACTTTATGGATACTTTATTGCTTCAGTGACGTTTTGATCTTGAGCATATTACTGACAGATAATGTTGTAAGTTGTACGTTTTCTTTTCTTTTTTTCAGAAATAAAACTATTGCAAAACCAGCCATGGTGGAACAGTTAAAGCAAGGAAAGATAATACTTCTGTATAATCCAGAAAATCTTTCTATTAATACAATATTAAAACCAGATGTATTAAAACTGGACAAAACTAAAGAAAAACGGACCATTCTTTGAAAAAAGTCCACACAGTTTGTTTTAAATCACCCAAACAATGATGACTTTCCATGACTAAACTTGTTTCGACTTAAAAGCAGGTTGCCAGAGTGTTAATCATATTGAAAGCACGACTGTGAAGACCGCAAGAAAAGAATCACAAGAAATGATTTATCAATGATGTCTGATTTTATTGCAGTGAAGCATTCCAGTTATGGATTCAAGCAAAAAAGGAAAAATGATATTGATTGTAAGAGTGTCTACTGCAATACAAGCTTGATACGATGCACTGCAATAAGAGGATGGCAATCTGACATTAACGTAAGCAACGGCTGCTGTATCGATAGTGGAATACGATCATGATAATCACCGATGTATCACAGCAAGGATCACAACACCAATCCATTGTCATTAGATTGTAATTGTTTATTGTATGGTAATTCAAAGATTATGATATATACTACTAAAATAAAGTTAAGGTCCACCTGATTCTTTCATATTGCTATAGTTTAATCGGCCATGACAGATAAACGGTTGTAATACACTTACTTACATCAATTATTTGGACCCAAAAGTAGCGTTGAAGCGAGGGATCACTGTATGAAAGAATCAGATGGTCCTCAACTCTTTTAAGTGGTACACAAAATAATTTTTAGAAAGATCATAAACACATTCTGGTATCTTCTCTGAATTGAGAATGTTCTTGGGTTAGTCCTTTCAGGATAAATCCCTAATAAATCAATGCATCATATCATGACCTGTATTGCAATACAGAGTAACTAAAGCAGTGTAGGATCAATGCTGTATCATCATAGTAGCACATCCTTTTCCTATGAAACATTGATTTTGAAGAACAAAAGGATATAGCTTCAATTCCAAAACTGTTTACCATGTTTTACAGAAACAAAAAATCTGGTTTGTCATTCCAGAAATCATTAATATCCTGAAGTTCAAAAATCAATATTTATCACATGAACAATGAATTTAGCAAGCATGAAGAATGGATAGGCAGGAAGTAGGCAATCAAGTGATTCAGTGGATGATATTTCAAATAATAAGAACCCTGCCTATATCATGTATATTTTCATGTGTGAGTGAGACAGTGAGTGAATATTGTTTTACTCCGCTTTTTAGCAATTCCAGCAACATTACGGCAGGGGACACCAGAAATGAGCTTCACACATTGTACCCATGTGGGGAATTGAACCAGGGCATTCGGTCTGACGAGCAAATACTTTGTCCACTGGGCTAACCTTTATTATTATTATTATTATTATTTTGTTTTTGTTTTGTTTAACGCCGCACTCAGCAATATTCCAGCTATATTACGCAGTCTGTAAATAATCAAGTCTGGGCCAGACAATCCAGTGATTGACATGAAGAGCATCGATCCACACAGTTGGGATCGATGACATGCATCAACCAAGTCAGCGAGCCTGACCACACGATCCCGTTAGTCGCCTCTAACCATGACCTAATGAAGGCGTAGCAGCCTTGACCATGTATGATAATAACAAATCTGCAGAGACAGGAGGACATTATTACACTGCAAGTTAATTAATAATACAGATGATGTTTTGTCCCATACATTGAAAAAGTCTGATAGTTTTGCTCCATTGTTAAATTATGCAGATACTGTGCCAAAGAAGGTCCCTTATCCTTCTGTCTCCTTTGCAATTCCAGTTGGTATATTATATTAGTTCATGTCATACTATGTTTATGCCACGAGTGTCTAAATTCCTTTATTTCATGAGTGAGAGCGAGGGAAATACAGGAATTTGGGCATGAGTGGCGTAAACATAGTATGACATGAACACGAAATTACTGTCCGATATATTACTGAAGAGGTTGTCTACATACAGAGACAGAATTTAGTGTTTCCCTGTAAGTCGCAAGTCGTTTACCTTTTAAGTCGCAACACCAGCTGAACTACAATTTGTAGAATGGCGTCAACAATCTTCAGGTACGACGTCGTTTCTATTGTGACATCATTCCCACCCCACGTCACAATGAGATTCATGTGACGTCAACAATGCAGTCTGGATGATGGAAACAATACACTGTTGTCTGGCGACATGATATGACCCTAGGGCACATATGATTTTTATGAACCCCGATATGTTTGCCCTAGTAAGTTCACATTCTGCTTTCCATTTCCCAACGAAGATCATTACATAATGATGCGTATGACCTACTTGTTACCATGGTTACATCTAATGATATTCATAATGCAAACCATGGTAATGACTAGAGAATTGCATCAGGTATTTCCGTATGGGCATCAATAGTATTGAGATAAACTAGAAATGACTCTTCAGTTTAGGATGGAGTTGGCAAACATGAAACAGAAAGGCCTACTGTTGATCTCTGTAAATAAATACTGATAAATGTGTTTCTAAATATGCAAATTTATCTTAATACTTAATTCAGTTTAAAGACAGGAACTTCAAGGGAGAAAACCTCTTAATGCATGTAAACCTTTACAAAATATATTTCCAGTATAATCCACTCCAAACCTGTAAGTTATACAGCTACAGTGGCAGAATGCTTCATGCAAACAAAATTAGCAACATACAAAAAATTTCCAAAGCAGGCAGCTTACAAGTGAGTTATTAGAAATATACTGATGGAAACGAATAAGGGAACAATGAAAAATATACGCAAATAAGCTTTACTGTCAGTACATTCGAAATAGCAAGTATACAAATCCAACATGTCAGAATCAAATGTTGAGATGTGTTTGTGTGCATTGTTTCCAACGCATTCTGGTGGACAAGGCTGGGAACCAATGATAGCATATTCATTTCAATCAGTATATAACATTATATATATACTATAACAACCTGCTTGAGTGTCAAGTACTCCACTACACACAGCATGTGTACAACTTCTTACACTTAACATGAAACACAACAGCAAAACTAGGGAGTGCACGTTCTCTGGACCTTGTGTCATGATGCCAATTTCATGATAACGATATGTCAAATAACCATAGTAAAAGGGGCAGTGCAAAAACTGAAAAATTCAGGAAACAATTGCAGGCATATCATTGATTAGAAGCAGCTATTGATTCAAAACAAATGTCTTACTCAAGTTACTGTGACAATTAAAAAATAAAATTCTGTTAAAAATGTCCATAGCAATCAATATTCTTATGATCTAATAACCATAACTGATATTTGATACTCCAATAATTTCCGTGGTTTAAAAATGTGAAGAATCAGTAAGAATTGTAATTAAGAATTGCAAAACAATTTGTTATTGGCAGATCTATTCAACTGAGATCGATGCCACTACACTGGTATAAATAGGTTGTTATTTTTGCTTAAAAAGTTTAGTTGAAAAAGTTCTTCGCAACACAATTATGGGATGCTTAGCCAGTAAAACATTGCTTCGGGACCAAAAATGTTTTATTTTAAATGAAGGAGAAATGATCAGAATGCAAGCAGCAGAAGAGTCATAAATTTATGTGATTTAATCATGATATTTGGTTACAACCGTAACATAATTCATTTCAGCTTAACTTGCTTTAAGACAACAAAAAATATAATGTAAACATAAATATCTAGAATATTGAAACATATATACAATGAAGCAATCCCACATTAAAGTGGTTTTACAATATACACAGCTTGTCTTCATTATGTCTGGGCATGAGAGATGATATCTTAAGTTTGACACCGTCATAAATACAGAACAATGCCTCACTGAACAATGTGAATAAAGTTAATGTTTAAAGTTTGGATTCCTATGAATAAGTTAGCTATGGTCCAAACACTCCAAGAAAACTCACACGCATACATACATGACTTATGACAATAACTTATAACATTGGATGAACCATTAACAGGTGGACGAGTACAGAGTTATCTCCCCTTGTGTCTTAATTGCAGCTTCCCAAAGCTATGGTGTGCAAGCGTAAGTGGCTTAGCAGTTCAAAATTTATTCAGCGCATTCACAATTGATTTCATAAATCTTTGCTAGCAGCAGCATCAAAAGTAAAGAGATGACATTTCTAGACCTTGTCTACGAAGTATCAAAAGACAAAATCATTGAAACTCGATAAACACATAATAGCTAAAATTATTCACAATTTCTGACTGAAATACTCTAGCATTGCTCTAGGTAGAAAGATCATTAATATGAAATTTTGCTCTATCTTCCATAATTAAATTCTTTCAAAGATAATTACCTTAAGGTTTATAAGCTGAAACACTAGATACAGCTGAATCTCAGCAATCACTTTCACCTTGGTCAAAGTTTTATTAAGTGGTCTTCACTTGAACTCCAACTCAGCCTATTTTTGGTTGCTTTTTTTGCCTCCCGCATCAATGTCTAGATAATATGTAAACCCAGCAGCCATACTGACATGACCTTTTATAAACATGAAAGTGCCTTCATGCAAGATCTTTTATCCTCAAGAACTAAAAATATTTCCTTTCAGCAAATTTTGCTTACATGACTGTGACACAAGGGGAACTTATCACTAACATTTCATAAATGGCAGTTTTAACAAATATTGATATGTTGAAAAACATATCACAACAAAGGTAGCACTTGTATGATTTGTATCCACTCATTCCTGTAGTCCAGTGGGCAGTATTGTCCGAGGGAAAATGCCGATCGCTCGCGACACTTTGTCTGCCACCCAGACAGGAAGGAGTGGGTATATGTTCAACATGATGTCGGCGCCAGTGCCGCAGGGGTAGCGCTCTCGGGGACGCTTTGATAAAAGTCCGCTACGCATGCAGCGTGTGACAGGGGTCAGGTCGGCAGGGTATCGCTGAGCTGATGCAAGAATATGAGAATATGTGGAGTAAAGATAATCTTGCCCATATGTTTCACGAGTCTTTTCGTCTAGAGAATTCCAAACTTCATCTCTCCGGCTCTTGATAACATGTTCCTGCATGTTACCTGGGGGGAAATAGAAATAGTCCTGAATGGGGGACATACATAGGTTGATCTAACTATTTACACAGGGATTTCCAATAAATATTATCACCACCAATATCTTAAAACATTCTAACCTAGCAGACGAAGAGATAGTGGGCGTCGGCACAATTGCTGAAGACTGCCTCCATGGTCTAGTGGTAGAGCGAAAGGTCCGGGTTCGATCCCTGGCCATGTCATACCAAAACATGTTAAAAGATGGTACTTGCTGTTACCCTGTCTGGCGCTCGGAAAAAAAGGGCTAAAACAAGGACTGGTCAGCTCTTGAGTCAGTATACTGTGTCTGAGTGGGGTATTAATGTTATACTGCAGCATGGTATCTCAACCCCAACACCCATTCTGTCAGATACACTGGAAAATAGAACGAGTTGGGGGAGTTAATGATGTTTTCAACAGTATCTCATTACTACATCACGGTGTGTCGAGGAGCAAGTGGAAACCTTGTGAGTTAGCACAGGTATTATGCTGACAAACCAATCATCATATCCCGAGTGAATCTGGGATTGAAACCAAAGACCAACAGATCCTGGCACAACAAAGGGATGCAACTCTGCAATCAATCATGATACCAGCATGACTATCTTATCATGCTGATGAAATTGTAACTACTTCATAGGCTTCACGGATCAACAACAAATGAGCTGATAATTTGTGATTTTCAAATAATTTATACAAAATGTTTAACAAACAGCTCATTGGTTACTCATCAAACTTAAGCTGCTACTTTTGATTTTGGTCACACAATCCAGTGTAAAATATCCATTCAAATTTCTGTACAATAACCCCCTTTATCAAAGAAGGGGTCATGCAGATTATAAGGAAAACCCTAAGCTACAATCTAACCCTGTTGTCTCAAACTCCTGGGGACCAGAGAAAAAGGTCTGACTTCTATAGGGTTTCAACACATGCAACTTGCCCTTATTACTGTAAGTCCTGGCCATTGTAGATATGACAAATGCTTGTTTTTTTAGCAGTATTATTTACGTAACATGCAAGGTTTAGTACATTTACTTTCTGTTGTCCATTAAATGCATTTACACATCAATATGCATCTTATTCAGACTACTATGTGCTAAGTTGTGTTTTTCAAAACATTTGAATTATCAGTGTAAGTTCTAATTTATTTTTAACTCTTGGGACTATAAATTGAAATGGAGACAACTGGGAATTTGGCACATCCAGTTCGACACATCTGGATCAAAATAGTGATAAATATATATTGAACGTTCACTGGGAGTGGACTGTGACAGGAAAGGCCATCTGGTTCAATTTGTTTGTTAGTTTGTTGTTTAACGTTGCGCTTAGAATTATTCCAGCTGTATGATGGTGATCTGGAAATATTCGAATCTGGACCAAACAATCCCCTGATCAATATTGTGGGCAACGATCCACGCCATCGCAACCAAGTCACCGAATCTGACCACCCAGTCCATTTAGTCGCCTGATCTGCATGTCTAGCTTGGGACCTATTCTGACCCAGGAATCCCACACAGACACAGCATAGCTCTATACTGCAGGCATCACCGTTCCCTTAGAACATCAGAATGTCACTGTCTCGGAGGCCTTAACATCAACCCTGTTGATATTGACAGCAACTAAAAGTTGGATGTGTCAGTTGTAATAAAGGACTTAAAAGTCCCCTTCAGCCATTTAGTGAAACAATGAACTTGAAGAAAGTAAATGCATTCAAGAATACATTATGAACATCGCCCAAACCATTAAGATGACGTCATGCCATTTTAAAGGTAGTAGATTCGGAGGAAGAACACCCATGAAGGTCTGGGTTAGAATAGCTCTTCAACAACCTATGCTTGCCGTAAGTCGCGACTCATGGGATCGGGTGGTCAGGCTTGCTGACTTGGATGATGCATGTCATTGCATCCCAACTGTGTGGTTCGATGTTCATGATGGTCCAGACTCAAATATTTACAGACCGCTGTCATATAGCTTGAATATTGCTGAGAGCAGCGTTGAAAAACATACAAATAAACTTAGCAAGGACTTCACCAGCCATTCTGAACAAGACGTAAATTAGTAAAACTAACTCAACTACACGTCATTATATATCAACCATAACATGATACACTTGATATGCACAAACCTGTGAAAAATCCTGTGGGTTCTATAATAGCAACATGGACCCCCCACTTCCTCATCTCTTGACGGAGTGTGTCAGAGTACGCCACCAGCGCATGTTTGGACATACTGTAGGCACCGTTACCTTCCATGGAGATGCGACCTGAAGCAAAAAACATGGGACTGTAAGATGACAGGAAACTAAAACTGGACTCAGCATAACACAGCATGAGCAGTCTATGATAAAAACTTTCGAGTTTATTTCCCCTAATATAATTCTTAGCATCATTTTTAGTAGAAATTAGTGTTATTATTAGCTGAGCTTACTTGACCTAGTAGAATTTAGTGTTATTATTAGCTGAGCTTACTTGACCTAGTAGAATTTTACTTGTCTGGCAGCAGCCAAGTGGCTAAAGATGCAGACTGATTTAGTGTCAAGGACATTACTATTCAGGATTTTAAGAAACTAGATATATAGGGATAAGAACACAGGCAGGAGATTAGATCAACACTTGATTAAGTAATGTTGGTATTATATTAATACATGTATTTTGATGCATTCAATAAGTTGAAAAATATTCCAGCCATATAACCATGATCACGTTGGATTGTGAATTTGCTCCAACTAATCCTCAGCCATGTCTATGCAGGTGACAAAGGTGGGGTACTGGGGACCTATCATGCCATAGATCCCCACAGGGTAGAGACAGAAAGTCACACTAGCCTCTTGGCCCAAAGCAGTTTGTTGAATGGGGTATCTGGAGGGCTAGTACATTACAGTAGCATCATTCAGGCTAGTGTTCAGTGTGTTTGTTATATAATCTTTATGACAGTGCAGAGCTCCAGGTAACTTTTTGAGCATTTGAGTTTTTACTCTAGGGATTCTATTTCAATTGGGTAATTAGATTTTTCATTGGGTAACCAAAATGTTTTTACTCATCTCTTCATCACTCTATTGGGTTTTTCCCAAAATTAGTGAACATTTTAAGATTTGAAACAAATGAAATAATGTTTTAGATGTACAATGATATATATAACTGTTCCAAATATATAGGCTTGACTCGGAAAGTAAATTAGCTCTTAATTGTCTTTTGGAAATTAGCTCCTTTGTACGCATGCTGAAAAAACTTCATTGGGTATTTACACATGCTGTTTTTATACATTTGAGTTTTTCATTTAATACATGCGTTTCTGTACGCAAGTTAATTTAAAGTAATTGGGTTTTGAATATATATTATTATGTTGGGTTTTTTTCGGGGGGGGGGGGGGGGGGCAGGATTTTACGCAAAATATGCTGCAGGTCTATTTCTAGGAACATAGTTAGGTTTAGATGAGATGAACAGTGCACTCAGTCACATACAAATTCTAGTTTAAAATGAGCACATGTTGCATCCACATTAATACAAACTGATTTGTGTATGTGTGAAGGACACCATGTGTTCATTGCAACAGCTGGTTATTAACTGTGTGCTATCTGTGTAACAACTGATAGGATCATCCCAAGTTAAGTGCAGTCATCACTGACACCAAGCTATTCCATTAAAAGGGCATATCAGAATGGATGCTTTTGAACATGTTGAAATGTTCGACAAAACTATTGTTAAAAAACTTGGTTTATGAAAACGCCAACTCCCAAACATCAAAATGTGAACATAATCTATATGAAAAGCAGTGTATATTTCAAGCCATTGCTATAAACATAAATCAATTATATAGAATACTATAATAAAAAGTCTTTGAAAGTTTCTCTAAAAATCTTCAAAACACAATAAATTAAGATTTACTTCCGGACGAAATAAAAAATAGTAATTTGAAACTGGAATTTTTTCCTGATCTTACCATGCTTACTAGACCAAACTAAATTTTACTAGACACTCGTTTCAGCGTAGTAGCTTAAGTCGCAGACTGCTACTTTCTTGTACTTTTAAGTGGATAGTGAAAATATACAAACCAAGTAAGCTTGAAACGTTGACAATACGTCCTTTTGCTTGTCGGATCATTGGAAGAACAGATTTTGTTACTCGGACAGCACCAAATAAATTGACATCCATCACACGCCTTATAACCTTTTCTGAGGTCATCTCAAGTTCGGAGAAGTACCACACCCCAGCATTGTTGACCACTCCCCAGAGACCTGGAACAACACCCACAGTAAAAAAAACACTCGCAATCATCATTTACATGTGCAGGGCTAGACATATGTCAGCAAGACATCTCTATCTCCAGGTAGCAACTGCCATTTTCTTTCTGTGTTGACATGGTGCCTGATGCAAGAGGGAATCATGAGATAATGGCACTTCTCGTAAGACATATTACCATACTATTGCTAATGTGAAGAAAGTCTTTCGGGCAAACACATTACCTGAGAGTAAGACAGGAATCTAAACATGCTAAAGAAATAACATAATTAGGAATCTATTTTGTCAGCCATGACAGAGTATCTAAATGATAAATGAATCAAGCCTTTATATAAAATTTTAAGATTTTTCTAAGGCCTAGTACAAAAACAGAAATATCAAGGAGGGAAAGACACCATGATTATATCCAACTAGTAAACGCATTCCAGACTAGTGGTTTATGCCAAAATAACTAGATGATGTAGATATGGGGGGAAGGGGAGAGAAGAGGAGAAAACAAGTAGTCCCTCAGGTTTATCACTAGACTCAGAGACCCGTGAAGATCCGGGGTAGAATAGGTCTTCAGCAACCCATGCTTGCCGTAAAAGGCGACTATGCTTGTCGTAAAAGGCGACTAACAGGATCGGGTGGTCAGGCTCGCTGACTTGGTTGATGCAGGTCATCAATCCTAATTGTGTGGATCGATGCTCATGATATCAATCACTGGATTGTCTGGCCCAGACTCGATTATCTTACAGACCGCCCTCATATAGCTAGAATGCTGAGTGCGGCGTAAAACAACAAACAAACAAAAACTAGTCTCAGACTAACCATGCTAACAGACTAAGGGCCATGTTTATCTCTATCAAGCATTCAATAATTCTTGCAACTACAACATGTCTGAGCACTGCAACTAATTGGTTCGAAAATCCAATTCAAAATCAGGCTCTGATTGAGAAATTACAAAAATTACCCATAATTCTCAAACAAGTTCACCCAAGTGAAGATCCAAGTTTGACTTGGTCTTCATCAACCCATGCTTGTCGTAAGATGCAACTAATGGAATCTGGTGGTCGGGATCGGGTGGTCAGGCTCACTGACTTGGTTGACGCATGTCATCATATCCTGATTGCATAGATCAATGCTTATGTTATCAATCACTGGATTGTCTGGGCTAGACACTACTATTTTAAGACCGTCATCATAGAGCTGGAACAATCTAAAAAAAAATCCAATCCTGTGGTACTGATGATGCAGTTTACAATGGTTTATACTGCCAAGGCTGTGATACATACCTTCTTCTCCCACCTGAGTCTGGATGTAATCAGCTGCAGCTTCGATGTCCTTCTCCTTTGTCACATCTAGCTGGAGAATATGTAACCTGTAACCATGGTAACACAGGGACTCCATTACAATCATTCTACTATACTGACACAAACAGCGCCAGCATGATTTGAATCATAAAGACATGTAACGATACAAATGCAAGTACATAATACAAGTACAGTGAAACTTCATTACTTGGGACTGTATTGTTGATATCATCTTGTTTAACTAATGTCCAGATTACGATTGCAACTACGTGTATAATGAATTGTGATTGGCCCTTCACTCATAGCGTCTGTTACTACCATTATCGATCGATATTTACATGTAAGTAGGCTAATATCACGTTGAATGTGACAGTTAAGGCTTGTAAATAATAACAAACGACGAAAACACAATGAGAATATCTTTATTTTTACACTATGAACAACCTGTATCATTGCAATGTGCGATACAAGGCGAAGATCGTGAGATTGGTCGAGCGCGCTCCCCCGCCTCGGCCTCGGTTAAACGGCTCACTGTCTATAGCCCCCACCAATTATTTGGACCCCATTGGTAGCGTTGTAGCGAGGGTTCACTGTATATCACTTTGGCCTGCAGAAGAATTTTCAGCACGTTTTTCTCTGCTCATCGGGCTCATTTGGAGGATTTTTAAACACAGAGAGGACCACTTTCAAAGAGTGCATGTGCACCGAAACGTTTTCATGTGCCAGTCTGGATGAGCAAAACCATTACAACAGACAATCAGCCAGGTCACACATGATTGCCCTCTCAATCAATTTTTACAAGCACTGGGTACTTGAGATCCATTCTGCTCTCAAATACTTGCAAGGGTCAGCAATCATGCCAATGACGAATGACAGTACAAAATGCTATATTTATGACTTACCTCTGAGAGCATTTGTTTCTGAGCTCTATTGAACCAGGGCTGTAGCTGTCCAAACACCCTGCAAACACCCGCATGCCAATACTGTCCAATTTTTTCACCAAGGCATTTCCAAACCCACTGTCACAACCTGAAACAAGTACACCCCTTTAACAAGTTGAAATAGGTTTGAGTATGGTTTTACGCCACTTTAGCAAAATTCCAGCAATATAATGGCGGGGGACACCAGAAATGGGCTTCACACACTGTACCCATGTGGGGAATCAAACCCAGACCTTTGGTGTCATGAGAGACTGCTTTAATCACTATGCTACCCCAACGCCCCTTGAAATAGGGATGAGCATAGCCTGTACAAATGTAGCACAAAATATTCAGTGACAGTGCTGTATTATGTGTATTGCAAGATATATTGATTTAACAGTTAAAGGGGAATTGGACACTGGCAGTCCTGGCAGGGGTAGACACTAATTTGTCATATCAAGCCTGTCCACAGCTCATTTCAGAACATGTATCCAAAAAATCAATGCCCCACTTGCCCGACTCATTAATACAGAGCTCCAGATAAGCTTTTGGTGTTGTTGGTATTTTACCCATGCATTTTAAAATCATTGGGTATCAGTAATTCTATCTGTTACCCACTAGTTTTTACACATGTGGGTATTTAAGTTAAATATTTAAAAACACTTTTCATCTAGTCCCTGCAAACTGGTGTCGTGTGGGTTCGAGGGCTTTATAGGACTCAAAAATACCCCAAAATAAGTTGCTGATTTGCTAATCAAATACTCAGGGTTACTCCACAATATTTTGATGATACACACAAGTTTTATTTTTGTCGCGTATCTGTAATGTTCGTTGCGTATTTGATACACTTGGATTTCATTTTACTGCATATTTCTGCATTTCTGATGCGTATTTTACGCAGATACGCAGCTTATCTGGAGCTCTGTTAATATGTGGGATGGAGAGATAAAAAAACACCAGCTTCAGTTGCCCATAGACAACCTAAAATTGAGAAAACCTTCAGTCACTATTGATAAAACACTTGTAACAAGTACTAAATATAATTTTCAAAAAGTGTAGACATCGCAATTTGACCAGCCCAACTGATGGCAGTGCATTGTGTACTTCCTTGTTCTGATTTCGATCACACTTAAGGACACACTCTGTGATTGGCTGATCAGAGTACCATGTAGCCCACATTGCGCAACTTATTGTAAGATTGTCATGGCAGGTCACACTGGCTGTTTAAAAAGTGTGATTTCCTTTCATTATGGCCTAGAAATGATAAATTCATTATTCATGGTGGGAAAAGCCATAGACATAGAAGAACTGATTCATCAACATCAAAGCAAAACTTGTGTGCAGTAAAAGAGAGCTTTGGAAGAAAACAACACTTTGGATCAGTACTCAGGGCAAATTTGACTGATTACTTGTCCAGGGAAAAGTACACAACTTTTGATATATCCACACCCTGAAAGCCAACTATATTATTAGAAAAACATTCATCCTCTAGGTTTTAATCAGTCTCTAACCAATGGGACTATTGATCATATCAACAAACTGATAACTACATTCTATGATCAGGGCTTTTATTAGTCTGTCTTACAGACCCTGATACAAATATATATCAAATACAGCCCATGCAAGTCTATAATGTTTGGCAAGTCTAGATCACTGCAGTATCTGAAAATGAAGAGAGTCACTGGGCTCCTTTTTATTATATTTTTATTAATAACTGAACAACTGTTTTTTTATGTACGATATGTTCATTTCAGAGACTAGGTGTTAGTCTAGGCTTTTATGTTAATTTTTTTATAACAGGGACCAAATGACTTTCACCAATGCTGAAGTTTAGGGGCCACAAACATAAAGCCTGCAGAAACAACAAAACTTGGAAACCCAAGCACTTGGAAAACATGAAAGGAGTGATACATATGAAAGTTGTTGTTCTTCTGAATGCATGATTGCCTGTTAGGGGAGACATAAAGGACTTGCATGCAAACCTGATGCAAAAGGGGCGGTCGGGTAGCCTAGTGGTTAAAGCGTTCGCTCGTCACGCCGAAGACCCGGGTTCGATTCCCGAGATGGGTACTCTGTGTGAAGCCCATTTCTTGTGTCCCCCGCCGTGATATTGCTGGAATATTGCTAAAAGCGGTTTAAAACCAAACTCACTCACTCACACCTGATGTAAATTCAGGGATTTACCCAGGATTCTAAACTAAGTGCCCCTGGCCGGCAAATTGGAAAAACATTGCCATATTGTTCAAAATAAATCCCTGAAATTTCAGCTATTTCGTCTTCTAGCATGATTAGTGTGCAAATACTTTTGGACACATTTTATCTTAGCTTTTTCATTTGTAGGCCTTAAGATACAATGATCGATAGTTATGTGAACATGGTGAAGATCACAGACATTCAGAATCTATATTGACAAAGGCAAAGCTACTGGAATGTATGGAGCTTGTGAAATGATATCCAGACATGCTCATAGCAGTATGCTAGCTGGAGTTTCTATCTGCAATAATATGACATCCCATTTTTAAATGTTTCAAGTATCAATATTTTGAGGGATTCCTGATTATTCTTTAAATTAATTCTGATGTTGTGATAATTGTAAATTCACATACTAATTTTAATTTGGGGAGTTGTGTGGCGACTGCTATTGCTATTTCAGTCGACAAAGTGAATTTTAACAGACAAATGATACCAAATCAGCCTCAATGTTGAGCTCTGCAGTGATACATATCAATCGAAAACTGTGGTTAACATGGTTAACATGGTTTATGATCATTCAAATTAAACAGAGAAACTGTCTCAGTTTCATACAAAGCACTTTGATTACCAAATGTCCAAATGCTGTTAAATATACCAAGTTATTCACTGCAGTTATTAGCATGAGCAGTTTGTTTTGTTTATCAACACTCAGCATTGGTTGAGTGTGTCGTCAAACATTATTATGGTGTACATAAAATTTTTAGCAAAGGGGTCTCTGGCCTAAACACCGAAATAAAAATGATTCTAATAAAAACATAATGTGCACATACGTTTTTAATGAAAAATTGTGAATGGTTCTTCATGGTCTCAGGTGAATCTCCACCCACATGTCAAAATATGCCTCAAAGTTTAATATATTACCAAGTGGCCATAAACATGATAAAGCTACAAATACTTTTCTCCAGGTAGCCACTGGTAAAATCAAGAAGTCAAGCCAATATTGTAGGTAGCCAAGAAGCATTTTAATTGACTATAAGTCACAGCATTGGAATTGTATAAAAGCCATGCACACTTCGTTAGCTATTCTTTGATAATTTTCTTTTCATCATGTTCATAGCAACCAGTTTTGATTTACTTTCGAATGCCACAGGCATGTATAGTTTCTCCATGTCTTTACCAGTGTTCCCTCTGGCTCTTGAAACTGCCAGTTCTGGTGGACAGGTAACTCTAAAAATTACCAGTCCCTCCTAATTTTTGTCTCTCCCAACTTTCAACAAATAATAAAACCATGAAAATTACCTGGTTATAATTCTTTCAAAATAAAGTGCTAAGCAATGACGTCCTCTCTGAAGTAACTTAGTTGATCTTCACATCATTCACACAAAGTTCAGTCACAATTTTCTCTTCTTTTTTTAATATTTCAAGATGAAGTCACTTCAAACATATTTTTAACCTTGAAGCAAAGCGAAATGTCATTTCCTTGCACTAAAACCGACAAGGGGAAACCCTGATGGTAACAGACAAGCTGACTTTCTTAGAAAAATATACTTATATGAATATCACAGATTTAAAAGGCTCTATATTTGCCAGTCCACAGGGACTGGCAGTCACATAAATTATCGGTCCAAGCCTAATTTTACCGGTAAGAAACTAATAACTTGATTGAGAGTTGGTGTGCTGTTTTCTTGATCACCCGGTTTTTTTCCGATTGCAATGGAACTTGTATAACCCTAATAACCACACTCATCGTCTGCGTCAATTACCGTTTTGATAGCTACATGCAGCACTGCGGGGATTCAGTTACGTTAAATAATTTTAGTGTGCACTGCATTGAGTTTACAAACTTCTGACATATGTAGACTTGACAGCATCATGGCAAAATACTTTTCCATCTTTGCACAGCAAGATACGATCATACCACTGAAAGTTTTGAGTGAAAACGATGATGAGAGTAAATTTGGATCTCATAATAGTGATGGTTGACATGATTCTGAGCTGATGGATGCATGTAAAGCAGTGTTCCCGTTTACCGGTAATTACCAGTTTCTGTGTCTACTCATGTGAAGTATTCAAATTCAGTCGCAACAAAATATTCTTAAATTAGTCATTTGGCGACCTCTGAGTTTTTTTATAGTAGCCAAACTAAAACTGAGGTCGCATTGGTGACCATTGTTGTTGAAGCTCTGAGGCCAGCAAAATCTTTGTATTTATGTTCACAATCTATGCAATGAAAATTATTTTTGCTGCATAACATGAAAGTTAATTGGAGAAGGGCCATAAGAGAGTACATGACAAAGTGCATACCATATTCATTTTTCCAGAATTTAAATGCCAATAATTAAGGGTGCATATAACACATGAGTACGTTTTATACGTGAATAAATAAGTGTTGTGTACATTGATCAATCGGAAGGGGTGCTAATTGGTATTGTTCACTAGCTAATATATTAGCAAATATCGCCGTGGGCGCTTATTACGTCGAATATGGTATGCCTATTGTCAATGATTGTACTCACTTTGAGTATAGTCATGTCATTGTCGGCAATATTTCAGTCACATAATTTGTATTACAATAACTGTCAACACATCATGACATAAGTATTAGACCATTAACAAAACCAAACAGCTTCATATATGTTCACTAATCAAGCTAACCATGGCTAATTGATAAATGAAAAGTATATTGCAAAGCTACACGACTTAATTGACCCACTGCTTGCAGTAAATCAGGTTTTGATAAAGGTGTGGAACAGTACAAACTGAATCTTACCCCCAAAAGGAACCAAATGTCATTGATTGTCAACCATGGGTTGTAAACATATCATCAAATGTGCCTTGTTTTACTTGAAATGTTCAAACTTACATTCTAGCTAGCAACCAGCTATCGCCGAGGATCAATTATTGCCAACACCCTGTGATAGTGTGCATGTGACCACATCTCGTTTTTCTTTTGCTCATTTTAATTAGAAGAGAGTTATTTTTTAAAAAAATGACGAACAAAACGGAGTCTTGTGAAGAAATATTAAAAACCACCTTGCTTAAATACAACTTTAGAAAATACATGAGGACAGTGTCAACAAGTGACTAATTCACACATAAACAAAATCCAACAACATGATGATGCACGTTCAGTTCTGTCATAGCTTATGATCCTTCATTTCTTCCCCAAAATAAAAGTTGAACTATTTTTCCGAAAATGCATAACACTGTACATATTGCGAAATCCAATGGACATAGTGCTGAGGGCAGGCATGTGTAAATAAAATTTGGTGATGGTTTACGTTTGTTTGCAGACAACAACTTGATAAAAGCATTTCTTATTAATTGTAATGAACATAAAAATTGAATGCGATACCAGAGAAGATAGAAAATGTAATTTGTGTAACTGAACCAGTGTGCTTGATCATGTGGCATGATCGCAATAACTGGTATAGCTGGCCGACGTGAAATTTCTATTTCCACCGTTTATATTCCCTATCGTCGCGTTACAAGTGAAATCGACTGAAACATGAAATATACTCATGTGCTCATAGTTTCATAAAAATCAAAGTTATTGGCAGAGTTAACTTTGAACACGGAATATTTAAAAAATAACAAGAAAAAATGGCGATAACTGGTTGGTGACCAGTTGATGTATCTCAATATAAACTGATTATGGCAGTAATATGATTGGTACTATAGTACCTCATTATCTCCAAATATAAGTAACAGTTGACCCTGGAGGCTTGACTTTGCAAGGCACAATCACATCTGCAGATAGTCACATGATCTCATCTGGAAAAACCTAGGGAAATTCCCCTATGCGTTTCAAGGCCTTGGAACCACATGCTCACAACATATATTCTTCTTCTCACCGATGCAAAAGGTAACTTCAATTGGCTTACCTGTGACATATACGGCCTTGTTGCCGACGGGGAGATGACTGGCGGGTAGAATCGAGTAAACAAAGAGGCATCCTACAGCAAATGTTACTACACCTCCTGGGCCTTTAACTAGAAATTGACATAAAGGTTCTCCTAAAAATAAAACTACTAGACTCAGAAACGACCTGAACCCAAAGCGGAATTCGTTAGTCAGGAATTTCGAGAGAACTGCCATTGCAAACACCACCGTGACGCTCGAGTAAAGAACTGAGTAGACGACAATGTCGTCATGAGTAAATTCACTCGTTACGTCCATTGTCACGTAGTCATCAAGATCCATAAGGTCGCTAATTTTTCAGATTCAGTCAGATACTGTCCACATTCTCCATCTATCATCTCGCCGCCATTTTACAACAAGTGTGCGGCGCGTTGACGTTACGAGCAAGTTGATTGGCTGGAATGTGGGAGGGTTTTTGTATTTGACGTTCTTATTGGTTCAAGGGAAATTAATCCATCCCACAATTCCTAACCATTTTTAAGATGGCGGCCCCCATAGATTTCACGACAGTTTGGATGGTGTTAGGGTTAGCACTGTGTTTAACACCCAACGGTATATTTGCGGTACGTTTGAACCTGTTGACGTAAACATCACATAGTCCAACTATTCACACAGATCAAAATGTCACTAAAGGTGTCGTGATCGCTGAGAAGAAAAAAGAAACTTCCGACGCCGGCAGTCCTTCGAATTTCGCTCATGGTCCAGTCTATACATATTAGTGCGTCACATAAACAAGTGGACATATGTGCACATTCAGACATTATCCAAAATCAAATCTAGAAATTAAGAAATGCGACCCATTCCACTCATTTTGTTACACCTTTATTTCAGTAATTCAAACGCGACTCATATTTTTGCCGGTTTTCATTTGAAATGTGACTAGTAATCTAGTAACTGCATGGTTTCGAAATATCCCGAGAAAATTGTCACATGTAAACTTGAAAAAACCTAAGATAAGCACAGTTCTTAAAGAACCTAAGAAAATATGTGAAGGGGTTGTCACATGACTATTTATGTCACATGAACAAAAATCCAACGGCAAGCCGATAAACATTAAATTCAGTAAATGCTTAAAATCTGTCCGTCAATTCGATCTTCCTGATTTATTTTTTTTGCACTGATCCTCACATAGACAGTCGCATGAATGCCACAGGAATGTACATGTGGAGATATATTATGTGTGTATCTTGTTTAGCACACAAGGTAACATGATTGATAACAAACTGATTTTCTTTGAACTTGTCTCTTTATCATTGAATGATTGTTTATCATGATTATATTTTTGTGTAAATACAATATAGTGGAATCATGATCCAACTTTGAAATGCCGTGAATACATTACTGTTGATCTGTTGGCGGTTGTATGCTGTTTAGACTACCAATAAATGCAATATTTTCTGTACTGTTTTCCTAATTTCAGTTTGAAGATGAATTTGAAGGATCACGGACACTTACGGTGGAGCACTCATTTGACAGAGGTAACTGGATGATATTAACAAGTCAAGGAATCATGTTTATTGACGCTTTTGACTTTAATCAATTTCTGTAACTATTTCAAACTTGTTCAATAATTTGTGAAATTTGAGATGAACTATGACTAAACATTACAATATACTATTTAAATTGTATTTTCAGTTCTGCTAGGCATTGTTTATGTTTATGCATTGTAGAAATAACATGTAATACATTCACCACATCAGACCTGGATTTATAACCCAATCTTAGATTGAATAATTACCCCGGACACAAGAAATGCCAAATGCAAAGCACTAGTTGCTTTATATCCTTGACACCCTCGTAGACAGGGATGAATGTTATTGAGTTGGTTTTCAAACTCTTTGTCAGGTAATCTGAATAAAGTCATTAACTGAGCATCAAGTGAATGATGACAAACACACAGGTTTAGGGTTTTACCATGAAACATGGATGACAAGAAGGGAGTATTGTTGTATTATATGCAATTGTTGCAAAAATAATACATACATGATTTGATGTATTCTAATACAAATTTTGCAAGGTTATAGTTAGCATCATCTAATCAAATGCGAAAATTCAAGGGGAATCGCCTTCTCTGTCAACAAGGTGGTCAGTGAAGTTTGTTGGGTTGCTGACACTAATTGAGAATTAGATCATGTAGACTATGGAGGTTGGTTTTGTTTCAGGCCCCAACCCAGTGTACACCAAGAGGGGGACTATTGTCATACACTCGCTGAAGGGAAACCGTGCTCGCTTCACACAGACGGCCCCCCTCTCTCCAGAAGAGCGGGCTCAACTCCAGGTACTCCATCATTCATGCCTGACCTGAAACTAGATAAGCCACAATATCATTATTTGCATGAGCATCTTGATGGGTTTATCTCACTTTAGTAAGACAACCCAGAAACACCACTGAATGTATGGGTCAGCCTTAAGTTGTAAGTGTTTACTGAAGGATAACTATGAAAGATTGGTGGGCTTGGAGTCGTAATATGCGTCTGTGTGGGGTGTCAGACACACTCACTGACAGAGTTCATTCAGTACTCAAGGCCTCCAGCCCATATCACAAAAATACAGGGGCGGTCAGGTAGCCTAGTGAGTGGGTAAAGCATTCGCTCGTCACACCGAAGATCTGGGTTCTATTCCCAACATGGGTATACTCGGCATTCATCGTATCGCGGCATTTGTGATTTCCGGTAGTTCAGGCGGGACACGCCTCTTAGCGGCTGTCTATTAATGCAAATCAGTAACCAGGAAGTGCTCACTTCGTAAACAATTTCAATTTCCTCGGAATGTTCCGTCTGCTGTAAGTAAGGAGTTATTAATCCGTTGATACATATTTCTGGCATCTGTTGTAATATTTCCTTACCCCCATCTATCAATGGCCAAAGATATAACCCGCAGTTCCCCAAGTAAACTTTCTCTATCGACCTGAACTAGATCATCTGCATATTCATGGCGACTAAATGATGTAACGGAAGTTACGTAGTCCGCACATTTTTTCCCGCTCTGTGCCCATAATCTATTGGGAGATCATAAGGGCCATAATGCCAAACTTAGAAATACGTTCTTCACTAGGAACCAAAAGATAAATACATACTTTGGGCATACTAGGAGTGCTTTTTATATATTTATTGTTGACTTTTAACATTTTTCCATTTTGTGACAAATAATTGTCATCCAATTTTTTTTAAACAATCTTAAAATATCATTTCTGATATTTTGATGTTGACTTATAAAAATATTTTTCTCTTACTTTTCGGTAAATATGCATTGAATACCTATTGCTGATAACACATTTAGAATTTTACTTGTGCTGTCTTTGCACTTGTCTGGACAAATCACTGATGTCTGGCATGATCATACCAAGTGGTTGGTAGAATTATGTCCTCTTTTTGTCCAATTCGGACCTCCATACACAACTTTTATCTGTACCGCGATACGATGGAGTTCTCTCCCTTGTCAAACAGAGCGCGAGGCCCGGCTTTTACTCGGAGCTACTAATGTAAATAATGAACTTTTATCAGTAAAATATGCATTGTTTGATAAGATGAATGATATCTGATACAGAGAACACGAATAAACATAAAGGTTAGTGAGTGCATTTTGTTCCGTTTAGCGTACATGACAAGTACCGCGATACCCCGAGGTTGCAGGCTACAATGTGTGAAGCCCATTTCTGGTGTCCCCTGCCGTGATATTGCTGGAATATTGCTAAAAGCGGCGTAAATCCATACTCACTCACTCACCAAAAATATACTAGATATTTATGTTACCTTTAAATAACAAATGAACAAAACAAACAAACAACTGTGCAATGGACTTGACATTTCTGTTATGCATGGAATAGAGAATTATTCCTTTCACTGCATTTTTTGGTTCAATTCTTTGGAAAAGTCCCCATGGTCTAGGTTAACAATATTGACAGCAGAAGAAACACTTTTAGTTTACAAGTACTTATAATGATGACATATAGCATAAATGGCAAATTTCTACAAGTCCTTATGGTACCTTAACTATTCGGCAGTTTGGCAAGGACTACAGGGCTTGTGCCAATTTCTAATGCTGACTTATCAATGGGGTGTAAACATGGTAAAGTGGGGAACATATAAGGCAACTGATTGTCAATCAAAATGGCCTAAAGATTCTTTGCAAAATTTATAATGATATAAAAGAATGTCCAATTAAAAATGTATAAAATGTTTTAAAATTTTCTGATGTGATATTTGTCCCTAGAAAATGATTAATTTTGTTCAGTGAAAATCCAGAATTAACCATCATGTGATGGGGACTTCTATGTGGCATTGAGCTGTTCTTTGCATGGCCACTTGGAGAGGTGGTAGGATATGGAGGGTATTAATCCCAGAGGATCAGGTGTGCGGATAGCCAGGGACAGCAGAGGTTAGGAGGATTATCTCAGTGGGGGGTCACAATGTTATTGATGGGATGAAAGACCCCCCAGCGGCAAGTTTCACAACCCACGTCAACACTTCATTGTCACTGTCATCACCCCAGTGGGAAGTGCTACAGATTATACAGATAATACTGACACCTTCAAATCTAAGACAATACTTTATTATCTTTTCTTTTTATTTCAATATTTGGCGTAACTGATCGTCATGCTTGTTTTTATCCTCGGTCCCTAAGTGGGTCAGGGGATAAAGGAACGGAGTTCTTCTTTGTCCGTCCTTCCATCCGTCCTCTTCTCAAATGACTCAAATTTTCTCACAAACTATTTAAGTCAGAGAAATGAAGTTTTACACACTAATGTTATTAGTCATGATCTCAAGTGAGTTTGAAAATTGGTGTCATTATTCATTGTTCACAGAGTTATGGCGGATACTTTGTGCATACTGCTTGAAATGTGGACAAGTTTTCTAAGAAACTACTGAAGTTACTTGAATGAAAGTTTGCATGCTTATCTCTGAGATACTTGTTCAGACTGGGTTTGAAACTTGGTCTGGTCATATTTTTGTACAGAGTTATGTCCCTTGATCCATGTTATTTTACTTGGTGCCAAGTGTCTATAATGGGGTCAGGTTTTCTCAGAAACTACTGAAGTTAGCTTATCTAAGAGATACCTATCAAGACTGATTTGTTTTTACCAGAGAAGGGGCCTTTTGTGTTTATTAAATAAAAAATTTGCATCCCAAGGCATGCACAATAAGTCATTGTACCAAATTCTTGACAAAAACATATTATAAGTCCTCTGATTATTAGGGCTGGTAAAAGAGATCGATAATCAGAATTATCATCGATGGGAAGAAATATTGTAGATTATCGATATGAAAATTGTGTCATTGATAATACCTTACATGAACTATTGTGATGAAATAAAGTTTGAATGTACCCAAACTGATTTGTTATTATAAAATAATGTCAATTGCTGAAGATGGAAATTAACTGTTTTTGTTATATCTCAAATGGCCACAAAGTAATCCCTGAATAAATGTGCCACCACTCACCAGTGGAGTGAAATATGTTGATTTCTTTAGGATTTCTTTTTGCGCATTTGCTCAAAGATATTTCTCGGATATTTATCCATTATTGATCAATATTTAGTTAACAATTATCGATCCCTAAGATCTGTATCGGTAGCCAGCCCTAATAATTATAGTAAGTTTTGAGTACAGTTCACTACACCATTTCATTTCTTTACCAATGTTTACAGGGCCCTCATATGACCTAAAGCACCCTTGTAATTAGTAATAGTGGGTCCCCTGGGCCCCTTTTTTGAAGGTCAAGGTAAAACCCTATGTATTAACTCTGATTTTCTGTCTTAAATGTTTTATGTTCTTTAAAGACTATTACATGTATAATAATAAAGTAAACAATGTATATATCATGCTTGATGAACTAGAATGAAACAGAAATATTGAATATAATGAATGGATTCAAGGAGAATATGTTATTGAGAAACTGCGCAGCATCCATAGAAGATGTACCGTATTCGACGTAATAAGCGCCCACAGCGATATTTGCTAATATATTGGCTAGTGAACAATCCCAGTTAGCACCCCTTCCGATTGATCAATGTACACAAGACTTATTTATTTGTGTGTAATACACACTCGTGTGATATATGCACCCTTAATTATGGGCATTTAAATTCTGGAAAATATAACTATCATGTATAATACGCACATACTTTTATTTTGTATCATTTCGGGCTGTCCGCATAAACCACGAAATTTACGATCTTTCAATTCTGTTTTTTTCTCACTAAAATCATATTCTTATAAGAGCCCCCTATTTCTAATTTTGAGAGTGCCCTGGGCGCTTATTACGTCGAATACGGTACTTACCTCTGTATGCAGATGCTGGTACAGGTGGCAGCTGGCCGCATCGCGCCATGCTCACCATGTCATCAAACATCCCCAGCTTCTAAGTAGATTTACCATGCGCCAATCTTTAAAAAAACAGATGTGCATACGTTTTGTTGTTTATTCAAATAACCACAAAATGTAAGTGTAATAACTTTTATGTGACTCTCTTTTGACTAATTATTCTGTTAATGGGGAAATGTTACAAACTCATATTGTCTTTTGTTACCAGAATCTGGCACAAAGCAATGGCATCTACCGTGTGAGGATCCCAGTCACATCGCAGGAGGATCAGCAGACTCAGAATGAAGTGTATATCTCAACATTCACCCGAGCTGTAAGTGTCATTGGAATTGTCAAGAATAGAGTGTCATTCCAAACAGCCATTTATTCGTTTAACACTTTCTGGGATTCAACATCCGTTCAGAGTTCAGCTTTAGAACACTTTAAACGTTGAAAATGGATGAGAATCAAACGTTAAGTTGTCATCTGGCGGAAGCAAATGGTTCACAAGGAAAAACTAAAAGTGGGAATTGGAAAAACAAAATATCTACCTTGGATCATAGAAAAAATGAAATAAGGCAATTTGGCTACTGACACTTTAAAACAGGAATCCTGTCAGAATATATTTCACGTATCTTTTTGCAGATCTGGAAGATAGATCTTCACTCATGCATTATTACTGGATAATGTCAGGGTAGACATCATTGGTCATATCCGACAAGTCCGCTGCTCATTTTCGACTAGTGGTGATGTAAAATAACTAGATTTGGGAATAAAACAATTAGTCGATCTAAAATGTTACTGGACTCAGACTAACAGACTAGTGGCTATGTCTATCCAAGAATGTCTTTAAAATTAGCTGAAGTGAGAGATCAGTATTATGTTTGTAAATGTTCCAGAAGAGTGCGAGTGTGGTATACTGTGTCTGAGTGAGGTAGTCATGTTAAACTGCGGCATTGAATCTCAGTGGGCTAGAACTATTAAATCAGCATTTATCCGGACTAGTACAAGCAGACACTGATGCACACATGTGCATATACATCGCTATATAAGTGCAATAATCTTTAACGGGATGTTAAATCCTATGGATGACTGTTTAAAGTTACTTTGCTTAGGTTTGCCAGAAAACTATAATCATTAATCTGAATCTTGGTTCACCATGATTTTGTTTTCAGTTTTGTCAGCACTACCTATGATTGTTGGTTTCAACAAAGTGGTAAATGTCTTATACCTCCGTAACTTCAGGCTTTCCTCACTCTTCATGCTAAAACACTGTGACATCATACCAGCAATATTGTTCAAAGCAGCGTAAATCATAACTCACTCACTCAAAATATGTCATTGTTATTTATTCTGTTGTAGTGTGCAATATATGAGTCTGGACTGAGTGACCAGATGATGGTGAACTTTGACCAGTCCGGAGAGGTTCTTGGCATCTCGCTGACCGCTATTCCAGGCTTGTGTGTTGGCGCCGATATTCCTGCGTCCAACTTGACCAACTGGAAGACATCTGTGGAAGCAGTTCTGACAGTTTCCGGGCCTGTGTAAGTAATATTTGTTTTGTCAGGATTGACTAAATGGATTGCAGACCTTACAAGGTATCAAATATATTTGTTGTCAACACCTACCAATGTTATCCCACTCATGTATGCAATTGCTGTTACTGTTAATCCTCCACCTACTATATATATTCTGTACTATGTCCCTCATTCAGTCCTGCTTGACAACAGTGTAAGGATCTATACCGAAACGTCGCTTTTCACAGTATCAAAAAACTTGTCATCCGTCAACTTCTAAGTAATGCCTATCAAACAATATATTTGATATGGTTTCACATATTACATGTAAGAGATCCTCGCAGATAACTGCTAGACATAAATGCCTTTGATGTAGTGGGTGGGTCCCCGTGATCTGGAGCTCATCACCCTAGACCTTTTTATCTCAAGTTATTTGCACCTTGAATACAGTATTGATCAAATTTTATGCCACTTAAATGTACTGCAGTTCACTGATAGGTTAGGGTTTTTTGTTGTTGTTTTTTTTGTTTAACGCCGCACTCAGCAATATTCCAGCTATATGATGGCGGTCTGTAAAATAATCGAGTCTGGACCAGACAATCCAGTGATTGAGATCATGAGCATCGATCCATGCAATTGGGATACGATGACATGTATCAACCAAGTCAGCGAGTCTGACCACCTGATCCCGTTAGTAGCCTTTTATGACAAGCATAGTCGCCTTTTACGGCAAGTATGGGTTGCTGAAGACCTGTTCTACCCCGGAAAGATAAACAAGTCTTTATCTTCATGTGAAAACAGAATTATACTGACATACTGCAAGTTACCATTTTTCAAAGAAAAATAATACAGAAAGAAGCAAACCATCCCTGCTACCCTGTTTTTGGATGGCTGTAATAGCTAACTCTATCTCCGTTTGTTTTGTCCTGAGTGGTAGGGAACTCATTCAGAACCTTTGGTGAATTCTGACTTATGAGGTGTTGAAAAATTCCTTTGCATCGAACTGTTTGTTTTCCTGGTTCTTTCCAAGTGCAAATCCATCTCATGACATAGCATGAGTTCCAGCATCCTTCTCCTATCTAGACTATAGGAACATCAGGTCACTGTTATTCGTGTGAAAGAATGGTGATTAGGTTGTCGTAAAACAGTGTGTAGGTGGGCAATATTATCCAGATTATTTCTTTTCAATCTAACAGTTGATTGTGTATTTTTAAGACAGCCGTTAACAAACGAAAATTTGATTGTTATTTGTTTGTATGTTTAACGCCACACTCAGCATTATTCTAGCTATATGACGACAGTCTGTAAATAACCAAGTCTGGACCAGACAATCTAGTGATTGACATCATGAGCATCGATCGGCGCAATTGGGATACGATAACATGCTTCAGGCAGCCTGACCTCTCGATCCTGTTAGTTGCCTCTTACGTCAAGCATTGGAGTCTCTTAATGGCAAGGATGGGTTGCTGAAGACCTATTCTGACCCAGATCTTCACAGATAGATTGTTACTTTGCTTATATTGGCAACGTTCACTGTGTTGATCTTTGTTCCACAAGAGAGGGAGAGGTGTTGATGAATTCACTGTCACCATGTTTTTTGTGGTATCCCATCATTGAGGGAATAGTTTGATACAACCAGTTGAATTCTGTAGAATTCTTATGTATCTATTGTCGGTGACCATAGAGTTGTCTCCCTTTTAATGATCAGTTGCATCTGTTTGAAAATGCTTGAACCCAGACATCTTCCCGAGGCAAGAGAGTTAACTGACTATAAAAGTCCAGTTTCCACCCTTGCCAAACTAGGCTGGTATTATGGAGTTACATTTTGGCTGGACTAACGAGTCTATGCACAGTCCAATCAAAATCATGCTCTGAAATCAAAATCCGGTTCGTAAACTGTCATGCAGATTTCTGTTGATTGCAGGATTTGCAAAGCATGTGCACCGCTATCTTGTTGTCAACAGATAGTTTCTTACTCTTTTCATGTTTTTAATCAAGGTGCTAACGTGATTTATTGCACTTCGTGATGTAAGACCCGTTTTATCACAATATAGGCTTTGATTATTGATCAGATTGTCGTGACTGGGCGCCGCTGTTTTGTTTGAAGCAAATGCAAGTGATACGAGAGGTGGAATCTGATTGGTCCATAGGAGAGGCATAAAAGGGACATAACTCGTAACAGCCACTGGTGGCGCTACAATCGAGCCCAGGAATTCCAGCATAGTTCGGCAAGGGAGGAAACTGGACTTTTAAAGTCAGTTAACTCTCAGAATCCAGAACGTTGTAAATGATGATGTGTAAATGTTGTGATGGTAGTTGCTAGTTCAAGTGTGAAACCATTTCTATGTTGGTATGTGTGAAAACATATTTTGTTACAGCTTTCAAAATGGGGGATAAAGCCTGAGAATGACTGGAATTTTGTGAATGAAATCCCATATGATCCCTGACATGTTTCTAGTCATTAATCAAATGGCTCCAGGTTCCTAGTGCAGAGTTATGTCCCTTCACTTCACATCATGTCTTGGGTTCAAATCGCAGATTCAGGTTGCAGCCGATGCTGATCCTTGGCTTGTCAGAACCAGCCATCTTGGTTAATTTTAAAAACTTTTGGAGCCAACTGGTTTTATTAGTAACCAGATTTAGATGGAATAACAGGCTTTCCATTAAGAAATAGTGTAAGGAGCCACAACGCAACCAAACATGTATACAAACTTGCCATCATAAAATTGCAATCGCGACTGATTTGGTTGCTAATAACAGGGATGTGCACTTGGGGTGAAACGATACATCAGTGCACAGCTCATTTTGAGTTTTAATGAGATGGTATGATACATGATATGTTTCTTTCTTTATCGATACAAGATGATACACTTGCTAAAATAAATTACTTACTTATCATTTAATTCTCCCCAGCATTTTTGTCAGTCAGATATTGCAAAATGTGTTGTAATAAGAGTTTCAAGTTCACTACTAAGAATAGCCTCTATGATGGTGTGTCTACAGCTTGCTTTTCCTCTAGAACGTGGTCTGAAATATTCATTGTCATGTTGCCTTGCTGTACCGTTTCACCTCTACGGAGCACTATAAGTTTTTTGTGAATGGTAAATGTCTACAACCTGTATTCTTTTGGACTTTCCTCGCTCAGTAGTTTGGCGCACTGTGACAGAACTGGAATACTGTTCTTACCAGCATCAGGGCGGTCGGGTAGCCCAGTGGTTAAAGCGTTTGCTCGTCACGCCCAAAGACCTGGGTTCGATTCCCGACATGGGTACAATGTGTGAAGCCCATTTCTGGTGTCCCCCGACTTGATATTGCTGGAATATTGCTAAAAGCGGCGTTAACTATACTCACACACTCTTACCAGCATCATACCCATTACTGCTCAGTCACCCAGCCACTCTGTGAATACCATGCAGTGTTTGAAGTTAAGTGTGAGAGTCAGGGGGTCAATGTCATAAACCTAATGTTGAATATTTGAACTTGATTGGGATCCCTACGTTCAAACACAGTTACACTGAAGAAGCAAAATTCAGTGAGCCCTGTACCTCATTTTGAACACTGCCATGCATCCTATCACTTGGCTTAATGGACAATCTGTTTCTTCACTCCAGCCCCGACACACAGACGTATATTGAGAAAATGAAAAGGGAAGAGGCAGAAAAGGCCAAAGGTCAACAAGGAGACAACAGATCATTCTTCGGAAAATATGTGAGTACACACTGCACACTATTCCAATGATCAAATCACAGACCACTGATCAATAATTGATTATGTGGGTTCATAATTGATTGTGGTAAAAATAATTAATGATTCAAGCAAATATTCAAAGATTCCTTTGGTCAGTATCTGTGGCAACCAATTATGATGGATGATTGATCAGTTGAATCAAACATATTTATGACAAATGATCAATGATCAATGATCAATCCATGTCTGTGCATTGTCTGAAATAACTGCCTGCCTGTGTCTGGTTAATTTTCTGTCGGGCTGCCTGAAAGTTTGCTCCACATGTCCTACAATCTGAAGGGGTGGTCAGGTAGCCTAGTGGTTAACGCGTTCGCTCGTCACGCCAAAGACCCGGGTTCGACTCCCGACATGGGTACAATGTGTGAAGCCCATTTCTGGTGTCCCCCGCCGTGATATTGCTGGAATATTGCTAAAAGCGGCGTAAAACAATACACACTCACTCGCTTGTCACGCCGAAGACCCGGGTTCGATTCCCGATGTGGGTACAATGTGTGAAGCCCATATCTGGTGTTCCCCGCCGTGATATTGCTGAAATATTGCTCAAAGCGGTGTAAAACCAGACCCACTCACTCACTCACTCACTCACTCACTCACTCCTACAATCTGACAGATAATTTTAAGACTACTATCATATTCAGTCTTATTATAACTCCTCGTAGATTCTCAAGTAATTCTTTTCATTATTTCAATTTAATCAGAATGCAATTTGTCGCTTATTTTAGTGATTTTTCAATACATGTATTAATAATGTCTGAATGTGGGCCATAACTTTGAAGCTGGGCAGGCAACTCTTATGGGTCACCTGCCCGACTGTCTTTGGGGGTTTTAACATCATTTCAAACACTGTGTCTGTGTGCAGCTTGACCTTCAGCACAGTGATGACAGTATTGTATTAGTGGATAATTCCTCCTTCTCAGGGGGCCTGGGTTGGAATAGGTCTCCATCAGCTAGAGGCAACTGGCTTGTATTGGGTGGTAAGCATGGTAAGCCTAGAGAAAAATTTAAGAAACAAATCTAGTCTTGAATGATTTGGAAAGTCTACATTGCTTCAGCTCTAGGAATTTAAGAATTATTCTGGGCTCCATTAGGATTTTACTTTGTACAGGGTTTGAGCGGGCTTGAAGAAGGTCCCTCTTGAAAAGCCTTAACTTTTAGTGTCAACCTTGAAAAGCCTTGAAAATCACCAAATCAGCTTGATTTGACATACTTAATTTATTTTTTGTTGGGTGTAAAATGTGATGGTCATACTGCTTTTGAGATCTTACAACTTATATATGTCACACTGGCTTAAAGTTAAATATAATATTGACAGACTAAGGCTAATAATAACCCAACTAAAAATGCAGTTAGCAGCCTTTAAAAGCCTTGAAAAGGCCTTGAATGTTGGTGTTCCATGTCTGACTGTGTGAACCCTGTTATAGCACAACTTTGTTTCTGGGACTCCATGTAAGTCTAGGGTGGGTGACTTGGTTGACAGCCTGTCCTCGTGCCCCAGTGAGGCGGCATGTTGCACATTCTATAAGTCACTAGTTGGCCTTGCATTGAAATGTTTCATACTGAGAAGTCTATTTCTAGTAATTCATTTTGCCTGATGTTCGACTGAAATGATATGGACATCTTGACGTTCCGGCAATAATTCATCAAAAAGCTTGCCTTTTTAAAACTATGATAATACTGATCCTACATTTAAAAAAAATAAAGAAAATATTTATTGTCTACATATATAGTCATTGGTTGTGTTCTGTGGTTGATGAAGCAGGCAAGTAGGTAAAATGTTTTCTTGTGCCAATTGTTGAGTTCACATGGGTGCGAGTGAAGCTCATTGACGAATAGTGCTGAAAGTGGGGCACACCACTCACTCATACACTCAGTTTTACAGCTGGGGTCAAATGCTCCAAAGTTACTCTACTCTAGGACCAGTAGACATTACTGAAGAAAGGTTTTCCCATGTAATATGGGCTCATTTCTTTTGTGCATTAAACAAGATTTAAAAGACACCTAAACATGCTAAATGGAAACTAATTACAATCTGTAGGTGGTTGTGTGGTCAGTGACCATATTGTATGTTGAATGGATCTTTTCTCTTGCTGGGGGCACGGGTGGCCCAGTCGTCTAAGGCACCGCGATTCGCTGTGCAGAGTTGCGTCCCTTGGGCACGCCAGAAACCTATGATTGTGGGTTCAAATCCCGGTTCGCCCCGATTATGTTTCTAGGTTTGTCAGCACCATACCTGTGCTCGTGGGTTTCACCGAAGTGGTAAACGTCTGAGACCTGCATCACTTCGGGCTTTCCTCCCACATTAAGCTGACACAACGTGATATAACATGAATACTGTTAAAAGCAGCGTTAAACCCAACTCACTCACTCACTCACTCAATCACTTTTCTCTTGCTGTCAAACACTGGTTTGTTTGGTTGAAAACACTCAGTTGTTTACCAACCACCTTGATGCAGCGATCCTGCTGTAGCTGTACTACGTTCAAAATTGGATGCTGCTTTTAACGATATTCACTCCCCTGTGGGGATTGTGTGGAGCAAATCCACACCATCACTGGGGCGGTGGGGTAGCCTAGTGGTTAAAGCGTTCGCTTGTCATGCTGGAGACCTGGATTCCCCACATGGGTACAATGTTTTAAGCCCATTTCTGGTGTCCCCTGATGTGATATTGTTGGAATATTGCTAAAAGCTGCATAAAACCAAACTCACTCACACTACCATGTGACCTAACATTTACAGCAATAGAAACTAACATTTTATCTTATAATGACAACATATATAGCCAAACCCTTTAAATGGCAAGTTTCTATCAGTACTTATGAAACCTTAACTAATGGGCGGTTGCAAGGACAATAGGACCAGTGCTGATTTCTACAGTCCGACTTTGAAAAAGCCTTAATATTGTATCTAATTTGTGAAGGCCTTAAAGGTTGATAATAAAAGAGCTTGACTTTACAAACATGCTTAACTCTGCTGTTAAAGAAATACATTACAACTATTTATGATGATGTATGCAAAATTGATGATGGATTCGTGCAGCAACACCCTGGAAGTCACTCAATGTATATTTTTGAAAACACTGTGTGTGGACTAATAGTGCATTACGAGCCATTCTCACATTGAATATGTTGAAACAAAGTCAAAATGTACTTATACATGTACTTTTGTTTGAAAACAGACTTGGAGCTTAAGGAGTGTGATCATTGCCTTTACTGGTAAAAATATGGGCCCATGGAACTTTGTCATAAGAGGTGAATCAGGTGGTCTGGCTCAGCAGCTTGGTTGATGCATGTCATTGTATCAAGCTCACGATGTCAGTCACTGGATTGTCTAGTCCAGACTCCATTGTCTACAGACTGCCATCATATAGCTGGAATATTGCTGACTGCTGCATCACAACAAACAAACAAAACCATCAAAAGGCCTGGCACAAGTTTTGTATGAACAATGAACCATGAACGTTGAAATGTGGCTAGGATGCTGACAGCGTGGCTGATGGCATACTATGGATTTATCTAGGTCTTGAAACTAGGTACCTATGGCAGGATTAGTGGGCAAACATTTATTTTGTAAAAAAATTGGAACTTTTGTAAGGTTCGTATATGTTCTTACAATGAAATGTATTCTATCATTGTATTCAATTTTAAGTCTTACTAAGTCACATTTGCAATGCTATGACACATCATGTTCAGACTTAAGATAAGCTGCATTGAGACATCTTTTATTGGAATTTGGAATTTTTTACCAAAATTTGCTGCACACTCTAACCCAATACCAGCCCCTGAGAATGCCTAGATCAATAATAGTGTGGATCCATGCTCATGCTATCAGCCACTGGGCCAAGACTTGGTTTGTACAGTCTGTCAGGACATGATCTGAAATGTTGATGATTGTGACATAAAACAACATTGATTCATATTCTCACTTCATTTGGTGACAGAAAAAACAAAAAGTATTTGCTAACACATTTTATTGAGACATCACAAGATATTCTGACACTTTGTAAAACTATACATAACTATTAAAGACATTGTTAACAAATATTTATCACGTTTATCACAACGCATGCACTCTTTGAACAAACAAGTTACAAAATATTAGGATTGTCAACTGGACATATGTACTCATGATCTCGTCATCATTTATCTGTGAATATATAAAATGAAAAAATATTGCTTCTGAGATGACATCAAAATGAAGAATACATGTACGTTTCTTTATACAAACATGAAACGACATAAAAATATACATGTGAAATCATACCATGACAACAAACCAAATGTAGTTTTCTGGAACGTATGACCAAATGAAGATTGAAACATGGTTGTCACTTTGTTGACATCAGCTATTTCTTGTCAGAAACTATTTCATGATCTTTCTAGTGTGTGTGTGTGTGTGGGTGTATGTATGTACTCACTGTATTTACCCTATTTCCTCAATTAGCATGATTAGACGCCTGGATGTCCATTAATTTCGTTGACCCGGTGTCTATTCTGTTTAATGCAGGCAGAATGGCAACTCACTACTGTACCGAATCCCAAATTCTAGTCATACAAAGGGTACATTTGCAAGAAATAGTCATTGATAAGTGAGGGGAATAATCATTACATTTCATCAATGTGATCGGGATCATTAATCTTATCAAATTATGGACCTGTTCTCAATCTCATTAAAATCAGATCTTACTTCTCGCTACCCACGTCTGACCGACCTTGTGCAAACTTTGACCGACCAGTGGAATGACTGACAAGAAGTCGACATTAGCCAATCAGAAGGCAGCTTTCTCGTGCTTTACGGCACTAATTTCAAATTGGCGACTACGCTTCGAAACATATTTTGACAAATTCTCGATTAAAAATTTGAAACCTGAACAAAAGAACATTCTGTAATGGCTTATAGATGGTCTAGATTGTATGGATTCAGTCGTTAAGCCCGTAACTATTGTTCGGAATACCCTGTGTTAAAGTTTTCCAGGTTGCAAGATTAGAAATCACATTCCGACTGTCACTTTCATGATCTGTTAAGCGACGCTTTGAATGGTCGGATGAAAGGTCGTTCTGACGTGACCCCTAATGGGATGTCCTCAGATCTTTGTTTTGCGGTAGCGAGAACTAAGATCTGATTTGAATGAGATTGGACCTGTCCTCTATTAGAGACCACCAGAGAAGAGCAATAGGGACAATGACAGTCCTAAGTGGCTACAGTCATATTTGCAATTCTGAAACAAAAGGATGCATTTCCACAAATATGCTTTTTACTGTGGCAGTTTTAGTCAATTTAGTAAACTTTTTGAAGTTGTAATAGGATGTTATAACAGAATAGTCCATGCTTTAAAGAAAATTTATAACACACACACTCAATACATGGTATTAAAAGGGGACTAGACTTGGCAATTGGCAGTCATATCAAACTAGATTATTACCATTGATACAATCAGCTGAAACTAGTGCCAAACTATCGACTCCCAACATGAACCCAACATGCAAAGTAAGGGCCTGTTTGGGTTTCTTCATGAATAATAACATGGTTGAAGTTTGTTTATTTTTTCAACCATGGAAGTTTGGGACAAACATTTTTCTAAACCTAATAATAAACCAAAGGCCTCAGATAGGCCTCAGCACAGTAAACATATGTGCTGAGGCTTATGTAAGATCATATGAACATTCTTTAGAAGGAAAACTGTCAATATTCCATGGCAGGGATAATGAAAAACTTTTTCATTGCAAAATATATTTTTAACCTACCAAATAAACTCAGTCGCAAGTCCCAAAGCAGTCCAGTCATATGACCACTTCAATGTACACACCCCTAATTTATTAATACCATGACGATCCGGGGTAGAATAGGTCTTCAGTAACCCATGCTTGCCGTAAAAGTCAACTATGCCTATTGTTTGAGGCGACTAACGGGATCGGATGGTCAGGCTCGCTGACTTGGTTGATTATGTCATCAATCCCAGTTGCATAGATTGATGTTCATGATGCCAATCACTGGATTGTCTGGTCCAGATTTGGTTATTTACAGGCCACCGTCATATAGCTGGAATATTGCTGAGTGCGGTGTTAAACAACAAACAAACAAATAATACCAATATCAGTGATAGAAATTGGCATGTCCAGTAGTCCTTACAAAACTGCCCAATAGTTAAGGTATCATAAGGACTGGTAGAAATTTCCCATTAAGGTTATTGCTGTGTGTTATCATTATCAGGACTAATGAACTAACACAGTTAGTTTCTGTTGCTGTTATAAGGCAGAGACTAAAACTGTTAGTTTCTATCGACAGGTTGTTTGATGATGGTTATTGAATGAAGAATGTGAATGAACACAGGGACATAGAAGAGTCCTAACAGTGTCTAGCACATGAACGGGGCTACAGATAATATTTTGAGCCATTGAGTATTAACAAGTAGTCCTTTACTGATAGGTACTGATAGTTTTCAGTTTTTAATATATTTGTAATCCCATCGGCCCTCCCTAATGGGTATTTATAGACATTTTTTGGATAATTCTGATCAAAATGCTGTTTCTGGTTACTTCTTATAGGCTCTAAACAGTGATATATCCATGTCTAATTAACAATAAACGAGTTAATGTTTGCATGAATCCTGCATTCGCTCAGTAAAGTAATACAGGTACGAGAGTTGAAAAGGATACATTGGGTAATTATGCTAAATGTTGATATATACTTTGTTGTTTTCAATGTTTCATGCATAATTAATTGTATGTAGTATTAGTTTGGTAATGGTGATACATCTGATGTATTTTATGCAAATATGCAGCTTATCTTGAGCTGTGCATGAATGCCATGGAGGACTGGTGTTTTGTGTGTGCCCAGGATGCTGGTGGTGGTATGTTAGTGCCTAATGGAGCCCCTATACAGGCAGTGGCCTGGCAGTTCCAACCCCAGTTATACCTCTTAGGTCTTCAGCAACCCAAGCTTGCTGTAAAAGTCGACTACGCTTGTGGTAAGAGGCAACTAACGGGATCGGGTGGTCAGGGTCGATGACTTGGTTGATGCATGTCATCGTATCCCAATTGTGTGAATCAATGCTCATGATGTCAATCACTGGATTGTCTGGTCCAGACTCAGTTATTTACAGACCGCCGTCATATAGCTGGAATATTGCTGAGTGCAGTGTTAAACAATAAACCAACCAACCAACCAAGTTGCAACTTCGGGGAGCAGTTTTAAGGTTCAGTGTAGGAGAAATTGATTTAAGGCATACCCCAAACAAAAAAGTGAATATGTTGACATCCTCAAAGACAGGAGGCATGACAAGCATTCCCTTAAGTTATGATCACATGACAAAGAAATCTTTTAACACAATTAATTCCCCTGTGGTGATTCTGCATCAGACAAGGTCTCCGGAGCAACCTCAGGGTGCTTACAGGTCTTGAAAAGAACTTAAGGTTTAGAGATTGTCTTGAAAAGGCCTTAAATAGGCATTTGCATGGGGGAAATAAAGACTTGAAAGAACTTGAATTACACCCTAACTACACATCAATTTCTTAAAATATTAATATATGAAATACCAATGTGGTTGTCAATGTACACGAACATATTCAATAATGCTGCATGTTAACGAGAAACTTAAACTTCGTAGCTGATTTTACTTACCTCGTTTGCATGATGATATCTAACGTGATGATATCTAAATGAATGTGTTTGTGATCCAGGATGATATTTTCTTTGAATTTGACTACAAGTGCCTTGAAAAAGCCTTGCAAAGGCCTTGAATCTGTTGAGGACAAATCTGTACCAACCCTTACCTATGCCAGTGGTAAGAGGTCAGCAAATGGATTGGGTGGTCAGGCTCCGTGTTTTGGTTGATAGCATGTCTTCACACACCCACTGCAAGGATCGTTGTTCACAATATCAAAAACTGTGCCAAAAACTTTTGAGGTTGCTTGCCGCAATTTGGCTCTCACCATTATTTTCAGTCAATTTGTATGTTATTGTATTGACTTCGAGGCTTACTGGACCTATAAAAGGATTTTACAAGACGAGTACCTGAAGTCGCACACGGAATTATTAATTACAGGATTGTCTGGTCGAGACTTGATTATTTAAAGCTGGAATATTGCTGAGAGCGGCATGAACAACAAACAAATTACATTATTATATATGTAGCTCGTAGTGCATCAGAATTTCTATGCATATGGGTATGCTTTTCACTGAACTCATGTACCTTTGATGTAAATGTCCTTTGTTCCCTCAATACTGATTCACTCACTCACTACTCGTGAAAATATCTCCTTTTCCCCTGTCACGAGATGAGAGAAACATGATATTTCTTAGAAACATGACATATCCTATTAATTATATACCTTTTGTGTCTTTTCCGGAAAGTTAAATTATTTCATTACAAATGTAAAACCTTGAAATGTAAATTCTCTCAACCTAACACACAGGGACGGTCACCACCACATATGTTTTGCGACTTAAAAAGTAGTTTTATGTTTGCAAAATCTTAAAATATATATACAAAAGTAACAAAAAATATTTAGGGCCACAAAATTCTTTACCATACGAATAGATACACCTGTATGATTATATACAAAATCTACATAAAAAAGTAATACTATTCAAAACGAGACCCCTGTTTGAAGCAAAAGAATACACGCTGGTCATGTAACAAAAATGGCTCTTTGCGAAACAAACCGTCTCGATAGACAAGTTAAATGAGAAATTTACAGTTTAATCAAAACACTTTCAAGACAATAACAAATGACAAGAAGCTATAGTAACTCCATAAATGACCATCTGTCGTTATTTTGCCTTGTCAATGTGGAACTTACGTGAAAAGGAAGTCAACAGTTCGTTGACGGCCTAGACACCTATGATAAAGGGAGACAATTTGCGGGAGGTAGCTCTTGTAATGCCAATAGTTCCGTCAAAGTGTTATGTTCACAGCAGTAAAATATCAAGTGTTATGTTCACTGTAGTGAAAAAGCAACTTCAAATGGGATACTACACATTTGATACACATGCACCATTCAAATACTAGTCAGCACAATTCTTTTTCAATGGCAATACAAGATGTATTTTGTTACCGTATTCGACGTAATAAGTGCCCAGGGCACTCTCAAAATTAGAAATAGGAGTCTCTTATTAGAATAATATTTTGGTGAGTTTATATACGACAGATATATTTTTCCAGAATTTAATTGCCCATAATTAAGGGTGCATGTAACACATGAGTGCATATTATACGCGAATAAATAAGTCTGGTGTACAGTGATCAACGAAGGGGTGCTAATTGGGATTGTTCACAAGCCAATACATTTGCAAGTATCGCCGTGGAGGCTTATTACGTCGAATATGGTATTCTATGAAGACCATGCAGATTGTGTATTTGAGACGACAGAAATGGCTTCTGCCTTTAACATTCAGGAGCTGTATTTTGGTTTCTGTAAACGATGCAAAACATGATCACAGTCAGACACAACATTTACAATGTGTGAAGTTGGATATTCCACTACAGTCTGTTCAGCTATACTGAACAAGTCCACTCTCCAGACTCTACAGCTGTACTGAACTATTCCACTCTCCAGTCTGTTCAGCTGTACTGAACTATTCCACTCTCCCCTCTGTTCAGCTGTACTGAAATATTTCATTCTCCAGTCTGTTCAGCTGTACTGAAATATTTCATTCTCCAGTCTGTTCAGCTGTACTGAAATATTTCATTCTCCAGTCTGTTCAGCTGTACTGAACTATTCCACTCTCCAGTCTGTTCAGCTGTACTGAAATATTTCATTCTCCAGTCTGTTCAGCTGTACTGAAATATTTCATTCTCCAGTCTGTTCAGCTGTACTGAACTATTCCACTCTCCAGTCTGTTCAGCTGTACTGAACTATTCCACTCTCCAGCCTGTTCAGCTGTACTGAACTATTCCACTCTCCAGTCTGTTCAGCTGTACTGAACTATTTCACTCTCCAGACTGTTCAGCTGTACTGAAATATTTCATTTTCCAGTCTGATCAGCTCTACTGAACTATTCCACTCTCCTGTCTGTTCAGCTGTACTGAACTATTCCACTCTCCAGTCTGTTCAGCTGTACTGAAATATTCCACTCTCCAGCCTGTTCAGCTGTATTGAACTATTCCACTCTCCAGTCTGTTCAGCTGTACTGAACTATTTCACTCTCCAGACTGTTCAGCTGTACTGAAATATTTCATTTTCCAGTCTGATCAGCTCTACTGAACTATTCCACTCTCCTGTCTGTTCAGCTGTACTGAACTATTTCACTCTCCAGTCTGTTCAGCTGTACTGAAATATTTCATTCTCCAGTCTGTTCAGCTGTACTGAACTATTCCACTCTCCAGTCTGTTCAGCTGTACTGAACTATTTCACTCTCCAGTCTGTTCAGGTGTACTGAACTATTTCACTCTCCAGTCTGTTCAGCTGTACTGAAATATTTCATTCTCCAGTCTGATCAGCTGTACTGAACTATTTCACTCTCCAGACTGTTCAGCTGTACTGAACTATTTCACTCTCCAGTCTGTTCAGCTTTACTGAACTATTTCACTCTCCAGACTGTTCAGCTGTACTGAACTATTTCACTCTCCAGTCTGTTCAGCTGTACTGAACTATTTCACTCTCCAGACTGTTCAGCTGTACTGAACTATTTCACTCTCCAGTCTGTTCAGCTGTACTGAACTATTGCACTCTCTTATCTGGTCAGATTTGCTGAAATATATATCACACTCCCGTCTATTCAGCTAAACTGTTCAACTACTCTGTGTACAGGCTGTGGTTATGCTAAGCTGTTTCACTCTCCAGTCTCCAGGCTTTCCAGCTGAACTATTCCAGTCTCTAGACTCTTCAGCTGTACTGAACTACCCCAATGTCACTTTCAGCGGAAAGGTTTTTATCCCGCTGACTCAACAGTTTAATATTCTCCATGTCAAAGCTGGATATTGCTGTACATCTTGACTTGCGGAACTGGTGTCTGCGCTGATCGGTCAGCATAGCAGACAGTCGGAACTCACGACTACCATTAGATCCCGAAGAACCTGTTGATACAAGAGGACGCCGAACAAAGCGAATTATCTCCCTTGTTGAGCTTCGAGGAACAGCTGATGGCTTTATGCAACAAAATATTTCTTGGTAAGTTCTGCAAAATTTGGCACTGAAAGCCATGTAGATGATAAAGTTTATTGACGAATTCACAGTTTCGAGGAAATAGGTCACACATGAAATGCAAGCAAAGAGGTTACGGTTGGACCCAAGACGTGAGTAGTCTTGCTTAATTTGGGATGCGATGCTGTTGAGAGCTCCGGGCAGTATGCAAATTAGGAAGACGAAGGAAACAATAAGCAGCATTATTGTGATGCGATTCTGTTCAGACATGTTGCAAGGGTTACCTCCCTTGCTCATGATGCGACGAAGATTCCAGGTTTGCCGTATGGCTTTGACAATGAGAATGTTCAGGATTATAAGCAGAGCAATGGGGACAAAGCGGAACAAGATGTTGAGAATCGTGCCATAAATTGCACAGAATTGATGGTTCTTTCCAAGAATCGTCTTATGAAGGATGACAATTGTTCTGTTGTTATTGGTGACTGTTTCTGGTCGGTATTTCAGAGCATGGGGCAGGAAGGCAATGATTGTCACGAAATAGATCATCAGGATGCCGAGGTACGTGTGCTTCTTGCCACAGATAGTTCTTGCTTTCATTGGGCAGTAAACGGCAACAAATCTTTCTATGCTGAGGAGTGTTGTTAGCCATGTTGTAATTCGGGCAGTCACCACACTCCCATAGGCTCCTATAACTGGATATGTCAAGCGACGGAGATTAGCAGCACTGACAGGATCACGTGACTTGTAGATGATAATCGTGGAATACCAAAGGCTGTGAAACAGCACCAGAAAGTCAGACACAGCGAGTGCAGCAAGACAGCAGTTTGTCGTATTGCGCATACGATGATGAATAAGAACAAATAGACTGAGGATGTTTCCAATACATCCAAATATGCAAATAGGGATAATGAGAATTGCAAAAATGAAGATTACTTTCTGGACAGTGTCCTTCGCTATGGCTGGGTCATCACTAGGCATGTTCTGGTGTCGCAATAAAGAGATGCTTTCATTTAACACTTCCATTGCCACTGTGCTTGTCCACATTGCTGTAAGTTGCACTGGTAACTGTGTCCTTGACATCTACTGGTTAAAGGTCACTGGTAACATTGCCTTGACCTTTTCTCATACAATCCAGGTCAGATTCCATACAAACTGATTGTTGCTTTTTGCCCAATTTTCTATTGAGATATTTGTGGTTGTTATTTCAATTGGTCGTGGAGATGTTGATCATTGTTTTCAGTTGTTGATCAAGATGGGGATGATAGCGGTTATTTTGGTCTATCGTGTATCGACAATGGTTCCATGGTGAGGTGCCTCTTTTTGGAGCATTCTGAAAAGAATAAATGCAGTAAATCAAATTAGGTTTAACACAAATGATAATAAGATATGGACATATGGTACAGTGTGTCATTCTGGTGATTTTGACCAAAGAACAGGCCAATGTAACAAAGAAATGTGTTTCTGGTGTTTTACCATGGCCAAGAATGTTAGAAATAGCGACTACTATACGATTGTTTCCATATCATAAATGTCTTATTTTAGGAAGAAAAACTGCACAAAGTGAACCTTTGGCAATGTATACAAAATGGAAACGCATGAAAGCCTTTGGCAATGTATACAAAATGGAAACGCATGAAAGCCTTTGGCAATTTATACGATACGGAAACACATGAGAACCTTTGGCAATGTATACAAAACGGAAACACATGAGAACCTTTGGCAATGTATACAAAACGGAAACACATGAGGGCCTTTGGCAATGTATACAAAACGGAAACACATGAAACCTTTGGCAATGTATACAATACGGAAACACATGAGGGCCTTTGGGAATGTATACAATACGGAAACACATGAGGGCCTTTGGCAATGTATACAATACGGAAACACATGAGAACCTTTGGGAATGTATACAATACGGAAACACATGAGGGCCTTTGGCAATGTATACAATACGGAAACACATTAGAACCTTTGGCAATGTATACAATACGGAAACACTTGAGAACCTTTGGCAATGTATACAATACGGAAACACATGAGACCTTTGGCAATGTATACAAAACGGAAACACATGAGAACCTTTGGCAATGTATACAATACGGAAACACTTGAGAACCTTTGGCAATGTATACAATATGGAAACACATGAGAGCCTTTGGCAATGTATACAATACGGAAACACATGAGAACCTTTGGCATGTATACAATTCGGAAACACATGAGAGCCTTTGGCAATGTATACAATACGGAAACACATGAAGGTAAGAATCTCATAGTCATATATTGTCCAATCTCATTAAAATCAGATCTTAGTTCTCGCTATCGCTAAACAAAGATCTGAGGACATCCTATTACGGGTCACGTCAGACCGACCTTTCGCGAACTTTGACCAACCAATGGAATGACTGACAAGAAGTCAACATTAGCCAGTCAGAAGGCAGCTTTCTCGTGCTTTACGGAACTAATTTCAAATTGGCGACTACACTTCGAAACATTTTGACAAATTCTCTATTAAAAATTTGAAACCTGAACAAAAGAACATTCTGGAATGGCTTATAGATGGTCTAGATTGTATGGATTCAGTTGTTTAGCCCGTAATAATCGTTCAGAATACCCTGTGTTAGAGTTTTCGACGTTGCATAATTAGAAATCACATTCCGACTGTCACTTTCATGATCTGTTAAGCGAAGCTCTGATTGGTCGGACGAAAGGTCGTTCTGACGTGACCCCTAATGGGACGTCCTCAGATCTTTGTTTTGCGGTAGCGAGAACTAAGATCTGATTTTAATGAGATTGTATAATGTCTTTCTAAATATCAACAATGTTTAAGATGGAGTAACTTTGGAAACTCAGTGCATCACTGAGCTGCCGTATGATCAAATAGTGCCAAATAAATTGTAGCCTTGTTTGTTTACAGAATCACAGAAACACCTATCTGAGGAAGTAGACATTGCACTGATGTATAGAGCTTATTGAGAATAGTTTTGCTTGGTAATTTTAACTCATTTGCATATTTATTGGATCAAGGTATATTGGATAGGTTGATGGCATCAATAACTCTTTCCATTATATGGTAAATAATCACCAGGCAAATTTCGCCAGTCAGGGACATGATTACTAAACGGTATTGCCTCATAACTTAATTGAATAGGTTAAAATCTAAAATCTTTTGTGATCAGGTAAGAAAATAATGCGATAGACATTCAATAAGCTCACATTCCCTTTGCATGCCAAGGTTTCCCTCCTCTATTGATGTAAGTTTACGAGTCTAACGTGGCTTCTGCGCTATCAAGTAAAAACACACTGATATTCAAGCCACTGGTTCACCAAGCAGATGAAAAGCAATCTAGGCTGTTTACACTTCATGTCCCCCTTCCTGGTGACCAGGAAAACTAATTTATTTTTTGTTTTTATGAATTTCAATTTAAATAAAACCATTCTCTCAATGTGCACAAAGGCAAGAAGAAAATGAATATTGGACATTTCAGGTTTATTCATGGCATGATTAGGGCTATGTGTCGCCAGTTGTGTGAGGCCCCACAGTTTGGTGTGCCTTGATCCTAAGTCATAATGATTATGAGCCAAAATCAACAACTCTTTTTCTTGAACTGATTGAACTGAGACTTTGAAATGATGTATCCAAAGATCCTCTCAGAAGGTTAAACTTTGTAGGAATGATGGATACTGGGAGAAATTTCAAGTTTAATCGGGGCGGTGGGGTAGCCTTTGCTCGCCATGCTGAAGACCCAGGTTCGATTCCCCACATGGGTACATTGTGTGAAGCTCATTTCAGGATTTAAAAAAGAAAATCAATGATGACGTGCTGTGATGATGATGATGATGATGATGATGATGATGTGTGATAACAATGACAATACTAAAGCAACATCTCAACTTCTACTTCAGAATCATCCCTTATTTCAGGATTTCAGAAAAATCATTTTTTCATCAGTAGTGTTTACTTCATGTCATCTCTTTCTTCAAAATAAGTCAGTTCTCTAGGGCATAAAAAAGATGAGGATAACTATTTGCTAAAAGATCCAAGTGTAACACAACACTGCTCTTGTCCTTTCACATCACATTGGATGAATGTCACAGATCAGAGATAAGGGAAGTACAAATCAGGCCATCCCTGCATGGCAACAGATGATAAGCCCTGTCTATTTCACTGGCTCTGCAGATACACTTCCTTCATAAATGACAGTATTGTTGAGTTTCTTATCACAAGGTCTTATTTCATCTATGGGCCTTCTAAAATGTGGGATATGTACAACACAAACAATGACTTGTTTGGGTTTCTTTCACTTACTAGAGCAGATAGACTGTTATGACTGGCCTGTTTTCAGATGTTCCTATGCAACAACGATTACTACACACAGCATGGTGTCAAGATCATTCTGCTGATGACTTGAAACTGACACAGCCTGAGTGGTTTGAAAAACATTCTTTGTACCCTCAGGGCTTGTGTTAGACTTGGGTATTGTTTTAATCTTTTTTGGCAATTCTGAGTGTGTGTTGCTATCCCTCCTGGGCGGATTGTGTGACAATGTGTTCATCGCATGAGATAATATTTGCATAATCTCATTGTGGAGATGATTGCCCCAGTAGGCGTTTGCAGGCTGCTGATTTTAGGAGCTTTTATAAAGGGTGATCACATCCTTCAGTCAACTTATTTTGATAATGAAAAACATTGAAACTTCAGTAATGGAGAAATCATGAGAATCTGTTGATTCCGGTTTGTTTGTTTGTTTGTTTGTTTGTTGTTTAATGCTGCACTAAGCAATATTCCAGCTATATGAGAGCGGTCTGTAAATAATTGTATGTAGAACAGACAATCCAGTGATTGACATCATGAGCATCGATATTTGCAGTTGGGATACGATTACATGCATCAACCAAGTCAGCAATCCTCACCACCCGATCCCGTTAGTCGCCTCTAACGACAAAATTCTCTAACTTAAATCATTTTATGGTTAATATTCCAAAAGTTAATGTCATGCCATGACAGATTAACTTTAGTAATCTGAAAGAATCAGGTGCTCCTTAAACTCTTTTGAGTAGTATATGTAATTTCTCTATAATTTAATGATGACCAACAGTTGCATCAGTTTTCCTTGCAGGAAATGTATGTTCAGAGGCCTGTGATTTGCTGGCTCAGAATCAATTGCAACAACAATAGTGTGGCGGCAACATGATTGTTTAATGTCTGGTTATCTTATCATTTGGCTTGGCATATGTCCCTCACATAATTAGTGAATTTGTAGATTATGTGGATAACAGGATGTTGAGTTCAAAGAATATTGATCTTGTATTTGCAAAAGGATTCTCTTGATCAGTTGATGTAAGGATGAAACTCGGTGGTGTACTGGATAGAGAGTCTGCCCCGGGAACGAAAGGTCGGAGGTTCAATTCCCTGATCCCATCATACCTTAAAATGGTCAAAGATGATTCTGGTCGTCTGGGAGTCACTGTACTGTCTTTGAGTGTTTAATTGCGGCATTATATCTCAGCGGGTTAGCTCCATGGAACTATATATATAGCACTTATGTCCGGACGAGACAAGCAGTCCCAAGCACTCTGCAGATAAACCCCATTTAACCTCACCGCACCTATGTGTATCAGTTATTAAAAAGATTGATTTATATTAAAAGTAATGTGTGCTTGATGTACCTCATCTTCCCGAGGCAAGCGTGTCCACTAGCCTGTATCAAAGCCTAGTTTCTACATCTTCCCGAGGCAAGCATGTCCACTAGCCTGTATCAAAGCCTAGTTTCTACATCTTCCCGAGGCAAGCGTGTCCACTAGCCTGTATCAAAGCCTAGTTTCTACATCTTCCCGAGGCAAGCGTGTCCACTAGCCTGTATCAAAGCCTAGTTTCTACATCTTCCCGAGGCAAGCATGTCCACTAGCCTGTATCAAAGCCTAGTTTCTACATCTTCCCGAGGCAAGCATGTCCACTAGCCTGTATCAAAGCCTAGTTTCTACATCTTCCCGAGGCAAGCATGTCCACTAGCCTGTATCAAAGCCTAGTTTCTACATCTTCCCGAGGCAAGCATGTCCACTAGCCTGTATCAAAGCCTAGTTTCTACATCTTCCCGAGGCAAGCGTGTCCACTAGCCTGTATCAAAGCCTAGTTTCTACATCTTCCCGAGGCAAGCATGTCCACTAGCCTGTATCAAAGCCTAGTTTCTACATCTTCCTGAGGCAAGCATGTCCACTAGCCTATATCAAAGGCTAGTTTATACATCTTCCCGAGGCAAGCATGTCCACTAGCCTGTATCAAAGCCTAGTTTCTACATCTTCCCGAGGCAAGCATGTCCACTAGCCTGTATCAAAGCCTAGTTTCTACATCTTCCCGAGGCAAGCATGTCCACTAGCCTGTATCAAAGCCTAGTTTCTACATCTTCCCGAGGCAAGCGTGTCCACTAGCCTGTATCAAAGCCTAGTTTCTACATCTTCCCGAGGCAAGCATGTCCACTAGCCTGTATCAAAGCCTAGTTTCTACATCTTCCCGAGGCAAGCATGTCCACTAGCCTGTATCAAAGCCTAGTTTCTACATCTTCCTGAGGCAAGCATGTCCACTAGCCTATATCAAAGGCTAGTTTATACATCTTCCCGAGGCAAGCATGTCCACTAGCCTGTATCAAAGCCTAGTTTCTACATCTTCCCGAGGCAAGCATGTCCACTAGCCTGTATCAAAGCCTAGTTTCTACATCTTCCCGAGGCAAGCATGTCCACTAGCCTGTATCAAAGCCTAGTTTCTACATCTTCCCGAGGCAAGCGTGTCCACTAGCCTGTATCAAAGCCTAGTTTATACATCTTCCCGAGGCAAGCATGTCCACTAGCCTGTATCAAAGCCTAGTTTCTACATCTTCCCGAGGCAAGCATGTCCACTAGCCTGTATCAAAGGCTAGTTTATACATCTTCCCGAGGCAAGCATGTCCACTAGCCTGTATCAAAGCCTAGTTTCTACATCTTCCCGAGGCAAGCATGTCCACTAGCCTGTATCAAAGCCTAGTTTCTACATCTTCCCGAGGCAAGCATGTCCACTAGCCTGTATCAAAGCCTAGTTTCTACATCTTCCCGAGGCAAGCATGTCCACTAGCCTGTATCAAAGCCTAGTTTCTACATCTTCCCGAGGCAAGCGTGTCCACTAGCCTATATCAAAGCCTAGTTTCTACATCTTCCCGAGGCAAGCATGTCCACTAGCCTATATCAAAGGCTAGTTTATACATCTTCCCGAGGCAAGCATGTCCACTAGCCTATATCAAAGGCTAGTTTATACATCTTCCCGAGGCAAGCGTGTCCACTAGTCTATATCAAAGCCTAGTTTCTACATCTTCCCGAGGCAAGCGTGTCCACTAGTCTATATCAAAGCCTAGTTTCTACATCTTCCCGAGGCAAGCGTGTCCACTAGCCTGTATCAAAGCCTAGTTTCTACATCTTCCCGAGGCAAGCGTGTCCACTAGCCTATATCAAAGCCTAGTTTCTACATCTTCCCGAGGCAAGCATGTCCACTAGCCTATATCAAAGGCTAGTTTATACATCTTCCCGAGGCAAGCATGTCCACTAGCCTATATCAAAGGCTAGTTTATACATCTTCCCGAGGCAAGCGTGTCCACTAGTCTATATCAAAGCCTAGTTTCTACATCTTCCCGAGGCAAGCGTGTCCACTAGTCTATATCAAAGCCTAGTTTCTACATCATCCCGAGGCAAGCATGTCCACTAGCCTGTATCAAAGCCTAGTTTCTACATCTTCCCGAGGCAAGCATGTCCACTAGCCTGTATCAAAGCCTAGTTTCGATATGTGCGATATTCCAATCATTTAAAGCACAGGAAAATGGTCTTGGTGTGGCAAGGGTGGAAACAAGACTTTGATAAAAAGGCAAATGGATGCTCTTGCCTCAGGAAGATGGATGTACCTGTACCGCAATGCTTCTTTGAAAGAACAAGAGAAGTTTAACATCCAGGTCTTTCTTGTTTTGATTGTTGTCACGTCTTAAAAATGTCACATAAAGATAATGAATGATAAATTTGGATGTGTTGTTGCCTAAATTGATTCTAAAATTTATTTTTCTTGTCTTTATAATTTATTCAGAAAGAAATAATTAATTTTCAAAACATAAATTCAAGCATTATACGAATGTCGTTTTGTCTGTTTGCGATTGTTGTGGAAGCATCAAACCAATTTTGGCGGAAAAACAACCAGCATTTGACTTGTCATGCATAGCAATTGATGGTTTTATATAAAGACTTCAACATTTCAAATAGTTTGGTCACCTTTTGACACCATTTTGTTGAATGCTTCTGTTTGTATAAAGTCAAATAGCATCAAATCCAAGTTAATGGTAGTTACGACACCTGTCTTGACACTGTGATGGCTGCAGTAAGTGCGGCTTATTGATTTTCTGTAATGAATTGTGAAACGTTTCCGAAATATAGGAGCCATTTCCGACAAATAAGAGGAAGTCATTAACTTAATATAGTGAAAGTGTCTGGCTGAAAATAAGAAATGGAAGGTTGAGACGTGTGTCTGAGTTCAGCATCTGTTTTTATGCATTTGGATAAGTTTGCCTTCGTCACATAAGGAACTTCATGCTGTGTGTGATATTTGGTGCTGTAGCCATTCATTTATGAATGGGATCATTTATTTTTCAGCTGTTCAGTGGACTTTGTTCAAGTTAGATCTGGGCCGTGGGTTAGCCTAGTGGTTAAAGCGTTTGCTCGCCACAACGAAGACTTGTGTTCGATTCCCGACAGGGGTACAATGTTGTGAAGCCCATTTCTGGAGTCCCCTGCCGTGATAATGCTGGAATATTGCTAAAAGCTGCATTAAACCATACACACTCACACAAGTTAGATAGTTTGGGAATATTCTCCAATGTGTGTGAAGAGTTTTTCTGCATTGGAAAGATTACATGTATGAAACTCTATATGATATTGCAGTGAAACCTGGTTAGTTCAGAAAATGTTGGTTTGGAAATCCTGCTGGGAACACCAAGATTGTCATTACCACATACTAGGGCTGGGAAGAATCCAAATTTATTACCAGGGTACCCGACCCCCTATTACCTTACCCTACCTGGGTACCTGCTGTAGGTCTCAAGTTGGGTACAAAATGTCTGATTGAGAATTGTTTTACCGGATCCCTGGCAAAAGATACTTGGATACACCCATGAAACCATCTTGTCATGCATACACTGAAGTTGACAGAGGCTTTATCTTTACTCAAACATTTAAAAGTCGAAAGGAATGCGTGTTGTTTAACCACGAGTTGACTGTTTGACTGTTATCGTCATTAAACATTATATCTTGTGACTAGCCACCCCACAGGACCAACCCGACCCGAACAACTGAGTGACCGTCCCGACCCTACACTAACCCATAATTCATTGTGCCAAAATTTGTAAGTTTTGATTACTTCACTGGAAAATTAGTTTCTAGAGCATCTGAACTGTCACCTTCAATATTATTATCATCTTTACTCTCATCATCATCAACATCGTCTAAACTGACATCAACATCTTTATTGGGCTAAAAAAAATAAGTCTTGAATCTCGGGCACTGCCCACATCATCATAAAGTTCATCGCAGGTTTCGTTTTTGTTTCCATTTTCAATTTTCTTGTGCACGGTGTTTAGGTATTATGTTTTTTATATTTTTTGGAAAATGGAAATACAAATAAAACATGCAACAGACTTTATGATGATGCAGGTGGTGCCTGAGAACCAACACTGTTATTTTTTTAGCCTTGTCACCATCAACATCAACATCATCATATGTACTGTCACATCAACATCAACATCAACATCATCATATGTACTGTCACCATCAACATCAACATCATATGTACTGTCACCATCACCATCAACATCATATGTACTGTCACCATCAACATCAACATCAACATCATCATATGTACTGTCAACATCAACATCAACATCATATGTACTGTCACCATCAACATCAACATCATCATATGTGCTGTCACCATCAACATCAACATCATCACATGTGCTGTCACCATCAACATCAACATCATCACATGTGCTGTCACCATCAACACAGACAGGCTCAATTCATTTTCATAAGGAAATGTACAGACAAAAGCAAGGAAGCTTTGCTGGCCTTAACAAAAGCCTTAAAAAAGCAAGCAATAACTATTTCTTATGAAATAGTACCTCCCAGTTTTACATCACTTATCCCTGCTCTATCAGAATGATCAGAATGTGACTTGCCACCACTAAGTTCCACAGATAACTCCTATGGAATACTTGCACTGTCAAATTTCAAAATAAATGCTGATTGTATTTGTTTCAAGGAAGAAAGAATTCAACCAATGCTGTCTGGATTCTGTCACTGACTGAAGTATGAGTGCTTGAAACTGTTGTTGTTTGTAGTGAAAAACTGTGTTTATTGTTAGTGGCCACGTGGCCTTGATAAAGTGAGACTGTTCCGTTAGATCTCCCGTTTATCGCTGCCATAACAGGTGCTCAGCTGGCCTCCTACTTTAGCCTTCAGTCAGAAATTATGAAACGTTTCCTCTGGAATAATTATTTTGATAATATTAAGCACATGTTTAAAGAGGTAGGAGGTTTGGATTTATTTCATAGTCTTGAAAAGAGGAGGAATTGTATATTTCTTGGCATGAAGGAATAATAAAAGATGATCTGGATGGGTGTGGAATTTGAAGAATGTAGTTTGGTAGAATTGGCTTGTGTATTGTCTCTTGTGGAAAGTCTGACAGTAGGCCAGACACCTGGTTGTATGTGGAAATGAATGTGGGTAGTGGTTGGTGAGCAAATTGTACATGAGGGGGAGATCTCCAGGAAGAGTATGTGTCAACCATGACCTGGACGACAGTGTGTCATGAAGTCTTCATGGGCAGCCTGGAAGTGCAAGTGTTTTCTTGTAAATCTGTTTCGATTATTCGAGGTCAATGTGTGCAGCCTATTTTTGATGTCCCTTGTCTTAGTATGACTGGAATATTGCTAAAAGCAGCAGCAGCAGCAGCAGCAGCACTCAACCAATCATTCAACCACTGACTCACTCCTTCTCCCTCTCCCTCATCTGCAACTTAGCAACAACAAGCATCAGACAGACAGACAGACAGTTAACAGAACTTTTATTTGCAATCAGGACATATCACACAGCTTAAGATGACTTTCAAAATAAACACACAATTATAAATAGATGTATTCGCAATCATAATATAAATGACAATAATATTTGAATAGTTCCAGACAGCGTTTATGGAGAACTTAAATGTTCCGTGACTTTTTGGCACAATTTAGAGAGTTTTCGTATATATGATGAAATATATCTCTGAAATAATTTCAGAAATTAAATAATATTTGGTTTACTAAAATATTTATATGTCTATATAGTTACTTCTTACCACTATTTAGTATTTACATGAGAATAATACATGAAATTCCTCACCAATACAGAAAGACTGCCAAAGATTACATTTTCTTTCTGTTAACGGAGTATTGTTATCCATCACCCAGCTTCTATTCATCGTTCATGCAGGCTTGAAAAGCCTTGAATTTTAGTGTCAACCTTGAAAATCACCAAAGTAGCTTGAAAAGCCTTGTATTTGTACAAAATGACATATACTTGTTTTTGATAGTATGAAACTTTATGGCTTAATCTATTTTATTTGTTGGTTGTGAAAATAAATCTTGTTGGAAAATTTGTGATGTTCGTACTGCATCTTTGGTCTAATATATGGTATGCTGGATTTAAAAAGTATATCAACAGGCGAAGGCTAAGAACCCAAATGAATAAACTCTTGAAAAGGCCTTATATTTCAGTGTCTCACATCTCTATGAACCATGTTACTGGGAGATGATGATTAGAAATGCGAAACCGTTTATTTTAACCACTGTTGTTTCGGGAGCTTAGTGAAGTACGGTTTTGGAGTCAATTCTGTTTTAAAGATTCTTTGATATTTAGCTATTTAGAGTTTTTAATATGTATATGGTATGAGTTAAGTGAATAAACTTGATTAACATTAACACTGTTTGAAATGAAGAAGGGTCTTTGTTGTTTGATGTTACTGTTTTTGATTTAAGGGATCCTCAAATTGTTGATTTGAACATAAGAGTAGAGACAAGGCCCCACTAATTTCCAGCACTGATTACAAACTAATAGAAAATGTCACTCATCATGTGAAGTTTTTGAATTATTTACAGATTCAGAAACAGCTCTGTGTTATCGCCCAACCACTTTGTTTCTGTCTACAGATGTGTTTCACTTTTGACATATTTAGATACGAGGACACCAATTAAGTTTCATGAGTTTGATTGTATCAATGCGGCCCTTGAGCCGGAATATAGGCCCAGCTTCTGGTGTGGGTTGATAAGGGATGTTCTGAAAGATTGCTTAAATTAACTGGTTTGCAAGCGGACTGTAGGTTATCAGAGAAGTCCTCAAGAATATCTTGAATTGAAATGGTATGGTTAAAATATTCACAGACATGTTCGAATCCCAGATTATGTTTCCTTGTTTGTCAGAACCATATCCATTTTTGTGGGTTTCATTAAAATGGTAAAATGTCTTAAGACGTGCATCACTTCGGGTTTTCCCCCCTACATGTTTGTGTAATTGAGTTCCATCCCTTATGCTATGATCATGGGTTCAAAGGCTGCCTTGCCCTCCCATCCTCTCTCTCTCTCTCTCTCTCTCTCTCTCTCTCTCTCTCTCTCTCTCTCACACGCATATAATGCTAAGAGTCAATGTGTGAAGCCCTCTTTTGGTGTCCTGCCATGGTATTGAAACCCCCCCAAAATAACAAAAAAGTATTAATACTATATTCTCATTCCAAAGCCTAGGTCTCATTAAATGTCATTCTGTCTTGTAAGTCAAGGAATAACAGTCAATAACACTGAAATAAGGATATTATGCAAATAATTCTCCAGTTGACATAGCATGTTTTGGGCACAGATTATTATGGTAATACAAGGTGCAAGACGAGCAGTGTGTATCATCTGAATAATACAATGTTTCATGTCAAGATGCTAAACACTACTATTATTGTTGCACAGCAGGTTGTGTTTCTATACTGTTTTCCTGTCATTTCATATGTGATGTTCTTGTTTCTTCTCATTTAATAATGTGACCCAAGTGAACATGCTAGAACTGGAATGAATCCAGAATATTGCCCTATGCCTCTGCTGTCAGGGAAGTAATTTGAAGGCTTCCTTTGTTTTTGCTTCAGGAATTTTTTTCAAACACCATTGGGTTGGTAGTCAAAATATTTTATGTGATTTTCCCGAAAACATAACTACATTGGCACTCTATAATAAGGAACAAGTTCATAAAGACAAACAGCATTTTAACGGAAGGGTTTTTGAGTGAATTTTGTCAATGTCTGGTATTAAAAGTGTAAATTTCAGTCAATCTGGAAAAAGTCAACACATCTTTTTGACTTTGATAGTATAGTAAAAGTGACAACTGAAAACTCTCTTCAATTTTACAAATATCTTCTTTCTTAACATACATGCTCAAATGTTGAAAAGAATGAGAAATTTGACGTTTTTCTTGAAAATGTTTAATTTATTCTGTAAACTTTTCTGATAATTATGACATAAGGTTTATATATGATATATTTACCTTAATGTTGTTATGTCCCATTTGCCATCTGTGGTGCCATGAGCTACTTTACCAGTATCTCGTATATGTCTAACTGCTTTCAAGACAAAGTCTTCATCAGGCACATGTGTTGTGTTGTATAAGTCGTCGGTTTCAATCCATTTCAGCAATATGTCCTGCAGTTTCATCTGCTCACAAATGCAAGTCACACAAATAGTTCCAGTTCATCCCACCAGGTGGGTAGACTAACATCACAAGTTATAAGATGCCGATATTGCGCATTAAGCTTTTATACAACGAGCCATGATCCGATTGCTTGCGCTTCCCTGGCTGGGCACAGCTATCTATCTATTCGACACTCCCAGCATCCGATTGATTCTTCATGTTCACCGTTGGAGATATTTGACAACCTCTCATTACCGCTTGTCTGATTATTGTGGTGCTGAATCCAGATATGGAAGTTTCATGATGACCACTGTACTCAAAAGCACCTAATGCCTGTCAGAGAAATTAAGTATCTAGAAAGGAGTAAATTTAGTCATAGAAAAATTTAAAAAATTCAAACTGGCAATTCTTCCAGTATTACACAATGTTCAAAGTAGGTACCTGGTGGTTCTTTGCAAGGTAAATGTCTGATTGGTATTCAGTTTCTCCTAAAGATTATTTTCAAAATTGGTAATGGTATAGAAGAATGTTCTAGAAATAACTGATACAATCATTAAAATATTCTAAATGTCCAAGTACCAGCATGCCGAGCAAAAGTATTTTATTTTTCAAAACAAATACTTTTCATGACCCTAATAATGTTGCCCTCAAAACTAGTGCGATTGAACCCACCTGATTTTGTCAGTTTTCCAAAATGATCATTTGGATGAATATGGTTGTAAATATGCAAAGGGGAGGTGGGTAAGCCTAGTGGTGAAAGCGTTAGCTAATCCAGCTGAAGTCCCGGGTTTGATTCCAGACATGGGTACAATGTATGAAGGGCATTTCTGGTGTCCCCTGACGTGATATTGCTAGAAGCGGCGTAAAATAAGAGTCACTCGCTATGTGTGAAGCTCGTTTCTTGTAGCCCTGCTGTGATATTGCTGGAATAATGCTTGACGCGGCGTAAAACAAGAGTCACTCACTATGTGTGAAGCTCGTTTCTTGTAGCCCTGCTGTGATATTGCTCGAATAATGCTTAACGCGGCGTAAAACAAGAGTCACTGGTTATGTGTGAAGCTCGTTTCTTGTAGCCCTGCTGTGATATTGCTGGAATAATGCTTGAAGCGGCGTAAAACAAGAGTCACTCGTTATGTGTGAAGCTCGTTTCTTGTAGCCCTGCTGTGATATTGCTGGAATAATGCTTGACGCGGCGTAAAACAAGAGTCACTCGCTATGTGTGAAGCTCGTTTCTTGTAGCCCTGCCGTGATATTGCTGGAATATTGCTAAAAGTGGTGAAAACCTCTCTCACTCACTCACTCTCTCACTCACTCACTCTCTCACTCACTCACTCACTCACTCACTCAAAAGCCCACCCACCAACTCACTCACAGCTGGCTGTATTGTTGAAGGAACTGCTGTCTGCAATGTCAAATAACATGATTCCTATTCACGTAAAAGCAGAAAAACAAGTCTTGTTTCTTTCAAGCTTTTGAGGGTAGGTGGATCTACTCTATGGCTGTGTTCTCATTCTTTTAATTATCATATATGTGAGGTTTTTTCATCCTTTATTCAACTGATTCACTGAAAAGCTTTGAACGTCTTACAGACAGACACATGACAACAGGTGGCTGTCATCAAAAGCAGCTTTTGATATGCTAACAACTTGGAATTAGCTGCAAAAATAATATCACCCAAAAATAAGCTCCTTGAGATGATTCAGGTGTCTCAGATGACTTTAATTAGAAGTCATAGTAGGACCTTAAACTCCTTATCTGTGACTTCAGACATCTCACATATCCATGCAGATTGTTGCATGTTGCCATAAATCTTGTGGCTTTATCACTGTGGGTCTGATTAGAAGCTGTCAACGCCTGTACAGCGCCCTCTAACATGTTTTAATTTTGATTTATTATCAGAGACACCCATATTCCTTGAGGCGTTATGATGATATTTCACATATGTTCTTGTAGTTCTTCGTGTGGATGCTGTCATGTACAATTTGTGCGAATGAGTTTTATGTTTTTTTAGGATAACAAGCAGATGCAACTGGAAATCATGTTTTATAGGTAGATATGTACCAGCCTTTAATCTGCCCGATTATAAATGACAGGTAGTTTCATTTGCATGTCCAGAAAGCTCAATTTTTTACCTTGAAAACATGGGTGAGGTTAGAAGTCTGTGATATATGTGTACCATAGTTAACTTGGAAAAAGTTTCAAAAAAGTATTCCAATACAAAGAGGATTCTTATTTCCTTATGTGCAACCTTCTAAAAGCTATGCTGAAGATATATACTATGTAACTTTTGATAGCGATGCCTAGATATTTCATGCAAAAGTGGAGAAGTATGTATAATCAGTTATAAGTCATAAAGTGAGCTAATCTCCAGGTGAGGTGAAATGGATACCATACCACAGTTCAACATCGATACCCCACACAGACTCGCTATACTGACACCGAGCCGACCATTCCTTGTTTTATCCCTGTTATTCAAAGCGTCAGGCTGGCTAACAACCAGTACCATATTCACTGTTATAAGTGCCCTGAATACTTAGAAAATTGACAAGGGTTTTTTCTTATGAAAACCATGCATGACAGTGTTACAGATCAAGAGGGAGAAAACAAACTTTGGGGAAGTAAACATTTTGCAATCATAGTGATTGTGTATCATAGTGGTAATATTTGTAAAATTCTACCATATTTATATAGTGCACACCCAAGTATTATGTGCACCCCTCTCTTGCGGATTCAGTATTTTGGAGAAATCTTTTTGTTCAAATATTATCCGCAGAAAAAAATTACACTGTACCTCTTCAACCCTGTACTCAGAAACCACTGGAATAATGAAGCTGAAACTTGTCCCCACCAATGATAATGCCTGAAATTGATCCAGAGGTTCAAATCCAATTTCAGACTGGTCAGCGCAACCGCCATGTTGGAAATCTAGTTTTGGCCATTACACAGCAGCCATTTTCTCGATGTAATGAAACTTGGTATATGTGTCGCCAGTTCTGGGATCCAACACATATATTTTGGGTTTTATTTTTTGCAATATTTTAAATTTTGACCTTGATTTAACCTGTGCACACAGCCAAGCTGAAACTTCATATTTCTCAGCCATAATGAAACTTGGTCTTTGTGTGGCCTCATCGCATATGTTACAGTTTTCGCAATTTGTTAAGTTTGGACCTTTATTTTTCATATATGTTTTCCTCAAACAGCATTTCTTTGTACTATACACTAAATCTCCTCAGAAACCACTTGATCAATGAACTGAAACTTCACATACTTGTTCCTACCTACCAATGATGATAATTTCTTTCAAGGGGTTGGATCCGATTTTCAGTGTGGCCACCATAACAGCTGCATTGAAAAGCTACATAATGGCCACTTCTTCAGCTCAATATGCTCTTAAATTCACTCAAAATGCAGTTTTGGCTCTGTAGACACCTCAGATATTCACAGTCTGAGAAAGCTGACTTTGGTCATTTATGCTTCTCATATTTAGTTCAAATCATTGTGGATTTTGTTGAAACATGAAAACATACAACTTTATGGACAACGACTTCTGCTGTTTTTCATTTAGCGATGTTTTGATGTAGAATCTTACACCATCATCAATTTGGTGAAACAGTATGGCATTATTCTAAAACGCTGTAATCAATATTTCGGAAAAGGCAATAATGTTGACATGTCTTGCCTCTGCTTGTGTCTGACTACCGATGATTCAGTTATTACTTCGATGAAATAAATCTGCAACCATTATTTTGCCATGGATAAAACTCTGACTTCTTGTTGATTTGTGTCAAAAACAGAAATATGTTCCTGGTTTTTGTATTTGGTATCACAGGGTAGGTTGGTCGATATAAAAAAACAAAAAACAATGAGTCGTCATCGCGTAATGGGACACCCCCTGAACAAAAGATTGACAACTTTCCAATGACAGCATCCATGACTAAGTTTATGTCACATTAGGGTAATTAAGGTGTTCATTCTGTGACAACAAAGGATCGTTTCAACTTGGTACCAATGACATTAATCTAGCCAGTATTGCTGTACATAATAGGGAGTTGGTTGGATATGCCAATCGGATCCCACATGATTTTATCGAGATGAAAACCACAACAGTGAATTAAATGTTGAATAATACAACGGCGGCAATGATAAACAAAATAAATACAAATACAATGACAAACTGTGAAATGTTATACCTCAAAAAGGATTTATTGACATGCTATATCTGTTGTTAATGTGTCTGCGGCAAATTTCCGCTTTGGAAAGGAAGTAAAATCTCAATGTCTGCCTTTATTATATGCAACTCTTCTACACAGCGATATTCTGTAAAAAGAAATGTGTATTAATCACATGCCAGAAAAAAAGAACCGTTAAGTAAGCTTTCAGACTTAGTACCGGGTGCTTATAAAGATGATAACTTGTTCAAGGACGCTTATTGGAGCAGGGCACTTAATATGGCGACTAAGGTATCATCTGTTTCACATCTTTTGTAATGCACAGCTTCAGGATCAAACCATCTATTTCCACTCTCTGAGCATACGCTCTATCCACTACACCACTAAGATGTCAAAACTATCAGGACATTACAATTACTTGGTTAATTTTGTCCGATCACAAAGCCCTCAATGGAACAGTTCTGAAAGGTCAGAGTCGCTTAATTTGCTAAATGAAGTAGTGTCTGTCAAAATTATTCACAAAGATCTAGTGATCTCACAGTGCCCTTGAGGTCGCCTGAAGATTTACATTGCATGATTCTGATTGGCCGCTTGACCTGTCCACCCTAGTGTTGTACAGACTGATATATCCTGTTGACTTTCGAGTATTATCGTCATAGATTTGTAAATAGGTAACCCTTTCAAATTGATTAGCTCTTTTCGAAGTGTTAAAGAAAATCTGAGTGAACTTAGAGATAAGTATGAATGTGTTGAGATAATTAATTGAAATAGTGATTGGAGGTATCTAACAACGTAAGAGACGCCCATCATTGCCACTTCGGCGGAATCAGTGCGATATTTTGAACCGCAGTCTGCGTATGTCATTAAATAATGTATGTTATGAATTTCTAAAAAAACATCACCAGTAAGTTAGACAGGTTAATGACTTTGGGCATAGTCACATGCCAGATTAACTGTACATGTGAATGAAAGAAGTGTCTGTCTTTGTTGACATGTTAAATTGTTGACCACATGTTCAGGTGAGCTACAGTGCAATGTCACTATATATATTTATATCTTTCATTATTGAATTGCAACTAGGTTCTATTTGATGTACATGTAGTTTTACATTAAATTTCTTTCAGTTTAGGATTTCCATTGAGACTAACCATACACAAAACTTGTACAGATCATCAAAAAGATGTTCCTTAGATATTTACCTGGACCTATCTTTGTTCGAGTCCAGAAGGCTCCATGTACTAAATTTGGGTGTCCAAGGCATGACAATGGAGTCGCAGTCTGTTGACATGTGGTACAGCTTTACTGATATCATGTCATCGTTCATGCTCAGTATCCTTTGGTCTGTTCTATATGTGGAGGTTTCAGTGTTAGACTGAAGAAACTCACAGTTCACAGAGAGGGGTTATAGCAAGGGTTGTGTGCAGCAGTTCACAGAGAGGGGGAAAAAGCGAGGGTTGTGTGTAGCAGTTCACAGAGAGGGGTTATAGCAAGGGTTATGCATCAAGGTTCACAGAGAGAGGTTATAGCAAGGGTTATGCATCACAGTTCACAGAGAGGGGTTATAGCAAGGGTTATGCATCACAGTTCACAGAGAGAGGTTATAGCAAGGGTTGTGCATCACAGTTCACAGAGAGGGGTTATAGCAAGGGTTGTGCATCACAGTTCACAGAGAGGGGTTATAGCAAGGGTTGTGTGCAGCAGTTCACAGAGAGGGGTTATAGCAAGGGTTGTGTGCAGCAGTTCACAGAGAGGGGTTATAGCAAGGGTTGTGTGCAGCAGTTCACAGAGAGGGGTTATAGCAAGGGTTGTGTGTAGCAGTTCACAGAGAGGGGTTATAGCAAGGGTTGTGCATCACAGTTCACAGAGAGGGGTTAAAGCAAGGGTTGTGTATAGCAGTTCACAGAGAGGGGTTATAGCAAGGGTTGTGTGTAGCAGTTCACAGAGAGGGGTTATAGCAAGGGTTGTGCATCACAGTTCACAGAGAGAGGTTATAGCAAGGGTTGTGTATAGCAGTTCACAGAGAGGGGTTATAGCAAGGGTTGTGCATCACAGTTCACAGAGAGGGGTTATAGCAAGGATTGTGTGCAGCAGTTCACAGAGAGGGGTTATAGCAAGGGTTGTGCATCACAGTTCACAGAGAGGGGTTATAGCAAGGGTTGTGCATCACAGTTCACAGAGAGGGGTTATAGCAAGGGTTGTGTGTAGCAGTTCACAGAGAGGGGTTATAGCAAGGGTTGTGCATCACAGTTCACAGAGAGGGGTTATAGCAAGGGTTGTGCATCACAGTTCACAGAGAGGGGTTATAGCAAGGGTTGTGCATCACAGTTCACAGAGACAGGTTATAGCAAGGGTTGTGTATAGCAGTTCACAGAGAGGGGTTATAGCAAGGGTTGTGCATCACAGTTCACAGAGAGGGGTTATAGCAAGGGTTGTGTGCAGCAGTTCACAGAGAGGAGTTATAGCAAGGGTTGTGTGTAGCAGTTCACAGAGGGGGGTTATAGAAAGGGTTGTGCATCACAGTTCACAGAGAGGTGTTACAGCAAGGGTTGTGTGCAGCAGTTCACAGAGAGGAGTTATAGCAAGGGTTGTGCATCACAGTTCACAGAGAGGAGTTATAGCAAGGGTTGTGTGCAGCAGTTCACAGAGCGAGGTTATAGCAAGGGTTGTGCATCACAGTTCACAGAAAGGGGTTATAGCAAGGGTTGTGTGCAGCAGTTCACAGAGAGGGGTTATAGCAAGGGTTGTGTGCAGCAGTTCACAGAGAGGGGTTATAGCAAGGGTTGTGTGCAGCAGTTCACAGAGAGGGGTTATAGCAAGGGTTGTGCATCACAGTTCACAGAGAGAGGTTATAGCAAGGGTTGTGCATCACAGTTCACAGAGAGGGGTTATAGCAAGGGTTGTGTGCAGCAGTTCACAGAGAGGGGTTATAGCAAGGGTTGTGTGTAGCAGTTCACAGAGAGGGGTTATAGCAAGGGTTGTGCATCACAGTTCACAGAGAGGGGTTATAGCAAGGGTTGTGCATCACAGTTCACAGAGAGGGGTTATACCAAGGGTTATGTGTAGCAGTTCACAGAGAGAGGTTATAGCAAGGGTTGTGCATCACAGTTCACAGAGAGGGGTTATAGCAAGGGTTATGTGTAGCAGTTCACAGAGAGGGGTTATAGCAAGGGTTGTGTGTAGCAGTTCACAGAGAGGGGTTATAGCAAGGGTTGTGCATCACAGTTCACAGAGAGGGGTTATAGCAAGGGTTGTGCATCACAGTTCACAGAGAGGGGTTATAGCAAGGGTTGTGCATCACAGTTCACAGAGAGGGGTTATAGCAAGGGTTGTGCATCACAGTTCACAGAGAGGGGTTATAGCAAGGGTGAAATTCACAGTTCACAGAGAGGAGTTATAGCAAGGGTTGTGCATCACAGTTCACAGAGAGGGGTTATAGCAAGGGTGAAATTCACAGTTCACAGAGAGGGGTTATAGCAAGGGTTGTGTGCAGCAGTTCACAGAGAGGGGTTATAGCAAGGGTTGTGCATCACAGTTCACAGAGAGGGGTTATAGCAAGGGTTGTGCATCACAGTTCACAGAGAGGGGTTATAGCAAGGGTTGTGCATCACAGTTCACAGAGAGGGGTTATAGCAAGGGTGAAATTCACAGTTCACAGAGAGGAGTTATAGCAAGGGTTGTTTACACTTAAGAAAAGGGGACATTCTTAAAAGAAAGAGAATTTGGGTTTTCAGAAGGATTTTGTTTCACATTGATTTCCGTATTCATAGCATTGATCAGCGATTCATTTCCTCTGAGTTAATGAAGCTGTAAAAAGATTCTGTTTCTGATGGAAATATAAAAGAATTTGTAAACATTCCAATATGAAATAGGATTATTTGGTGTGTGTTTTCTTCATTCTTTATTCAATCAAATATGTCTTCAAATTGGATCCAAATGTGTTTTAGTTGATTTTGATGCTCACTGGCATACTGTAATTTAGAGTAGAAGATCTTACGCTGAAAGTGATAGTTGAAAAGTTTAAAGTACGAAAGTTTTTCAGAATTTGTGCAAATACAGTTAATTTGTTAGCTCTAACAGATGGATGTAATTCATTACCTCTCAGGAACATATCAGATGTTAGAAATTTGGCTAACCAGTGACTTTTATCTCCCAAATTAATGTTACATGACCTCCCCTATCTTATTATCTAAGTTTCTTGAGGTCATCAATACTAATCAGACCTTGTTACACAATCTACACATCAGATAACTGTCAAGATCATATTTAGAGATCCAATTAGCCTGTCTCACAGTTCCTGAACCCTATTATTCCTTCTGCCCAGCCCTTGCTGTAATGCTTTTGCAATAAATGGAGCAAGTCTAGATTTTCCACAGGCTACATATCCCATCTCACTGGGATTCCTTTTCAATTTAAATGGAGTGTTTGTTTCTATCAAAAGTATATATTTTCAGAGACTAAGTGTTAGTCTAGAGTGTTTGAAATATAAAATATTGCCAGGCTGCCAAGACCCACAGACTTAGAAGCCACAAGCCCAGGCCAAACTCTTCAGGCCCTCATCTAAAACACTGTAGCTTATTGTGGCAAATCAATTGGACAGTTATTTACAGCAGGCCATAAGGATCCACACGGATTTGGAAGTACATCTGCCATTGTTTTACCGGCAGGTGCTTTTTTCGAACACAAACACCTTGACCTGGATATATGCAGCCTCGGAGTGATCATGAAAGTCTCTCATCTGTCACGTACCATTTAATGCCATCAACAAGTTTGTGAGGAATAATGAGATTCCTGGCTGTACTTCCTGCTTGAAGTGCTTGTTGCTCATGCATCTGTGGGTCAGCCCAGACCATTGCTACACAGCAGGGTGTTAGTGTGTTGACCAGGTTCTCGTGTTCACCTTGTTATCCGAGGGATGAAAGGTCTACTGATTCAATATTTTCAGCATCTCCTTTGAAGTGAAACACCAGACAGTTTTATTGTCATTTAATTGAAACTGAATTACTTTGAAATGTCAATTAAAAAATTGAATTTCCACTGATCTGTTGACAAGGGTAGTAATGCCATGAGCTTTGAGTGTGGTGTAGTCAGTTGGATATCTTGGTTCTAAAATAATCAGGGATGGTCGGGTAGGCTCGTGGTTTAAACATTAGCTCGCCATGCCGAAGACCTGGGTTTGATTCTCTTCATGGTCACAGACCCGTGAAGATTCCGGGGTAGAATAGGTCTTCAGCAAACCCATACTTGCCGTAAAAGCCGACTATGCTTGTCGTAAAAGGTGATAGCAAAACCCACTAATTAGGGGGACAAATCAGATTGTCTGTCCAAGGCATCGGGGAGGGAGCTATTGGACACGGTGGAGTGGTTTGGTCATTGAGCTATCATGGTATGGAGTGTTGGTCATCAGCTGTGTAGTATTCTTGATCATTATATTATTTAAAGGCTTCGTGAGTTTTGATCTCCAAACAGGTTTAACACATTCGTAACATGAGCTATTGCTTTTATGGTACCTTAAGATCAGAAATTGAGAAAATGAAAATTTTCAGTAGTTTTGATCTTTATCAGATTTGAACAGTACTTTTGATAGTATATTGAATCAGAAAATGGTACTCATTCACAGTTCACTACACTAAGAATTACTGCCTCTTACACCACAATAGTTCGCACTTCTGAAAGCATTGTATGGTGGAGACTTTTTTATCCCCGCTTATGCATAAGGGTCACATTGTAATATTTTATTTCAAGTGAATTCAGTTTTTGATTTTCTCATTTTCAGTGGATGTACATTGTTCCATTTGTGATTCTTGTGATGGTGGCTTCATCCTCGGACCCAAACCAGGGAGGTGGAGGGCGATGAGAGCACGGCACGAGGAGGACATCAGATACATTTGACAGGGAAGAATAAGTTTGGTAAAAAGTCAATGAAGGAATACTTATATCCCAGGAAAAAGACTGGCTCATTTAACTGATGCTGACGATGGCTTTTGAGTATACTACTCAAAACATGTTAAGGAGCAGCCACAATTGGAAGGCTGTGTTGCAATACCCACCAGCGGTGACAGAAAAACTGTAGTCACTTGAAAAAAATAGGGTGTTCTTTAACTTCTTTTGAGTAGTGTATGTAGCCTGGGAAGGTCAAATTGTGTTTAGCATGTATTAGGTTCAGGTTTGTGCATTGTTGAAAGAAGAGGGGAATATTTGTCATCTAACTTTCTACATCAAGTGATGTAATGAGAGAGTGATGCTGGATGTGTGTGAATGATGGTATATTTATATAGTAAAGCACACAAGAGTGCCAGCATAATATACCAGTATGAATATGTTTAGGTCAAAGGATGAATGATGTGAAGTTTCAGTGTGCATCTAAAATACCTTCTCCTGATACATACATTCAGTTAAGAAATATCTCCTGTCGTGTTTGAATTCCATCATTTAATGTTCCCTATGAAGGTTGTTTCCTTTGCTGCAACTTCCAATCTCATTACAATCAACAGCATTCCATACCTCTCTGAATGAATATTGGATGACACGTCCACAGCAGGGCGTCCGGTGAACTTTCTAATCGGACCATTTTATGCATCCTGTCTTTTCTTGAGCGCCATCCTTCATTTATATGGCAGTTGGAAGTTAGCTCTGGTTTATCCTGATGTGACCTTCTCTAGAAGTGTTGTCACATCTTCACGTGGAGAGGTGTCATATTGGTGTGAAACATTTGATTTTAATGAGATTGCTGCAACTCCAACCGCACATCACAGAGATTCATGTTTGTCATTCCTGATATTTGTTGTGTGTATGTATGGGGGGTGTTCGGTTGCCCCATGGTGTATGTGTTTAAATGTTTCACAGAAGACGACCAGGTTGGATGCCAAGAAAACAAAAGTAGGGGGAAAATATTATTACATGGATGCAGTGCTCCAAATTTAGCATGAATGTCATGAGGTCCTTGTCATGACCCTTATGTTGAAGTTAAGAGATGACGGGGGACCCTAGATTCAAACACTTTAGGAGAAGAGCCCCAGGACACCCCCCTTTCCGTTTTTTACACTGGATGTAAATTTGAATTCAGGCAAATTTGAGGCTAGATCAAGTTGTTTCGAATAGCAGAAATTGAAAACTATTTAGTGGTTGTTTCAGTTTTTTGTATATTCTGGACTTACCCGCCCTTTATGTTACTCTGAATGTAGTTTCATGTCATAGCCACGTTTACATTTATTGTGTTTGATGAGGAGTATCATCAATTTTCTTTAAACAAACTTTCAAGGGCTCTGATGTGTTGAAATAATTGTACTTGAGTACCTGAATGACCCTTAGTCCAGTTCCCGATTTCAGTGGTAGGTATTATTGCTGTGCAATGTCTCTCTCCACACCACCCAGTTTCAACAGTAGGCAGTTATAGCTATGCCATGTAGAGAGCACGTCTCTCTCGCCATCACCCATTTGTTTCTGCAAAAATGGCTTCTTAATGTGTGAGACATGAGTGCAGGTGAACCAGACCAGGCAAGATAATAGCTAAGACAGCTCATCGAGACATGTGATAGTTGTCATCCATAACAGTTAAATGTCTCATTAGTTCATTCTTCTGCTGTATATCAAAGGAATATCAGCAGTAATTGGTGATCTATCTAAACCCAGTTCCGCATTACCTGTCAGAGCCCTCCAACTAGTATCAGGATTATTGCCTGACTCTAAGACGTTGCTTGTCGGTGGCAGTTGTTTACCATTCTCAACCAAAACTTGCTTAACGCCAAGACTAATCTATAGAATTTCTGTAGTCACCAGGGAATAGTGCATCTTTCTTGTTTATTCATGTGAATGTTTCTATTTATTCAAGGATGTACCTCAGGTGTGTTGTTGGAATAAATGTCTTTCTAAATCATTATTCCAATTGTTCTTCCTGTTGTATGTGTGTTGTTTAACGCCGCAATCAGCAATATTTCAGTAAATGACGCTGGCCTTTAAATCAAGTTTGAACCAGACCAATCCACGATTGATATTATGAACTACATTCCACACGGTCAGGGTATGATGACACCAATCTATCCAGGTCACTGGGCCTGACCACCGGATGCATTAAGTTCCCTCTTGCTACAGGTTAGTGTTTTCAGTGTTTGTTTGTTGTGAGACTCAACAATATTGTTCAGCTGTTTGACAGGGGCATGTACCTTATCAGGTTCAGGCCAAACACGGGATCAATATTATGAGCAACGTTCCACACTGTCAAGGTACGATGACACACAATCACCCAAGTCACCAAGTTTGACCAGCATCTCTTACTTAGCATAGCAGGATGTTTCCGTGATCCTTTCACATAGTTGGCACCACCATTATGTCTCTTTCACCCGGGGCGGTTGGGTAGCCCTATGGTTAAAGCGTTTGCTCGTCACGCCAAAGACCTGGGTTCGATTCCTGACATGGGTACAATGTGTGAAGCCCATTTCTGGTGTCCCCCGCCGTGATATTGCTGGAATATTGCTAAAAGCGGCGTAAAACCATACTCACTCACTCACTCACTCACTCACTCTCTTTCACCCAATGGAATCTGTTTCAGCAGACAATCAAGACTGATTATTCTCCTGTTTCATATTCACTTGAATTAAGTGCTCATTTGGATCGAAATGCAGAGTGGGGCAATAAACAAACAAACAAACATGATTTATGTACCACGACAGGTACCTAATGCAATGAAATGGAGATTGATTGAGAACAATAATTGCCATTCATTCTTGGACTAGGGAACATAATGTACACTTTCATATAGGGGCACAGACTAATCTGTTATTGATCTGTATTGATGTGTCAAATAGTAGACAGGGATCAATACTCACCAAGCCAGCATTGGTTTAGGATTGCCATGTTGAAAGATGATTTTCTACCTGTCAACAAAAATGAGAAGGGTGTTAACATTTCCTTGTTGCCTTCTACTGTTAACCTGAATGTTACATTTAGCAGTATTCCTGCTATTTATGGATTGTTTGTTAATTATCATGTTCTGACAAGGTGAAATTGGGTTTAATGTCGTCCAAGATTAATGCACTTATATAGCTGTGTGTGTGTGTGTCTGTGTGTGTGTGTGTGTGTGTGTCTGTCTCTCCCCACTCAGACACAGTATGCTGACTCCGAGCCGACCAGTCCTTGTTCTAGCCCCTTCAAGGCCGAGCGCCAGACAGGGTAACTATAAGTACCATCTCTTAACGTCTTTTGGTATGATGCGGCTGGGGATCGAACTCCCCGGACCTTCTGCTCTCCGGGCGGATGCTCTACCACAAGATCGCATAGAGGGTCAGTGTTCTGACAAAGGCATGGTAGCTTAGTCAGGTAGAACAAGAGATGACTATATCCCAGCTATATGACAGCGGTCTGTAAATAATCGAGTCTGGATCAGACAATCCAGTGATTAATATCATGAGCATCGATCCACGCAATTGGGATCGATGACATGTATCAACCAAGTCAGCGAGCCTGACCACCCGATCCGTTAGTCGCCTCTTAGGACAAGCATAGTCGTCTTTTACATCAAGCATGGGCTGCTGAAGACCTATTGTTAGGTGTGATAAATATACATCACATCAGACCACCCTCATATAGTTGGAATATTGCTTAGTGCGGTGTTAAACAACAAACCAACCAACAAGTGTAAATTCAAACTGACCAGTCCCATAAAGCACCCTGTCACTGAAAGTAAGGGGCTGGGGCTGGACAATAGGGACCAGAGAAACAATAGAGAAGCCAAGCGCAAGGGAGACTTCTGATGTAATAGAGAAGCAGGTTAGATTGGGTGGTTGAGCAAGGACTACAGACTGTATGTGAGTGTGTTGGGTTTAACGCTGCTTTTAACAGTATTCCAGTTATATCGCTGCATTTCAGCTTAATGTGGGAGGAAAGCCCGAAGTGTTGCAGGTCTCAGAAGTTTAGGTATTAAAATAAGAGCTGACATTAAAATACACTTGATGATATATACATAATTACCTACTACTACATTTGTCTTGGGTGAATACATGTATATTATGCAGAAAAATATGATTTAAAAGTCCCTTAACGTCTTCAAAAGCAGTCTTTTTATTACTTTTGCCATGCATGATGTATAAACTAGGGACTAATAATATATATGTCTGTATGCGGAAGCCTGGTTCTGACAAATTCCGTTTTCATTTCGCTCCAAGTATAACATTACAAGTTATCTTCGTTTCAGTTAACGTCGTCTTTGTGTCTTGCTTGATAATGCATTGAAGATTCACAGGAAATGAAGTTTCATTCTGTTATCACACCTTTAAAAGAAATTGACTCATAAACTATTTTTTGAAACTCCCACACCGAATCCATCTTTTAATCTTTATCAATATTTGCCACTTATCGATTTCGATAACCTTGTTGACTTTCCCCCTCGAACTTAGATTCTAAACTGAGAAGTTAACACAATACGTATTTACTTTCCAGCTATGGGCTCAAAGGGATATTTACATATTATTAACTGACAAACACTACAAGATATTGTCATTTGTCGGAATACGAGGCGAGACTGTCTAGCGAGCTGGTATGCAAACAGAGCCAGCGTGGTGATTTGTCCCGGTGTGTTGCGCAAGCGACATGCGCCCCATTTGCATCCTGACAACAGACTGGAATTGCGGTAACACTGTCATGCCCAGAATAGGATTCGATAAATGATACCGGTCGGTTGCCGGAACTGATACCAAATGAACTGAGGTGCAAAATCAAATTTAATTGAAGGAAAAAGATCATCTGTGTTCAGTGCGTTTTACGAAAGCACAAATTCATAATATTTATTATGATACTTCATAATTTCCAAAAGGACAACCACACAATGTCATTCACTTATAAAAAAAAAAGTATGCCTCCGTAGTCCATTGGTAGAGCCGAAGGTCCCGTGTTCGATCCTCGGCCGCTAAGGGGCTAAAACGTCAGGACTGGTCGGGTCGGAGTCAGTATACTGTGTCTGAGTAGGGTATTCGTGTTAAACTGCGGCATCGTATCTCAGTGTGCTAGCACTATTAATTAGAATTAGTCCGTGATAGCAAAAGCAGCCACACGCGTGGATGTCAGTTGCTATAAGATCCGGGGTAGAATAGGTCTTCAAAACCCATGCTTGCTGTAAGAGGCGACTAACAGGATCGGGTGGTCAGCCTCGTGGATCGATGCTCATGTTGTCAATCACTGGCTTGTCTGGTCCAGACTAGATTACTTACAGACCGACGGCATAATCATTTTATTATAGCTGGAATATTGCTGAGTGCGGCGTTAAACAACAAACAATCAAACAATTGCTATAAACGCAATGATTTTGGATGCGACGTCAAACCCTATTTCATCTCACCTCACGTGGCAAAAGTGCAAAGGCAAGTCAAGTCTTCTCCTGAACAAACTAGGAAACACGGTGCATGTCAAAATAGGGACAGTGCATCCACATCCTTCACATGTATACCATAAATACGATACCAATCTGCGTCAAGATCTGATGACACCTCATCTGAGGTGAACCCTGATCGAACTTATGCCGCCCAATCTAAATGGGACTGTGAGTGAGTTCTTGACCCAATCTGATCTCAGCTTTCTAAAACGATTGGGATACATTTCAGTACCATCTTGATTCGGAAATGTCGAACTACGCACAGGAAAACCCCCATCCATAACACAAAATACACAATTAGTACACCCTCTTGGCAATTAACTTAGTGTTTAATAAAATTTGACACTTGCTACATTGCGCTAGGCGTAAAATGCAAATTGTGTGAATGGCGGGTGCTACCGGTACAGGGCAGGACAGGACATGCTTACCCTTTTCGCGAACACCTGGAGTCATCACTGATTTACAGTGGTCCATTTATATAATTTTCTACCCTCTACGCAAAATGGAATCTGTTTCGGTGGATCAACTAGGTTATTCCCTTGCACTGACAATTAATATTTAGAAATCCAAATCAAACCTGTCATTTTAACACCAAATATCAGTTTTAGATTTATTGTGATATCGTGCGTCTTTATCTTAATGGCTCGCGTTATCAGTTCAGGAAAAAAACATTTAACACTCAGAACAAATCGCATGGCCGTTAACACGCAAGTGTCATCACAAATTCTTTACCCTGTGATAAATCGGCTTCAAAACACGCTTCATACTGACATTGGCTATTAAACCCTATATTTACAATCATTGCACCCATAAATTCACTTATCGCCATGTTCCCGAAATAACCATATTAACGTGTATGTTGTTAACAAGACCTTCGTTTCTAGAGGAAGAAAGTATTTATTTGATTCTCGGAAATTGCGCAGCTATGGTAAGTAATATACCGTCTCAATAGTGCTTACTTCTGACACAGACACGGCGGGGTAGTGTAACCGATGCTTGCTGAGCTGCTAACCGCTGGCGAATGTCCGGTGAATAACAGTAAACATGAATACTATACAGAGATAACAAAGCTCCACCCCGAAGCGTGCTAGTCTCGCTACACTCTCGATATCAGATGCCGGAATCAAATATCTCGATCGCAGTCTGTTTATTCAACGACCACTTGATGACAGCGTTTGTTCCATTAACTAAAGGGTTGGTTGTTGAGGAAATTCTGCGAATGTATCAAACTCACGCGTCCATTAATCACAAAATGGAGGCAATTATGGAGCCCCATCAACGAACCGTTCCGTTGTGGTGGACAATGGCGTTCAATTCGCAACTCTCACGACCCCATAAAAGCCAAGCTAGACTGCAACAACTTATGATTTATTACTGCATCTTTTTTTTTATTAAGGCCTTAAATCCCTTATGAAACATCAAACGTTACAGAGAAATAAAATAAAAACAAAATATTACACACGACCCTTTGGTTTTACTTACAACGTCTCGCTTGCATAGTAGCGTCCTTTATCTGTGAGAATTTGTTTGTCGTAGGTTCGATTGCCAGATTCACTCCGATTAAGATCCTTCAGTAACAAACTGATCGTGGGCGAGGTCAGGTCGTTTACGAAGGATTCAAACGCTAAATACAGCATCAGCATGACGGAATCAGGTTGTGGGTTCGAGTCCCCGATTATGACCAACAAGCCTTGCTCCAAGGCTGAACTGAAAGATAAATCCATGAATGTGTTATAATTCTATCCTAATAATAGGTAAGTCTGGGAAAGTGGACAGTACATGTAAGGACGCCAGTCATTTAGGTGGACAACTTGGTCTTATTATTTATATAATCTAGAAATTATGATTTAAACTGATAATTATTGCCTTACAGACTTTTGCAAGTCTAGTCACAACAATACCTGTGTATTAAGATTTTCTTCAGAATAGAAAACCTCTTCGGCCTGAACGTGCATTATGTGACCTTTCCTGACCTTATAGCTAACCTGAAAGACCGTTTGGAGAAGAAGAAGAAGATAAAGGAGGAGGAGAAGAAGAAGAAGAATATTTTAGATTAGTGTCACCCGCTGTACATATAAAATGACAAGGCAAGACAGTAAAAACTCAGCGGCCGACGAGACAATAAAAGACTCATAAAAAACAATATTTTATATATGTACACACCACATTTAATAGAAATTATGAAAATACCATTCATAATATCCCCCTTACAAGCATCCTATATACACACATCCATTCCAACACCCAGCCCTTCACTCACAGCAGCTTACTCAAACCACTCTAATACACCCGCTCATTCAAACACATCCAAACCCTCATTGACAACTGCTCAATCACATCCGAACCCTCATCCACATCGTCACACAGTACCCTCACGCACACCCTATTTCTCAAACATACAGGGGCGGTCGGGTAACGTCGGGTTCGATTCCCGACATGGGTACAATGTGTGAAGCCCATTTCTGGTGTCCCCCGCCGTGATATTGTTGGCATATTGCTAAAAGCGGCGTAAAACCACACTCACTCACTCTCAAACATACCCTCACCGGTACCCATTTAAAGTGGAACTATGGTCGGGCAAAACACAATTGATTAAAGTTGTTAATACGCCACTTTGTGTGCGAGCATAATTTGTTATATACGTATTACTCTCACATCTAACGATTACCCCAATAACACAAAAACAATGTATCCTTTCCCACAACGTAAACTCTCAGTGAAGATTTAGAGGGTTATGCCCCAATTTCACTACGACCACGAATATCCCGAATCACCCCGAATAGGAAATTTATCATGTTCGTAGATAGATCTCAATCATTTCTTGAAGTTCTTAAATGAATCTTATTTGATTCCAAAACATTCATACACTTCGCGGGAGTTTGTCGAATTTTTGTTCGTTTCTCAAAAACATTCGTGGAAGGGTCCCCGAATTGCAATTTCCTGGCTATATCGTAATCCGTTCGTAATTAATTCTTATGCTCCGTAACAGCTTTGTAATCGATTCTTTTGCATTCTTGGCTATTCTTAGCGATTCGTGGCACCCAAAATTTCTTGTCCTCAACCCGAAGCAGCCACGAATGCCCGAGTCAACTACGAATCATGAAAGAATTATGTAAGAACCACATTCGGCATAATGGGTCTTCAGCAACCCATGCTTGTCGTAAGAGGCGACTAACGAGATAGGGTGATCAGGATCGCTGACTTTGTTCATGCCTGTCATCGTATCCTAATTGCGTGGATGTCAATTACTGGCTTCTCTGGTCCAGACTCGATTATTTACAGAGCTCTTACATTATAGCTGAAATATTGCTGATTGTGACGTTGAACAACAAACAAACAAACAAACTCATTTACATTACTACGTCATGACTAAAACTGAAGTGAAGCGGAGTCTCCCTTTAAATTGGCGTTTAAACCCAACTCGTTACCCCAAATCACCGGATGTTCCAGGATCTAGTGTCCAGTGCAGTCGGAGCACCATAACAGCAACACATACTACGGTGTGACTTGTTTGGATATTCTTTATTGACAGTCAAGGTCACATACGAGAAACGTCTTTACAGACGTGTTTACTCGCCAGACGTTCTGTTTTTTCCACATTCATAGCCAGCTCGAGTGTTTGATGACGTCTTATATCAGCATTAGACCGATCTTATACGGAACCAGCACTCTGGTAATCATGTCCACGCACATCCACGGAGGTATCGGGTTGGCCAATTTACATACGCATGTCGTTATAATTAACAAAGAGTTGAAGGGAAAGTTGTATAACAACAGAAAAACAGTATGCAGAAAAACAGAAATAGAACATAGTGCGGGATAACAAAGGGAAAACAGTATTCAGAATAACAGAAATACATCATAGTGTGGTATAACAACAGAAAAACAATAATGCGTGGTATTGAACAGAAAAACAACGATGTGCGGTATAAACAACAGAAAAACAACAGTGTGTGGTATGCAAACAGAAAAACAACTATGTGTGGTATGACAACAGAAAAACAACTATGTGTGGTATGACAACAGAAAAACAACAATGCGTGGTATGACAACAGAAAAACAACTATGTGTGGTATGACAACAGAAAAACAACAATGTGTGGTATGACAACAGAAAAACAATAATGCGTGGTATGACAACAGAAAAACAACAATGTGTGGTATGACAACAGAAAAACAACAATGTGTGGTATGACAACAGAAAAACTACAATGCGTGGTATGACAACAGAAAAACAACAATGTGTGGTATGACAACAGAAAAACAACTATGTGTGGTATGACAACAGAAAAACAACAATGTGTGGTATGACAACAGAAAAACAACTATGTGTGGTATGACAACAGAAAAACAATGTGTGGTATGACAACAGAAAAACAATAATGCGTGGTATGACAACAGAAAAACAACTATGTGTGGTATGACAACAGAAAAACAACAATGTGTGGTATGACAACAGAAAAACAACAATGTGTGGTATGACAACAGAAAAACAACAATGCGTGGTATAATAACAGAAAAACAACAATGTGTGGTATGACAACAGAAAAACAACAAGGCGTGGTATAAGAACAGACAAACAACAATGCGTCGTATTATAACAGAAAAAACAACAATGTGTGGTATGACAACTGAAAAACAACAATGCGTGGTATAATAACGGAAAAACAACAATGTGTGGTATGACAACAGAAAAACAACAATGTGTGGTATGACAACAGAAAAACAACAATGCGTCGTATAATAACAGAAAAACAACAATGTGTGGTATGCCAACAGAAAACAACAATGTGTGGTATTGAACAGAAAAACAACAATGCGTCGTATAATAACAGAAAAACAACAATGTGTGGTATGACAACAGAAAAACAACAATGTATGGTATGACAACAGAAAAACAACAATGTGTGGTATGACAACAGGAATACAACAATGTGTAGTAAAACAACAGAAAGAGAACAATGTGTGGTTTAAGACCAGAAAAACGACAATGTGTGGTATAACAACAGAAACACAATGTTCTGTATAATAACACAAAAACAACAATGTGTGGTATAATGACAGAAAAACAACAATGTGTGGTATAATGACAGAAAAACAACAATGTGTGGTATAATGACAGAAAAACAACAATGTGTGGTATAATAACACAAAAGCAACAATGTGTGGTATAATGACAGAAAAACAACAATGTGTGGTATAATGACAGAAAAACAACAATGTGTGGTATAACAACAGAAAAACAACAATGTGTGGTATAACAACAGAAAAACAACAATGTGTGGTATAACAACAGAAAAACAACTGTGTGGTATAACACCAGAAAAAAAAATGCGTGGTATGACAACAGTAAAACAACGAATATGTCGTCTGGTTTTACAACAGAAAAAGAACAGTATACAGTATAACAGAAAACAACAACATGTGGTACAACAACAGAAAAATAATAGTAGCTTGTATAACAACAAAAACAGCACAGTATTGATATAAAACAGAAAAAAACACAGTACATGATATAACAACAGAAACAGCAGTACGTGGTATAAAAACAGAAAAACAACAGTATGTGGTATAACGCCAGAAAAACACAGTACGTTGAATAAAAAACAGAAACGCGACAGGACACCAGTGAATGAGTGAGTGGGTAGGGTTTTAACGCTGGTTTGAAAAGTATTCCAGTTACATCACGGCGTGTCAGCTTCATGTGGGAGAAAAGCCTGAAGTGGAGCAGGTCTCAGACGTTTACCACACTGTTGAAACCCACGAGCACGGGTATGGTGCTGACAAACCTAGAAACATAATCTGGGCGAACCGGGAATCGAACCCACAATCATTGGCTTAAGGGACTCAACTCTGCATTGTGAATTGCAGTGGCTACGACGACTGGCCCCTCCGCGTCCAACAGTACCTGGTATAACAACAGAAATACCACAGTACTATTTTGACTAAAAAGGTGTAAGATCGGACGTGGTTTGTCTGTTTTCTGTGTCTGTTGCGTATCCGATATAAAAATGATCTTCAGCAACCAATGCTTGTCGTAAGAGGCGACTTACTAGATCGGGTGGTCAGGCTCGCTGACCTGGTTCATGCATGTTATCACGTATCCCAACTGTGTAGATCGATGCTCTTGATGTCAATCACTGGATTGTCTGGTCCAGACTCGATGATTTACAGACCGCCGGCACATTGCACGAATATTGCCGGGTGAGGCGTTAACAACAAAAGAATCGCCTACATTCTAATTGCCATATATCTTTACAACGTCAAGGTAGGTTAAAGTTTTCGCCGACAAAAAACTAATAGACGTGCATCACTGATCGTGACGTCACTGCAGTGTGTGAAAACATATTTTCCACCGTGATCCTGAATTCCGCGATATCTCGTGCCCCAGCGCGACTGTAACGATTTTGTCTCACGCTACATCGACTTTGTCGTGGCAATTTCCACATATTTTCGAAAGAAGAAAGATTCTTTTCGCAATCTATTTTGATGTGTCTACTTTGGAAGACTGACGGCAATGAAGGCGCGTTTGTCACTCAGGGCAGGATATTGAATTCTGTATTTTGACACCAATTGACCAAAATCATTAAATTGTAGAAGCACAAAAATAGATCACAGGTAATGGACCTCGTGAAAAAGGGTAAACTAGGGTGTCTATTATGAATGTGCACAATTAATTGCAAACACAATACTGGTTTAAAAAGCAGACAGTGCTGAATGTTGTCCAATATTTTGTTTTTGCGTAAAACAATTCTCAATAACAATATTATCCTCTTACAACCCAACGATAAATGAGATGTGCCAACGACAGTATTCACAGCCTTATGTAAAATCTGAGCGAACGAAATATGACATATTGTCTGAATTATATAATGATGGTTTTAAATACATTTGTAGGGATATGTAAACATTGACATTTTATTAGAATTGTCTTGTCAAAAAATGCATATTTCATCGAGTGACCTCACACAGTTGATATTGTCATGAGTAGACCATGTCAATCGGTAAGATAAACATTTTATTTGACCTGGAAAGGCGAATTGTTTATGTATTATGTATTGACTTTCTGATTTTCACGATTTTCATCGGAAACTCATGACGTCACTGAGGCAGACTGAAAGTAGTTCCGGCATGAAGAATTATTTAACTCTGGTGAGATATCGTTTTTTTTGTTTCTGATAAACTCTGAATTAGTCATAGATCACAATACATTTAATAATGTTTCCCAAGTTACCAAGCTGTTCCGACATAAATATCTATATTGTACGGTGGCCCATAAGGGACATGGAGTCTGTTTTTCAATATTTTGATATTTCACTTACTTTTATCATAACCTTTTGCAAATTAACACGATTTGTCATACAAATGAAACCATATACATATAGTTTTTATCACACATTGTAATTACTTGACGGTACATTATCTTAACAGTGATAGAGAAAGTCTAGCGTCATGTGACGTGCAGTGTTGCCCTGATAGTCCTTCGTAATGGGGGAAGATATTGTGTTTGACGTTATTTATAGATGATCATAATGTGTTTTCAATGTAGAGATAGGTTACCTGTAGTTTTAGCCCCGCTAGGTTGAAACTCGAGCCAAACGCACAGCGAGCTGAGCACGTAATGGGCATCGATTTTATATCAATCAAAAACTCAAACCAACACGCAAATATACTTTGTTACACAGTGGTTTTTGCCTGGTCATATGATCTCCGTTATCTGTCTTAAGAAACACCACCCCAAGGCCCCTCTGCATAAGGACCAGCACTGAGCCTGTTAATGGAATGTCATTTTGTAACTTGAAACTCCACAATCTCTGCTCAGATCCGAGCACATTCTGACCACTTGAGGACATAGTGAATACATGTTTTGGATTACGGGTCGGACTTGGTCCCTACCAAAGTATACTGGCCGTAAGAGGTGACAAAATGGATCGGGCGGTCAGAACGCACGTATCGGGCATCGATTTTATGACAATCAAAAACTCAAACAAACACGCAAAAGTAGTTTTGGATTCCAGGATGGAATTGGTCTGAAGCAACCTATGGTAGTCGGAAGAGGCGACAAAATGGATCGCGCGGTCAGGCTTTGTTGACGTGGTTGATAGCATGACTTCGTGAACTGACGGCGTGGATAGTTGTTCAAAATATCAGTCACCTGCAGTCTGGTCCAGACTTGATATTGTCTACAGGCTGCGTCATATACTGTTACTGGAATATTACGTTAAACAACAAACTTGAAATAAGACATACACGTATGCATAGATAAAACTCAAAGTAAATGTTGCACCAAAAAAATGGTGTAATTATGCTGTATTTAAAAGAGTAACATCGAACAAGTTTTTGGTTCATGATTTACTTGAGGTTAAACCAGTTATTTGTTCAACCTTGCACTACCTTTTGTTTGGATACAGCAAAATTACATCCACTTTTTGGTTAAACGTTGATTTGTTTGTTTGTTTTTTTGTTTAACGCCGCGCTCAGCAATATTCCAGCTATATGACGGCGGTCTGTAAATAATCGAGTCTGGACCAGGCAATCCAGTGATTGACACCATGCGCATCAATCCACGCAATTGGGATCAATAACATGCATCAACCAAGTCAGCGATCCTGACCACCCGATCCCGTTAGTCGCCTCTTACGACAAGCATAGTCGCTTTTTACAGCAAGCGTGGGTTGCTGAAGACCTATTCTTCCCCGGATCTTCACGGGTCTTATTATCACGTTGCAATATTAAAGACACTTATAAAGGATACATAACCTTCAGTACATCAAGCCATGTTTGTTTATATAATGCGAAATAAGCTAAAATACATCTGTTAGTTTTTTCTGCATCTGCACATGAAACACCTTTAAGAATAAGTCCAGGAAATGGCTTATACATCAAGATTTCAAGATCAAACTCAAGCATTAAAATAATTCAACCATGTGCAAGTTACTAAAACTAAATCTCTTTGAAAGTGCGAGGTTAGGCAAGGCCAAACACAATGGTGGCTGTCTGAATCATGCAACGAACAGCACAACTGGGCAAGTTGGCAATATTGTATTGGTTGTAACCAATAAATGTAAGACAGAGGAAGGAGTATGTCAAAACATGTACATTTAGCACAACAAAACTGAAAATCATTCCTGTATACTAGTATATCTGAAAAAAAATAGCACAGGAATAATATATCTATGCTTGTGAAAAATAAATAACTCAAAATACTTAAATTACTCTTCAAAAAACAGAAACTATACATCAGGATTGCAACTGGGTTTAGTTTTCGAGTTTATATTTCATAAATATTAAAAATAGTGGAATGTATACTATTAGGTACATTATTGCGGTACAATATTCACCTAACAAAAACAGGTGGAAAGACGTCCGGGGTAGATTGAAAGTCAGTAACGATTATGGCCCCCTCGAGCTGCTATCACCTCATGGCAGCGACTGCCCATAGACGCCATCAAAGCCCGAATATCAGCCCGGGGGATATTCTGCCACTCCTGCTCTAGCGCCGCAAACAGTTCCTGAAGTGTCTGTGGCGGCGGTTGACGTTGACGGACACGACGTTCCAGCACTTCCCACAGATGTTCAATAGGGAACGAGTCTGAGGAGCGGGCAGGGCAGGGTAGCGTAGGCACGTTGTTCTGACGCAGAAACTCCGTGCAAACACGTGCGACGTTGTCCTGCTGAAAGATGCCGTCATTGACGTTGATGAAGGGGACAACGTGGCGCTGCAGGATCTCGTCTCGGTAGCGTAGACCATTCAGAGCACCATCCACTCTCACAAGTGCTGTCAGGCCTCCGTGATGAATGCCTCCCCACACCATGACGTTTTCCCTTCCAAAACGATCCATTTGCTGGACGCAAGTTTCAGCGTAACGTGAGTTTCGACGTCGGTACATACGGGCACGTCCATCGGCACATCTCAGCAGGAAGCGGGACTCGTCTGTGAACAGAACAAGTCTCCATCTTGCTTGGGGCCACTGAAGACGTTCACGGAGGTGATGCGGCGTCAGGATGTTACGCCGCACGGGTCTCCTGGCTAGAATACCGGCTGCTCTCTGCTCTCTGATATGATATTCGGCGCAGTCCCGGTACTTATGAGGCTGTTGACGTCGCCGTGATGAAACGGTCCCGCAGGTTTCGTACCCGGATGTAGCGATTTTGGCCAAGCGTTGTAACGCGAGGTCGTCCTGACCTTGGCCTGTCACGAACGTTGGCTTTAGTGTTGTAACGTCTCCACAAGTTAATCTGGTCAATCTGGTCACACCCATCAACTGCGCCACATGCTGTTGTGTTTAATCTGCTTTCAGTCGGCCGATGGCGTTGTGCTACTGATGGACGGCTCGTTTTCTGATTTTCTGATGTGTGTCAGCAGTCATTATCCTGGCCTTTTAAACCTTACTGACCCAGCAATTGTCACGAGAGTTCAGAATATTGGATGCTGCAAGTTTACGGCATCGCAGCTGCATTTGTACGAATTGCTCCGTCGCGACGTCACAACATTACGTTTCGGGCAATCTGCATGTTTACTCGAAAATTTAATGAAATTTAATGATTATTTAAGAAATAAAATTAAATTTCTACCATGCAAAAACGATCGGGTCTGGTGTCAAATTTATGCATAGTATAGTATTAGTATCAAGTATAGTTTCTTTTTTTGAAGAGTATATAAGTTCTAGTCTATACGTATATAAGTTGATCAACTTGTTACATTCCATGCACTTTACAATCGCCATACCTCCGTCTTATTCCACTTGCACAAACCGATCTTAGTGCGATTGAAAGAACGCTTGGATTTAAGATTGCGATCTCAGCTTAAAGTCAAACCTTCGACAATGGAGCTTCGACTATTTTAAACTTGACTCCTGTCTGCAGATGTCTGCAAAAGCGCATTGCTTGCTGCGCATACCAACAGTGGAACCGGTTACGATATACTAGAGTTAGAGATTGAGACATTTAGAGAGTGAGTTAGAGAGTGAGAGAGAGAGAGAGTTAGAGTGAAATAGAAAGTTAGAGAGGGAGGGTGTGAGTTAGAAAGAGAGAGAGAGAGAGAGAGAGGAGAGCTAGAGAGTGAGAGAGTTATAAAGAGAGTGAGAGAGAGTTAGAGAGACTGATTGAGTGAGTTGAATTTTACGCCGTTTATAAGAATATTCCAGCAATATCACTGCGATGGACACCAGAAATTGGCTTCACACATTGTACCCATCTGGGGAATCGAACCCGGACCTTCAGCGTCACGAGCAAACGCTTTAACCACTAGGCCACGAGAGTGAGTGAGAGAGTTAGAGATTTAGAGTGAGAGGGAGAGAGAGAGAGAGTTAGAGAGTGAGAGAGCTAGTGAGAAACTTTGAGAGTGGGAGAGTTAGAGAGTAAGAGAGTTAGAAAGAGAGAGTGGGTGAGTTAGAGAGAGATTGAGAGAGTTAGCGCGAGAGAAAGAGAGTTAGAGAGAGAGTGAAAGTTAGAGTCAGAGAGAGAGAGAGAGTTAGAGAGATAGAGAGTTAGAGATTGAGAGAGCTAGAGATTGAGAGAGCTAGTGAGAAACTTAGAGAGTGGGAGAGTTAGAAAGAGAGAGTGTGAGAGTTAGAGAGAGATTTAGAGAGTTAGCGAGAGAAAGAGAGTTAGAGAGAGAGTGAGAGTTAGAGTCACAGAGAGAGTTAGAGCGAGAGAGAGTGAGAGCGTTAGAGAGAGAATGAGAGTTAGAGAGAGTCAGAGAGAATGACAGAGTTAGAGAGAGAGTGTGTTAGAGAGAGAGTGTGTTAGAGAGAGAGAGAGAGAGTTAGAGAGTGAGAGAGCTAGTGAGAAACTTTGAGAGTGGGAGAGTTAGAGAGTTAGAAAGAGAGAGTGGGTGAGTTAGAGAGAGATTTAGAGCGTCAGAGAGTTAGCGCGAGAGAAAGAGAGTTAGAGAGAGAGTGAAAGTTAGAGTCAGAGATAGAGAGAGAGAGTTAGAGAGAGAGAGAGTTAGAGATTGAGAGAGCTAGTGAGAAACTTAGAGAGTGGGAGAGTTAGAAAGAGAGAGTGTGAGAGTTAGAGAGAGATTTAGAGCGTCAGAGAGTTAGCGAGAGAAAGAGAGTTAGAGAGAGAGTGAGAGTTAGAGTCACAGAGAGAGAGAGAGTTAGAGCGAGAGAGAGTGAGAGCGTTAGAGAGAGAATGGGAGTTAGAGAGAGTCAGAGAGAATGACAGAGTTAGAGAGCTAGTGAGAAACTTTGAGAGTGGGAGAGTTAGAGAGTTAGAAAGAGAGAGTGGGTGAGTTAGAGAGAGATTTAGAGCGTCAGAGAGTTAGCGCGAGAGAAAGAGAGTTAGAGAGAGAGTGAAAGTTAGAGTCAGAGATAGAGAGAGAGAGTTAGAGAGAGAGAGAGTTAGAGATTGAGAGAGCTAGTGAGAAACTTAGAGAGTGGGAGAGTTAGAAAGAGAGAGTGTGAGAGTTAGAGAGAGATTTAGAGCGTCAGAGAGTTAGCGAGAGAAAGAGAGTTAGAGAGAGAGTGAGAGTTAGAGTCACAGAGAGAGAGAGAGTTAGAGCGAGAGAGAGTGAGAGCGTTAGAGAGAGAATGGGAGTTAGAGAGAGTCAGAGAGAATGACAGAGTTAGAGAGCTAGTGAGAAACTTTGAGAGTGGGAGAGTTAGAGAGTTAGAAAGAGAGAGTGGGTGAGTTAGAGAGAGATTTAGAGCGTCAGAGAGTTAGCGCGAGAGAAAGAGAGTTAGAGAGAGAGTGAAAGTTAGAGTCAGAGATAGAGAGAGAGAGTTAGAGAGAGAGAGAGTTAGAGATTGAGAGAGCTAGTGAGAAACTTAGAGAGTGGGAGAGTTAGAAAGAGAGAGTGTGAGAGTTAGAGAGAGATTTAGAGCGTCAGAGAGTTAGCGAGAGAAAGAGAGTTAGAGAGAGAGTGAGAGTTAGAGTCACAGAGAGAGAGAGAGTTAGAGCGAGAGAGAGTGAGAGCGTTAGAGAGAGAATGGGAGTTAGAGAGAGTCAGAGAGAATGACAGAGTTAGAGAGCTAGTGAGAAACTTTGAGAGTGGGAGAGTTAGAGAGTTAGAAAGAGAGAGTGGGTGAGTTAGAGAGAGATTTAGAGCGTCAGAGAGTTAGCGCGAGAGAAAGAGAGTTAGAGAGAGAGTGAAAGTTAGAGTCAGAGATAGAGAGAGAGAGTTAGAGAGAGAGAGAGTTAGAGATTGAGAGAGCTAGTGAGAAACTTAGAGAGTGGGAGAGTTAGAAAGAGAGAGTGTGAGAGTTAGAGAGAGATTTAGAGCGTCAGAGAGTTAGCGAGAGAAAGAGAGTTAGAGAGAGAGTGAGAGTTAGAGTCACAGAGAGAGAGAGTTAGAGCGACAGAGAGTGAGAGCGTTAGAGAGAGAATGGGAGTTAGAGAGAGTCAGAGAGAATGACAGAGTTAGAGAGAGAGTGTGTTAGAGAGAGAGAGTGTGTTAGAGAGAGAGAGAGAGAGTTAGAGAGAGACATAGTCAGAGAGTTAGAGAGAGAGAATCAGAGAGTCAGAGAGAATGACAGAGTTAGAGAGAGAGAGAGAGAGTCAGAGAGTGAGAGAGAGAGTTAGAGTCAGAGAGTTAAAGAGCTGAGAGAGTTGTGATGAGCTGGTTAATATGATCTGAGATGTTTTTGAGGGAGATGGCTTTGATTTTCAGTGATGACGTTCGGTGACAAGGCGCTGAGATGCGGTGTGAAGGCCTTCCTGACAACGGTAGAAGGATCTATAGGATCACGATCTATGTTATCCATAGATTGTGTCCACTTTGTCACTTTTCGATACACCAAGTGTGAAATCAAAAGCCTAAAAGACCCGTTATTAATACATCACGCTCCTTTTCTATATGGCCACTAATGTATACACATGGGAGCAAATGGAAATGTAGTGGCACAGTGTATTCTTGTAATTCTATACTATTTTCTGCTCAATGGCCTTTACTAATTGTTGTATGAGAATAATTAACTCGTTTTTGTCAAGATTAAAGAGTCTAATGTATCGCGTGGTTATTTCTAATCCCATTAGACTCTCGCTTGTCTTGACATGTCAGAGTGGCTGTTTGCACGGACGTGTCGGCGAGCCATTTCTTTCAATGGCTCTGTGACCAATTTCCGGTGCCAAGGTCGAACGATCACCTTGAAACGTGAATGGGAGAAACACAAGTGCACCCATAGATCAGGAGTTTCTATATCTACTGCATCACTAAACACTTTAAATTTACTTTGCAAAGCCAGAAGGGGCTAAATTGTCTTTTTCTTGATCAGTGTATTCTTGCACAAAGCGATCTTGATTAATAGCATCGTTGTAATCATTGTGTGGGGGAATGGATCGGGTCTCTTTGGTGTCATAGAAACGTAAGATCCTGGATTCGAATCGCCCTAATTGTGTTTCTAGCTTTGTGTGCAGACATCCGTAACGTCGTGAATTAAACAGCTGCCAATTTACCAGAGTCGTATGTACCTTTAAACAAATACAGCCATGCATATACCGGAAACCCCCTTTATCCTAGCAAATTGCAAATATGGTAAAAGGATTTCCGATATTGAGTCTAAGGCTCAAGGACGTAATTCTCCAGTTAATTGCACCTCGTGGGGCCATTCCTATCTGCAGAATACATCAAGTGTTGTGACGCAATTTCACTCAAGACACCCAACATCTGCTGCCGTCAATCACCACAAGGAACAACCTATCTATTACTTCGATGCCATTTACTTTCACTCATTACAATCCTTTCAATAAGTATATTTAACGCCGCGACAAAATCTGCAAACGTATGCTATTCTTAGATGTTTATAGCTCTTCTTTATCGTAAACCGACTGAAGAAATGATTGATTTTAGATCAGCCTTTAATTCCAACTGTATTCTCCATCGTATGCTGATCACGTTGCAGTGAATTTGAAAGAGACGAATGTCGCCCGTCAATGTATTTCTGGAAGAGGAATTTTTTGGAAGGATTCGGTGCAGAGAATACTCGGTCATATTTTTCAATTACACTATTGTGAGTGAGTGAGTTAGTTAGCTAGCTTTACAATTTAATTCTGGAAGAGGAAGTCTTTACCAGGATTCGGTAATATTTTTTCAAATACACTGTGGTGAGTGAATGGGTCAGTCAGTCAGTGGGTGAGCGAGTGAGTGAGTGAGTGTGTTCAACGCCGCTTTGAACAATTTTCCAGTTATATTACGGCTTGATGTTGGAGGAAAGCCCGAAATGATGCAGTTCTTAGACGCTTACCACTTTGGTGAAACCCGGGAACACGGGTATGGTGCTGACAAATCTAGAAACATAATCGGGACGATCGGGGATTCTAACCCACCCTCAAAGGTTTCTGGTGTGTCCAAGGGACGCAAATCTGCACAGCGAATTTTAGCACCTTAGACAACTGGGCCATCCGTGCCCTTCAAGGCGACAAGGCATCTTTTGAACCGTGTTTCTGTTATATATCTGTACTTGTGTCGGTTTAATGTCGGAGAGGGCTTGAGGCTCGTGTTCGATTCCTACATCAGTTGAATGTGTGATGCAATTTCTGGTTTCTCCTACCGAGATGTATTGCAAAACGTGCCATAAAATCAAACTCAGTTCATTAATGTCGGCAAAAACAACACACGATTATATACTGACCACTGTCGTGTTGCTGGACTACTGCTGGATGCGGCATTGAACAACAAACAAACGGGGCCTAACCTCCTCCCAGTCAAACTTTCAACGCATCCTCAGCTGTTATTGATTAACACCAGACCAGACCCCAGACACGCGTGACAGATCATCTTCACTGCTTCTGAAGAATGTCATTGTATTTTCTTAAAAAAAGCTGCCGTCAGGGAGTACAACCTGACCTTTTAACTTTTAACTTTTTAACTTCTTAAAACTTCTTAAAACAGCATTGTGTGCAACTCCCACGCCATAGACGATCAATTCTTGAATAAATTTACCTAAAATTCCTTCAATGTCAGTGTTAACTATTTATTTGTCAACAACTATCTGATAGTCATGGATATTATGTATGCATGTTTCCAAGAGTGCGTACATGCGCACATGCGCACATGCGCACATGCGTGTGCGTAACAATGCATCGGCCAAAAGAAAAATACGGACCGCTTCCGTGGTCTAGAGGTAAAGCGTCCGCCCGGAGAGCGGAAGGTCCGGGGTTCGATCCCCGGCCGCGTCATACCAAAAGACGTTAAAAGATGGTACTTGTTGTTACCCTGTCTGGCGCTCGGCATTAAGGGGCTAAAACAAAGACTGGTCGGCTCGGAGTCTACCGTGTCTGGGTATTCATGTTGAACTGCGGCATGTTATCTCAGTGTGCTAGCACTATAAATCGGCATCAGTACAAGCAGACACACACACACACACGTACATGCACGTCGCTAAATAAGTGCAATGCAATATTCTTGACCCGTGGAGATCTGGGGTAGAATAGGTCTTCAGCAACCCATGCTTGCCCTAAAAGGCGACTATGCTTGTCGTAAAAGGCGACTAACGGGATCGGGTGGTCAGGCTCGCTGACTTGGTTGATGCATGTCATCGATCCCAATTGCGTGGATCGATGCTCATGATATTAATCACTGGATTGTCTGGTCCAGACTCGATTATTTACAGACCGCCGTCATATAGCTGGAATATTGCTGAGTGCGGCGTTAAACAACAAACCAATCAATCAAAAAGCAATACTCTTGGACGCGACGTTAAACCCAATTTCACCTCACCTCACCTTGTGCTTTTACGAATCATACATGGTGTTTGGGGCCTAATCAGCATATCATCTTAACATCGTTGAAGGGGGAGAAAACTCTATGCTGTAAGTTTATATAACTATAAAACTCTGAATAGTTGCAAGCGTGTCTTTATGTCCTTGGGTAAAGAACAGAGACTTGCTGATAATGACAACATTTGAGGACACATGACAGATTGATTGACCTAACTGAATGAGGTTGGTCGGATAATCTGCCTTGGTCTAATGTATACATCCTGCATGAGCAAATAAAGATGTCCCAAAACAACTAACAAAAATACAAACACCATGCATAAACAACAAATGTAACAACAACAAAAAAAGAAATACAGCCCCGCACCCACACACCCCACCCCTATTTCTTTCTTTCAAATTCCCGATATCAAACTGTCATCTTCCCAGCTGTTTGATCAACACCAAACTCCATCAGCTACACTCCATATAAATAGTTAATACCGGAGAGCGTGATTTAAGGTACACTATAAACAGTGCAGCCCTTCATTACAAAGCAACAACAAACCCTCATCAATATAGATGACGTCTGTCGCCCTTGGGATTCCGGGTAAGAATATATAAATCTGGTGGTCAGACTGATGACCTGCTTGGTTTCATGACATCTATCCAAGTTTCGTGGATCGATGCTCATTTACAGACCACGGTCCTATTGCTTGAATACTGCTGAGCGCGGCGTTAAAATAAAATATAAAAAAATAGGTTGCTCTTGGTCGTCAATCTGGAACGACATTGCGAAACCATATGCGTGGTGAAAAGCACTATAGTAACTGCACGATACCGTCGGCTGATTGGCTGTCACACAGTCTGCCTAATTGAGTTTCATTTTGGCGAACGTCGAGACTACGTGGGCCTAATCGTCATCAAGTTCGGTTTTTTCTTTCGTAATTTTCATAAAAACGTCATTCGTACACATTTATTTTGTAGAAATGAGAAAAGTGTCCGTACTTGAGTTTGTTTTGCAGGGAGGCAGGATGACATACGAACATATTTTGTTGCGAAATATTCAGTTAACAATATCATTTCTCATCATAATACAACTAATGATCGTTTGCGTGTAATAATGTTCATAAAGTACATGCTTAAGTGACGGCTCACATGAAGGGTTTGGCGTTGTCAGACGGCTACCGCGCCAACGCCAGATAATAACAAGTCTCGATTATCCGCCGATGCAGATTCCATTGGGCGTAAAGACAAAATAGAAATATGCCCCAACACTCCCAACACCAGGTCGTATGTGTACTCAGCGCTACTATTTATGAGTCACATATATATATAATTTTGAACTGAAAAAAAACTATATCTACAAAAAATTATGTCATATTGACTGAAAATCGATGTAAAGCGTTCCGTTTCGTTACAAATGAAAGCGACACATCATGAGATTGCAAGTGACTGGGGCAGTTCACATAATACTTTGTAACTACTGACACACTATAGGCTGCGTAGAGCGTCTGTCGGAAGGAGGGAGGGTCGGGCGTTCGTTCCCCGGTCGCGTCATTAAGGGGCTAAAACAAGGACTGGTCTGCTTGGAGTCAGTATACTGTGTCTGAGTGGTGTATTGATGTTAAACTGCGCCATGGTATCTCAGCACTATAAAATCGGACTTGTACAAGAAGCCACACACACAACCGAAAATTTTATGAATAAAAAAAGAAAGAATACAGGTAACACGGTTTTGCTGAGCGGCAGATTTGAATTACACTCTCCATTTTGCACGGATGACAACACAAATGGTGGCAATTTGCATGATTTAAATGAACCACAGGTATGTATTGTTTACTTTTCTTATACATGACTTGAAATATATACTTTACGGTATACTGTAACGATATATATCAATTCTGTGTAATTTAAAGATCTAGTTACCAGTAAAATTGAGCAAAATATACACTAAAATTCGACATCATCATCTTTACAACAGATATTGATCATAATAACATATATTTTCTGAATAAAAACAACCCTCAATTTAAACTGTAAGACATGTTGAAGTAAGAAAACTCAATTCGTTCCCAGGAAGTAGCTGTAGGGACAGAAAGAGGTATCCCCGTAAATACGTTTTGAACGAACTACACCATTTACATTAAAATAGAGTGAACAAATTATACATTGAACGTTAGTTGCATTACTTTTTAACGAATAATTTACAAAATACGATCATTTTTCATTTGTGAGTAATATGGAACCATTAAAGCCAGATTTCAAATGCTACTGCTGTCATCTCAGCATCTATACCTTTCAATAGGTAAAAAAACACTGTATAGAGGCCCACAGTAGTGAACCTTTCAAGTAGACTTGCTCTTTATCCTGATACTGGAAAGCAACTGTACATATTCATTCCATATATACAATATTGTTTGAGCAAACTGGCGATGTTACCATTGAAGATCAACTAATCCAGATATCAGAGTCAAAGTATTCAAAGACTCTGTTGTTTCAAATTGATATAGAAAGAAGTCTTTATAATAGATATGTGTATCTCCTTGTCTTCTATAGTCAAGGGTTCAACGAAAAATCAGTTACTTTGAAATTATTAATAAATGGTTCAAACACTTATGACTTACACCAATATATTAATTTAAATGGTAATTAACAACATCACTGTTGATCATGCCCATTAAATGAAGCGTAAATATACAAAACATAAGTATCACAGTTGCAAAAGACTGTAAGAAAACAATCCTGTGTTCAGGATGATCGGGCGCTGAATCAATGCTTGTGCTCACTTCCGTTTCAAAGCTCATGTCAAAGACACTTTTGCCAGTGAGGCCACTGTTTTTCACCTCATGACAAAAGATGTGAACAAATGATAATGCATCCGAGGAAAGTACAGAAGGCAAATGTTACAGACACTAAAAAAAAATAGGGATGTACGAAATTAGCAGATAAGTACACAAATACAAAGAGATATCGATGGCACTGGATGGATAATAAAAAGAAGGACTAGGTGTAACATGTCAATCAACAGAACATGTTGGCGTAGTACTGAAAGGGTGCAAATAACCAAGACAGGCGGCATGGGTGTGAAGTGAAAACATGGATGTTTGAGATGACTTGATAAGTAATGGGTCATGTGCCCACGATTAATCAAACATTCGTTTATACGGCGTGGTATGGTCCGAATCAATCTTCAAGTGACAAACTGAGGGAGTCTTGTATGGTTCTTTGTGGGAAAAGGTGATGGAGGACTCATGGTTGGACATTGCATTTTGATGATGTTTTGCTGCTGGAGGTAGGTACGTGCACGGTGAACAAGAGCGTTAACGTCTTGAAAGACAAAAAGTGGACCAGCATGGCGTCATGGTTGGCGCAAGTATGTTATCTCGGTGGTTCTGCCCTGTCCCTTCCATCGACAATATGCAGTGGGCGTTCTGGCAGTCACAGTCATCGTGTCCCATATCTTTACAGACCCACCCCAAATATGTCACGTTGGCTTACGTTGAAGTTCGCATGGCGTTCGTTAGGACGCGTTGAGACACGGACATGAAAACACACGAGACCATCGGCTCTGAACACCATTGGCGTCTGGCTAGAATATGGACGCTTGTTACGGGATTAGCTGCATGCAGACAATTTTTAATTCTCTGGGGCACGAATGGCCCAGTCGTCTAAGGCGCCGCCATTCGCTGTGCAGAGTTGCGTCCCTTGCGCACGACAGTAACTTATGATTGTGGGTTCGAATCCCGGTTCGCTCCGATTATGTTTCTAGGTTTGTCAGCTCCATACCCGTGCTCGTGATTTTCACCGAAGTGGTAAACGTCTGAGACCTGCATCACTTCGGGCTTTCCTCCCACATTAAGCTGACACACCATGATATAAATGTAATACTGTTAAAAGCGGCGTGAAACCAGACTCACTCACTTACTCTAATTCTCTGATCAGTTACATGAACTCTGGTGGAATAGCGCAAGTGAAAAGCGATTTGATTGGCAGTGAAGGCTCGATGTCTTATAGCCTGGTTTCTGAAAAATCGATCCTGGACTTGTTGTTGACCCCGGGCGCGCTTTGCGGAACCGGTCATTTACATTTTGAGTCTCCCGAAACCTGTTCCAAAGTCTGCAGATCACAAACTAAGACACAAAGAACACACGTCTCGCCGAGTTCTACCAGTTGCAGCAGACCAATACTCCTTAGGCGTTCATCATGTTGTAAACGACGCATTCCCCATCTGGTCACAAATACTTCATTGAAGCAGCAGTATAGAGATTGTGCGTGGTTCTGTGGATAATACAAATCAACAACACTAATGGCTCAGAGCGATTTGACGTCCTTTCAGTGAAGTGTCAGTATCAAGAATGACTCCCTACCCACGTACACAGTAATAACATGGTCCACGTGCACTGTATATAGGGTGTTGGGTTTTGGGTCATTTCTCAAAGCTGATCTTTCTTCTGACGAGAGATGATAACATTACTGTTTCATTATACCCTACTTTAGGGGAGTTTACACATTGGAACCCCACCGCTTACCCAGACCTAAATATACCCTTACTCGAGAAGAGACATGATAATCACGCTCTCAAGAACGCATATGGACTAATTCGATTGTATTTAAATAATTAATTATGTACCATAAGTATCTACAAAAGCAATTACTCAAATGTATACGTTCAAACAGATGTTTTGAAAAACAAATGGTCACTGGGTGTTAATTGTAAAGAATCACCCCAAAACTCTGAGGCCAATTTCCGAAGACAAGATCTAAAATCTGAATAATATTCACATTTTTTAAGAAATGTATTTACAAACTTGTTTGACAACAATATAAGGATCTATACTGAAACGTCGCAATTACAGTAAAATAAAGAAGATGTTATCCATAAATTGTCTACTTTGTCTTTATAATCCTATGTAAATGGTACGAACGTAGGGTTCGACCTTTGAAATAAATTTCAAATGCATGTACGTCCTCAGTTTATTCCAGTCTATTCACTAACCTCTGTCATGCCAGAGTCCCTTTTATCTATGAAGCATTATCTAATTCAGCTGACGTGACGCCAGAAACCTGCTGTACCCATACAAGGTTATAACAAGGTATGTATCCTGCCTCACTGTTGTGACGCTAGGATGACCAAGCCCGTTCAACAAAGCGATATAATGCTAAGATGACTGAACTCCCATACTTTAACATAGGCTTACGATGATCGTAGCGCTAAGATTCCGTTGTGGAACGGGGCCCTAGTCCTAAGCATATGAAACAGTGCAAGTGGTTTACTACCGCTGCCATAGCCTCCCAATTACGCTTTAAATAGTTGATGTGAATATCGTGCTAAAGCCTGACGTTGACTGCCATCCGTTTGGAACAAAATAATAGTTCTGGCATATTTTTCAATATTCAGAAATCGACGCATTGTGTGAAATGTCATATGCTACTGTTAATATGGTGGAAACAATGTGTTCAGAGCTCGAGTTTCACGTTCAGAAAAAGAGAGAAGTGGTTGTGTTCGGGTGTTATGTTTTCTTTGTATCACGAACACAAATAAGTCTTAAATTTGTGACAATTTTGGTCACTGTTTACCGGATCCCGTATCATATAATCTTGTTTGCTAAACAACACCTAGGTCCATATACGGAGCGAGTTTCGGACTCGTTCATACAAACGTATTATCATAACAGCAGCAAATTATTCACCCATAGGGAATACGACGCCTCAGTAACAATAACAAATGCGATGAACTGTCCCTTCCTATTTCCTGTGTCGTTTTTCTTACAAATTGGTACCGGAATCAGATAACAAGTCTGACGTGGAGATGGGCTACTGGTTCTTTACAAAGTCCAGCTGATATGCACGCGCATCTAGGTTGGGACAGGTGTCCTGAAGGATGGCGATACACGTGTTGTATATCTGATCTGAGAGAGATACAACACGTGCATCTCATATATATAGAGTTAATATATATTTCTAATTTAAGATATTAACAAACCTCATATATGAATGCATGCATTGGTCATACCTTTGATGACCATGTTCAATGTCTACAGATACCATCCCTATATTTTAAGTAATGTTTATATCTATTCTATTACTTATACAATACAAAAAAAACTCAGTTCAACTGGGGATAGACAGATACATTTATTTAAGAAATAAACGACGAGTGGGGGTTGTTCATCGTACAATAAAACACTGCAGGGAGAATAAACCATGAAGGGTGTTTATTTCTTATATGAAATATCAACATGATGTACAGCCTCTTTAAGGATGATGATAAAATGTACAAGGTTTAAAAATATTTACCCGTATTTAATAATGATGACTCCCTCAATAGAATCCAACTTCGGCAATGTCGGACAAGTTCATTTTATGCACACGCATATTCTCAAAATCCTCACGTCGATCACCTGTATATATTCTCCCAATATCAATTGTCATATCTCTCACGCTTTGGGATGCGATTGTTCGCTCATCGCCTTTAACTGCGTTTCCCGGCTTCATCTATGGGGGACAACTCACTAGACACTCGATCCCCTCTCAAAAGTAACGTCGTCATATACATATATACGACGTCATTAAGTTGCGAGCGCATGTTCGAATCTCCAGAAATGAGCAATGTTTTATCGCAATGCTTCATTGTTCTTTGCGATCTATCGCGTAGGTATCATATATACATAAAGGAAGCTATGCTACCCAAACTCAATCACGCACTCACTACTACCGACCCCTTGACTATTACTCATAAAAACTGATAATGAACGTAAAATGACTTTAAATGACACCCTTGAATCTTATGATATAACTCCGCGTTGAAGATAATGATGGGGAAGAAATTATGTTCACTTCTTAAGCTATATTATTAACAACCTAAATTATCTTTTTGCGATTATGACGTGCTTGGTAGTGTACAATACCTCGAAGACCTCCTATTATAGAGAGTAAAAAGTCAGTGTTGGGAACAAACCGCGCGTCCGTCCAATTCCGTATTACGTCATGCGATCAGAAGTTGCAACAAACTGTAATGAAGTTCGATAACATTTTAAAATAATCGATATTTTCGCATGGAATCAACAACATAAAAACTTGTATTGGATTGGCTATTGAATCAGCGCGTGACCTGATGCAAGAGGAAAATTGGGATCATTTCTATTTTGACTGGAAAAACAAGTGAAAACAGCTATACGATAATTTGATTTTAAATGTTAATTTGTTCTATTTGGGCGTTCGTCTGGGGCCCACGTTGCTGTTTATGTTGTTTGTATTTGTCTGAATGCGTTTGGTTTGATGTCGCTTTGTGGGCGGAAACACAAAGTGATGTTTATAGATGATTGATTCTTTGTTGTTTAACGCAGCACTCAGAATTATCCCAGCTACATGAATGCGGCCTGTCAAGAATCGAGTCGATTTAGAACAGTCCATTGATTGATATAAAGCGCATCGTTCCACGTACGCAATTGGGATACGATGACATCTTGTCGACGAAGTCACTCAATCTGACCACCCGATCCCGTTACTCGCCTCTTACGACAAGCATGACTTCATACTCGGTATCAGCGCTGATCCTATATCTTACTTTGCCACTTTAGTTGAATCATATTTGGTTTGATATGCGACAGAGAGTGTTGTAGGACTAAATATATTATTTATCGGGATCAACTTGAACCCCAACGTGCATGTCTATTGGAAAACAATAACATACATGCACATGGCCAAAGGAAAACCGTATTGAATCTAATCTAATGCACATTAGTGATACGAACGAATGGGGACACAGACTTATCAAATGAGAGTAATAGAATATAGCGACACCAATGTAACAAACTATTTTATATGTACTTTTTTTTATGGCAATCGACCCGGGATATAAAATCTATAAGGTTTTTATTCATTCATATGCAGCATGCAGTTTTCCATTTCATTTAAACAAAAGCCAAATGAATGAACGAATGAGTGAGTGAGGTTTTACGCCGCTTTTAGCAATATTCCAGCCATATCACGGCGGGGGACACCAGATATGGGCTTCACACATTGTACCCATGTCGGGAATCGAACCCGGGTCTTCGGCGTGACGAGCTAACGCTTTAACCATTAGGCTACCCGACCGCCCCTTGAACGAATGAACGAACGAACGAACGTAGTATATAAAGTTGATTGTAATTATAACAGGTTATGGTAACAGTGGCGATTACCTGGTGAAATCTGGTATGCACGATACAGATAAAAGGAATTCAAGTCCTCATTGAACTAGCTCGATTGATAACCCATTTGGTGAATTTTACCAGTTACCATAACAACAAAGCTCCATCTGTCTGGCAGTGAAGTCAGACACGGTCGAAAATGGCATTTCAGTGTTTTCCTCACCACCCTCTACATATTGGTGCCATCGGGTTGGTCGTCAAGTGAGTGAACGTGTTCATGGAAAGGTTCAAGAGAGGGGAGCAGTCCAACTTTGTAGAATATCATCATCTTATATCGGACACTCTTCCTAAAAATCTGCTGTCTAATAATGTACTTCTAAAACACTTCTAAACCGGTTCAGTTTGTTTGCTGTGGAAACGTTGATTAAGAATAAATATACAGTTGCCAGTTTGGCACCATAATCATTTCAACGTAATAATATATTTTTTGAGAGTCGTATCATTTCTCCATCAACATCCTTATTGATCCATTTTGCGCAGTAACCAAATTTGCCACACGTGTCAACTGCTGTCAGTATCTATATAATCACGAGTATAATTTAAAATAAAATTCATTATTTACTCGGCTAAGGTAAAAAAGGAAATTGGATACAGCCACACGATCATTAAATAATTAAAACGCGGATGTGTTCAGAAATGTCTCTGCTGAATGTGCCGCATTCGTTTTTGGATGGTCAATTTTGGCGGCCCCGCGCACTCTGATATTCATACGCAAGGTAGCGATTGTATTTTTTGTGATATTTCTTCTTTAAAAATGCAATTTAATCTGCTTACATTCAGCTAAACTCACACCACTTGCTTCGGCCATACACACAATTGTAGAAATTACGTTCATCTATTATTTCGTATTTAGGGTTTAATTCTTGTGCAACTTCTACCGCTTTGCAGTGAAACGGTGAATGTCGTCTGCTCGCGGAAGAGGTGTGAGAAGTTTACTTTTACAGAAAGTTCAAGATGCCGAGACAAAAGAAAATTGAACAGGATGTGGGTAGTACCAATCAAAAGAAGCAGTTTGATGACAGTGTCAATGCCTCCCCACAAAGTCTAGACAGCAGTCCTATTCGTGGTAAGCCACCTTACTAGCGACGGGAAATCGTACCAAAACGTCCTACGTTGTAAATTCCGATTAGAAAAAAAACAGTAAGGCTGTTTCGACAGACTAGGCTAGAGATTCTACATTCTATATACTGTGAAAAAGTCCCTACGTCTCAGAACCTTATTAGCCTGGTACTGACTCAAAGTTCAAACGTTTGTTAATAGTTTAAAAAAAGCAATGGCAAACTAGTGAAACTTCTAGCCGAGCCTTGCCCACAGACGTACGTCAAAAATTCCAACAGAACAGATTTATTATGATAAAAGACAGCAAGATGAATATTTATTTGACTAATTGTTCATAGATTTTTTCTTATATTTTTTTCAAAGCTGATGCAACGCCTATTGTTTCGAGAGTTGGCAAGAAAAGGACTGCAGATGGCGAAGGGGAAGACTTTGGGTATAGACAGATTATAGACAAATTATCTCTCAGTTATCATTTGATAACGATGAAACCAATATATTATGTTCACAATGTTACATATACAGGTGTCTGGCCTGTGAAATGATAACTATATATTGCCTGATTTTAAGCATTAGGTAAATAAATTATGGAGAAAATGCGGGGGAAACACAAAACGGAAATGGTAATCTGAGTTTCCATATGTTACAAACACTCAGGGTGTCGGAAAGGTCCTTCCTTAAAAAAATATGGAAATTTATAAAATTCATTCTGTGAATGTACATAAATAATACATGAGTAATGTATCTGTAAATTCATGTTTGGTCATATTTTATTTGAAATCTGCACCACTGTTATTTGCTGTGTGGTCATGGCGAACAAAATTAATTACCTTCCACACTGTAGGAACTTTTGCCAGGATAGTCTTAATTTTATTTCATTATCACGTGACTGCATAATATAAAAACCGATTCAAATATGAAAATGCATTGGAATACATTAAACCTCTTTACCATTATTTTATTTGGCTAAAAGTGATGAATTTGCAGCCTTATAATGCTATGGGGTCCTTAGGTTTACTGCCTAACAGGTTGTTTCTAACTTTATGGTATTATGTTTATGAAAAGGATCTCTTTAATTTCTGACACTGTTTTGAATTTAGATATAGCCATCTGTTGTAGTAAGTCATTCACTCATTGCTTTCACAGATCAGAGATGCAGAAAATGTTGGAGTGCTTTGGGGGTATGTTTCAGATATATGACATTCAAACAAGGATCCCTCAACTAGAAATGTATTGGCAAATGAGGTGACAATTAACGATAAAATCTACATTGACATACTTAATGTATGTATCAAGTTCCTTTCAAGTGGTTCCCATTTTGCCCAGCCAGGGCACGTTTGATGAGGACAACTATTTTATTATATATTGATGAAAAAGATATATGCTAGTATGGTATCAATCCCTCTTGATAAATAACCAATACTATAATAATCTGTTCATAAGTCAGGATGAAGTGTTTGTCTGTGTTATGTGTATGTGTGATTACAGCTATTTCTGATTACAGCTGATATTTCAAAGACTCTTGTTTCCAAAAGACGTAGACTTGAACAACTCACTCAGGTCTCTTTGAGGAGCACAAATAAAAAGGTTGATGATATCTGGAAGGCCCAACAAACAGAAAGGTATCATTCCATCCCAGGAAATTTGGCAGATTTTGCTGTTTCTTCTTTTGCAAACGGCGCATGACCTGTGAAAATTAAAGTCACATTTCAGAAATATTTAGCAATGAAACCCATGCTATTGTTCAAAAAAATAATATTCAGGGGTTGATCACCCTTAAGCACTGAAATGGCATCAAAGCAGTTCCTTTAAAATGTTTTGCCTTGAGTTCTCATAGTTTTCCGTTGTCTAATGCATTTACATGTACACACATGAGAAATTATCTTTGAAAACCATTAATACAATTATGTTTTAGCTTTCAATTAAGAAACTTTACTATTCATGAGAGTTCGTGAACCTAACTGTTCCAAATAACCCGTGAAACTTAATATTTTACACACGCATCATTCAATTTCATTTACCCTAAAATATTGATTTTCTCAAATAGTTCTTTCTTACATTGCGTGTCATTGTAATCCAACCGAGTACATCGGTGTTATGAAACCAGTCCTTTGTTTGCTGGTCCACATTATACAGGCCATGAATGATCGTGATATCAGTTCTAATATGGTTGACATGGGCCTTGAACAACATCCAATCCTTATTTTAATGTTAGATATTTTTATCTCCCTTTATTCAATTCTATCAAAGTTCCATGATGCAAGAATAACCAGCACGTAAATGCGAATGGCCATTCTTTTATTTTACATGTCATGAAATACAGTTTCTATGATACATTTTTGGTTTTCAGTTTTACCTCACATACTAGGAACATTTCATAATGAGGATTCACATGAGAGAATGCTTAGGGCTTCCCATATTTATAACAGAATTATTTTTGTGAACTACTTTCAGACATAAGTTGCAAGGTGAATATGCAAGACAAGTTGGAACAGTTTTCACTCAGTGGGAGTCGGATATTGACAAAACCAAAGAACAAGAAGAAAAATTAGCAGTTGAGTCAAGCATCAGTTCTTAAATTACTGGTTGAAACTGACCTTGTTTTGTGATTCGGATGTTATTTTCAAATATATATAAGAAAAACGTACATGTTTCAGATAAAATAATAGCAACGGTAGAATTTAGTCTGCAATATGTTTTAGCCCGAAAACTGAAAATATATAAGGACACAATTCTGCAAGCCTTCACAATATGTTTAAAATCTGACGAACTGACTCGGCCAGGGTAAATGGGAATATTTCCGTTTAATAGTATACTTCCCAACAACATATCCATTGAAACTTTCTTTTCTAAATTAACTTTATATGAATTATGTCAGGGCCGAAGCTTAAGAGCACCATAGCTGTATATTGTCACTCGCTTCAAGTCGCTTGTCTCCAACTGTTAATGATATTTCTTTTCTGGTCGTCGGCAATCTTAGGTGAAGTTCCTTTTCCATACCTAGAACACTTTTATATTCCTAATATAAACATGATGTATCACTGGAATCATTACTTTAAATCACGTTATATACCATTATGTAACGGAGAAGTCCTGGTGTCTGTCCGTTCCTGAAAAGTAATCCAGACAAGGCCTGTCATCTGTTACTTTTCAAGAATGGACAAATATCAAGACTTTCTCAAACATCCCTACTTTTAGACTATGACAAAAATGTCTGTGGACAATATATCAAACGTTGCCCTTCTATGATACGCGTGGAATAGTTTATCTGCTGCTGATGCAGATCCACCAAAGATCCATTCTCATTTTTTTATGGGGTCCTAAACCAGTGTTTTTTCAATCACTTGCAGGTTCTGACAGGGATTATATGAAATATAGAGCCCTGAACAAGGATAGTAATATTTCTCCTGGTTATTATCCTCCGCCCAAGTTGGCGGGGGATATAGAAACAGGCTCCGTCCGTCCGTCCGTCCGTCCGTCCTTACGTCCGTCACGTTTCGTTTCCAGAGCATAACTCATAAACCGTTCAATATTTTTTCATCAAACTTTGCAGGTCTGTCAGGTACATGCTGAACTGGTGCCTTTTGCTATTTAGAAATTTTAGAAATTTTAATTTTTTACGTTTCCTTGGCAACAAGATGGACTTAGGTTCTGTGAGGGTAGGGTTCGTTTCCGGAGCATAACTCATAAACTGTTCAATATTATTTCATGAAAATATGAAAGTCTGTCAGGTACATGCTGAACTGGTGCCTTTTACTATTTAGACATTTTAGAAATTTTTATTTTTCCGTTTCCTTGGCAACAAGATGGACTTAGGTTCTGTGAGGGTAGGGTTCGTTTCCGGAGCATAACTCATAAACTGTTCAATATTTTTTCATGAAACTTTGGAAGACTGTCAGGTACATGCTGAACTGGTGCCTTTTGCTATTTAGAAATTTTAGATTTTTATTTTTTACGTTTCCATGGCAACAAGATGGACTTAGGTTCTGTGCGGGTAGGGTTCGTTTCCGGAGAATAACTCATAAACCGTTCAATATCTTTTCATCAAACTTTGCAGGTTGATCACTCCGAAGACGATTCCCCACATGGGTACAATATATGAAGCCCATTATCGTGTCCCCCGCCGTGATTTTGCTGAAATATTGCTAAAAGCGGCGTAAAATCATACTCACTCCATTTTATATAATACAAACAGGTAGCATAATGTAACCCAACATTATTTTCTATGCCTGTAAAGGTTACACAAATATAAGAATATATTTCAGGGTGAGAAATTGGCACTGGGTCCTAAATTTTAAAGTCCTTGCCAAACTGCCCATTAGTTAAGCTACCATAAGGACTACAAGCAATTTGCTCTTTGTGGCGGTTTTTCTATGTGTTATCATTATATGGGGACTAGTGTGCTAAAACTGTTAGTTTCTAAGGCTGTATTTGATAGTGAATTTCACACCATTCTATAATACCCTCCTGTTGGGGCCCTGCTGGCGACACATTTTCCGACACAAGTTCTAAGCCTACAGTAATTGAAATGTGGGTTGAAGATAATGTAGGCATGAATAATATAATATCATTGACAACCAATTACAAAAAGTAATAGATTGACGTCACAGGTGTAAATGGTAGGTAAAGGATGTCTCAAGTGTTAATGATCATTTCCCAGTGATCTTCAACTAATAAAGGCCTCAAAGCCTCTGTTTATTACCTAATTTCAGCTGGTAGGTTAAGAACCTGACATTAGCCCCTTGTGTGAATTTGAATAGGGACATGGTCTCCATAGAAGTAGGGTGATATTGTTTGCTTAATGTAAATAATAAAACGGGTTCTAAACTATTATGTTATGTTTGCAACATGCTTTGACTGCAATGTCCTTGAACCAAGACTGTTTAAGCGGAAAAATTAGATATGGCTATTTTGGTAAGGCAAATTGTCTCCATAAATGTATGGATATCAGTACTATAAGATGTCAGAATCTTCCTAAAATCTAAATCAGTCAGTGTTGTGTTTTTTTTGTAGATGCTCTTCAAGCAGCAACAGAAATTGTTCCAGCAAGCTCGTATTGTGCAGAGCCAGAGACTGAAGACTTTAAAGCAGTTACAGGAACAATTCTCAAGAGTAAGACCTACTTAATGAAAACATTTATTATATTTTCTGTTTGTAACATTAATATTTACAATTCCCAAATCATCGGTTATTATACAAGTGAAACTTTTGATGCATGATATCAGTCTTCTCTCCTTGGGAATTTAGGATTAGAATAGAATCCCACTAACCTGTACTAGCCACAAGAGACGACTTCATGGACCAGGTGGCCAGGTTCTTTGACTTGGTTGATAGCCTGGCATCTACCCCAACGATATGGATCACTTCTCATTAATATCAATTTATTGATGATTTATTTATTAATGATTATGTACTGGCCACTGTCATATAGCTGGAACAATACTGAGTGTGGGTTAAACAACAAACAAAACATGTTAGTTTAGAAATGTGTGATACCTGATATTGTGCAGATTGTTCTCAAACACTTTCCTTGAGTTTACATGCCGATATGATAAGCATGCATGTTTGATTAGCATGACTATCAATACATGTATCTTTGCTTCAGTTGGTAAATAGTAGAGAAAATGGGAATGTATTTAGGATACATGCAATTGTGTAGCCGGGGACAACGTGTTTCTAACTTGAGAACATATTTGTTTCAACAGGGGGTAGAAGAGTTGGAGCAGTGTCACATCAATCAACAAAACAATGTACAGAGTGAAATGAAGAAAGAAATGGCACTTCTTCAGAAGAAACTTCTCATGGACACTGTAAGTTAAAAATGCTGCAAACTGTTCACTTAACAGGAAAATATATGTGTTCGATTAAACATATTTCACCAAGCTCTATATTTCTGATCAACATTGGATCTGTGGAGATCTGGGGTAGAATAGGTCTCCAGCAACCCATGCTTGCCCTAAAAGGCGACTATGCTTGTCGTAAGGGCGACCAACGGGATCGGGCGGTCAGGCTCGCTGACTTGGTTGATGCATGTCATCGATCCCAATTGCATGGATCGATGCTCATGATATCAATCATCGGATTGTCTGGTCCAGACTCGGTTATTTACAGACCGCCGTCATATAGCTGGAATATTGCCGAGTACAGCGTTAAACAACAAACCAAACTGAGGCAAAAGTGACCCCTAGCCTATATCAAAACGAACACGAGGCTTTGATATAGGCTTGTGGTCACTTGCCTCGGGAAGGTGATTTCTGATGTGTCCCATGATAAAAAGGAAGTGGGTCGCGTCGTAGGTACATACGAATCATTATGAAGCTCTGCCTTAGGTGTTGGAGTGTATATTTATGACACATCTCTTCTAACAAGATGCCAGTGATATGCCATTTCTGTTTCCAGCAACAGCAAGAAATGGCTAATGTGCGGAAATCCTTGCAGACCATGCTGTTCTAATGATGTATACAGGATGCTAGTAATCGACTACAATTTGTAAATTTCATGAAGATGGCAGTTGGGAGTTTTATGGAGTAGGGAATTCTATTCCCCTTTTCAGTAGTTAGTGGTCAAAGAGCAAGTCTGTGTACATGCTCCGGGTGTTTAATGTCTTCCTACATTGTGAATTATGTACCTTTAATTAGTTGATCATTGGCCTGTTGTGTGATGCATCTTTCTGTGATTAAAAGGGTTGAATTTTATTTGTATCTTCTTATCATTACCTTTATTTTTAAAACTTGAGCAGTTAGGTATATTATCAAATATTGTTTAATACCATATTATTTTAACGAGTAGTGACAGATGTGGGCATTCTGTTCCCAGAATTTCATGAGTGAAAGTGACTGATTGCAGTCTGGATTGAGATTTGTAGAAAAGGGTAATTATTAATAATTTTATTGCACTAACTGTGTGAATCTCATTCTTTTTGTTTTGGGCATAGTTTACGCCCACATCTGCTCACGGCTTTTGTGTGATTACCAATAGCCACTGTTAAGGCTGTATATTGGGAATGTAACACCAAGCAAAACATATTCCAATAAATGTTCCATGTTTTGGTAGAGACGAAGAGAAGATATGGGGACTGGGTATATAACTGCTGCCACAGTAACTGGTAACCTGTAAATCGGACTGTAATCACTGTTCAATCAGTGTTTGCATCTGTTTGTTTCATATGAGAAGCACATATTCAAAATCGTTTACTAATATCTATTCAAACGTATTTATACATTTCAAACACGTGTCCCGTTCGTGCACGTTGCATTTAGCTGTTTTAAACGTCAATGTTTCGTTAGTTTCTACAAGATTCTAATTTGCTGTCATTTGGCAGTGGCGTTCGTTTCCAGGGGCTCTGCAAAATATCCTCTTGAAACATCCGACTTGATTGAACTAAGTACACACTGCTGAATACAACACATGCCGTATTCGACGTAATAAGCGCCTAGGGCGCCCTCAAAATTAGAAATAGGGGGCTCTGATTAGAATATATTTTTGGTGAGTTGACAAAAGAAAAGTATGTGCGTATCATACACGACAGATATATTTTCCAGAATTTAATTGCCCATAATTAAGGGTGCATATAACACACGAGTGCGTATTATACACGAATAAATAAGTCTTGTGTACATTGATCAATCGTAAGTGGTGCTAATTGGGATTGTTCACTAGCCAAAATATTAGCAATTATCGCCGTGGGCGCTTATTAGAGCGGGGCGCTTATTACGTCGAATAATTACACACACACCCTGCTGTAACTGCGATGGCGTCTTGACTGTCAGACCTCATCGTGGCTCTCTGCTATACCTGCTGTGACTCAGCGTATTAAAGCATTAAGCATAAACATCAGGGGAAAATCAGTCTCGATTACCTGCAGAAACAGACTCCATTGGATGTAAAAGGCAAACAAGTGGTGACAATAATATGAGATTTTCACTGAAAGTAAGTGATGACATCCGCTGCCCAAAGCAGCACCAGCAACACGTACAGCACATGCATTCGAATTGGTACTTTAATTATCTACGATTCGAGAATATGTAAAATTTGTTCATAAAAGTAATATAAAAATCGATTATAGCACTGCACTCCCTCAAATATGACAGTTATGTCATACATATTAATGGTAAGTGAATAATCTGTCAGTTATCACCCTTGCCAAAGCAACTGCACATACATGAGCACTATTAAAAGCTGTTTCATAACCCACTCATAATAACAGTAACTTAGCACTTTCTTCAGGTATTACCATGATTGCTGAACTTATTTCCCTGCATCTGTGTGAATTCCAGGAACATGGGGATCGGGTGGTCAGACTGAGACATGGCCGATTGCGTTCATATACCAAGGTGGTGTGGCTCAGATCACTGTTTTGACTGGTTCAAATAATTTAACACTGGCGTTAAACACCATTCATTCACTCATTCCCATATATTCCCTGTGGAATGCACACTAAATAGGATCACGGTGATTTTTCCGGAAACAAATGTTATTTGGACATTTTCACGATTAATAAAAGTTTTATCAGACATACCGCACATAGCTGACAATTAATTGGTATATTTGCACATTCATGAAAATGGCAAATGCCGATATAGATTAGCGTATATCGTTGTCTTTACACGTACGTTAACACATTGTAACACACTGATCACGTTCAACTTGCCATAGAATTCTGTACTCAACACAATTGCTCATTAGGTTTCAACTATTTCATATCTTGTGTCATGTGAAATATTCTAAAGATTAAGAAATGTCAATAATCCTTTAAGCGAATGTTTAAAGATTAGGTCCAATCGATTTTCAATACATTTCCTTTCTTAATATTCATGTCGCGTCATGTCTGCGAATTGGACGTCTCCCTGCCAACGGGCAGGTGCGTACTATACAAAGTAGAGTTACTTCCCCGGAAGTGCAGGTTGTACACGCGCTTGTTTAGAAATGGCGTCCACCACAGCACAACAGGCTCAGGATATTATTGATGATAAGACACTAGTCGAAGAGGTAAGTTAACCGACTGGATATTGAATGAGTTATTTATATCTAAACACCAGTATTTAGGTTCCAACCACAGGCCCCTGAAGCAGGATAGGTTCCACCTTACTAGCGATATCTGTCTAATCTAGTGAAGTTCGAATGATGATGTGGGTTCAACTTTGACATTTTTTACTCATGACTAACGTCTGATCTGTGATCACACTGTGACTAGAGATGACAAGGTATCCTCGTTGTAAGGCCATATACTTTTACCGGGTTGCGGTAATTTCGTACTTCAAACGAATCCGTACCCCTAGACACTTCGTACCACTGCCAGCGATAGAAACTAAATTTTTAGTCCACTAGTCCTTATGAGCAAAACCCCTTAAAGATGGCACATTTCTACTAGTCCTCACGATACCTTAACAATAAAACTAGTGCCAATTTCTACCGCTGTCTGGAAATTTCGTACCCCTAAAAATGAGAAATTTTGTACCCTATTTAGTATTTCTATCATCAGCTTGTCTTGTTATTCCATATAACCTGACATACCGTTACCCTATTTTCGAACAGTTAAGATGGCACTGCTGATATTTCGAGTGATGAGTGAATCAAAACTCAAATTCTGCTATATACCGGAAGTTGATGTCTTCAAAATAGAATTCAGCTACTTACCAAGCGAAAGAAAAAAGTCTGATTGCCTTGTCTGTAAACTTCTGCTGCACTTGAGGGACGTAACATATTTCTGAACACCTGATTGTTTAGGTACTTTAGTGGGATTTCCTCGAATGAACAGAGATGTTTTGGCACATTTCTCATCATAATTCTTGCAGGTTGGTTTTAAAACTCAAAAAGTAATTGAAAGTTTGAAACTTATTCACAAAATATGAATATCTGTCAAATTAGTGTGTTCACACTATTTCATTCTTCCTTTTCTTCATGACACAGGCACCAACTTTCTGAATGATGATGGAATGTTCTGATAGGTGTACAGTACTTCACATGAACCCAATGTTGACAGGACGAACGTTATAATGCAACAAATCACTTTCAATAGGGCTGTTAGAAAATATGTCGTTCAAAACCTGATTCTTTTGAGGTAAATTGTAGTAAAGTAAATACCTTAACCAAAATATTGTGAGGAGAAAGGTGGGTGCCTGGGTTGGTGGTGGTGGTGGTCTGAGTGTGTGTGAAACTGCACTTAGATTAGATAAATGGGGGAATTGTGTTTAAACACTTCGTCCACAGACAAATAAAATGTAAAAAATCGATTTGTAATACAGTCTAACATACATGGTTAGACGAGAAGGACATACTATATCCACACGCCTGTACTTAGCACTGATCTTTTGGACTATGACTAGAGGGAATTCTTTCCAATGGATCCAAAACGTGCCCAATAACCAACAAGTAATTATTAATGTTTTGTTAATTTTAGCAGTTATGTACTTTCATATCAAATAATCATGGTAATGAAAATCATGTTTACCACATGTTTACAGCAACTCTGGGATGAACTGGAAAATGAGGAAATACCAGCCGATATTAGAGAGGCACGACTGTTAGCCTTCAAGAAACAATCCCAGGACTATGCCATGATGAGAGACAAGCAACATGGCTCATTCACGTAAGAGCTTATCACTTAAAGTTGTGTTACTAATTTATTGGAAACTAGTAATTTCTCTACCTCTGCATGTTATGTTCCAAAGATTGTCTGTTTTTTCCAGATATTGCTGTAAATGGTCAAGGTTCGTGGTTTTAAGATGGTTTGATGTTTTCAAAATTGTACCCCAGAAACTGTGATCAAAACTGAGAGTGATCTTTGAGATTTTCTGCTGTAGTATTTGCACAAGGACTCTTCTACTTTCATGCTTAATTTAGAACAATTTAAAAAAATGTCCATTTGAATTGGAGATAATTACATATGTACTGTATTTTGAACGGGGGCTGTCCAAGCAGAGCTAAAGGTAATATATGAAGTAAATAGAAATATGGCTTATCTCTTTTACTCCATTTTGTTTTGAAAGAGAGCTGACTGATGAGAAGGCCTTCCTTGAACTGACCACCACAGTAGACCGTTGTGTTGTCCACTTTTACCATGCAGACTTCCGCAGATGTGCAATAATTGACCAACACTTACAGGTAAGATTAGTGTTTACATGTAGTATTTTCTTTAAACCATAAAAAAAATTAAAGCATGCATTCCAACATTAATTCATGCATAATTTAAGAAGCCTGAAAGGTTCATCACAACCACATTTCCGTCTTTCATTTTTTAATGAATATCATTTTTATGGTTTAAAAGACAATATTTACTCCTAAGTGTTAAACATAAATCTAAACCTCTTAGGAAGGTTGATGTTATAATTTGTTAAACACCCTATGGTTTATTTTCTTGTTTACAAATGAGCCTACTATCAGACTATAGACATAAAGCATGTAAAGTAGAAGAAGTGTTCAATTGATATTTTGCTATCACTACTATAATGATCAATAATAATTATCATGATAATTCTCCATGCATTTTCATGTTCTTACAACGTCATGTCAAGACCACTTTCTTTCCAATTAAAACAGCCCACTGTAAACATAAATACATAGGAGAATAAGTGTTCAATTGCCATTTTGCTAATTTCAAACCACTACTATAATCATAATAGTTTCCATATCTTTTTGTGTTCTTACATGTTCAAAACCTTTTTCTTTCAAATAAAAACAAGAATTGGAAAATCCTCCCAAAATAAGGCCAAGGTCGTTTTAAAACGTGTAGTATGAAATATTTTTATTTCTTATTTTTTAATTTTTTATCTGTGGTTGGTTGGTTTGTTGTTTAACGCTGCACTCAGCAATATTCCAGCTATATGTAAATATAGGTCTGTAAATAATCCTGTCTGGGCCAGACAATCCAGTGATTGACATCATGAGCATCGATCCACGCAATTGGGATTGATGACATGCATCAATCAAGTCAGCGAGCTTGACCACCCGATCCCGTTAGTCGCCTTTTACGACAAGCAAAGTCATCTTTTACGGCAAGCATTGGTTGCTGCGACTGATGTCCTTTAATCACCCTATATCTTTATACTCACCGGGCAAACAGTTGTTTGGCATTACCAGACACATGAAGTAATTTGATCTTTTCATTTCTATTCTTGATCCATCACCCCTGTGTAAAGTCATCAGTTTTAACCATGCACATTGTTTTACAGCTTCTGGCCAAGAAGTACTTTGAGACCAAGTTTGCTAAGTTGAATGTTGATGTAGCTAAGTTCCTGGTGGAAAAGTTGAAGATCAGAGTACTTCCAGCTCTTTACTGCTTCAAGAAGGGCATCGTGGTAGACAGGTTAGTGTTCTGCCAAGATAGTGAAAAACGTGTTCCCCTAATACCATATCACAGCATTGGTCATTTTCACAATCTCATTAAAATCAGATCTTAGTTCTTGCTATCACTAAACAAAGATCTGAGGACATCCCATAACGGGTCACTACAGAACTACCTTTCATCGGAACAATCAAAGCGTTGCTGACCAGATCATGAAAATGACAGTCGGAATGTGTTTTCTAATCATTCTACCTTGAAAATGTTTACACAGGGTATTCTGAACGACAGTTACGTCCCGTACGAATGATTCCGTCAAAATTATCATCTGTCTCTCGTTTCCGTGGGATATTTCAGGAATGTTTGTTTGTTCAGTTTTCAAAATTTTAATCGAGCACTGTGTCAACATATTTTTCGTAGTCTGAAATGGATGTCACCAGGTTAAAATGAGTGTCGTAAAGCTCAAGAAAGCTGCTTTCTAATTGTCTGATGTCGACTTCTTGCTAGTAATTTCAGTGGTCGGTCAAAGTTTGCGAGAGGTCGTTCTGGCGTGACCCGTGATGGGATGTCCACAGATCTTTGTTTAGCAGCAGCGATAACTTAGATCTGACTTTAATGAGATTGGTCATTTTCATTACAGTAACTTTATAAAACGTTTTGCTGCATGTGTTGATGTCGAGCTTGTCTATGTCACATGCCTTTATCTGGTTGGAGACTCGCAAGAGTATAACTTTCAGCATGATCAGTTGGGAGATAGTAAACTGGTTTCATTTGCAACTGAAAAACATTGTTGTAAGCTGAGGTTTGATTGGTTGATTCGATTGCATTCATTATCTATTCAATGTTTACAGAATATTATCTTGAATACTTTTTTTATCACTGTTTATTACTCCTTATATTGTGAGTGTGGAGTTCATGTCTTCACTACTGTTTTGTGATTGAGTAGAGTTGTAATGTTCCTCCGAAGTACCAGTGTGTTATATTACACTGAAGACCACCTCTGTGGCCTAGCGGCATTGCGTGCACCAGGAGGGCGGAAAGTCCTAGGTTAGATGCCCAGCCACGTCATATCAAAAGACATTAAAAGATGGACAGAAACACAATTTTATTAGACTCAGGCTTTTGTGCGTGCATGCACACTTCTACTAGTCTGGACTAATGCCGATGTTATAGTGCTTGCCCACTGAGATAACATGCCGCATTTTAACATGAATACCCAACTCAGACACAGTATACGGACACCGAGCCGACCAGTCCTTGTTTTAGCCCTTTAATGCCGAGCCCCAAACAGGGTAACAACAAGTACCGTCTTTTGGTATGATGCGGCCAGGGATCAAACCCTGGACCTTCTGCAGGTGGACTCTCTACCACTAGACCACGGAGGTGGTCCATTTTGTTTGAACTGTCACTCTAGAAACCTTAGTACAGTGTTCCCTCGCTGTTGCGCTCTTCAATATAGCGCTAACATGGTTATAGCGCGGGGTGAAACATGGCTCCCATGAAACAATGTTTTCCCCCATCTTAAAAAAACATCAACTGATCACCGTGATCACAACAAGCTTGGTTCAAACTATGATTTGTCTTTTCCAAAAGGTATGCAGTTGAAGTAATACATTATTTTTTGGTTTAGTCTGTGTTAAATTCCAAGTTGGGTCGCTGTACCTGTAAGACATAAGGATAGTATCATGTTACATTTAGTTACCTAGGGTACCTTTCATTTTTACATTTTTTTGTTGTTACATTAACAGGGTTGTTGGGTTTGAAGAGCTTGGCAGCAGTGATGGGTTTGCAACTGAAGTCTTGGAGAGTCGACTGGGAAAGTCAGGTAACAAGTTCCAGGCATACATACATACATCTCAGTTATTTACAGCTTAATTTGTTTGATAGTTTTTACTTTTGTTTGTCATTGCCCAGTTTTATTAATTATTAATTTAATCTTATGAATAAACTTCATTTGACATCATAATTGAAATCAGTACTTTAAACATTGAATTGAAGGTACCTTGATTTTCACAGTTACATGAATCCCATAGGCGGATCCAGAGGTTGGGTTCTGAGAGATGATTTTGATATTTTGGACCCCTCCCTTTTAAAAATGCTTGATCCGCCCTTGAATCCTATGGATGTTGTGCTTTAAGTGGTATAATTCACACAACCAGCACTGAATGCCACTGTGAGTTATTTTTGATTTTCCTTTGACAGGTGTGGTTGATGTGCCTGAAGACCAGGATATTTCAAAGAAGACCATATTTGGAACCCGGTCAATGGGTAAAAATCATGATGATGATAGCAGCGATGATGACTATTGAGCTTATGGACTGATTTGACGCATTTTATACACATATTTTTTATTATTTATTACATTTACTACTATTAAAGTTGTCTTACACTGTTTCGTTGTTCTTTTATGTGTTAAAGAGTGGACCGGAAAAGAGGGCTCTATTCCTGTGTTGGCAGTGTTTGGTGTTTTAATTATTTACAGAGCATGTACCAAAAAAGCAGGTTATTGGTTCAAAACTGACTGCTGCTCGGCACTAAGGGGATAAAAAAAGGGCTGGTTGGCTTGGAATCAGTAGATTGTGTCTGAGTGGGGATTCCATGTTAAACTGCGGCATGGTATCTCAGTGGTCTAGCACTAAAAGACCGTCATTAGTTTGAACAAGTAGAAGCAGCCGTGACTATCATTGTTCCTTTCTGTCACACACTTGATACACATTGGCCTACATTGAAAGGGGACTAGGCTAGGGTTTATTGTTATTCCTGGCAAATTTAGATCCAGTCCCTCCAAAACAACTTTATATCAACCAATGTTACCAATTAAGTTTTTAATTTACCCTAATGTACATGGAGACAATGTCTAAGTATAGACATGGCACTCTTTACAATGTCAGACCTTGGCTTAAAATTGACACCAGACCATGGATGATGGTTCCCCGGTAATGTCCCTGTTGAAGGCCTGTGCTACAAGGTGTGATTCATTCAGTTTGTCACACTGATTTACCAGTGCTTCAGTTACACGTACACGAAAACATGCGAGACCATTGGCTCTGAACACCATTGGCGTCTGGCTAGAATATGGTGGCCTTTCACGGATTAACTGCATGCAGACAATTTCTATATGTCTGGAGCACGGGTGGCCCAGTCATCTAAGGTGCTGCGATTCACTGTGCAGAGTTGCACATGATTGTGGGTTCGAATCCTGGTTAGCCCCGATTACGTTTCTAGGTTTGTCAGCACCATACCCGTGCTTGTGGGTTTCATCGAAGTGGATGTCTGAGAACCTGCATCACTTCGGGCTTTCCTCCCTCATTAAGCTGACACACCGTGATATAACTGGAATACTGTTAAAAGTGGTGTTAAACCCAACTCACTCCCTCACTCACTCATAGTGCATCAACTTTATGTGGAAGTACATACTTGGAGTTTACAGTGACTGGCCCAAACATTTAACAATTTGGTAAACCAACATGGTGCTGGCCATCAAGGATCGTGATTGGTGAGAATCTGGAAAGCAGCGGATTCTGGCAATTATGGTGCTGCAGTCCATTTCGCCACATGTTTGTCTATTATTCTGTTATCAAATCCTTTTGCTATTATGTACCTCATGGTTTGAGTCCTTTGTGTGCACTACATACACAGGTGTGGTTTCAAACGCTTTAAGCAGGATTACGGCTACATCACTGTGTAGGAAACCAAGATAGAGTGAGTGAGTTTATATTTAAAGTCACATCAGCAGTATTTCAGCCATATCGTGACTATCAAATGTTATACATACTATATAGATGTAAACATGCACTAGAATGAGATGAGATGAGATGTGTGTTAGTATGTACTGCTATGAAGTTAAAGAACACCCGATTCCTTCAGATGTCGTAATAGGGAATAACCACGTGTTCTTTAACTCCTTTTGAGTACATAGTTGTTCTAGCAGTACATGTTTCACGTACACTATATAAAAACGATTTGTAGAGAAGTACAATTGTTTGGGACAAAAATCCAAATACTAGTTATTGAAACTTGGCACTTCTCTATCGATGAAGTGTGACATCCTATTATCATCGCTGATTAGGTGCCTCACTCTGAGAGTGTTTAAGATAAAACAAGATAGCACTTCATTATCAAACAAACAAACGTAATTAACATTAAATGTGGCACAAGCTAATAAATGCTCAACAACTATTTATCACAAAACTTATTACATAACCTGGAACTATCAGATACCTGGCACTAGCTGCTTCAGTCACATATGTTGAGAGTTAACAGATGCTTCGAAGAGTTTGTTTTAGATAAAATATGAAATTCTTTCCACCTCACATTTATTTTTGTAATTGCAATAAAAAATCCAAATATATAATGTTATTGTAGCCTATTGTACAATGAATAAGTTGCCATGGTACTTTTGGTCTCACCTGACTGACAGTCAAGTGAGCTTAATATTTCATTATCCAGCGTCAGCAAGCAGCGAAAGCGTCGGTAAAAATCTTCTGAAAAACGCTGGACACTGGACTAATGAAGTATCTATTATTTTATCGCCTCTGCGTACTCTGACAAATTCCCAAAGTGGCTGTCGCTTTGACATTTTAAGCTGTTGAATGCCGTTGCACTATATGTTTCATTTCACAAGAGAAAAGACCAGAACAGAATTTTATGAACGCAACAGCTGGAAGAGTGAGTGAGTAAATTTCACCCCACTCTGTACAGTATTTCATTTATAACCACATCATGTCAGCTTAATGTGAGAGGATAGCATGTTTTAGACTTTTACCACTGGTGAAACCCACGCGCACGGGTGTTATGCTTTCAAACTGAAAATACCCAACACAAACAATCCTGGGCCCTGTCACCCAAAGCGATCATAGCGCTCAGACGACCGTAACTCCCATACGTTAACATTACTTGCGTCAATCGTAGCGCTAAGGTCACTTTATGGAACAGGACCCAGGTGAGTCTAGGATATTATCCAACAATCGTAGTTCTGTGCATCTATTTGAGGTTCCATGGGTGATTACTAGTATGCCTTCCGTGTCCCAATCAGTTGGAAGAGCAAGGTAAATTCAAGGACTCTTCCGATAAAGTAGTAATGCCTTCTTAATTAAAGAACTGAAATTACACAAATTACTTTTGCTGTTCACCAGAGCTAAATACTCTGTGTATCAGTGTACACAGCTGCTAAAGTAAATTAGACCAGGATTTTCACATGGAATGCATGATCATGGTGATAAGCTAAGGACTAAGTCTCTTATTGTCACTCTTTGGACGACAGGGTCGAAAAATAGTCCAGGTAAGTAATGCATCCAGGTACTGTGCTCAATGGCAACCAGAATGGCGCTTAACGGTGCTCGGCATCCGGCTTACTAAAAGGGGGTTGGCACCCTCAACACGTGTACATACTTACATTGCATCAATCATGAATATCAACACCCTACAAATCGGATGTAATCCTACAACTAGGGAAAACAATATTTGCAAAAACAAACTATATAAAAAGAAAAATAGTTAGCATGATGAATACACATTCAAAAGAAGCGATTGAGGCAATGCATGTCGTTGTGCATACATCGAAGTCGTATTAGCAATAGCAAGAATGGGAGTAGCAAAAGTTACCATTCAAATATGCAAAAATACATTATTTCTGGCTTGTCCCGGTGTTCAAAACGATTTTGACCGGATTTAAACACAACTCTTCACACCGTTTATCAGGGAAAAGGAAGCGCTTGCTGTAAGGAAAACTGATTGCAGCGGGATTTGCGACATTAGTTTGAGGCACCCTGAACTGATCAGATCAGTTGTTTTCACGTGAAGTCACTTCGCACTAAACCGACAATAAGTTTGTTTAGCGCTCCATGGGGTCCGATGTTGAAGAATGTAAAAACTGAGTTTCTCACTTGAAATGAGTGACATCCATGTCAATAGGTTGAAACGAGTTGGAGGCACGTCAACAGGTAGCGTTCCTAACTTCCTTCAATCATTGCTTTGTCAAGTTTGTGGGCGTGGTGGAATGAGAGTGACAGGGTCGGCGAAGGAATTCCAAATAAACGCGAAACATGTTTTTGACATTTCCAAGATATATACGATTCCATTTATTTGGTTAAATATAGTTAGTTATTAGTCTAAATGTGAAGCAAAAACAACAAAACACTTTCCAAGACAGTTCAACTCTCGATTAGCCGACAGCCGTGATGTGAAGGGTCTAGATAGTAGGGTAATGTCTTGACTGTAGGACCCCATCACGGCTCTCGGCTACCTCTTGATATGCACTGGTTTTCTTTTATCTTTTAGTCTTTAAGATGACAGTCTGTGAAGGATATTGATAACCTACTTCATGTATTAATACTGTTATAACTTAATTACTATCTTTACAGCTTCTAAACCAATGAAGTCCCAGAGAAGCAGAGTCTGCTTGATGCCGCCCACCCCGTGCCAGTGGGAAGGTTTGTTTACAGCACTAAAGGGAAACAGGTCACTACAACAAGCTGAGTTATGGATCAAGGAGGATTTGATAACACGCTATGCAGATCATGTTCCAGCACAATGGCAGGTCCTGCTAGAATTTCTGTCTGATCAGGTTGTCTCTGGAAGCTGTGAGAAACTTGTGTTGTAAGTTTGTATTCTGTTTTATGGATCAGTATAGTTCATGTATTGTTTGGATTAGCCTATCACTGACCTAATCAATACTTCATAGTGCCAAACAGTAAAAGTGTCTTTTTCTAAAGTAGGCGAGCTACAACTGAGGTAGGCCCAGTGCTATGAAAGATTTGTGAAACAGTGTCGTGGTCTAAGGATCTGTGGCACTCAGAGTTCTCTCCCTTTGCAACCAAGATCTCAAGCCTCTTCCCAGCGCGTGACACCTTCATTACACTCTCGGTAACAACGCTGCAACCAGTGTGAGACGGCCATTACAAGAATCTTGAATTTTTTTCTCTAGCCCCAAATGTAGTAACATTTATACTTTTGTTTATGTCTTTAGGAATGCCATCATTGTTCATTTTGAAAAGGTTTACGACTGTCAATGTTTTCCAGATGAATTTACTTTGTTGCTTGTATAATCAGATCGGTTCGAGATTGCAGACTGACGGAAAATCACTTAACTTTCCCCTTACATTCTTACTATACCAATCACATGAAAGTTGGAATGAAACAGAAATTCAAATTGACAAACAAAGAAAATAATTAAGCTGGGGTAAGAGTATTTGGAGTCATGATAGTCATCACTTGTTTGTGAACACAACGGTCAGTCGGTCGAGTTCAACTCCAAGGATTGTTCTGGTCATCAATCACTGTGGGGAGTTTTGACTGGTAGCAGCGATAGTAAAAGAGCTCCATGACGAGATATCGCTTTGAGGAGCTTGCCAAGATCTGCTGCTGCTGGTTGATGATGGGTTGGAAATTATTACGAATACATTCGTCTTCTCAATTGTTACGATGTCCTGACAAAGTGACTATCAGTACTTACGTATGAGTAACATGGTGACAAATGTCTCGCTATCACACAAGACCGGCTAAGACTGTGAACCAAAAGAACTCTAGATTAGCTGTGTATTTATGTAAAATATGCAAAATACGTCACCGTTACCCAGTATTTTGAGATGCCCAAAGAACATAAATCACCATCACCAATATATTTTGAAATGTTTGAGTACAAGTTTGCATGAAAAAAATTCAGAAACCCAACAGTAAATTCACCTCACAGTTTTGTTTGTTTCTTGTTGTTATTTGTTTTGTTTGTTATTTAACGCCGAACTATATATATTCCAACTCTGTGACGTCAGTTTGTAATTAATCAAGTCTGGACCAGACAGGTCAGTGATTGATATCATGAGCATCGATCCATGCAATTGGGATATGATGACATGCATCAACGGAGTCAGTGAGCCTGACCACCCGATCCCGTTATTTACCTCTAACGACAAGCATAGTCACCTTTTGCAGCAAGCATGGTTTGCTGAAGACCTATACTGACCCGGATCTTCACGGGTCCACAGGTTGAATACCAAAGAATTTGATCAATACCCACTGCATCTGACAACAAGAAATTCTCGACGCCTAAAAGAACATCCATAACAAACTAAACATCACATCTAATTTATCAGTCTGACATCTTCCCCTAAAATAGACTGAAAAATGTGCTTTTATTGATTAAAAGAAATGATTTGATTGTTCTAAAACTTTTTCAGTAGTACTGTGTTGAGTAACCTCCCCCCTGATCTCCAGAGGAACATCCTGGCTGTTATCTACCAGCATCGGGGGGACATCAACATGGACATTCTCACGCAGTTTGTCCAGCAGGTCAAGACTACACACAACACCATCACCTGGACAACCCTGTTGTGGCGGCTGCTGGCCGAGCATGTTGGCCTTACACACAAAGTGAATCCTACCATGACACTTCCAGGACAAGAAGGTAACTGTGGTAATCTCAAGAAAATCAAATCTTTACCCGATATTGTACCTGTCTGTATTATGATCTTCTTTGTTACTTGTCATCTTTTCCTTCATTTCCAATAAACGTCGCCATACATGCCATGGCTCCCAATAAACACTGCCTTTAGCTTACATGATGTGGCTCCCAATAAACACTGCCATGCATAACATGGCTCCCAATAAACACTGCCATATGTAACATGGCTTCCAATAAACACTGCCATACATTAAATGGCTCCCAGTAAACACTGCCTTACATAAAATGGCTCCCAATAAACACTGCCTTACATAACATAGCTTCCTATAAACACCACCATACATTAAATAGCTCCCAATGAACACTGCCATACATACCATGGCCCCCAATAAACACTGCCTTACATAACATTGCTCCCAATAAACACTGCCATGCATAACATCGCTCCAAATAAAAACTGCCATGCAAACATGGCTCCCAATAAACAGTGTCTTACATAAAATGGCTCCCAATAAACACTGCCATACGTTGTTGGTTTGTTGTTAAACGCGGCACTCAGCAATATTCCAGCTATATGACGGCTCCCAATAAACACTGCCATGCATAACATGGCTCCCACAGCTCACTCACTCACTCACTCACTCACTCTCAAACTTTTAAGCTTTGGGAGTTTACACTTTTGAAACAGCACGTTGATTGGTCGCTGGTATGCTTAGCTTCAACTGAAGACCCCAATGCAACTAGTCCTGCAGAACGTGCTGACAAGATGAAAGAACTACCTGACAGGATGGTAGCCGAGACAGCAGGTGCTCCTGGTGCTCCAGCTGATGAAGGGAGGCAGAAACATGGCCTTGAAGGGAGAGAGGAGGAGAAACCCGATGTCGGAGGAACAGACATTGGTCCAGACTTCATCATCATTCTGGATGAAGATGAAGATGGTTGTGCACCACCAACAGTCAAGAAAATAAAAAGTGAAGATTGTAAGTATGTGTCTTAAAATCATAGGATTTTGGTCTTTTGATGTATCATCCAGGACTATATTAAAAGGATCACACAACCTAAATAAATTTATATTTTCTTGCCTATGTGCACTTTCATTTTGTTCATGGTCTTCCAAACAGTAGCAAAAGTGTCATAATTATGAAAATCACATAAATATCAGTCCCTGTTGCATCGACTAAGTACATGAAGTAATGTTTAATCTGAAGCAATGCAGCAGCCTTGGGTACTACCTGTCACCTGACAGCTGATTGCATCGTGTTCTTGAGAATTCAAAATGATTTGTGTGTATTTGATAGTTTGGTCTTCTATTTATTAGCAGCTGAGGAGGAAAGGAATCCCACAATGATTAGTGATAGAGAGTCTTGTGCCTTGGACCAAGAACTTATGGTAATAAAACTCTTAACTTCCATTGTACTAGTGTTTTGCCAGCTTGATGTAATGGCCTGGCCAGCTAATAACTGTGAACTGTTTTTCTAAAGCTGTCAACAATTCATCTTCCTGAGGCAAGGGAGTTAACTGACTATAAGTCCAGTTTTCATCCTTCCCGAACAAGGCCGGATTTATAGTTTGGCTGGAATAACGAGTCTAGTCCATATAATACTCCAACCAAAATCGCCTAATGAAATCGACATCTGGTTAAAAAACAACATGGCAATTGCCTTACAGATTTCAGTTGATTGCAGGATTTGCAGAGCATGTGTGCGGTCAAACTTGAGCGTCTTGACTTGGTACCTTTTTGTTTGAAGCAAATGCAAGTCTTATGAGAGGTGGAATCTGATTTTTAATAGGAAGTACCTATAGGGGATATAACTTGTAATAGCCTCTGGTGACACTACATTTGATCCAAGAAATTCCTGCCTAGTTCGGCAAGGTGGAAACTGGACTTTTACACTCAGTTAAAACTCTTGCTTTGGGAAGATGACTCCAGTTATACTGGTTCTAATTTCAATAACTAAAGCTTGCACAGACATTTTATCAAAATCTCTTTTTGAACCATTACTTTGTCATTTGTCATCGCGATTGCGGGGTCAGGCTCTCTGAATGTCATCATATCCCAAATACGTGGATTGATGCTCATGATATCAATCACTGGATTGTATGGTCAAGACTCCATTATTTACAGACAGCCGTCATATAGCTGGAATATTGCTGAGTCCTGGGTTAAACAACAAACAAACAATAACTTAGTAATTATGTTCGTTCGTAAGTTTTTGATAGTTGTTGTTACTCTGCTGGAGCTTGGCTTAACAGGGATAAAACAAGGACTGGTTGGTTCAGAGTCAGTATACTGTGTTCATGTTAAACTGCGTCATATTATCTCAGTGTGCTAGCACTATAAAACACAATGTGACTGTAATAATCTTCAATGCAACGGCAAATGTCACCTCACCTCAAGTTTCAGAATAGCATGAGTGATTTGAAGACCACACAAGCATGAAACAGTTGCTTGTTCTTAGAGTATGTGGCTGGTCAAGAATATCCTGTTCTCTGACAACCATTTGTTTTTTCAGGATAATGGTATAAGACTGAGGGAGATGCTTCTGGGGTCTGCGGATGATCGTGTCAGCATTGAGGGGGAACTTCAAACCCTTCTCCGGACACCACCCAACCAGGTATTATATCTTACATTTCGCACCCTGCTGGTTAATTTGTGAGAAAAGTAATTTTATCATAAAACACTGGTATCCAAAGAGATATCACTTCATTGAGATCACGCAATGAAATTGCATCATAATGCTTTGCAGGCTGTTGTGATGTTATCGGTAACAATGTCACGATCAAAGACATCACTTTTCTCTCTGCCACTGAAGCTGGTCAGATCTACTTTTTACACTCAAGGCATTAGTTATTTGTGTTGACAAACTGTCTTGGATGACAAATAGAATCGCACCGTTCTGTCTTTTGATATTTATTGATATCAACACTTGTCAATAAAAGTACAAACTCTATGTCAGCACGTTGGTGAAATTCTCCTTAGTTTGTTATTTGTGCATACTTGACCACCTCCATGGTCTAGTGGTAGAGTGTCCACCCAGAGAGCGGAAGGTCCAGGGTTCGATCCCTGGCTGCATCATACCAAAAGACGTTTAGAAGATGGTACTTATTGTTGCCCTACCTGGCGCTGGGCATTACGGGGATAAAACAAGGACTGGTCGGCTCTGAGTCAGTATACTGTGTCTGAGTGGGGTATTCATGTTAAACTGCAGCGTGGTATCTCAGTGGGCTAGCACTATAAAATCGGCATTATTCCGGACTAGGACAAGCATCTACACACGCACATACATGCATGCACATACATACATGCATGTATAATAATGTTGGAGGTGACATTAAACCCCATTCCACCTCAATTTGTGCCTACTATTCACCTGTGAAGCCATCCCTATGTTTCAGCTGGCAACGCTGTGTCAAGTCAGTGAGTTGACGAATCTGCCAGATCCAATCCTGGCGGTTGTGGGGAGTGTGCTGGTCAAGATGTCCGACAGCGTGACGTACAGATCTTGTGTGGCGCTGCTGGCTGGACTAGTTACCAACAAGGTGAATTTATACAAAGAAATGTTGACTGCTGCTTCCAATGGATCAGTATTTTCCCTCTCCATGAAGATCTGGGTTAGAATTAGTCTTCAGCAACCCATACTTATACCACTGTGAAGGCCTGGCTTAGAATTGGTCCTCAGCAACCCATGCTTGTACCCTTTATAGATCTGTGTTAGAATTGATCTTCAGCAACCCATGGTTGTACTGCTGAGAAAATCCGGGTTAGAATTGGCCTTCAGAAATCCAGTCATAAGAGGTGACTGACAGGATCAGGCAGTCAGGCTTCCTGACTTGGTTGATGCATGTCATCGTATCCCAGTTGCATAGATTGATGCTCATGGTGTGATTCACTGTTTGTTTGATTGGTTGGTCAAGACTCTATTATTTACAGACTGTCGTCATATTCCTGAAATTTTTGAAGTGTGGATTTAACCAACAAACAAACACGATTCTACCTGATTATGATACTTGGTTTATCAGCACTATACTGAAATATATCCCTGCCTGTGAGTTTCACTAAATGGTAAATGTCTAAGTATCACCTACAGGTCAAAGAGGCTTAAACCCAACTCATTCACTGAGCACAACCTTTTGCTCTCTTTTAACAAGTTCAATTTAAACATTTTCACATATCTTTCTTCTTGAGGCATATTCTGTCAATAATTTGCTGACCTGACTGAAGTGAAATGAGATTATTTTTTGGCATGTTGTCAGTCTTGTTGTCTGTTCGTTTTGCATATGGTTGCCATGGAAATCAAACTTGACCTCGAAAAGAAATCGTTTGAGCAACATGAGGTAAAGTTGTCGCTAGTATGGTCAAGGCTGATATAGGAGAACAAGTCCAAGCAGGCTGCAACTGTGAAAGTGGGCAATAGGGACAATTTGACAAGTGTCTCAATTTGACTTACCGTATTCGACCCATTAAGCGCCCCTTCCCCAATAAGCGCCCCCCCAAAAAAAATAAAATTTAAATAGTAATTATTTCGTTTTAAATGAAAATCGTCCGGGAACCGAGGTTTCCGGATATTTGAAGTCCGTATAAGCGGGGCATGACTGTATTCTGTTTCTTTTAGATATTTGTGACTTTGAATATTATGCGCAGAGAAAAATTACACCGTACCCCGTCAGCGAAGTCCGGCAAACGAACAGGTGATGAGAAACTTTGTCAGTACAAATTCGAAATTTGAGATAAAAAATCACCAGACATGTTGATTTACTGTTTAAATTGTATTTTTTGTTCAGCTAGGCATTGTTTTATATCCAGGGATTAAGATTACATTGTGCATTTTCTTGTAAACTAAGCCAGACAAAGCAATCAGCTGTACACACGCTTTCTTGGAATCTACCGGTGATTCGGTCAAGACACACCCAATGATATAACTTTACAGTATTTTAAATGCAAGGATCGGCAAAAGTTGTATCTGAAACTATTTTTTTTATCAGGAATAATATATTCCAATATCTTGTTAATTTATATGCAGCTTTTACTAAACATATTTAAAATAATAATAACCCTAAGCGAAGCAGCTGATCGCTATTGCCGGGTATTATTTTTCACATGGAACCAGTCTGACCAGTCACCGTCAAGGCTCCCGTGCACGTGATCGCGAGAATTACGTGTTGACATAGAATCGTCCAACAAAAACAAATATGACTTTTAACGAATCAAAGTATGGCATTTATGATATATGTATCCATTCTCTGTCAACTAAAGTTTCAAGGCGTCAATAGCTGTAATCTGACCGTGGTTGCTGTTAATAATGGTGAGTTGTGCGATTGTCCGATTGCTTCACACACGATTTCGCCGAAATTAATTAAAACAATATTAAAAGGAATTTTGAATAAAATTAATGAATTAAGTTACAAACATAAGTCCAGATATACAAAGAACACTTTTTATAGTCAGACAGTATAATTACATGAATAATTTGCGAACTTCAGGATGGATTTGTTGACATGGTATTTCTGGTGTTACGTGCTCACACTAATGTCTTTCCATGGGGGAAAAAACATCAAAACTCATTAATTCGTGTATAATGCGAACCCCCTTCTACACAGCTGTGTTTTTTGGAGAAGAAAATACGATATGGCTAACTGATGAATTTACGCCAATTTGACTCTGAATTTGTCTTTTTTTAAGCGCCCTGGGCGCTTAATGGGTCGAATACTGTATGTGTTTGACCCCTTAAAAGGTATGTGACCCTGTGACCCCCTGTAAACCCGACTCTTACCTTGTGAATGTGCTTATTTCCAGAAACTGAAGAAATATACACTTGCCAAACTCTTGTAGACTTGCTTTGGATTTTTCAGACATTTTCTTTTTCATGGTCTGTATGAAGGACAAAGGCTGACATAGTATTGACATAACACCTTGCTATGATTTAGTTGTGGGAATGTCTAAACTTGGTTCCCAGCTACATGCTCCTCTAATATCATGGTACAGTACATGCCATTGGTTCAAACTCCTGTTTGAAATACACATTCGTGTTAAAATAGTTATTCCAAATGAAGAAATTATTTGCTGGGACCGGACTGTGAGATTGATACATCCAGTGTTCTGCCAACTCTACTCTATACTTGCCTTGTTGCCACAGAGTTAATAACACTGGTAGGTGCAATATGTTGCCTGTAACTGCAGACATGTTTTCTTCCCCAAACTGACTGATCAGTAAGTGAGTTTAGTGATTTTCCCATGACTGGAGATCATCCTGGGGAAAGATACTGGCCTCAGACCAAGCACCTGGCCTCAGATGCATTGATGACGATTCCTGTTATAAGGGAATCTGTCATCAAGTTTTTCTTCATAATTTCATCAATGCATTTTTCCTTTGTGGAATGGATGTTGTGTTTCCCCTTGACACAATGGTTGCCCTTGTAGACAAGCTTTCCACCTTCTATTGTCCCATGTTCATTCTGCTGTTCAAGATAAGTACTGTGTAAGGCTTCCCCCTTCTTCAGAACCTCCAATGCTGATTTACAATGATCTGAACCACAGACACATCCAAGTCAGACTTTTGAAAAGTCAGCCATAGCTGAGACACTACAGGTAAAGTATCCATTAACAGTTGTTGCTATGAAGTCATATTGGGAAAGTATTTTGGCACAGCCTTTAGCTTTGCTGTCTCTGTGTGGCAAAGAAGGATATCAGAGCATCCAAGGATCTGTAGATTGTCTGCTCTGCAATATACACCGACAACCACAACCACCTACTTCATGAACCTCTTTGATTTTCAATAATGAATGATCTTTGTTGTTCTAAACTAATCCTGTTAATGTATCCTGGAAGTCTCTCAGGGAGTTGATTTCATTTGCTGCTTGTGAAGTGACCAGGGCCAAACGATGTGCAATACTCACATTAGCATTAGATTCACTCTAAAGAGGTAGCCAGTCACACCTTCACCTGTACCTGTCAGCATTTTTTTTCCATCAGAGCCCAGACCAATGACTTTTTTCTTCCAAAACAGTAAGTGCTTGACCCATGCTTTTACCAGTTGCGGACTTGATTTCAACATTGGTGTCTTATTAATGTGTGGATGCTGCAGATGTCTCTGTATCTATTACTCTAGTCTACACAACTAACTTCTTCTTTATGCCAATGTCTGTGCTCTCATCAGCTAACAGGGTGACCTTATCAGTTTACTGTCCAGTTGCCTGCGAATAACATGGGCCAATGACTTAAGCATATCAACAGCACTTTCGTCTTTCCACTCTTCACTTCGCTCTGGTAGGGACAGTTTAGTTGTGAAAATAGATTTGTCAAACTTGATATTTTGTAATAGCTATGTCCTCTTTTGCCATCCAGTTATTCCTTTTTGCCTTTTAGTGCTACAATAATACCTGATTCCTTATCACTTATAACTTTGTGTTCGGTATGCTTTATGTTGGTTTTGCCTAAATGCAGATTTTCCGCCTCAACTGACATTTTATGGTCAGCTGTAAGAGCATGCCTTTAAAGGAAATTAGAGTTCAATTGTGTCAGCAAATTTGTCTTCTTATGTTTTATAAATATGCAGCAACTCATAGAGTTTGTCTCTAGTGAAACTGCAACCAAGGGAAATCTCACAGCCAGCTTTGTTGGACATTTCTGTGGTTAAATTTCTCAGTTTCAAAGGTGGAACCGTCGGCGTACGAATAATTCTTTTTCAGAGTTTCGTTGCTAGTTTTAGCAGCATCATTCGATTTAGTCTCAGACAATTTTTCTTGCCATGTTTATCCATTGATGGATTTGTGGCTGAAGAGTCATGGTCTCCGTCAACATTTGCCTGTCTGGCAGTGAAAAAAACTCCAAAGTTTACTCTGCCGTTTCCATCCATCTGCTTCGTTGACCGAAATTCTCGATGTTGACTGTTTTCTGTCCTTTTGCGCCCTCGCTGTAGCCTGCAGAGCCCATGAACTAGGGCAGAGGTGAAGTCAGTCTAACTCTCAATGTACTTTAGCTTTCATTAACCATTGACAAACACCTATATAACATACAGCATTCAGCAGAATTAATTTCAGCCAATTGGAAGACCCATTACCAAGAAGTATTCAGTCAGCAAACTTAGACAGTCGATCTTTATGACATATTGATAAGTTTTCATGATAGTTATGTATCATATTTTGAGATAATAACTTTATCACAGAATTTAGATGTGGCTGACCCCCTACAGTAAAAGATATGAGTCAATTCTTATTTATTAGCGGGGATCCCGCGAGCCTGCTGCCTTGGTAGCTGAGACAGCAGGGTTTGACTGTATATCTATTTTGGGTGGTGGGGTAGCCATGCAGTATACACAAGATGGTCAGGTTTCTGTCCCTGCATACGTACATGAGTCCCAAGTCTTGTCACCTGCTGCTATGAGTCTATATTGATAAAGCAATCTAAAACCCTCATGCTCTCACCAGGGCTCGACTTAGTACCAGTGCAACCTATTATGTTACAGTGCATCCTGATATTTATGTCTACATGCACCAAGCGCATGTAAAATAACCCAATCCATAGTTGTCCACACAACATTGATCTTTAATCACACTCAGTATCACTAAACTTAGTTTACCATACTGCATCCCTGTATAAATGTGTGTAATTTGTCATGCTTTCTTGGGCGTGATGTCATCAGACTGTGGGTACTTCAAAATTATGTGCACTTGTTCCTATTATGTTTTAACAACATTACATCATTAATTTATGTAAAATCATAACAGTCATCGGAGATCTGAGATTTATTTATTTAGACTAGTTTATCCATATCGGTTCCTTCAATTGTGCCCTGCTTACTGTTACCATATTTGCCATAATAAGCACCCCGGCCACTTAGAAAATTTTGATGTTGATAATTTCTGTTTTTCAAAACATCTGTATGTATCAGGGATGAGAATTTTCCACAGATTATGTTACGTCAACTCTCACTTTTGTGATACTTGCTATTACAATATATACCAATAAATCAAATAGTCCCTCAGACCCCAGCCAAATTATGAACTGTCATGTTAATTTTTGGTCTTAGTAGGAGGCACTTATGAAGAATACTTACACATTGGTCAAGAGGTTGGTTGACAGATTGCTAATTGAAGCAGGGAGCTTAATATGAAGAATACAGCATATGATTTAGATCTCTGGTAAGAATACAAATGTCACTGCATGATTTCAGGTGAGGAGCTTGGCGCAATCAGCTGCAAGGATGCTGCAGGACACACTGATCTCACTGGCCGAGACTTTTCCTCTTCAACTCCTTGATGCAATAGTAGCGCCATCTGTAGTGCAGGAATTAGGTGGGTCATGATATTGCTCCGGGGTAGAATAGGTCTTCAGCAACCCATGCTTGCCGTAAAAGGCGACTAGGCTTGTCTTAAGAGGCGACTAACTGACTCGCTGACTTGGTTGATGCATGTCATCGTATCCCAATTGGGTGGATCGATGCTCATGATGTCAATCACTGGATTATCTGGTCCAGAGTTGATTATTTACAGACCGCTGTCATATATTGGAATATTGCTGAGTGCGGCGTTAAACAACAAAAAACAAACAAATATGATAATGAGATGTGTATTAGGAAGTGAGTCTGTTGTTTAATGTGCACTCAGTATTATTCCGCTATATCATGGCAGCCTGTAAATAATCAAGTCTAGACCAGTTAATAACAACATGAGAAATAATACTCACAATTGGCGTCACAGAGTCACAGAGCCTGGTCTGAATCCTTTTTGGTTGGCTTATTATCAATGCAGGGGGACAAAGTCATCTGGTCTGTCTCTGCGACCCTGTTTATTTTCGGAGCATAACTTGAAAACTGTGAAAGATTTTTCATCCAAGCCTGGTCCATGTATTAACCAGGACTGAAGTTGTGATTTTTGCTATTGTGATGGGATTTGTCATCATTCAGAAGGATCTTGTATGATTAGGGAAGCTATTCTACCCTTAAATCCCCAAGGAGTGTTTCAGGACTGCATGGTAACCTTGTACTGTATTTTGGTGTCTTACCACACATGCAAGGGGGTCATGTTGTCAAGGATGTTTACAAATAGGGAAAAGGGAGTGAACAATGCTCCAGATATATCATAATGGCCTGTAGGAATCAAGTTTGGGCCGTGGACAACATTGATGGCAATCTCATTAAAATCAGATCTGTTCTTGCTACTGCTAATCAAAGATCTGTAGACATCCCATTATGGGTCACGTCAGAACGACCTTTCATCTGACTAATCAGAGCATCGCGTACCAGATCATGAAAGTGACAGTCGGAATGTGTTTTCTAATCATGCAACCTAGAGTAATGTGACACGGTATATTCCAAACGACAGTTAATCCATACAATCTAGGCCATCTATTGGCCATTCCAGAAGGTTCTTTTGTTCATTTTTCTAATTTTTAATTGAGAATTAGTCATAATATGTTTCGAAGCATAGTCAACAGTCAGAAGTGCCATAAAGCAAAAGGAAACTGCCTTCTGATTGGCTAATGTCGACTTCTTGTCAGTCATTCTATTGGTTGGTCTGACATGACCTGCAGTAGGACATTTGTTTTGAGGTAGCGAGAACCAAGGCCTGTTTTTAATGAGATTTGGTTATTAGCGCCTGATGTCCAAGATCCTGATAATCCTGATTGTTGTAATGTCATGATGTAGTCACATATTGAAGGTGCCAACTCCCTTTAGGTATGCGGGATGCCCAGCCCTCTTAAGTGGTATTCTGGATCCTGCAGTGCAGTATGCACGGATGCAAATTAATTTTTTGAAAATCCATAATATATTTAGGCCCAAGCTTATGAGCATTCATGGTCATGCCTTCTATCTGAAAATCCTGGCCTAATTTACTTTAGCAGCTGTGTATATTGATATGACTCAAGAGTTCTAAAATTGGATGCCACGACTAGGAGTGATCCAAGTCACATGGGTATGATGAAGCAGTCTTATAGTGATCACTCTCCATCAGTGAACAATATCAGTAGCTCTAGATGAAGCTTTTATTTTAATTGAAATATGTTTTTTGAAAAGTATACTTGGAATGATTCCAAATGTTTATCCATCCCAGCTACTGTTAGTTTGTGGACCGCCTCCGTGGTCTAGTGGTATAGCGTCTGCCCGTAGAGCGGAAGATCTGGGGTTCAATCCCCAGCCGCGTCATACCAAAAGATGTTAAAAGATGGTACTTGTTGTTACCCTGTCTGGCGCTCAGCATTAAGGGGCTAAAACAAGGACTGGTCGGCTCGGAGTCAGTATACTGTGTCTGAGTGGGGTATTCATGTTAAACTGCGGCATGGTATATCAGTGTGCTAGCACTATAAATCGGCATCAGTCCAGACTAGTACAAGCAGCCAAACGCACACAAACACACACGGGCATGCACGTCGCTATATAAGTGCAATAATCTTGACGTTAAACCCAATTTCACCTCACCTCACCTGTTAGTTTGTTGACACTGAGGTCTCTTACTCTGTACCCAGGTGCCGCCCAGAGTGAGATTCTGTGTCGTCTGTGTAAAGATTCTCTGTTGCCGAGCCATCATGCCTACCTACTCAGGTAACTCTCTGTCTCTTGGCACATTAAGCATTTAAAGTCCCACTAATAGAATCTGATAGAAAATGTAAGGACTATACAAGGGCTGGTAAAAAGGTTCTAAGCCTAACAAACAAAACCAACAATTGTGAAAGTGTTTTTAATTTTTTTTTTCAACATACTCTCCCTGCTTTTCAAAACACTTCTCATATTGATAGTGAAGCTTTCAATTCCTGTCAGGAAGAAGTTTTCTGAAGCCACCCTGAAAACCCCATTCACTGCAGCTTTGAGGTCATCGTTGTCATCATAGTGCTTTCCATGTAGGTGTTCTTTCCGTTTAGGTAACAGGTGGAAATCACTTGGTGCCAGGTCTGACAAGTATGGAGGGTAGGGCAGCTCTGCAAACCCACATTGTCGCACAGCAGCCTTTGCAAGTTGAGAGATGTGAGAAGAGGCTTTGTCATGAATTAGTAGAACTCCAGCAGTCAGCATTCCTCCACGCTTTTCTTTCATAGAATCTCTTAGGCGGTGAAGCAAATGAGCGTAGTAGGCATCAGTATTCTTCTTTTGACTTCCTAAGTAATTAACACAGATCACACCCTTTGCATCCTAAAATACAGATGCCATAACTTTCCTCAGTGATCTTGAAGTCTTGAATATTTTTGGTGCAAGAGAAATGGAATGGTGCCAGCCTTAAACATAGCTGCATAAAGTTAAATAGTGTTTGGTACTCTCTCTTTTCTGCGTCCATTTGGCCCCCTATCACGTTCAACTGTCTGTCACTAATATACAAACGGCCTCCACAGACTAAATACACTTGCAATGAGCTACTCAAACAATGTACAACATTGACTAGTTCTCTTTCTTATGACCCATAGTTGAAAGTTAGTCAGGCTTAGAACATTTTGACCAGCCCTCGTATATAGCATGTTTGTTATATAGCACTTTTATAAATAACTGTTTGAAATAAGGCAATGTGTCAACAAACAAATGTACATGTGATGCACAACAACATAAAATAAATTACACTGAATCTTGATGCAGAAATCCTCTCGTAACTGTCCCAGGTAAACATGAAATCATCATAAGCAGCTAATTTGTAGGACGTGGGTTGCTTTTCAAGTGCTTAGTTATCCCCGCCCTCCCATGTAATGTAAGCTTGTGTGTAGCAAGCCAGGTTGAAGTGCCCTATGTTTTAGTGACCATCCAGAAACTGGATTTCTGGGTAGATAAACAATCATATACTGTAAATCTTTCATTTTGAAAGGCTCCTTTGAAAGCCAGTATTTCTGGTTAACTCATGTCTAGATTAGTGGGGTCTCACTGTATTTGACCATAAAAGAGATTGAATGTTTATAAAGTAGATTGTGTTAATCAGTTTGTGTAGTAAGAAATGCAGGATATAATGGTTGAAAATAAATGAAAAACTTTGACTTGCAGAAAGTTTGTTCAACAGACAGTGACATTAACAGAGCCTGGACTAACCCTGCTTCATGTTGCTATGGATGCCAAGCCAGACTTGGATGAAGAAGATTCAACAGCCATCTTAGATTGCTTGTCTCGGTCCGCAGACCAGTTCCATAGCAACCTCAAGTTTGGGAAACTGCTGTTGAGTTTCGTTAATAAATATGCCAAACAGGTGAATATGAATGTAATTGTTACACCTAAGAGCTTCCATGTATAGCTAATTCCAAACTAGTACATGTGTTTTGATAAAGTGGCTTGTCGGGAGTGAAATTAAGGTGAGAAAATTGGCTGTTTCAATCAGAAGTAGTTATTGGTGATATCATACCTCTGCCTGACCAACCAGAATCATGGAATAATTTTGTTTTAAGTAATTATACTCCAGCTAGGTGACATGCAACTAGTTAAGATGTGGTAGGGCAGTAGAAAATCAAGTGGGTCTGTTGACACATAATCATCCAGGGATAAAGCATGGATCATTGCCCTTGATGTCAACCACTGGTTTGCCATGTCCAGACTTGACTAATGCAGGCTGCTGTGAAATCCCTGTGGGTACAAGGGCACGTAGTTAGCCAGGTCAGCAGCAGAGATCATTGCCCTTGATGTCAACCACTGGTTTGCCATGTCCAGACTTGACTATATACAGGCTGCTGTGAAATCCTGTGGGTACAACCACACATAGTTAGCCAGGTCAGCAGTGAGGATCATTGCCCTGCTGTGATATAGCTAGAGTATTGCTGACCTATTGGGGATTCTAGGATATAATTGATCCACAGTTCCAGTAAACTCGGCTTGTTGTAAGAGGAGTTGGTTATTAGTCCTTGTGTCATTGTACCCTACTGCTCAGGGCATTCATAATGTCAACCATAGGTTTTAAATGATATAGCTGTCCTCCCTCACTGGAATATTGCTGACTGCGGTGTAAATCAACATTCATGACAGCCAGACACTGTGTGATGACTTCTGGACTTGTGCTTTCAGTGGACTCCGCTGCAAGTGGCCATGATGGGTCATATTTGTGGGCATAACAAGACCTTCTTAAAGAAGACCATCAGTTCCATCTTGAAGAGACTGACCAGATGACCAACCATTTCTACAGCAGTCACTACATTTGTACATATTTTGAAAATAAATAATAATATCACATAAGCATCTTCTTGTTATGTGTTTGGTGTTCCCAACAATGATGTTGCTGAAATATTGCTAAAAGTGGCATGAAGACCAGGTCACTTGCTTACACTTTCCAGTTTCCATTTATTATATCACCAGGGCATGTCCATTGTTTCGGTGTGTCATTAATCTTCCCATCAACCCCATCATCAGAAGGACATGCCACTACACCCCTTCTCTTCAGTGAGTGGGTGTTATTTATGAAGCTAAGTAAATGTGATGGCAAGTATTAGGATTAAGACCCTGCAGTAGGCTCAAGGCTCTGTAGGGGCGGTCAGGTAGCCTAGTGGTTAAAGCGTTCGCTCTTCACGCCGAAGACCCGGGTTCGATTCCCGACATGGGTACAATGTGTGAAGCCCATTTCTGGTGTCCCCCGCCGTGATATTGCTGGAATATTGCTAAAAGCGGGGTAAAACCATACTCAGTCAGTCAGTCAAGGCTCTGTAGGCTTATACCCCAGTTCCAGATGGAATATTAGGATAAGTGGAGTAAAACCATACATCACAGAATGACCATCAGTCAATAATCATTTTTCCGAGGCAAGGGAGTTAACTGACTATGAAAATCCAGTCAAGAAAATCTGATTGATAATCAAAAATCTATATTGTGATAAAACGGGTCTTACTTCGCGAAGTGCATCAAAGCAAGTGAGCACCTTGATTAAAAACATGAAAACATTTGGAAAATATCTGCTGACCCATAATAGTGATGCCATAAAGGGGTAAAGATTTCAGTCGACTGCAGGCTTTGCAAAGCATGTGTACCGTCAACTTGTCGTTGGCGGTATACATGCTTTGCAAATCCTGCAATCGACCGAAATTTACACGACAGTTTACTAACCGAATGTCGATTTCGGTACGCGATTTGATAGGACTACGCATAAACTCGTTAGTCCAGCCAAAATATATCTCCATATTTCCAGCCTAGTTCAGCAAGAGTGGAAACTGGACTTTATGGTCAGTTAACTCCCTTGCCTCGGGAAGATGGCCAATAGTATATAGTTCCACATCACCATACAGTCAGATCTCCTCTATCATAAGAGTTGCATCCTTTTGACGTAACCATTAAGGCCAGACCAATTGTTCCCCGTTTATTATGAGTCCACCGAACGGATTTTTCACTGATTTCAAAAAGAAACGGAAAACAATACAAGAGAAGGCCTCGGTCTGGCGTAAACCAATGTCCCAGAGAGAAATATTGCTGCACATAGGTGGCCTGTAATGGTCAACGACAAAGAATAACTAGTCTCGATTATTCTCCAAAACATTCAAATGGGTGCAAAAGGCATATGGATCGCTGAAATGTGGGGACTTTGTCAACTTGCAGAAACATCAACCCAGTTGAAGTAAATTTAAACCATGGCTCCTTTGTCTTTGACCGTGGTCTAACTAACTGAATTGTTAGTTAAATACCACTTGTCAATGTCGGAATTTCTTTTTTTCCATATCATTTATCTTGATGATAGAACAAAATTTCATGACAAACGTTTGTCGCCAGCGGGATTCGAACGCGCGAAGTCCGAACGGAAGGCTAACGAATGAAGACTTCTGCTACGGGTGAAATTGTATGAAGTTAACAACTAAATATTTACTTACATCAGTACTAATTGCTTATCCGTTTATGAACTGCAAAATATGTTTATGCAATTTGTATTCAGTATGTTAGTCTATGCATTCTAGTATTTGTACAGTACTTGTGATTGGTGACTTTTCGTTTAACGAAACAAACAGAAAGAGGGGGGGGGGGGGGGGGGGGGGAGGTCATATTTCACGTGCTTCACGCTGGGCTGACTCACACAGTGTTCTCACAGTTGGGCATAGAGTTCCTGAATATCTCTCAAAATACCTTTAACAAAACGATGTGTTTTTAAGCATTGTGTTTGGGGATGGTAAATATCCTGTATTAGGAATACACATTGTGTTTAGCGAGCTTTGGTTGAGGGCACTGGAGCCAGGACCAGGTGGTCCTTTGCCCAACACACCACTTCGACCCTTACTTCAACAAGACGGGTGGTAGAATTGGCCCGATTCTATCAATCGGCTGCTCACGCCATGCCCTGAGCATGGATAGTTCTTTCGATATCATATAATTACTGACTTTGGTTACTTTCCGATATGCGTGAGGAAGAAATAGCAGCTGAGCAGAAAAATCAAGAGATGAAAAAAAAATGTTGTAAAAAGCGATTCACAAAAAAGAAAGATGATAGCAGTATTACAAAACTTAACTCGTACCTGTTTACATTTGCACTTTCATCTGTTCAAAAGAATATAAAAGCTGGATACCTTAACATCGGAGTGAATGTATACGTACCAAATCCACTGTGATGCTTCCAATGTCAACAGTTTGGTCATGGGGCTAAGTTTTGCCGTAACAACACGGCACGTTCCCTTTGTGGTGGAGCTTACGAGAGCTCTGAGACAGAAAGACAGACAATAATTTATTTGCGTCGAATACCATCAAGTGTGCTAACTGCAACGGAGAACACTTGGCCTCATCCAAGTCCTACCCCAAACATGAACGTGAAACAAAAATTCAAAAAATAAAACACACAAACAATATTTCTTATTTTGAAGCAAAAACGTTGGTGCCTGCTCCAAATCCGTCAACAGTAAACTGCTCAGCTGCAGTTTCCTCTCGACCTGCTATTTCCCTTGCAGCTCCAGTTGTCAGACCTTCTGTGAGTTCGACTTCATGTCAAACTTCAGTATCTTGGGTGGATAAACTGCTTATCCTTGATGAAAATACTCAGACCTCTCCAGCATTGTTAAATATACCTACATCAGCCTCTCAGACATATGTTGTAACATCACAGCCTTCATTAGACCCAATATCCGAACCAGAATCACAATCTTGTCCGCAAAAGCAAGGAAGCCATTAAAAGAAATATTATTCTTCTACTCTCATTTTACAGAAAATCCATGTTTTCTGCTCCGGTTATCAAAGTGCAATACCATCTAAGAAAATAAATTTATACAAAGGTCAAATATTTTCACAATCCCAGTAACATTTCTAAGGCATTAATTAGTCTGTGTTCACAGTGTAGGCATTAGTGAACACTAAGTAGAGTAGACCACTTGAGTGCAGGGGTGCGTGAAACAGTGTGTACACTAAAACAACAACTTTTGTAGGCATTAGTCACTGTAGGCATTTGTCACTGTAGGCATTAGTAGACATAACCTTCCTCTTAATGCCCCTCTTCAGGCTGTTGCTGTCCGTGTGACCATACACGTTGTATTTAATCTCTGTTCTCTCTGTCCCGCCGTCTTCTTCTCTACATCATGTTGATCCCCAGGCCCTCTATGACCAGCTTCCCAAACCCTGCATCACCATAGGTGATTAGAATGGCCACAACCCCTCATGGGAAAGTACACATACAAGCAATAAGGGGAAAGTACTGGTTTATTTTATTTCCAACAATAATATATGTATTTTTAATGATAATTCCGACACTTATTTACATCCCGGTACAGGTACATACTCCTCCCTTGATCTATCCATTACAGACTCATCTCCATGACGACATGTGTTTAAGTGACCATTTCCGAACCATTCTCAAAGCTATAATTCCCTCTGATGTTCCTCCATCATCAAGGTGGAACTTCACTGAAGCTAACTGGCCTTTATTTGAAAAGAACTTTGATCAACCAAGTTAAGACCTGATCTGTTTACCGATGTTCCTGACCCTGTTTAACTGTTCTCTGATGAACTAAACAAAATAGCTGATGCATGTATTCCAAAGTCCTCTACATGCCCACACATACGTAAACAATGGTTTAATGCTGACTGCAAACAAACCGTCGCCATCTTATGGTACATAATTCGAATAAATTAAAAAATTTAATTGCGAAAACACGGCGTACATTTACACAAATGGCTACAAGGGGGGTATAAACTGTTTAAGTATGCCATACATTGTATATTACTGCAACCCATATCGACGAGATTACCTTTTACAAAACTCACCCATCTATGTTTGTAATGTAAACATTCATAATCTCATAATAACAATATAGTTACAATACAAGCAAACTTATTAGATTTACATTGTACAAATGTAGACAAATAACCGTATACGGTCAAGTCCCGTTAATCCGACATGGTTGGTTGAATATGATTATGTCGGATTAACGAGTATGTCGGATAAACGAAATTAAGTAGTATCAATGTTCGTGATCGAAAATCGGACAACTACACAATATATAACGATACGAACACGTAATAACAAAATGAAATATTCATATTGTTATGTTACATTGTTAGCGGGATAAGTTTTCTAATCATGCAACCTCTAAGGCTTAGCACAAAACTACGGTTACGGGCTGTATGACTGATTTAAAATACGTTTTCTCACTGGCTAATGTACAGGTTGTGGCTTCATAAAGTGAATATACCCGATGCTCCATATAATATGTTTAAATGTGTATTTATCTTTACAGACAATACAAGTTATAAGAATCGCGATTTTAATTTTCTAAAACAGGTACCTAGTTAAAAAGACATACTTCGCCAAAGAACATAAAAAAGCATTACCATGGATTCGATGACTTTTAGTTTTGTTGTGTTTTAAACATTTTTTATTGACATATATGGTCAACGGGATTGGGCAAAAGTTATCCAACTTCGGGGGCCCTTTCCTAATGTATTTGTACAGACATTGATTTTATATGACATACTTATACAGAAATACATACATATTTGTACAGACATTGATTTTATATGACATACTTATACAGAAATACATACATATTTGTACAGACATTGATTTTATATGACATACTTATACAGAAATACATACATATTTGTACAGACATTGATTTTATATGACATACTTATACAGAAATACATACATATTTGTACAGACATTGATTTTATATGACATACTTATACAGAAATACATATCCACATAACCATACACACATACATACACATACTCAAATACATATGCACATAATACATTTTAAAGTAACAAAGATAAATATATTTACACGAGAACATAAACATAATGTTTGCAAGAATAACAGACATACATAAAAATGCCTATATAAACACAATTTACTTGTATAAACACATTAATACATAATACATGCAAGACTACATATAGAACTACACAATCATACATACGCTTATATACAGGGACATATATGCACACATCTACACACTACATACATACACATATACCCTTGTGTACACATACATACATATATACATACACATACACATATTTACACACATACACCAAGATATACATACCCGTAAACATTATGCTTACAGAAGGAGGACAGAGATACCCATGTATTCATATACATGCATGTTTATACACTAATGGCGTAATTAATATTAAGTGGTCGAAGAGCGATATTCTATATTTATGATAAAGAGTTACTCGAATCTATTAGTCGACAGTATATATTTTTTAACGCTGTTGAAGGTGAGGTTATTGTGACTTTCAGCTAGAGATACATCACCGTAGAGAATATTTTTTTATTGTACATGTAGTTCCAGCTTTTATAATGTTAGCGAACATGATATTTCTGGGAATAGTGTAATTGAAACATTCAAGAAAGAAGTGTATGTTGTTTTCACATGGGTTTCCACAAGAGCAGGACAAAGTATCAGATAAATATATTTTGAAGAGATCTGCATTTAGGGAACTGCAAGAATGCCTTAGGCGTGTATGTAAAATATTAGCTCTTCGGTTGCCGGTTGAGAAGTATGGAGGAGGAGCTGCAATGATCGTTCTAATCATAGGTATAGGTTCTACAGATAAATGATGATCTTTACTTTGTTATGCTACATGCGGATTGTACCAGTTCGTTTCTGGCATTGGAATAAACAAATATAATGTTTTGAAGATACTGTATATGTATTTACGCTTTGTAAGCAACACAGAGCTTAAAAACGCACATGCAAACTTTCTTAGAGCAATATAAGTACTTTTGTTTACTTGAATTCCTAGGGGGCACGGGTGGCCCAGTCGTCTAAGGCGCCGCGATTCGCTGTGCAGAGTTGCGTCCCTTGGGCACGCCAGAAACCTATGATTGTGGGTTCGAATCCCGGTTCGCCCCGATTATGTTTCTAGGTTTGTCAGCACCATACCCGTGTTCTTGGGTCTCACCGAAGTGGTAAACGTCTGAGACCTGCATCAATTCGGGCTTTCCTCCCACATTAAGCTGACACGCCATGATATAACGGGAATACTGTTAAAAGCGGCGTTAAACACAACTCACTCACTCACTTGAATTCCTGAACAATTTGTTTTGTGTACATGTTACAGCGGTATAACGTCTGGGTGATGACGACGAATACTTGTTTGGGGGTTCATGGGATTTATTCGGTCTGTTCATATCAGGGATATGGAGATCCCACCCCATTTACTTGTTACCATGAGCATGAGTGTAAGCATATATTATCAGAACAACCATCAGCCGTATATATATTACAGCTACAAATCCCATTTATATGATACAATACACATCAAAATATAACAATATATACATACAAATATTAGCACATAAATACCAACCTCGTCTCAGGGACGCAGGCTCATCCCGTCAATGCCAACAGTATGGCTTTATATGTGCCTCTATGCCTAATAATGAAATGACACAATTAAGTAAACTTTATATAATACGCACACATACATGCTTTCTCTCTCTCCCACACACACACATTCACACACACAGTAATATAAACCTAATATATATATGTACTACATCAGTACATATTTATTAACACTTTCAAAGAACTATGTACATAATCATCAACTAACTCATACAAGACTTAGTGTACTAAAATACTGTACAATATATTATTACATTTATAGCTGTAAGCTATAAATTATTGCTAATGATAAATGCATTCTAACAGATACAGCTTCAAGCTATAAACTATATAAATTACTGAAAGCACCTTATAACAATGTGGTTGCTTAACACTAATTACACTATATTCTAACTGGTTACTCTAGCCATGACTTAATATCACAATGCACACTAATGTATCATGACTTTGAAGAATAAGTAATATATTTACAACATTGCGTATCATGTGGATCAGACTGCAAATTATACTATATAAGAAATATGCAATTAAAATGATAAAAGTGTACTCAACAAGACTAAAATATCAGATCCTAACCTCCTTATGATGAATATAAATACTAAAGAAGTCTAAATTAACTTACCCCAATCAGCGCAGTGCTGTGAATCCTGCAGAGTTGTAACGCAGCAGTGACCAGAGAAGAGAAATATTGAAGTGTTTAAAGCTAAAAACCTGGTCACATGCTACAGAAACAATAGAAAAGGCAATCACTGGCCAAGCTGTGGCTGGACCAGATCACTAAAGACCTTACATAACTTTACCCCGTACTTTACCTAAGGATTAGTAGAGAGTGTTCAGGTTAGTTTAAGGAGCTATTACCATACTTAACTCAATTATTTACCTAAGTTTAAAATACGTAAGTTAAAATACACACTATTTTACATTCTGCTACATACTCAGCAAATTTATTCATGATATATTGGAGATCATTAGCATCATACAGAAGTAGTAAGACACATATGCAACTCAGTAAACAGGCAGTAGGCCGAAAGAGTGAGTGAGTATGGTTTTACGCCGCTTTTAGCAATATTCCAGCAATATCACGGCGGGGTACACCAGAAATGGACTTCACACATTGTACCTCTGTCGGGAATCAAAACCGGGTCTTCGGCGTGACGAGCGAGCGCTTTAACCACGAGGCTACCCGACCGCCCCGTAGGCCGAAAGAAGACGCATTTGCACATCTTGCAATACTAAAATCCCCTCGGAATAGAGAAAGCAATGCAAAATGCAATGTACGACTTCATACCTTCATAAAGATTCCGAAATAAAACCTCAATGTTTCCATCCATTTCATAACAACCAATTTATTCCAAGTTTTCATACACTGTCGAAAATCGCTTGAAAATCTATAAAAATACAAAATAGCATTCATTAATGTCTTTGTGAATATGATCAGTTGTGGAGTAAGATTCAGTAAGACTGTATTTGTTATAAGTGTTCACTTTTTTCGATGACTATAAGCAGTCTTGTATTTCACAAAGAAGTGAAAATATTTGCCAAGTAGCTGATAAAGGAGCATCATTGGATTTTCAGGAGGGGAAGGGTGTTTTTTCTAAAATAAAAATAAAGCCTCTGTTTTACTGAAAAACAAATTACATATGTCATAAAGAAAAGGAACGTGTGCTGAGTCCACTTATATGTACAAAGCTCCGAAGTACGTACTCTTTAGCCCTCATTAGCCCTTCATACGCCAATTAACTTACAAATGTTTATGATTATTATTATTATTATTATTATTATATACTCAACAATAAAAGTTCCCGTGACACCAATATTTTAGTGTTTTTTTCAAACAAGTAAAGTTTGGTTTTCAATATTGTAGTACATGTACAAGTCACAAAAACGCACCTGCTTCAGAAAAGCATGCATTCCATGCAAAAGCTGACTTTTATGCAAGCCCCATGCATTCACTCCCCAAGAATGGGTATAAAAACATGTGCGTTAACGGGATTCCATATGCATTGTTTAGCATCGTGCCGACAACAACCACTCGTGATTTTGCAAGACAATTTAACGTCCACAGAAACGCCATTTGGTGTTTATGGCAACGTTGGCAACAGACGAATGCAGTCAGAGACCATACTCGGAGTGGCAGGCCACGCGTAACCAATAATCGACAAGACAACTGGATTCGAACAACACACCTACGAAATCGATTACAGCCAGCAACAGTGACTGCAAGAAGCATTCCTGGCCTTCGACGAATATCTTCACAAACCGTACGTCGCCGCCCCAGATGTGCAGGGATTGTCGCCAGAAGACCCGCCAGACGTCCCATTTTGACAGGAAACCACCGTCAAGCACGTCTAAAGTGGTGCGGACAGCGTTTATGCTGGACGGCCATGTAGTGGGGACAAGTTCTATTCACTGACGAGTCTCGTTTTCACCTCAGCCACAGCGATGGACGGATTCGAGTGTACCGACGTCGAGGTGAACGTTACGCCAATCATTGTGTCATGGAAGAAGATCGGTCCGGGGGCGGCAGCGTTATGGTATGGGGTGGGATTACAGCAAGACAGAGGATCAATTTGATAGACAGATATCCCACAGGACTTTGTGCGACGCCTGGTCCATTCCATGAGACGAAGGTGTGTTTCTTGCATCGCAACCAGAGGTGGACACACACGCTATTGATTTGTAAATTGACATTTTGGCATGTTCATGTTATTTTTTTTTATGAAATCACACATTTTCTGAAGTCAGTATGGCAAATTAAACCATTTGAACACTTACAGGAGTCTTTTATCTGTTGCAAACCGAAATTGTTTCAGATTTGGTAAAATACATAACTTTGCATTAAATCTTATTCAATGTCACAGGAACTTTTGTTGTTCAGTATATTTATGGTAATATTCTCTTTGGGTTTATGTTTTTTACTGATGACATCAAACATTCCCCATTAGCAATATACTACCAGTTATCTCGCGAAAAAGATATATCTCCTTAAAGCGAGCGATGATAGCGTAAATATCTTTAAAAAAAGGCCCTGCAGTAATATCCTTTGTAGCTTGACTGCCACAAAAGAGATTTAAGAGATCTTCATTTGATAAAAGAGATACATCAGTCAGTCGGTCTTCGGGAGAGTGTAATGGACTGTACACAGATAACAACATCACACGTGGTTAGAAAAATGTTATCATTGCCAGTGTTTCCCATGAACCTGTCATGTATGTGACCATTGTTTCAGTGGTTGCATGGGCTTTTAGTGTTGATCTCTATTTATGGAAAAAAACATAGGTACCCACAGGAATATAAACTGGGTCTCTCAAATGCGTAAATTACTGTTCGAGACATGTTTTAACGTTAACAGATTTCCTACTTTGGAATGATACGCTTCATAGATCTTCTTTTTTGAATTGGTATTGTGGTCATAAGTCTGTCATAGAAGTTTGAAAATAATCGCGAAACAACTCTTTCCATATTAATAAAAAAGCTCTAAAAGAAAACCCAGAGTCGATTGATTGAATGAATTTATTTTTGTGGTTTCAACGGTCTTTGGGGAGAACGTATTTGTCCCGAAACAATTTTACGATCTCGTAGTTCTCCCGTTTGTAACATATATTTTTTAATCATAGATTTAATCATAGATAAAATTCTCCTTCAACCAGACTCGTATCGTTCAAATTTAAGATCAAACACCTCCGCAATATCTATATCTATAAGCTTTAAACTTGTTCTGAATGATTTAAAACTGAATAAAGGAAGATGCTAAATATTGAAAAGTCCCTAAGAATTGGTCCCGTCTGTAACCTTTGTGTTGAAGACGAATTTAATTTATGTTTATTTGCCCTGTATGTAACAAAATAAGAATGGAATATTTACCCGCCTAGTCATTTTGGTGTATATCTGCTGATATCTTTGAATGTCTGCTGTCAAACAAAAGGTATAGCGTTCAACTACAAGTATCTTTAATACATATTCATCATGCTTTTGTGTTACGTCAGTTGGTGTTGTCTTGATACTCCGGATACTGCAATATTTGTAAATATAAATGTTTATCTATGTAACTCACCTGTATATTGGCCAATGGCCTTTCATCCGATAAACCATTGAATTGAAATTTCCCCCAGGTGAAAAACAAAGCAATGATTGACAGGTGATACGTACTATCTCCTGGGATGTTAAACAGGCAATACCTTCTTCTATCATTCTCCCTAATCTTCTACCAGAGCGAGGATCCCACTATGTTGCGCATGCATAGGACGGTTGTGGGACAGTTAGCCCTGGTTCTAGCAGTACTTGGTCTGATCGTTGTTACGATGATGAGAACAAGCACTTTTCAGCTAAACACGCGTGTTCTGTCAGATCTCTCTGGCGGACGAAATGGCATGCATGCAGCTGAAACATTCAGACAACAGAGGGACAGACTGTCCAGTATATTGAACATGGCAAAGCGGGAACTAGCCGTGATGAGCTGTAATATGATAGAGTTAAACACCAAACTCCAAAAGGTATGTATATGGATTACACTGTTCAGTACTGTTTATCGGTCACTTCTGAATTACGGTGTGGGTTGTTGCACATAATATTAATCACTTTTTTCAGCCTGAGATTTGATTCTTCAAATACCGCTGTGATAAGGCTGTGGCGTTAAACAACAAACAAACCATATTAACATTCTTAATCTCGTAAATTTTCCATAGGTAAGTCCTATAGCTACTATAAACAAGTAACTGAATGAAGGTATGGTACGACTTTTCACATATGTCCACAAAGGCAGATAGGATGAAACAATGAGTTGTATGCCAAAACGGAATTTTGAATTTTGAAATTTTGAGGGATTGATTTTAGCCTGCTACACCGGGATCAGAACATTTGTCGGGTTAGACGGAATGTCAGATTACTGAGTCTACTGTATAGACCCTTTACACAGAGTCGATTTAACAATAACTTCCATGTTGTTATAGATCAAATCATTCAGTATTGTGAAAAATACCGCCTATATGACAAATCCGTTCATCATTTACCAAATGTATTAATTCTTGATGTTCATGTTGGTCCACAGTCTCAATGTCAAACAATCATTTTTGTTTAAAATGAAAATATGTCTTGATTAGAGAAAGAATAGATCGTGCTTAGAGTTTGAAACTATCAACCATTTGTCTACAAGTTCCAAAATAAAACACATCTTTCGGTGCACGTACAAAAGAGACATAATCGGCCAGTGGTCTTTTGATACCATTTTCCCAAGGAAAGGGCGTTAACTGACTATGAAAGTCCAGTTTCCACCCTTGCCGAACTAGGATGGAATTATGGAGTAAAGTTATATTTTGGCTGGACCAATGAGTTCACGCACAGTCCAATCATGATCAAAACTGCGTAACGAAATCGACAGCCGGTTCGTAAACTGCCGTCCAAAATTCGGTTGCAGGATTTGCAAAGCATATTTGGAAAGGGTTTTGTCAATTATATTGTTCAATCTTGGAAAATGATCATTGTGTACATGGCTGATCATTGTGTATTAGATTGTACAGGAAAGGATTTCTTAATGCAAGATTTACCTTACAGAATAACAAGGATACACACTTACAATAAATTACATAATTAATTATTCCCCTCACCTCGATTTTGAAATATTTCAATTCAAGAAAACAAAAAGGGTCCTATAGTTTCCTTCCAGTTTGGAACATTTGATGTCAGTCGGGACAACCTTCATATACATTGTACGGCATATAATCTGATATGAGTTCTACTATCTACTTTGGTTTACAACAAACGAAACAATACTATTTTGTTTGTTTGTTTTGTAACGCTGCAGTCAAACATATTCCTAGCTCTATGACGACAGTCTGTAAATAATCGAGTCTAGACCAGACCAGAAACATATATTGTTTTATATTAAAACTATGAGCCTGCATATATTTTTACGAAAAATACCTTCCAAAAATGTAATGTGTGTGGCAAACAATTTCTTTTTCATCTGCCTGAAGCCTAATTATTTATTTCAAGAATTTTCTAAAGGCAATTTTCTTTCTTTTATAAAATCCCTGCAACCCCCTAAAGTTGAAAATACAACAAAACCTGTTTTCATCGATATTCTTTGAAAAACAAGCCTAAAATCCCAAGTATTGCCAGTATCAAAACTAGTCTGCACCAGATAACCCAGTGATTGACATCATGAGCATCGATCTACACAAATGGGAAACGATGACATGCATCAACCAAGTCAGCGACCTGACCACCCGATCCCGTTAGTCGCTTCTTTGTACAAGCATGGATTGCTAAAGACTAATTGTAACCCGGATCTTCACGGGGTGAAACAATGTTAGAAGATGAGCACAAGTATGACGGCCAACAATACATCTCATTCTGAGCAATTTGAAAGAAACTGTTCTTTTCACAAAATTTTAAATATGTATGTGAGAAAATGTAATTGCTTGTTTTCAAATTTGGTGTGAGCTTTTATCAACAAAGAATATCGAAGTCCCTGTCCAGGAGTTCGCTCGTCACGCCGAAGACCCGGGTTCGATTCCCGACATGGGTACAATGTGTGAAGCCCATTTCTGGTGTCCCCCGCCGTGATATTGCTGGAATAGTGCTATAAGCGGCGTAAAGCCATACTCACTCACTCACTCTGTCCAGGAGATTGAAGTACCGTAACATGTTTGTTCCCCGTTGTGACATGTAATTCGTATCATAATCGATGTAACTATCATCAACCAGTGTTTTAAGCCAACTCATTGCTGAGCATTGTTTTAATATTGGCTAGTATTGTGCACAAACCACCAGGAGCAAGTGATGACGTAAGTCCTGGTGGGCTATCATGCAGGAAGTTGAGGAACAGGAAGTTGAGGAACAGTAAGTTCCCATGATCCCCAGCGAGGTGGCCTAGCTTTGGTTATTGGTGGTCTATAGCCCGTGTTTTAAACAGTAGTAAATAATATTGTTATGCCAAAATGTGTTTGACAAATTATTTTTCGATGCAACTTTGTATTCATGACTCAAATGTATACACATCATCTTGTTCTCGTCGCTCTATTGCTGAAATAATGCCGATGCGAGTTAAAGTTTAACTCACTCACTCGTTTATACGCTTGACATATCTTTTGGCCTCTAAGTCAACAAATCAAATGTACATTCATTCTCTCTTCGTCATTTAATACTGACACAAACATTATGAAGCATATGCTCGAAGTATAAACTGCATGTGTATTTACGAATATCCTATATCCACTTTTTCCGTTTCATTCATCAGACCGCGGTATCTGCTGCAGGAGGATGGTGCAAAGAATCAAGTAAATCCGACAGTGGACAACATATGTTTGATAAATTTCTTGCGGAGCAACTATCATTATTATTTCAAAACCAAACTGTCGCAAGTTTTGGTGATGGTCCAGGTGACTACAAGAAATACTTGGACAGAACAGGCAGACTTCGCACCTACGATGCTTTTGATGGCGCTCCCTTCGGACAGGAAACCAGTGGAGGGGTAGTCCGGTTTTTAGATCTGACGGCGCCGCAGTATGGACTTCCGGTATATGATTGGATCATCAGCTTGGAGGTGGCCGAGCATATTCCACCTCAATATGAAGAAAGATATATTGACAATATCGCGAGGCACGCTAATAAAGGACTTGTACTGAGTTGGGCGGTGCCTGGTCAAGGCGGTCTCTCGCACGTCAACAATCGAGCCTTGTCATATGTACGGAGTGTGCTGGCAGATAAGGGTTTTGAAACAGATATGACTGCTAGTAAGGTTCTCAGAGAAAAAGCATCTTTACCATGGTTAAAACAAAATGTGTATGTTTACAGAAGGCGGTTTGATAGTCCACTCGACCCACTTGATGCTTAAATATGTCTTGTATAACACAAATGTGGTGATAAATCACAGTTCACATATAATTGCCAATTTGTAGCTCACCTGACCAAAGCTTACGTGATCAAATGCAGGTTGTTTGTCAATCGACGTCCCTTGTGCATTGTAAACATAGGCTCCGTAACCACTACACCGATGAAGCTGAAAATATGTTCATGAAGTTGGAATCCGATTTTCAATGCGGCCGCAATGGCATACACATGGGAAAACATATAGCCCTTATTTATCTTCAATATGTCATGAAATTTGATATACGGGTATTTGGCAGTTGGGTTCAAATGTAAAATTTAAAATTTTGAATTTTGAGTTTACTTCGCGATGATAATACTCCTCTGTGATAGAAGCCACCGTGAATGTACTGCCCATTACTATTATCGCTCGATTTTATTTTTTCGATATGGCCGCCATATGACAAAAAGAGGAGGCACGAAAAAGCGCAATAAGCTCAGTGGAAATCTTAAATTCTATTCTAATATATTCTGTCAGATCGTGCGCTTTGGTATCTTTATTGCTACTGGTTTTCGCATATATTTCAAACATGTTTGCCAAGACAGAACTGTGAAAGTTTGTGTGCATGATAATGGCTATATGAAATCGAATACATGATGATTAGAATTCCAGTTTGGTGTCGCAGACGATGTTACATATGCAATGTTTTCTCCTTCTACTCAAAATGCATTGAACTTAATGTGATGTAACTTATAATTCGGATATGTTACATTGCTTAATAGTTTCATATTTGTCAAGTATTGCTGTCTGAATGCTTCTTTGAGAGGCATTTAGAAGTTGGAGTACAAAGTAAAGATAAGATATATGGATGAACAACTTGTTTATTACAGCCAGGAGCGACGTTTCGGTGTAGGTTCTAACACTTTACCTACTTGATAACGGTGTTAGAGCCCACACCGAAACGTCGCGCCTAATTATAATAAAGAAATTGTTCATCCATATATCTTATCCTTATTTATCTGAATGCTGACATCAAGGCTGTCGTCTTTAGTGACAGCATGAGCTGTTGAGTACATATCTAGGTGAGCTACAGTGTCGTGGAACTGTATTTTTTTCGTTTTGTAGAGTTGGTATTAAGTTGGTAACACTACACTCTCCTCAATAAAAACCCCTTTAAATGCATGTTTTTATTTGAGTCTGATAAACTGAAATATTAGGCTTCTCAAAGAAGTTATGACAGACAGAGTTGAAACATGTGACTAAGCAGAATTAGGGATTGGTCAAGACGTTCTCCAGTGTAGGCATAGCCAGCGCAATAAGGGTAGCGGCGTATTTTAAACATCTCATGCCAAAATGACGTCATGGAATTTTGACCCTGGATTCTGGGTATAAAAACAGACACGCTATTTGTTTGGCTACCAGTGAATAGGATCATAATCAGAGCGAATCTGAGGATAATAGGATCCTAGTACACCTGAGAAACGTAGCTCTGAACAGGTCATTGCGGCGCCTGAGACTAGTTCCCCGTGATCCACGATTGTACTAAGAAGGGACTGTGTTAAAATACCTTTGGGATGCATCTTGAATTGTATTAAAAGTATCCCTGTGTAACCAGGTCAATATAGGTCCCCAAACTATGCTTAAAGGGATATTTAACTCAAAATTAACATAACGTATATGAAAAGAAACCACACAAAAAACATAATTAAGACACCTTGCACACTTGTATGGATGCAAGTATGAGAAGTACTAGATGAGAATCGTCATAATTCCCGATTCCCTGGAGGATTTAAAAAATAATAATATGAACAATGTTTTGTTAGTACTTGAGTATAGATGGTGAAAAGTTAGGATATGAGTGGAATATTCCTTTGCGACCAAATTGGATGAAATGGTGAGGCTGGTTGACTTGGTTGATTGAGTGTTGACATACCCTGACTTCGTTGTTTATACAACACACGCCGTCTAAACTGAGACATTGTCTCACTTACACATATAACAGGTGTACATAGGTCGACACCTGGAATGAAAACGGACTTCAGACCGTGCACAACAGTCCACCTTTAGTGTTTCAAAAAGCTTCTCAGAAAATTTCAGCGGTGAAACGTGAAGTTTGTTCGAAGGTACCTTGAAGGGCTTTCATGTCACAGTTTGTCTGTTAAAACACACGGGGCCTGATCTGTGGTGCAAAGACATATAAGCATATATTTAAGAATAATAGTAAAATGGATGAGAGTGTGTACTGCAATGAGATTGCTTGAAACAAAATGGGATTAGATCACGTAAATCTTTCGGACTTTGGGATGAATTCTATTATTGAGGAATATTCTTTCTCCTCTCAATTTTGAAAATTTCATTCGGCATTAATACCACGTTTAATAAATATTACATTTGAACAATAGCTTTTTTACATTCTCATAACAAGGCGGATTCAATTACCAGGGTGCTTTGAACCATGACGCCGTAACCTCATAGTATTCCAGAGTGACGTCATGACTTTCTCACAACTGTGAGAATTCAGGTAGAGGGCGACGTCGATGACAGCACCGTCCATGGTAACGTTGCCGATTTCTTCTTGTGGTTTGCGGACCTGCATTGTCCTCTGTGTCGAGGCCCAGAAATGTAATGCCGATAGCGGAAACAACAGTAGCACCAAACTGATTCAAAATATCCGGACAAATACAGGTTTTGGTTACATTCGATTGTAACTTACTTACCCCGATTGTGTGCTGCATACATCACTGTAGAAAAGAACACAACTTTTCAAATTTTGAACATAAACTTGCACAGCAAAAGGGTAAATGCTTGTCAAAGTGATACAAACCGTTGAAATGTATGTGCAGGCGGTCAAAGTCCGCTGTATGTACGGGAATTATCCTGAAAGCTGACTTCATGTCAAACTTAGATAACAGCTGCTTGGCCCAGCTGTTGTACAATCGCCTCGGCCTCGTCAAAGGGAGGTAGGTAACAGAAGAATCTTGCTGATACATATTATCATTATTTGACTGACCATCCGGGAAGGAAAGATGATATATTATCATATTGTTATCCTTAACGGGCCAACCTGCCGATGTAGTAGCATCTTGCTTTTTTGGGGACCAACCTTACCAGCGAAAGGTTGCATGGTAGTAGGGCCGAGCAATCCTACCCAACATTGTCTCTTTGTCAAAATTGTCACTTAACATGTGAACATGGTAGCAGATACGGTAAATTACTAAGCCTGACTGGAGTTGGTGCAAGTGACGTTGGGTTTCTGACGCTGGCTACCGGAACTTCTTGTTACGCGTGGTGGGCGTTGCTTGTTGTGGACTGAGGTTGGATCTGACGATCGCGTGGCCCTGTCCCTTGAATGCAGACATCGGCGGTGGCCCAATGCGTGGTGTTCCCACACTTCGCACATTTACGTGAATATCTCCAGGTTGATCGGTTACATGCACCTTTGTTGAAGTCCGAGCACAGATTATTATCCCCAGCCACGAATTGGGGCTCGGGATATAGGTCCGCCCGTCCGTCCTTCCTTCCTTCCTTCCTTCCTTCCGTCCCTCCGTCCGTTTCTCAATGGGGATTTTTTTCTCCAAAACTATTTATGTCAGAAATGAAATTTCACACACTGCTTTTGCAGGTCATGATCTTAAATGAGTTCAGAAATGGATGTCGTAAATTCAAATTCTACAGAGTTATGACCCTTGCTCCGTGTTTTTCAACTTAGTGCATACTGTGTGAAATGGGGACAAGATTTCTAAGAAAGTACTGGGGTTGCACGAATGAAAGTTTGCATGCTCCTCTAAGAAAATTAGTCCCGTAAAATACCTTTATCAAAGTTACGGCCCTTGATCCATCTTATTTTACTTAGTGCATCGTGTCCCCATGTTTGGAAAGGTACCGTCACTGGGAAACCCCAAATCAGCGCTGAAACCCGTTGATATTGATTTGGCACGGGTCCTCACCACAGATAACCATTGATCCCGGACCATCACCTTGTCTGGTCTCTTACCATTCTGTGCTGGAATTGCCATCTCACATTTGAGAGGTACCGTATTTCCTCTATTAGACGCCCGGGCTTCTATTAATTTCGGACAAGCCTTTGACCCGGCGTCAATTAGAGGCCCGGCTTCTATTAATACCCCCATTTCACTATGACCACGAATGTAATTTAGGTCCCAAAAAGGGATAATTAATTGTATCAATTGATCGACCCGTCGTCTATTAGAGGTCCGGCTTCTATTTTTTGCACTGAACAATTGACCCGGCTTCTATTAGAGACACAGACACATACTGCATAAGATAAGGTACACAGAGGGCGAACAATGTTTGTAAAGGTATTTAGACATATATACGCCTGGAAGGAAGCCGTTCAAGCCCTAAGGGCCAGCGTTTATCTGAGCTGCCCCGCGACCGCACAGGTGGAAACAATACCTTACCTGTGGGTTCGGATCGCAAACTGAACGCCCCTTCGTCATCGTCAACCGAGGGAGATCCGAGGTAGAATAAGTCTGCAGCAACCCATGCTTGCCGTAAAAGGCGACTATGTTGTTTTGGAGTAAGAGGTGACTAACGGGATCGGGTGGTCAGGCTCGCTGACTTGGTTGATCCATGTCATCGTAACCCAATTGCGTGGATCGATGCTCATAATGTCAATCACTGGATTGTTTGATCCAGACTTGATAATTTACAAACTGCCATCATATTGCTAGAATATTGCTGAGTGCGGCGTTAAACAACAAACAAAACAAAACATCGTCGCAACTTCTGACAGTTTATAGCCTTGTGTCCAGATCCTCTCCTATAGTTGGAATGGAAGGAATCCGATGTCATGTTGGTCACATGGATTTGTAACGCAAAAAAATAGCAGCTACAAGATATATGGTCACACCAAGTGTCAGCATACTATATAAAAGGAAAGGGGTGTACCGAGGCCACACTCACTAAGTTCGTTCAATTTAATAGTATACTGACACTGGGTGCTACCATATATTTGTAGCTGCTATTTTGTGCGTTACAAGCCCCTGTGATGTTGGTCGGATATGCCGATTGAGTCCCATTGGCATCCCTGAAAAGTTTTGCAATAGTTTGGAAAGATTACTGATTAGTATGAATACCAGGGTTACTTTCAGGGTCAGGATACTTGGTAACATTGTGATTGTTGTTGTGAAGCAGTCGGAAAATTACTTCCAAGCAGTTTGCGACCAAGAAGTTCATGATCATCAAATAAAAATTGAAGTGAAATAGAGAAAGCGAATGAACCCGGTGCAGTGTTCGACCAGAGTGAGTGATTGAGTGAGTTGGGTTTAACGCCGCTTTTAACAGTATTCCAGTCATATCGCGACGTGTCAGCTTAATGTGGGAGGAAAGCCCGAAGTGAAGTAGGTCTCAGACGTTTACCACTTCGGTGAAACCCACGAGCACGGGTATGGTGCTGACAAACCTAGAAACATAATCGGGGCGAACCGTGATTCGAACCCACAATCATAGGTTTCTGGCGTGCCCAAGGGACGCAACTCTGCACAGCGAATCGCGGCGCCTTAGACGACTTGGCCACCCGTGCCCCCTGTTCGACCAGAAAGTGGATTGCGTGAGAATGATGTCTTAGTGTAACCAGGTGGACACCAAACAGATTCCATTTACATTGGGCGTAAAACGCATAATAACAGTTAAAATAATATGATTGGATCACTGATACTCAGAAATAACACCAGCTGTTCACGAAAAGGGTAGGCATGTCTAAACAAAATGACATTTTCGAAAAATGTCAGATCATAAGTTGGTGTAGGACGTATGGAAACCATATACAGAATAGTTTCAAGAAGTTGGGTTCTGAGGAGAACATTGACAGATGCTTGATCCTGCCTACCGTAAAAATGCATAAATTGGAATCCAAAATGGCTGAAAAGTACATGACGTATGACCTAAGCGAAACAACTAAAGGTGACGGGCATCTAATGATACGATACACTGCCCAAACTGACACATATTGGGTGAGCAGTTGAGGAACATTAGCTTCAAAATAGGTTGTTTTTAATTATTGCTTTTTCATTGTTGTGAGTGAGTATGGTTTTACGCCGCTTTCAGCAATATTCCAGCAATATCACGGCGGGGTACACCAGATATGGGTTTCAAACATTGTACCCATGTTGGGAATCGAACCCGTGTCTTCGACGTGACGAGCGAACGCTTCAACCACTATGCTACCCGACCGCCCCTTTCATTGTTAGCATTGAGAGCTATAACTCTGTATGTACTCAACAATAATAGTCTATATACACAGGGGACAAAATCGGACAACTGACTTACAGGAGGTTTAAAAGCGGTCAAGTTTATGCTTAGAACCCGTTTCTGACAATGGAAAGGATCGTAAAACACAGCACATAAGTCACGAGGTTACAGGGTAGTGCGGCAGAAGGAAAGGTTATCCAGCCCCATTGTCCTTGGCTCTATGGTGTTAAGGATTAGTGCTTTGGCTTCGCCCGCATCTAACTGTACATGGATCCGTTTCATCGGAGAAGACATACATACCCGAAAAGAGCTCAAACTGAAGTGAGAAAACCTTACATCCACTAAGACTGCAAAAACGCATAACCTTTCACCAAAGAAAGCCAAAGAACATAAAAGTGACAGTCATATCATCCACCTAAAACGTGCCGAGCTGCTGAGGAGCTTCATGGTGAACTGTGTCGTTTCAAGTTAACGGTTGTTGAATTATCTGCCCTTAGTCCTGCGACCAATGAATGTCAGAAAATAGCCAGGTTAAATTATGTCACAAAAATTGATTTTTCAACATTTGATTTTTCAGCTTTATAGACCACTATCCCACATGATAAACTTAAGTAAACACTTCATTCCTTGATGGGGCGGTCGGGTAGCCTAGTGGTTAAAGCGTTCGCTCGTCACGCCGAAGACCCAGGTTCGATTCCCTGACGGGATCGGGTGGTCAGGCTCGTTGACTTGGTTGATGCATGTCATCGATCACAATTGCGTGGATCGATGCTCATGAATTAATCGCTGGATTGTCTGGTCCAGACTCGATTAATTACAGACCGCCGTCATATAGCTGGAATATTGCTGAGTGCGGCGTTAAAGAACAAACAAACCAACTAACCAACCAACCATTGGGCTTTTGTTACAGAACGCGGTTATCAAGAATACAGTTACATATCTTTCTTCAGAGGTTCATGTCAATTTGTCAAAATTGAAAGCAAATGCCATCTGAAGTTTACTGAGAAAACAGTATGTGAAATGCTGGACCTCCTCATAGATAACACCTTTGTACAACTTTGTGGTAAGACATTCAGGCAAGAAGTAGGCATCCCTGCATTTCCGTGAACTGGCTGTGCTTTCCTTTGCTAGGTGGGACCAAGTACACGGCCACGGTTGGTTGACACTCGTGTTGACAGTCGTAATAGTTGGCTTATTTCGGAATAATATGATCGGTTATTTGTCATTCCTGCAAAGTTATCGGTTCAACAGTTCATCGATGACATCAGCGAGATCGTAATATCTGGACATTACAGCACAGTAGTGGTTAAGGGATTTCGGAATTTTTTCAGAAATGTTAAGGCTGGGACAGTCAAAATTTAAGAAACATATAAATTGTTCCAGCCTGAGGGCAATGGATGGGATTCATTGTTCCATTTTTGGCTTTTTGGCTTAATGTAAGCTGGACAGGTTGAAAAGGGGAACAAAAGAACATGTATGCAGTTGTTTTCATTTAGCTGTTCAAGTTCCAACATGGAAGAACGTGATCGTTTACGAAAGAGAAGATAGAGAAGGGCGATGATGTCGTTTGATCAAGATTTCAACATTCAAGACCTCAGTAAAGCTTTCAAAAAGTTTTATGGTAGACATGTGGAGGACATCTCGTGTTTTTCAGGTGAACAATTGCCTGTGTTTGTGACGGGTGCCACCGGTGGAGCAGGATACGCTCACAGTTTCGCGAGCACCTGGTATCATCACTATTTGATAATGATTCATAAACACATGCTCATGATATAGTTGGAATGGTAAAATCGACTCTGCTTGGCAGAGATTTCTTATGAACACGGACAGGGTTTTGTCGCTATTAATTGTATGCACTAGTTCCCTTTGGTCCGCATTCTGGTGATTGCGGCTGGAGTTACAGTTGTTACATAAAAGGGCGGAATAAGGAATAATAATATATAAACAGAACTATTACAATAGGGCTCTCACTCTCACCTTTCTACATTATTTAGAAAAATAACAACATCATTCTGGTCATTACTTACCGCATCCTGTGTTTCAGTCCATTGAAGGTCCACTGAAGGTGGCATCTGGCAGCAGCCCTCCGCTTGAACCGATTTTGATAGGAGATGGTTGTTTACACTGAACTACCCATATATTATGACAGTCATTCTTGTGTAAACGCTTTTGTATTGCCTTCTTTGATAGTTTCACTCGTAATGACTGGTTATAAAGTGAAAAATATCCTGTAACGTCTTCCTTCTGTGTCTCTCTATTCTGATGAGACGGGAGTACAAGTTTTACAGGTACGTGGAAAAGTTGATATTTCTGAATTATTACAAATTAAATGTAAACGGTAACTTATTTAATACAATTGATTGTAGTTGGCTGGCCTGAAAAGTGAAACAGAAGGCTCTCTGCTTGCTCAGAACCAGTCACTCCCCACCCGAAACCGTCAATGTGTGATTTTGCATCAACATTTAAATATGTAATGTAGAATATGCAATGAATTTATTGAGAATGTCCAACACATTGTCAGTGGATGCCAAGCTTTGGAACAAACACAGTTTCTAAGCGACACGATGGAGTGGCTTGATCCTTTTTTTACCGTCTTCGCTATGCTTGTGGTTTTGACAGATCTATACATGGTACGACCAAGAATATATATAGAGGGCGTCATGGAAAATGATAAATACAAATTTCTTTGCAATAGGCCAGTATACAGCCTCAAACATATCAAGGCCAACAAGCCTGATCTTGTCCATTGATAAATCCAATGAAATAATTTATATCATTGAATTTCCTGTCCCTTTTGACTCTTAATATAATAGACAAGATTCAGGAAAGATTTGGCAAATAAGCGGACCTTGCTTTCGAAATGTCACGCTTGCATCCCAAGTACCAAGTTGTCCATTGACTCCCCATTGTTCTCGGTGCCTTACGTTTGGTACCTCCCAATCTGTTGACTGACATTGGTTTGCTACCAGGAATACAGCCCTTCTGACAATTTGGGTAAAGCAGAAGGCTACAGTGTTGGGGAGTCTGCACATTCTCCGAAAAGTTGTGGGTGGGTTTGACACGGCAGCGCTTCCTTGGAGAAGTCCCATTCGCTGTCTGGGCTTTGTGCAAAAGGGGCAAGGGCCCTGAGCTGATGATGAGCCTAACCAGTCTGACTGTGCCAGGATCACCCAAACCCTTTTAGCTGCATTTATTTTTATTTTAATCTGTACAAAACTAAGTTTTTCTCTCTCCTGCCGCCAGTAGGACGTCACGTGTTTCCCACCTTTTGTATGGTAGATTGCTCAGACATATGATATACACGCATACAGTATTGGGTTGGCTCGCCCGGTCTGGCCATTCGACAAACTGCAATTGAAGGGTAGCAGTATCAAGGCTGCGACTGGCGTAAAGCGGTGCTACATTTGGAGGACAGGGTTTGGTCACAGATGGTAAGTGTCCCTGATTATTTAACTCCTCAAATACAGGTTTGTAAAAGTTGGAAATTTTATGATTAACCACATCATGCAATGCAAACATCCACGTGAATATGTGTTTGAAACCTCAACATTTGAATTGAACATAATTAAAACAGATTATAACGCCAATAATAATGCCTGCCTATGCGTACAATAGTCTTCACATCAGGGATCAACATTCGTATTCAAACTGTCGATTTAAGAGTTACACATTTTGATGTTTTACGTTCAACAGACGCTACATAGGTGTGAATTCCTCATTCATTTTAGAATCAAATGGCAAATGGTCTTTGTCACCAATGCAAATTATCTGGTAAAATCAAACGAAATACATTACGTGTGTAAACCAACACTGTGCTCGGAAAACTGTACTTGTTCTGGAAACAAGGCAAAATTCAGAATTTACACTGTGTAGCATTTCTCCTATTTTGAGAGATCCATTCGTCTTATTGTTGCAACATTCCAACTGAAAGCAGATTTTTTTTATTGATAGTGATGTTAAAAGTTAAATATTAGTTCATGAATATAACGAGATCTCGCGAGAGCGACACTCAATTCAAGATGCCGGCGCCCAGCGAATGTGTCTTTGGGGTAACTGGTAACTGGTAACTGGTATAACTGGTAAGTAGTATTCAATGCGATAGTATATGTGACGTAATGGAGGTAGGTTGCTAGGGGGATGACGGTTAGACGTTAGTCTGGTTGAGAGTACTGCTGTGTGCGCACGTACATGTATTGTTGTCAAATATATACCCGAATAAACCACCTTGACTCGAAACATGATCGTTGTGTCATCTGGGCCATATTCCACAAAATTCCCCTTTTCTTCAACATTTTCCTGTTCACCCCAGAAACCTACCTCCCTCATGTCACATGTACTATCGCATAGAACAATATTTATATTAGATTGAATGTTATATGTACAGGGATGTTAGTGAATGTGAACTCTTAACTCTTACACTAATCTTGTTCTTTATTGTTATGTTAAGACAAACCATATTCCGATTTAACAGTGAGAATTCCTTTGAGATAGAAAAAACAAGCAAAATATGCTTCAAATTTTCAACAAAAAGGATACTTTTTGGAAGTTAATCCTCATCAGTATTAGCAGATATTCATTAGTAAACCAAATAACAAAAGTTTGTTTGACCGATTGTTAGTTTAAATTCCATACGTATATTGACTACATCTTGGATGTCCCACGTCTTTTGCATAAGATCCCGAATATTACTTTGATTGCTGGTTCACTGTCGGGGATAAGAAAGGAAGATGAGATCTGTCTTACATGTAGAAAACCCTTGCCATAACCATAAGGAATATCCACTGAGAGTAAGGTCAATAGTACGATTTAAAATCTGTCTTGTGTTTATGGATCACTATCAAACACTGACGATCCCAAGAAAGCCTTGATGCGACAGATAAACATATGGCGCCGAAACGAGACACTGTGTGCGTGCACACTGTGTGGTAGCACCACAAAAGAAGTCCAATTTAGACGTCTTCAATTACAACTTGATTGAAAACATACAATGGATTTGATTGCATGTCTTCGGCGCACACCCATGCATTACCTGGCTGGGATTGTCACATGGACAATGCTGTCAAGAAACGATATAACAGGACAATGTAGTATACGGCTTTGTTTGTTGTATAACGTCGCACTACCCAGTATATGACACGCTACCAACCAAGTCACCGTGTCGGACTATCCGATTCATTCAGTTACCTCTTACGACCTGCGGGGCGGTGGGGTAGCCTAGTCGTTAAAGTGTTCTACCCGGCATCCCAACTGGTACAACAATCTCGTACCGGTCTACAAATAAAGTGTTAAATGCCACCCCTCTATGTGTTCCAGACTAATGTCTGTGATAAACACTGTATTTCAAGGCATACTCGAAAATACACTTGATGTGTTTTATAAGTAGACTCCATGTATACCACACATTTCACGCTAAGCTTAACTTAGAATACACTGTCATTGCATATGTTTTCCATCCACTTTATTACTTACAAGTCCCCATGTACTTTTCACAAACCCTCTCTTTAACAATTACAAATAGTGCACGACCTTTATAGGGGTTGATTGGGCTGAGCTCTCTGTGGTGATCATCTGACATCTTATAGACACACCTACTCTTTAAAGGGATTGTTTAGGGTGTGCTCCCTCTGCTGCCTCCAAATAAAATATTCATATTTATTCAACAGCTGTGGGTTTTGGTATTACGCCTCTTTTTAGCATGGGCTAGCGAAAAAGCGAGACACGGAAAGTACACACTGTTCACATATGGGGAATCAAACCCTGGTAGTGGCCGTTATGAACGAACGCTTCAACCACAAGACCATGCAGGTGTCAGTGGGCCTTTTCTGTTGCCTGGCGGTATTTATTAGTGAGTGAGTGAACGTCACATCTGCTCTATCTCAGGCATATATTGAAGAGTTGATAAATACTTGTCACAAAGGACAGTAAAATATATCACAACATGTAAACAAAAAACTAACCATATCAAGTATTAACACATTTATCAATAATTTCACTGTGGATCATCAGCAAGCAAAGCTAGACCTCCTTACTGGCGACCTTGGGGACTTAGTGTACCTTTGCATTCCGCAAGATGTCCCCGTGATGTAAACTCCATTAATTTCTGATGAGTATTTCAAAATTTCCATGCTGCAGGTTAGGTGAAATGGTGTCAAAGAATATTTCGCACACTGAGATACCATGCCATAGTTTAAACATGGTTCCCCACTCAGACATACATACTGACTCCGAGCCAGTCATGTCTTATTCTGTGTCCTTAATACCGAGAGCCAGTCCATGCTACAGAAAGATTGGTAGCACTTGTTTTTCATTTCACATGTATATGGAAACTAAAGCAGCTGATGATATTATTGTCGGTGTCAGTTTTCTGATTTCAGGTACATATGTACGTGAATCTTTTATTATTGTAAATTAATATTAAACCTACAGTTAAAGCCTTAAAGCCGGAGGTTCGATTCTTGACATGGCACAATGCAACATACATTTCAGGTACTAGTACCTGACTGAACACGGTCACGTACTCACCAGTGTTGATCGAGGGTGAGAGTGCTACAGAACACAATTTTGTTTACGGTTGAACATATGCAGTAAGAACTTACACATCATCAGAGAATTTTCACAACCCTGACATATTCAGCTATACATAACTGGCGTACGATCATCTATCTATGATGCATTGAAAGAATATAGAAATTGAAATACATAAGTCAACTCAGTCTTCATCGTCTGATTTTATATGTTCTATGTTACCTTTTGTGTGAATACAATGTAACGCCAGTTAGGGTAAATATATATGAGAATTAATAAAAAACCATCCTTATTCATCACCAGTGATACAATCAGTCTGTAAAACACACGAGTACTTATGAATGTGTCATTGCCTGGCTATGGTTATACCACCCCTCATATAACAGGTCCCGGATGCACACAGTGTTGCCAGTGAGACCACAGAAAGTCCGCGTGCCCGGGAATACATTAAACGAAAATACAAAAGCTGTGCACAGGTAGGGGGTATTTATCTGTTACAGGACTACATGGTCCCGGGTGCATTGCACTGAAGAAAATGTCAGTGGGTTAATTGTAATGGCAACATTTACTATGCATACAATACTAGGATTAGGTGTGTCCCCCTCCATGTCACGACAGAAATATTCACACAATTCCATTACATTTTAGAGCAATGACTATGAATAGCCTTTCACATGTGACATAAAATCGGATTCGAACAAATTCAGGTGACATCTTTGTTTGGAACGAGCATGTTCCAGCATCATTGGTCTAGTGGTTTTTCAGGAAGATGATGTTTACAAGAGGAAATGCAATTCATGCAATGAGGTAATTTAGGAGCATGGTCTAAGTACAAAGCTTTCACTTTAACGTATCGGAAACAATGGTACATATATATACATTTGAACAAAAATGTCTACCGTGGCGGCCATGTTGAAATTCAGATTTGACCCCTTTAACATACTGGGTTGTCATCATTTCAGCTTCATTGGTCCAGTGGTTTCCGATGAGAAACAGGCCACGACATTAACGAGATGAGATCAGGGGATTTTTTTCTCCCTTTCTGATTGTAAACTTATTTAGGAGAAAAATACAGCTTCATTGAAGAGCTACGTTACTTATAGATGTAACCACGCTATAATGAATTTAGATCCAAATATTTATTATGTAAATTTTCAAAAATGTTTACATACCTTAGAAAGTTATGTATCATTTCTGATATGAAGGGTATGCATTGGAATAGTTTATATACGATCATATTATCGGTACTAAAAAGGATGAAATTGGGTTCGCATTGATTTATGTTCATATAAGCTGATCTATGATGCATTGAAAGAATATAGAAATTGAAATACACCATCGGTGCCTCCTGACCTCATTAACCTCATAGAGCAAAGAATCTGGCTAAGCAAAATACTATTACGTAAGTTGATACACTGGCATTAGGTCACCAGTTTGATCACTTGCAGATTCTTCAGAATATTGTGAGAGGGGTAGTGAGATTATTATGATCACACTTCCGGCGGATCATACGAAATATAAATACATTAACATCTTGTACAGATCTCTCTCATCACCCATGGGTTTTAGGCAAATCTTTATGGATGTTTTATAAAAAAAACAAGGGAACGCTTGACCAAAACGAACAGATTGAGGTGTCACAATTCCGTATGTTAACAACGCGAGTAAACCCTGGCACAGTTTGGGCATGCTCCGTATGAGGCTCCCGATGGTGGCTTCTGGAATGCCTAGCCATTCATCTTGGAGAGCTAAATACTGTTTATCGGAGGCTGTCGTACATAGTCTTGGTAACGACGACCTCCGATGTTTAATGGGGCCGAAGTCGAAACTTTTGGAACCCCAGTTTAGCTGTTGGATTTGTGCAACATACATGGATACCTAAGCAGTGTGAGGACTTTTGCCCCGCCCGCAAACGGTCCCGCAACTGGCCTCCACGGTAACGTCATCCAGCCATGGAGGCGAATGGGGTCAGTCCTGTGATCCCAAACGTTATCCCGCACAACTCGATCACAGACCCTCATCATCTGTCATGCTTTTTTATGCTGCTTTGCACGTGACGGTTGTGGAGCTGCTGCCCAACGCGAACCCGACCACCTGGACTCAACATGAAATGACACCATTGGCGTAAATCTAGAAATCCATGCTACCGTACCACCATAAATGAAAACGTCTATGTGTATTTGTCTTTCTGGTGCCTACCAGATGACGACGACTTTTGAGAACCTACGATTTGAGGCGATTACGGCTCATACAGTCACGACGTCTGATGTGAAGAGTGTTTATAGAGATCCCGTAATGCAATGAGTCTTTTTTCGCGACCTCCACGAGGTTTGGTTTTGGGCTCCCCTTCACGAGCGCGTCTTATCACAACGTTCCTGTTTGCCTATAGATCGAGGTTCTACAGTCGTGGCGCCACACTGACCGATATCTGTCTGCTGCAGTATGTGTCGTTAAGGGTTTCCGGACCTAATGCAACTAATTACTGTCCTTTCTGTGCTGAACTCATGTATCGTCATACCATGGTTCCACAATGAAGACACGCCATGGTTGACGATGCACAGGCGATTGGCACGATTTCTGCGATTGGTTGTACTGATTGCAGTGTTAAGTTTACAGTCAGCTGTCGACAATTGAAACGTTCCCATGTTCATGACTTCATGAAGTATGTAATAAAATATAAAACACCACACAAGCACATCACATACGCATACGTACGCATATTCAGATACAAGTCATAAAAAAGAAAAAGGTTATTGACAGAATAGATAAAGTGGCGTCAGCTTTAAGGAACACATGAGGTGGGAAGATCTGTATATGAAAATATGTTTTCCATTACAGATGAAAATACAGTGTATCACATGACGCTTTTTCGAGGAACGAAAAATTCAGGATGAAAACAAATCTGGCATGGATGACTCTGGTGGGAATGAGACAACATCGGCAAAAGATCTGACAGGTAAACCGCATGTAAAAATTCGTATTGTGTGCAGGAAAGCATACACTTACCACCACATATTAGAATTGCAGATATTCAAAGGTTAAAGTCAGTAAGCTTCAAGAGTAAACAGTTTAGTTGAAGAACAATTATGTTCTTGTACGGCTAACAAACACCAGTTAAACGGCAGCCAAATTGTGTGAATCATACTTGAAACTATTGGACCCGTAGAGGTCCGGGTTAGTATAGGTCTTCAGCAACCCATGCTTGCCGTAAAAGGCGACGATGCTTGTCGTAAGAGGCGACTAACGGGATCGGGTGGTCAAGGCTTGCTGACTCGGTTGATGCATGTCATCGTATCCCAATTGCTTGGATCGATGTTCATGATGTATTTTATGGATGCTATTTTCTGTGTCAATAACAAAACTGAGTTCTATCAATGGATGCATTTGCATCTTTATGTATGATTTTTATTTTGCATAAAGTTAATCGCACATATCACAAGAACACCTGTAAACACATTGACATTCCCTTTCCAGGTTCATGTGAGAAGTGTCAGAGTGTTGAAAAGAGGTATGGGGAAATATCCTATGCTCTGAATTTGTTTGTCATTCACACGGAACGCCCTCATATTTGTGCTGGGAAGAGATCTGGACATTTGAGAGAAAAGAAAAAGTTTATTGACAGAATAGGTAAAGTGGTGTCGGCTTTAAGGAACAGTGGAGGTGGGCATCTGTTGGTCCATATTAACGGCCAGGAATCGGGAGATAGATGTCTTGAACAGTTTGATGAGGCAATTACAAAGAGTTTGTCGGATCTCATTGAAGATGGTCAGTTGTATGTAAACATATATAAGCGACAATGGTTGTCAGAGTTGCCTTTGTCTGATTTTCAAAATGACACTGACTTTATTTGGCTTAATGTGGAAAGTGCTCGTGGAGTAGCGACTTTGGATTTCAATACGAAAATAAGAGACGATATTGCCAATGAAAATCCCTCATACGTCGCATTGGCATGTTTACTATCCACAACCAAGGCAAAGAGATCACAAAGTGCAGAAGGCCAGAGTACACAAACTGATACTGTAGGCAGCAGTAGTACTGAACATATCGCAACTTTGTTCAAAAACCCACAGCAATATCACGAAAATAGGAACATAGAAAACAAGGCATTAAAATCTCAGATTTTGGAAAAGATCGGGAAAAGCGACTCTAGTTTCACACATTACATCTGGACGGATCTGAAACTAAAGTATAATGTGACATCCATGTCAAAGGTGGAGAACGGGGGTTCATTTTATGTTGGAATTGCCGAGGAGCAAAAGAAAGACACAGCAGAGTATGTAACCAAAGTGCCGATCATTGAAGGATTTCAATTGACAGTTGACCCGCAAGCCGTAACTAAACTTATACTTCAAAAACTCAAAGATACCGTTACTGTCTTAAAAGATGGTACTTTCCTTGATGCTCCAGATGACCTTATCGAGATAACCTTCCACAAGATACCCAGTGGTTACGTGTTAGAAGTTGCCGTGCGTTATTGTGAAGGACTTGTGTTTTATGACAAAGAGGGACCGAGGGCATACGAAGTGAAAGGCAATGAAATTCGTCGTATGGATAAAGAAGTGTGGTTGCGACGTTTCAGTTTATCTATGAATAACAAAACACTGTGTTTTAAGTGTAAGCAAAGAGAGAACTGATTTCTTTCAAAATGTCAGACAGTGACTCAAGTGTGTCCAGCTCGTACAGCTCTGATGGGCCGTACCTCATGTCGTATGGGAAGACATATGACGCTGATGAACCTGACGAGAATGCAGTCCTTTCAGGTAATAGAAAGTAAAAAGCAGCCCAATGAACAATTGGGATTTGTAGGGTTTGACCGCACTAATCATGACCACCGCCATATCATGAAAACAGACGTGGCGCTTCTAAGATATAAAGCATCAAGCATCTCCCTTTCATAGTTCAAAAGATTTTATTCACGACATTGATCTGTCCTGTCAATGGTCAATGCCATTGGCAGGACTGTTTATTTGTCTTAATGCGCTTGTTTGTTTTTTAAAACACGATGTGCTTGGACATCTCATGAATTTGTTATCCTTAAGTACATATCCTTTATAGCCCTGGGTAACATGTTTTAGACATGGATCCGTCAAGTCATTTTCTATATTTGTTAACTCGAGAAGTATTTACAGGTCAAAGAAACTAGGTACACACTACAGGGCCGTTATTTGAAACGGCCATGATTGATCTACGTATAAAGTCAAGGTCACAGTGAAGGTTGTCGGTAAAGTTTGTTTGGCCTTTTCACAAAAATGGCTTCCTTCATCTTTCCTGTAGGGGTATGTATGACAAGTGACGGAAAGCTTATGACCAACTTTCAATGTGGAGTATTTGCGATATTTCTGTTATATTTAACTTAACCGATGGACTTGCAACTGGAGGTCAAATTCATTCTCAAGGTCACACATTAAAATATTATTAAGTTTATGATAATGCAAGTTGTATTTACTGCAGTCAGATGATATTGAGTACATGTTCTTTGCGTTGGACATTGAAGTGGTAATGTTTTAGTGGCCTTCAGTGAGTGTCAAGGTCACTAGAATGGTCATTTGAAAGATAGTTCATCATATTATATTTATATGTATGACTTGAAATGAGGACCAGCGTTAATAATCTTGGAGTGTCTGAAACCTAGAGTTTTTCTCTAACAGAAATAGTATTGTTAAAACGGAAGTAACTGTACAGTCGCCGTGCTTAGGTCAAAAGCTGTCATTATACCGGGTGGTGTGGTGAGGTAGGCTAGTGGTTAAAACGTTCGCTCATCATGCTGAAAACACGGATTCCCTCACTTCCCACATTTTACAGCCCATTTCTGGTGTGATGCTGTTTGAATGCTACTTAAAGCATACTCACTCTCTCATGTTAAGATTTTGAGAGGCATGGGGCTTTTGGTTAACTAATAGCGACAAGCACTTTCCATATTCATAAGAGGGCTCTGCCAAAGAACAAAGTCGACTGTACGATTCCGACTATATCATGAGCATGCGTTCATGAATCACGGTCAAACAGTGAACATACCAGGTGTTCGCGAGAAGGTGAATGTATCCTGCCATACCTGTTGCTCCCGTCACAAACACATGTGGCAAGACAATTCTTCAACTGAAAAAGCAACAGGAACATATGGTGTCCGATTTGTGACAGCAGCACTATATAGCAGGTCCGACAATAAATGTCAGCATTTGTCACAGTCCAATGACTTCAGTGAGGGACGTGCTTCGTTCCTGAATCCAGCAAACGGTGTTGGAAACAACCATACAAGTCGGCACTGTCAGATAGGTATCCCGTTCATGTCGGGCAAGTAAACAAGTCGCTAGTCAGATTGTAAAAGCAATCGATTCGCTGTTATCTTGATCTTTTAGGTATGGCCAGTCTTCAAGAAACTGTAACCTCGCGACACTTTCGAAATAAACTGACGTCCAAAAGAAACTTTACCAACTGAAAATATAAATTTCAGACAAAGTATACATTTTTTTTCGATGAAGTCTATCTAAAACACATAACCTAAATACAACAATAGTGTATACAGAAAATGTTACATGTTTGCGTGATAACACGCGAAAAAGTGAAAAACACGTGCACCACGGACAACTGCAAATGCACGTGCGGGTAGGTGTATAAAACGATTGCAACGGCAAGTCAGACATCCACAGTGATAAAAAAACACAAAAGAAATGCCACGACTCACAGTCGAACAACGTGAACGATCCTTGGGTATGGTACAGATGGGAGCCACCCACGCCCATATTGCACGAACCTTCGGTTGCTCCCGTTGCTGATGGAAGACATCGTGGTTACCGCCGAAGGGGTGAACGAACGAACGGCGGCGTGTTGCGTGCAGGAGGTCGTACCATATGGTGGAGGGAGTGTCATGGTGTGGGGAGGGGTCTGTGGGCAGGGGAGGACACCGCTGGTCATCGTTGACGGTAACTTGACAGCTCAGCGGTACATGGATAACATTCTTCGTCCAGTTGTCCTACCATTTCTCCAATAGCAACAACGCTAGAGCCCATACAGCCAGAATTGTCACTAACCTTCTCGCAGCCAACAACGTCAACGTCCTGCCGTGGCCTGCACGCTCACCCGACATGTCCCCCACAGAACACCTCTGGGACTTGATGGATCGTCGTGTTCGACAACGACCACACTCTCCAGCCAACCGGCAAGAACTGATCTCGGTCCTCCAAGACAAATGGCGTCAAATCCCACGTGACCTCATCATAAGACTGACTTTTTCTGTGCGTCGAAGAGTTTGTGCGTGTATTGAGGCATTTGGTGGTCACACACGCTACTAATGACTTGTTATTGAACGTGAGCGATTGTTTATGTACTCTGCCTATTGTCCATGATTCTGAAAGCTCGAGTTTTGTACCACACCCAACTTTGGGGGGCTCTGACGTCATTCTCGGTCGCCGTATGATTGTCATTTTCAATGTTGATTATGTTGATATATTGATCTTCTCAATACACTTTACTTCATGTATGTATGTTTTGTTGTTTTTGAGCAAGAGAGATTTCAAACTCTGGTAAAGTTTCTTTTGGACGTCAGTTTAGTTTGTCTGTCCCGGAATTGAATTATGACTATAAACAAGGTCCTCACAGTGGAGCTCTCTGTCAAGCGCTGGGACGGAGCTTGCAACCGCACCAAATTAGGGAGGTCATGCTCTGGTGATATGACAAGGGATTTATATACCCGGAAATCCGATTATCTCGACAATATTTGAGAAAACGCACGTGTCCGGATAAGCGAGGTTGGACTGTACACTAATTTTGCTATATGAAGAAGGCCTTTTCTGCTATGCTGGAGGCCTTGATTATGTTGAGAATGAACTACCTCTTAACCTAGAAGCGAAATGTTTTTGTCGACTTCCGCTTGGACGCTCGCCCAGACGTGTCCTCCCAAGCTCGTGACCAAAACGCCCCCTCTCTAAGTCACTGCCGAGGGAGATTGTCTCCATCCTGGAGCCCTTGCTGGCTTACCGGGTTGGGGACTACTCCCTCAAGACGTCCTTCAAGACCTGCACCTCCACCCTCTCCATCCCTTTTGACTTAGGTCAGAGGAAGAGGCCTCTGGGCAAAGCTACGGCTTAACCCAAGCCTCAGGAGAAACCTACTCCGGCCCCAACCCTTCCTGCACCCCTCCCGGTTCAGAAGGCTAGGCCTCCCAGGAGGAAGAAGTCCCCATCAGCCTCCATCATGAAGATCGAGGAGATCCTTCCCCCGACGGGAAAAGGACCTCCGTGCAACTCTGATAGAGCGAGCTGACGTACTAATGAAGTACTATAAGTCCCACCCTGGCCTCCGCGCTGACCACATTGTGACCCCAACGGAACAGCTCTACGCCACCGAAAGCTCTCGTGCACCACTCGTCCTGGTGCAACACCTTGGAAACGAGATGTTCGAGCATGATATCTCCAACTTCACGGACCTATCACATTTCCTCGTAGATTGCGACACCAAGACCAAAAAGCACTTTGTCGCCCGCACCGCCGCCCTCCTCGTCAAGAGTCTCTTCAAATCCACAAACCCCAGGGAAGAGGATATTGCCAAGAGACTCCTTACAGGGTACCGCCGTTATATCTTCCAGCAACCACACATGCTGGCCTGCTGACCCCGTGCCTTCCACCGCTTGACCCCACCCCCTCCAACCCAAGCCCGATCTTTCCATATTATTACATACTTTTTTATCACCCATTCCCACCCAGCCAAACCCCACCCCTATAGCTTTTTTAAATTAAGTACTGTAAACTTTTACATTTTGGGGGGTTGCACTTCTTTACTTATTCTTTAGGCTTTTTTCCCCCCGGAGTAAAAGTGCAACCCCGTACGCGACATACGCTATAGTGTAATTTATTACACGCGGAAAGCGCACGTTAAATCTTCAATGACCTACCTACCTGCCATGCTGGAGGCCTTGATTATGTTGAGGATGAACTTCCTCTTAACCTAGAAGCGAAATGTTTTGCCAATTATCTCATAAATCCACCAAGAACTGAAACCTTTATAAGACTGACTTTGTCAACCAACAATATCATTGTTATCAAATATTTGATTACATGTCTTTGTCAAGTACTAGATATTTGAAACAAAACATCTATCCTTGTAACATAAAGTATGAAATGCTCCAGCTGTTTATTCAGTATGTATATTTCAATATTTTTTTCATTTTGTTTGTATTATAGTATAAGTCGGGTATCGCTTTTCCTATCACCTTTCTGCTTACCCCAAATATTTGATTTGATTTACGATTTATTTGATTTAATTTATGATTTATTTGAATTGATTGATGATTTCAATACATATTATTTAATAACTACGATACACAGTTACAGTAAAATAATAAATAAGTTATTTGTAAAAAGAAAGTGACCTAAGATTCTATAGTTATCAGGTAATTATATACATATATGTTTCTCTCATCCTCAATTATAAATAATTCGTAAGCCATAGGTTTTTTGGTTTTCATTTCAGAGCATGCATTCCCATTTCAGAGCATGCATTCCCATCAAGCGTATTATCACTGTCTGAACAACATGATATTCTACGTACATTGCACGAAGAATCAGACAAGCCGTGTGAGTAATTCCTTTACTATTCTATATGATAACAATAATTGTACTTGTCATATTAATAATAAAAGCCGCTGCTTATATACTGAACAACAAAAGTTCCTGTGACATTGAATACGATTTAATGCAAAGATAAAAGACTCCTGTAAGTGTTCAAATGGTTTAATTTGCCATACTGACTTCAGAAAATGCGTGATTTCAAAAACAACAACATGAACATGCCAAAATGTCAATTTACAAATCAATAGCGTGTGTGTCCACCTCTGGTTGCGATGCAAGTAACACATCTTCGCCTCATGGAATGGACCTGGCGTTCTGTGGGATATCTGTCCATATCTGCTGGATCATGTTTCGAAGTTCCTGGAGTGTCTGTGTAACACGTGGTTGACGTCGAAGGTGCCGATCCATCTCATCCCACATGTGCTCGATTGGTGAGAGATCAGGGGAGCGAGCCGGCCAAGGGATGACATTCACGTTGTTTTGTTGAAGTGAATCCTGAACAAGTCGAGCAATATGAGGCCGGGCGTTGTCGTGTTGAAAGGTAATGCCTGGGCCATTACTACGCAAAAACGGTAGAACAACAGGGCCGATGATCTCGTCGCGGTAGCGCTGTCCATTGAGATTTCCCTCTACCACTATCAAACGGGTCCTCTGTCTTGCTGTAATCCCACCCCATACCATAACGCTGCCGCCAACGAACCGATCTTCTTCCATGACACAATGATTGACGTAACGTTCACCTCGACGTCGGTTCACCCGAATCCGTCCATCGTTGTTGCTGAGGTGAAAACGAGACTCGTCAGTGAATAGAACTTGTCCCCCCACTGCATGGCCGTCCAGCGTAGACGCTGTCTGCACCAATGTAGACGTGCTTGACGGTGGTTTCCTGTCAAATTAGGACGTCTGGCGGGTCTTCTGGCGACAATCCCTGCATCTCTGAAGCGGCGACATATGGTTTGTGAAGATATTGGTCGAAGGCCATGGATGCTTCTTGCAGTCACTGTTGCTGGCTGGAATCGATTTCGTAGGTGTGTTGTTCGAATCCAGTTGTCTTGTCGATTATTGGTTACGCGTGGCCTGCCACTCCGAGTATGGTCTCTGACTGCATTCGTCTGTTGCCAACGTTGCCATAAACACAAAATGGTGTTTCTGTGGACGTTAAATTGTCTTGCAACATCACGTTGATTCGATCCTGCTTCAAGCATACCATTGGCTCACAGACGCTCATTTTGGGACAGGCGTGGCATTTCGTAATGTTGAATAATTGCGTAATTTTGTTGTTTTTCTGAGTAGTTGTTGTCAGCACGATGCTAAACAATGCACATGGACTCCCGTTAACGCACATGTTTTTATACCCATTCTTGGGTAGTGAAATGCATGGGGCTTGCATAAAAGTCAACTTTTGCATGGAATGCATGCTTTTCTGAAGCAGTTGCGTTTTTGTGACTTGATTCCATACATGTACTACAATATTGAAAACCAAACTTTACTTGTTTGAAAAATACACTAAAATGTTGTTGTCACAGGAACTTTTGTTGTTGAGTATATGTGTGCATCATTACAAAACAAGATTCAAACACACATGAATACTTAAAGTTATGGGTCAACTAGACGGTCCTTGTTTTGCGTGTTTTTCAGCCTTTTGGATCTTTCCTCAAAACGTAAGAAAGCACCTGTCAGACAAGTTTCCTCTGATAAAAAGAAGGCTGGAGGAACTGCTTCAACAAGACTGTGCCATCATCATAGCGGGTCGTAGTTTACTGAACCTGACAGAAGCATCCTGGCAGGGCCGAGTGCCAATGAGTGTCATTTGTGATGTGTGTGTCTTCTCCCCTGCACACCCTCTCATGATCCTCACCTTTACAACTCCAACAAACAGACCCGAGACAGCTGTCAGACACAACTCATCCTTGGCCAGGTCAATCATAAGAGCTATTGTAGGCGAAACGCAGATGAATTTTAATGTCTTTCGTGGCGTTTTGGATGAGAATGTGTGTCAGGCACGTGAGACATTCCTCGAAACAATAAATCATTTTGAGAAAATCTCTCACGTTTTGGGCGCTCTATCTTCCCAAACTCATGACATGTACACAGTACTGAAAGCCTTTCTGAAAGTTCTACATGATAACCAGCTACAACGACAAAGTGACATAGAGGTAACTGCTGTTTGTGTTCAAATGACAAATGTATTATTTAACAGGAAACATCAATACCCAATATGGAGCTAAAAGTTTAATAACATTCAAGATGGTCTCAAGTATAGCTATTACATTTTTTTAATGAAACTCTCACAACTAAGAGTTAAAAAAGCACAGTGGTTAAGACCAGTGGGGAAGGCTATGACTAGAAAAGTGAATAGTTTACCACTTTGAATAGTGAGTTGGGTTAACGCCGCTTTGAACGGTATTCCAGTAATATCACGTCGTGTCAGCTCAGTGTGCAGGTCTCAGGCGTTTTCCACTTTGAAGAAACCCATGAGCACGGATAAGGTGCTGACAAACTCAGAAATGTAATCGGCGCGAACCAGGATTCAAACCAACGATCATAGATTTCTGGTGTTCCTAAGGGACGCAGCTCAACTCGGCGAATTGCGGCGCCTAGGAGAATATGTAACCCACCGCGACTAGCGGGATCGGGTGGTCAGGCTTACTTGGTTTATGCACGTCATCGTATCCCAATTGCGTGGATCGATGCTCGTGATGTCAATCACTGGATTGTCTGGCCCAGACTCGATTATTTACAGACCGCCGCCATATAGATGGAATATTGCTGAAAGCGGATTTAAACAACAAACAAAAAACAAACAAAACAAAAAATCTTGCATTTGAACCCATTATCATAGGTTTCTGCCATGCCAAAGGAACGCAATTCTGCAAAGCAAATTGAGGTAGTCATGTGAAGCTATTAACAATCCTTTCCTCGTGTTATCATTTGTTGCCATTGTAATAATCCTTCAATATCATCACATACTATTAAAACAGTTCTACCATTTCATACAATTGTAATCCAATGGCAATTGCATAAAAACAACCCCACTCATAGAAATCGGTAACTTATATTTATGATTTACTTCTAAATCTACTACAGTCTTTTAATCGAACTCCATTACCTATATATTTTAAGATAATTTAGCATGACAGTAGCTTTATTGTTTTGGTACATTGCTGGTGAGAACTGTAGTCTAATATTCTCGTGCGGATAACTTGACGTGTTGTCGATGGTTCGAGGACTTAGAGTCTACAAGATTTCACTTTATCTACAGAGCCATCGCCATTTAAGAAATAATCTCAAATTGTTTTCTTTTTATATCTTCCCAGAACAAAGAACAAGACAACGAGACAGGTTTGCACACCAATAAATACCAGCAAGATGCAAAGTCGGTCAAACCACTTGTTATATACATCCACTTAGTTCATTTTGCAAAGTCGTAACACTTGACTAATAAACACTCTGGCAGGAGTAAATATGGGTAATTGAAGTTTAAATATTTACAAATATCATTAAAAGCAGCACTTAATAACAGGACGCTTTTTCTTATAACATTTCCATGTTGTATCAGAAAGGACTACAGCGCAGGAAGCGTCTTCTCCAATGATGGCTCCTGAAGACGATACAGCTACGGGAGAAAACAGTCATGTATCAACTCTTCCTGAACGACCAGATGACCAGTCGCCATGTCTAGAGGCATCTGCTACTAGTGCGAACGACAATGGACATGTACCTATTCAAAGACGAGAGGTATCCATTTATTTGTGTATTGGTTTAAGCCTGCTCATGAAGAGGGTTATGAAGGCCAAAAACATTGCTTGCTTACTTTCGTGGCAACTGTGTTTTATATTAATATGTATTTGGTATTATATATAAGATTTAACAACTGAATACTTCTTGTGAACAGACATATTTTGTCAATCCATTACTTTCGTCCATGTGAGCCATGCCAATTTACACTTATCAGAGGGGTCCACAAAGTACGTATTCTGGACTTTCAGATGTTGGACTTCCATTTGTTTAAACCTTGGTGGCTGAGTGGGTTAGGTCACTGATTTTGTGTTTGTGATGCCGATTAGGCAAATCGATGTTGAATCCACACAATAAAAGTTCAAGAATTACTTTACCAAAAAAGTGTTCCCCGATATAACGTATGTGAATACTTGTCCTGACTTATTTAATTGAGCAATATGTTTAATGTTACATGGGGCGAATACACTCTGTGTGTGTTTCTAACATGTCACTGCCTATTTCGTCATTAATGAGCATAAGTGCACAAGCACCGATAGGTCTGTTTGGTTTACTTGCAACTAATGCTTCGGTCAGTGCTTCGGTGACGACAGTCCGTATATCCCTCTGTCGGTAACACTCATATTCAAGATCAAATCCGAGGATCTTTGTATTCTTCAGCTTGCAATACAGAGATCGTCCTTAATGTTGGGTTAGGCATGGCTATGTTTCGTTAGTCGCCGCTATTCGCTGTGCAGGGACGTGCGTGTAACTTAGTAGTTGGTTCTGATCCCAGATACACTCTCAGTTTGATTCTTGGTGTGTCAGCACCGTGCCGTTGTTCGTGGGTTGAACTGAAGTGGTAATCGTCTGAGACCTACAACACTTCAGGTTTTCACCCCACAACATATTGACAAAACTGAAAAACAACGTTTAAAATGAAGTCACTTACATTATATGTGTCTGTTCCGATGTCTCTCTCTGATATAAATCTATGTGGGTACATTTAAATATTTTGTGTGGCCAGTGGAATTTCTGCAATCTGGCAGAAATGGTCAATTTTGTGTTCATCCCAGTGAATGTAAAAAGAATAAGTCGGGCTACTTTCATCCCAATATGATGTCAGGGAATGCAGATGCAATGTGACGGTTACTTTGACACCTTCTTCCTGGGCCAATGTGCACAAAATGATCTTTCCGCTACAATTACAATCTACAATCGAAATTTACAATTGGTGTGAGTCAAATCAACGCTTGGCAAAACATGTAGTACGCATCACAGATATCAGAAAATTGCTATGACAATCCACATTAATATCTTGTCGATAATCTAACATTTCGTGTCCATCCGAGTCTATGCAGACATAATTTTGAAAGATTCTCGCATCTTGCCTTGATCTCTTTGATATTTGTACATGCTACTCTGCGTTAATTTGTTTCTGACTTTGGATGTGTGTTAAAACATTCGTCACCTAATTCATGTCACGCGACAAAATGTATTCCCCTGCATTGAATGTTTTTCTCATTTTCTCCTCTATGCATCTGTGTCTTGTCATTAAACTAACGGTGAGAAGATATTCTGTTGATTTAACTTTACCTATAAGTATTGCCTGTGTATTGTTCAATGAAAAACTACACATTCGATCATTATATGGTCATATTTTGCGTCTATTAACATTCGAGCCATATCGCGATGGGAAATACTAAAATGTAGAGATGTAAAATGTATGTATTGGTACAGGATTAGATGGCTTTTATATGGTAATAACAGATTTTTGTCTCAGTGCCATATATCGGTACACTATCCACATAGATGTATATAACTTCAAAACTGTCTACTACTGGGACTTGCACCGTGTATTGTTACTTAAACTAAGACTTCTGTTGAACCAGTTCCATAAAACGAACACTTACACTTCAGTATGACGATCTTCTAAAGAGAATCGAGCAGCTGGAGCAAAGACAAGAAGGTAAGGATCAGGTTAACCATTATATTTAGGGCCTTTGCTGAAGTAGAAATCTTTTAGTGAATAAGTATTGTTTTACGCAGCGTTTAGCAATATTCCAGCAATATATGGCGACTGGGGACACCAGAGTCAGTGAATGAGTGAGTATGGTTTTACGCCGCTTTTAGCAATATTTCAGCAATACCAGGGCGGGGGACACCAGAAATGGGCTTCACACATGGTACTCATGTGGGGAATCGAACCCGAGCGAACGCTATAACCACTAGGATACACCGCCCCTATAACTTTTTTTAACAAAACGTCGTTCATTAACAGTTGATATGTCATTCAACATCTGCTTTCTTGAGTTTATGTATATATTGTTACTGATGTGGTTTCATTTACAGACATCCTGCAAGAAAAGGTAAACAATTCATACATTTCTTTCTTGTCTTTGTTAAAAAAAAGTGATTTGTTCTGAAGTAGTAACATCATTTAATGTACACATGTTTGGCTTCTCATACTCATATCATCCATATTACAACTAACGTCGAGGAATATTCCCGCAGCTCCAGACCTTGGTGCCTATATTTCACAACTTTTGAGGCAATCAAGCATGCACTTTCTACCGAGATTTCAAAGAGCGTCATCCAACTCAGAAGTTGTTTGATCAAGGTTACAGCATTCAAGGCCTCAGTAAAGCTTTCAAACAGTTTTATGGAAGATATGTGGAGGAGATTTCCAAATTTGACGCATCAGTGGCTGAATGATGTCGAATTCAATTCCCTATTTTAACTTCTACCATGTGTTCCCGTGTTTTATTCAGGTGAACAATTGACTCTGCCTTTGCATGTGTTTGTGACGGGTGCCACCGGTGGTGGAGGATACGCTCATATTTTCCCGATCACCTGGTATTATCACTATTTGAAAATGACTAATTAACACATGTTCATGATATAGTCGGAATCGTACAATCGACTCGTTTTTGGCAGAGATTTCTAATGAATATGGAAATGGTTTTGTTGCTTTTATTTATAGTCCGTTGTATTTCTTCATACAGGAAATGCTGCATCAAGATTACTTGACGGGTGGGTAGACGTACCTATTTTTGATTGGTTACATATTACCACCCCCAAATAAGTATGCATGTGTTGTCAGAACACATGTCAACAAAAACAGACAAAAAGAATTTAAACAAATAAATAACAAGTGACCGTGTCGGAATTGACCCTTGTAATGAGTGAGCACCTTGACTTCAAAGCTACCCTTCCACTGTTTGTTGACAAGAGTATGTTTACATTATTATCTCCCCTTTGCAACACAGTGCACTGAATAATAGTATCAATAACTCATAACTCATCACTGACACGTAATACTTACCTTGACATATGTTGTCTTTCAGATGTACGCCTGTCTCTCTTGATGAGAGTCAGATCCTCCTCATTCTCAAAGTCTGATTCTGGATTCTGTAAGTAATCCAAAGGTCCAAACGTTGATAAAGTAGCCGGCCATGTTGAATCTCTCAGCCGAGAAGAAAACACTAATCCATCTGAGGCTCGACTAACCTGTCGAACTAAATCCTACAGTAATAACGTTTGCTCTATAAGAATAATAAATTAGATTGATTTCAATGGAAACTGTCAATAGAATCGGAACAACATAATCACATTTCGATATATTATCGGACAAGAGGATGATAAAATATTGACTCATAACGGAATTTATGATATATATGGGTGTGTTTGCCGGTAAGATAAAGCCAAAATCATTTATGGAATTATTTATAATACAGGATAATTACCGTCCCAGTACATACGGATGTTAACCTCGGTACAGGAACAAAGGTTTTATTTCCAGATAACTATCAGTTCAACGTATTTTAGATTACAGCAATGGTGTATGGTTGTATTAACTTCTGTGATAACCTGATTGACCAAATAACAGTTGCTGTCGTTCTATATAGCTGAGACTGGATTGCTATATTTGACTCTCTAACTAATGTTTATGACAGTTTTACATTTTCTTTAAGCAACATCTACTTTAACGAGCGACAAGGGCAGAATATCAGATGCCGGAAAAGGGGATAAACGTGAGTTCAGTTTGAGTTTATCAATGAAAACAAACCCTGAAAATACATACCAGCCTTAAGTCTATCTCGAGGGATGAGGCCTCTTAACGTCGCCTTCACATGTTTTGTATATGTATTGCGAGCCTGAAAGCACGTTGAGGGTTGTGAATTATTGCTGAAAATTCCTAAACATTTCACAAATTAAGGTTAATAGTTGTTGATAGATTTTCGACACAGAATACCCTATCTGTCCACTGCTGTCCCTCAAAGGACAAACAAATAAAACTGGTGATACTTACATTGTTTAACAAGTGGGATTTTTCCTTTATAAGGTCCTACAATGTCACTGTGTACGCAATTGTGAGAAATGCATTTTTTGTTTTACCTAGGGGCGACAATGCGACAACGAGACATTTTATTCAAGGTCAAAATATATCGCATTGTCGCCCCATCGAAAATGACTGAAAGAAGTGTAAATGTTTGCGACATGATCGCGTTGTGGCGCATTTTTACGCCTTATTTTACACATTTATGATGGGGCGACAATGCGACATATTTTCACCTTGAAAAATGTCGCTTTGTCGCATTATAGCGGTTTGGTTAATTTTGACACTGTTTTCTTTTATTTTGTAAGGGCGACAACGTGTCAATGTCCCTTCTAGGATTCCATAGAAAACCGTTGTTGATGTGAACATATGTTAGTGAACATTTAATAACAGTCATTTTCACACACACACAAACACACACACACACACACACACACACACACACACACACACACACACACACACACACACACACACACACACACACACACACACACACACACATATATATATATACACAATTCTGTTGTCAATCTCTTACTAATCCAATATTTTAAAGAATATAATTATATGAATATGTATCGAAAATATCACCTTTAAACGTTTACCACTGGTAATTGACTGTATGTATCTAGACACCACACACCCAAACCATACAGTTAGAAATAGAAGGGGTCAACTGTTTTGCTAAGTTTCACTTAAACGTTTGCGGGTAGATTCCTGAAAAAGGCGCTGCTGAAGTATTCGGTTTTTTTACACAATATTGTTGTCAATAATTGTTAATATAGATGATCGTTGTGAAGCTCAAGGTGAACACCTACCTCAGCTGACAAGAAAAGAAATAGATGGAGGCGACCTGGAGTTGGTCAAGTTCAACCGAGAGGCTTCTCTACATGAGGCGTGTCAGGAGGGCAACCTGGATGCCGTGACGCACATCGTGTCCGGGGGACTGGCTGATATCAACTGTAGAGGCAGGCTGGGGAGAACTCCAGTCATAGTGGCAGCAACGGCAGGGCACCTGTCAGTAGTTAACTTCTTGATCAGGCAAGGCTGTGGTATCTTAGAGGTTGATGACAATAATGACACTGTCCTCCATGTTGCCTGTATGAGTGGAAATGTGGATGTGGTTAAATGTATTCTGTCAAGTTATACTATCAACATGGAGAAGAGAGGGCGATATGGATGGACAGCGATAGTCACATCTGCGTATTATGGCTCGAAAAATGTTTTTGACTTCTTTATTAGAAAAGGGTGTGATCTGTCAGTGGTCGATGATGATGGTGACAATATCCTTCACGTGACATGTCTTGGTGGCAATGTCGACATATGCAAGTACCTCCTCTCAAACAATGTAGTTGGAATAGAGAGTAGAGGACAATACAACAGAACACCCGTGATGATAGCAGCTATCGAGGGTCACAGAGAACTGTTTGACTTCCTTGTGAGTAAAGGGTGTGATCTGTCAGTAGTGGATGGGAATGGTGACAACATCCTTCACTTGACATGTCTTGGCGGCAATGTCGACATCTGCAAGTACCTCCTCTCAAAAGACATAGTTGGAATAGAGAGTAGAGGACAATACAACACAACACCCGTGATGACAGCAGCTAGCAAGGGTCACAGAGAACTGTTTGACTTCCTTGTGAGTAAAGAGTGTGATCTGTCAGTAGTGGATGGGGATGGTGACAACATCCTTCATGTGACATGTCTTGGTGGCAATGTCGACATCTGCAAGTACCTACTCTCAAACAATGTAGTTGGAATAGAGAGTAGAGGACAATACAATAGAACACCCGTGATGACAGCAGCTAGCGAGGGTCACGGAGAACTGTTTGACTTCCTTGTGAGAAAAGAGTGTGATCTGTCAGTAGTGGATGGGAATGGAGACAATATCCTTCACGTGGCATGTATTGGTGGCAATGTCGACATCTGCAAGTACCTCCTTTCAAAAGACATAGTTGGCATAGAAAGTAGAGGACAATACAACATGACACCCGTTATGATGGCAGCTAGCGAGGGTCACAGAGAACTGTTTGACTTCCTTGTGAGTAAAGGGTGTGATCTGTCAGTAGTGGATGGGAATGGAGACAACATCCTTCACGTGACCTGTCTTGGTGGCAATGTCGACATCTGCAAGTACCTCCTCTCAAAAGACATAGTTGGAATAGAGAGTAGAGGACAATACAACAGAACACCCGTGATGACAGCAGCTAACATGTGTCACAGAGAACTGTTTGACTTCCTTGTGAGTAAAGGGTGTGATCTGTCAGTAGTGGATGGGAATGGAAACAATATCCTTTACGTGACATGTCTTGGTGGCAATGTCGACATCTGCAAGTACCTCCTCTCAAAATACATAGTTGGAATAGAGAGTAGAGGACAATACAACAGAACACCCGTGATGACAGCAGCTAGCAAGGGTCACAGAGAACTGTTTGACTTCCTTGTGAGTAAAGGGTGTGATCTGTCAGTAGTGGATGGGAAAAGAGACAATATCCTTCACGTGACATGTCTTGGTGGCAATGTCGACATCTGCGAGTACCTCCTCTCAAAAGACATAGTTGGAATAGAGAGTAGAGGACAATACAACAGAACACCCGTGATGACAGCAGCTAACATGTGTCACAGAGAACTGTTTGACTTCCTTGTGAGTAAAGGGTGTGATCTGTCAGTAGTGGATGGGAATGGAAACAATATCCTTTACGTGACATGTCTTGGTGGCAATGTCGACATCTGCAAGTACCTCCTCTCAAAATACATAGTTGGAATAGAGAGTAGAGGACAATACAACAGAACACCCGTGATGACAGCAGCTAGCAAGGGTCACAGAGAACTGTTTGACTTCCTTGTGAGTAAAGGGTGTGATCTGTCAGTAGTGGATGGGAATGGAGATAATATCCTTCACGTGGCATGTATTGGTGGCAATGTCGACATCTACAAGTACCTCCTCTCAAAAGACATAGTCTGAATAGAGAGTAGAGGACAATACAACACAACATCCGTGATGACAGCAGCTAGCAAGGGTCACAGAGAACTATTCGACTTCCTTTTGAGTAAAGGGTCTGATCTGTCAATAGTGGATGGGAATGGAGACAACGTCCTTCACGTGACATGTATTGGTGGCAATGTCGACATATGCAAGTACCTCCTCTCAAAAGACATAGTTGGCATAGAAAGTAGAGGACACTACAACATGACACCCGTGATGACAGCAGCTAGCAAGGGTCACAGAGAACAGTTTGACTTCCTTGTGAGTGAAGAATGTGATCTGTCAGTAGTGGATGGGAATGGAGACAACATCCTTCACGTGACATGTATTGGTGGCAATGTCGACATCTGCAAGTACCTCCTCTCAAAAGACATAGTTGGAATAGAGAGTAGAGGACAATACAACAGAACACCCGTGATGACAGCAGCTAGCAAGGGTCACAGAGAACTGTTTGACTTCCTTGTGAGTAAAGGGTGTGATCTGTCAGTAGTGGATGGGAATGGAGACAACATCCTTCACGTGACATGTATTGGTGGCAATGTCGACATCTGCAAGTACCTCGTCATGAGAGGGATAACTGATGAGATGTGTAAAAAGAACAAACGTGGTGAAAAACCACTGCAATTGGCAGAATCACGTCGCCACAAAGATGTTGTTGGCATTCTGAAATCCGTTCCAAAACGAGAGTGATGCGTAGCTTTTTCAGCAGAAAGAAAACGCAGTAGATGTATGAATATTGGAATGGTCAATACGCTGCATGGCATACATATATGTACTTGAACATGTTTCATCACAGAGAACTGTTCGACTTCCTTATGAGTAAAGGGTCTGATCTGTCAGTAGTGGATGGGAATAGAGACAATATCCTTCACGTGACATATATGTACTTGAACATGTTTTCGTACTGGCCAATAGAGGCATCATTTATTAAACAAATACTGTGAGGTGTGTTTTAAAAGTATGACGCAAAATAGCGTCCGTTAGAAGTGTATATTGGAGGACTTGTTCCCGACCAGAAAAGTATTCAAGATTTGTCACACAGTTAAAGACATGTGACTGACGTTAAAACCCTCTAGCCGATAGCAATATACATAAACGAGATAAACAGTATGAATTTTCCTTGCAACTGTCCTTAAATGTATACAGCTGTTGCCTGGGCCTGTTTTTGGTAAATATCACGTTTGTCTAGTCACCTCAAGTGATCATGCGACAATACTCTTTTCAGGGGTGGACGGGGTGCCATGGGTGGCTCAGTCGTCTAAGGCGCTCAAATCGCTGTGCATAGTTGCGTCCCTTGGACTCTGTACTTGAGTTCCAATCCCTGTTCGCCCCAATTATGTTTCTAGATTTCTCAGCACTATACCCGTGCTCTTCGGTTTCGACAAAGTGGTAAACGCCCGAGACCTGCATCATGTCGGGCATCCCTTCCACACTGAGCTGACACGCTGTGATATAACCGGAATACTGTTCAAAGCGCTCATAAACCCAACTCACTTACTCACTATTTACAGTGGCAATGTGTACATTGCCTTTAAATGGTGTGGAACAATCTTACAACAAACCTAAAACTACTTAAACCCCCATATGACATTTAATAAAAGAGAATTTGGAAAATCCCATTAATGCACATACTTATCTTGAATATCAATGCTGTAAATATACTCTAAAATTTGTCTTCGTTTAAAATATCCAATGCATATTGTTCTATTGCTGCAGTCAGTTGAAGACATGATGAACGTTGATATCAGAGGGCCATTTTCAAAATGATAAAACTTTAAACAAACGAGTAAATATTCTAAATACACCAGTGAAGGTTGTTATACGTATGTACATTTAGATCAATTATTACATTCTGTTTCAATACTAAGTTCCCCTTATTTGAACAACAGAGTTTTGAAATTAATCCTTTGCTTTTGATCAACAAGTTAAGATAAACAATATTTCAAAAGGTCTAATTAAGGCAATACGGTTATGTCAGTCTAACAGTTGCATTGTAAATATAATAACACTTTCTATTCAGGTTAATTGTTTGTCGTATATAAACCGTTCATACGATGGTTGTTGATAGTTTCTTACTTTTATCTTAATATTTTGTGTATCATTTGCAATGTTATTTCTGTATTTTGTACTCTGGGATAGATTATATGTCAAGAATTTTCATTGGATATCATTGAAATCCTCTGAGAATAACGTTATGTTTTAATAGCAGTTGATGATCACTGTGTCAAAATAGAACTGGCACATGACATTAAATCATGCAAGGACTTCTATTTCACCAAATCGCACGAATGGTGCATCATTATATATTGTTTTCTCTAGTTTTACCAAGATCATCATGCTGTTAGAATGTTAGTTTTGTTCCAGGAGATATATCCACCCTTACACATACACATCCCTTCATATATTTTATATTTTCTCTCGTTAACAAATTATTGTGGTGAAATATGGTGAAGGTTTGGTACTCATGTGGTCCCTTCCTTGCTAATCTGATTCTTTATGCATATTTATCCGTATTTCTGAAAATTTCAAAACACGAGAATATGGCCAATAAGTTTAACTTAAGCTTCGATTCGGGTAAAGCGATGATCTCATATCGTTCAGTATGGATCTAATAGCTAATAACTTAAGCTTCAGGTATATCGACGATCAGATATTCAATACTGGTCAAATAGCAATTCCCTTCCCCTCATTTACCCATCTGAAAGAAAACGTTTCATCTGTTTTATATTAATATCAATGCAGAGAGATTCAGAGTGACAAAAATATCCATAAAACTGTAAAACCCATGTTCAAGATACAGTCAGAATCGTACAATGGAATCTGCTTCAACTGTCCCTACAATATTAGTGAATACACTATTGTGTCTTCATGTGGTGCACCATGGAACAAACGCTTTGAATTTTCAAGTTAGCATTGCTTCAAATTTGTAAATATTTCATGTTTTAATTCATAACGTAATGACTATCTCCGTCTATAGTCCATATGCACGCATATAAATAATCATTTCCATTACATTCTAACCATTCCATCTAAAGTCATCACACAAAGAACAGATCAGGTCAGATAAGATCTATTTGTACTTTGCTTATATTTGGGAAGTTATGTGTTATACATGTATACTCTTTCATACTGAAGGGAAGAGTGAACAGTGGCAATGCTGTCACATCAACTTTGGTATCAAAGCCACGACTGCATCTATCTTGGAATGAAACATTACATCTAACATGCTGCGCCTGCTCTGGTGAAATTCAAAACGTTCAGTGTCTTTTGATTTATCTGTGATGTACTATTAAAACCCATATGTACATTGTTTGTTTATCACTGAATCGTCATCTTTTTGCGTAACGATATTAATGTGACTCAAGGCGAATGAAAACGTTTTGATGTTACGTGTACTCATGGAGGCGAAATAAATTAATAATGTTGATACTGTTGAAGTAACAGTCCATCCTTTCCACGCTGTGCGTTTTAAACAGGACATGTACTGCAAAGTTACATGACAGGTAGTGGCAAGTATAATATATGTACACGTCCATAACTGCAATGACAGAATATTTCTGATTGATTATAATGATTTCCACTGCAATAATTGTGGATAACATTCATAAGACAGGTCAGTCTGTGGTTGTACATCGAGGGCTGTGTAGCCTTCTCCAGAGGATAGATAATTACTGAGTGTAGAAACTAACTCCAATTATGGTGGCATTAAGCTACTAAGTGTATGACTTACAGTTTTCATCTCTTATATCCCATTAATTCTGTATTGTTGTATTTTATAGTTGCTTCATGAAAATAAAGATATCAAATAAAATCTATGAATCTGTTCTTGTTACAATGCAGTTGATGTGCAAAATCAAGAACGCTCGGACCCGTCCCCTTCGGCGTCTGTCCGAACCTGGGCCGCATATTAAGTTATCATTCGTTTTGCTTCAACGAAATGTCCTTTAAAGTTTATGGCCGCCCTCTGTTTCATTGCAGTAACTTAGCTGCGAACCATGAAATGATAGTACCAGACGCCATCTTGTTTTCCATCAGATGAGTCAATATTCATTACGTGACATGTCAATACTGATCATGTGACAAGTCTATATTCGAGGTCAGTGTCAGTTACATGATTTGGGGGTCTACATTACAATGTATTGTTTCGTCACATGATGACAGATTAACCAATGGAATTGCAAGATTAATAGAGGAATAACAATTCACAATTTATGACCTGAATGTTAACAGTTTTTAACCCGTGAACGAGAGCAATGGAAATGCAAGTATTTTATAGGCACATGATGAAATAGTATTGACTTTAACGCAGTGGAGTTTGGGTTTCATCCATAAGCGATTGACCTTTTTCAGTCTAGTGGTCATTAGGTGAGTATAGCCTGGCAATTTCAGTTCACCCACATCATTAGCCCATCTTTCTACACATGAAATTATGTTATATCCAGACAATCAATTGATAACGTTAAAAAATTCCAGCTTTTGTAAGTCTTTTCGTTATCAGATTGTGTGGTTAAAGTTGTCATTACCTTGCCACTCCGCTATCTGCTGGTGGATCTCGTCGTCACACACGTGCACGGGGTGAGCGTCTTCATTGGAGTGATGTCTGCACCATCTTCTGTAGGTGTGTATATCCTACTTTCGATGTATGGTTTTTCAGCGTCGCAAATGTATCTGCTTTTCTTGCTGTGTCAATGAAAGGCTTTTATTTCGACGTGTTTCCTTCATCCGCTGGCTATAGTCTTTGGATATGCCAATAATGTGTCCCTTTAACTTCTTTGTTGATTCAGGATTGTTGTCTTGTTTTTACTGTGACAAGAATAGCTTTTTTTCAGAAAATTGTTTATTTTTACATGATGTTTAAGATAGTGTATCAGCTTGTCCCTGAAGACAAACGTTTCTAGTTCTTTAATTTGTTCAGATAAATCTTGAAAATTGTCTTTCATCTCTTTTCGCATTTCATATATATTTCAAAAACAATAAAGTTGAAGTCATGTCGTTGATGGCTGTTCATGTTACGTCGCCATCGTCATGGTAAAGTAAGGAGACTTCGAATCTGTATTCAATCAAATGAGGGATACAATCAAACCTTGTTAGTCCGGACACTTTTAAACCTTCATCAGCACGACAACTCCTCTGAACATTTACATGAGCATACAAAGTGTGATTTCTCAATAAACATGCTCGTTGTGTCCGGACAATTTCACTTGGATCGGTACCTACTGTCTCAATGGGCTTACAGTGAATAACGTTTGTTTTGGGTGTATCATGGCTTGATTAGACAAACCAGTGATTTATATTATGAATATCGTCAACACCATCGGTGTGCGATGACACGCAATCATCCAATTCACCGACATTGAATATCCAACTTTTTAGTCATCAAAGGAGGGCTTGGAATAAATTCTGACAAGGGTTCGCACCATCCACGATTTTTCGGGATATTATTTCTTCCACGTTTTTTTCACTTTTAAGGGCAATGAAGTGTTTCGTCGGATAATTTCAGAAGTGACTTCATTGTCGCAAACCCCCAAGATACATGTATATTTATAGTAAAGGAATGGATATATGTCACAGGGTGAGATATATAACTAGTGGATAGGGGTTGTAATTATTGAATTTGATCACTTTCCATCTTTGGTAATGACTAACTAGTGTCGTTCAAAGTGCCCCCATGCCTAATCTCACATTTACAGTCATGCTATTCAACCTTGTCGTGGATTGGTGTATACGTTTAGAAATAGTTTATACACATTCTCAGTTCTTCAAACAGAGGCGTGGGTGTCTTTTCGTCATTATGATTGAAATACGAAAGGAATCCAATGGGGAGCAAAAGCAAAGAATAATGTTTAGGCTTCTTAGTGACTCATTTTCGATCCAACAACAAAGTTATTCCAACGCAACCCCAAGAGTTTGTTTCAGAGGCGGTGCACGGGCCAATAAACTACTGGAAGTGCCGCTATTTAAGACTTAAGCAGCAAGTGGTTTATTTTACCTACATTTTTTTATCGTATGCTAAAGGACAACGAGTCGTTTATTTATTATGAGATATAAATAGTATGTACAACGTCTTTACAGATGATGATAAGATTTAAGAATATTAATGCCATCCGACCTCGGCAATGTTGGACAAGTCCATTTTATGAACAGGTGGGTTAAGTTTGGTATGTCCGGCATATTCTCACAATCCTTACGTCGATTATCTGTACCTTTCCTCCCAATACCGATTGTCGTATACCTCCCACTTTTGGATGCCATCGTTCGGCCACTGCGTTAATATGCATTACCCAGCTACATCTACTCACGAGACACTTCTCTCTAAAAATAACGTCGTCACATTTACGACGTCATCAAGTTGCGCATCTTCTAATCTCCATGACAGAACAATGTTTTATCCTGAAACTAACCACGCTTCGTTCTCCATTGTTCTTTGCGATTTATCGCGTAGTCGTCTTATATATCAATATACATATATTTAAAAACAGCTGGTTTTATGGGTAGATAGTTCACTTAACATCACCAGTGTTACCTAATCGCAGAGACTTATGACGAATTGTCCGATATCCTAACACTCAAACCCGATGTTGAACTCTCTCACAAAGGCTTCGGAGCATACACTAATCATTCATTCGGCACGGATAATCAGCAATTCCTCAGAGTTCGTTGAATAATCTCAAAAGCAGTTTCAGAAACATGCATTATGCAGTGGCGATACACACCGATATAGCCTGTATCTGAGGAGTGCACAAAACCTGATCACTCACCCTGTTGCAGCAGGACATACTTTGACATATCTCCATTTAACGCAGCTTCGAACAGCATATCATTTTATATCACGACGTGTCAGTATGATGCTTATGGAAAGTGATGAATGTTCTAGACGTTTACTGCTTTGGCTGAAACTTACGAGCACGAGTTTAGTGCTGACAAACTTAAGAACATAATTAAGGCGACCTGAGATTCGAACTAAATATCATAGGTTTCCGACGCTTCCGGGGGGACTACCGGTGTCTCTGTTGTGAAAAGTATGAACCCATCAATATGGATTGTGTTCACTGATACACAGTTGAATACAGTTTAAGTATTAGAAGAGCACTGTGAATTAATATGAGAAAATACTGTATGTTTGCAGCGAGGTAGTAATGAGAAAAGGGATGTATATTTGTAAGCAACGTCATTGCCCACGTGACGTTAAAACATCCCAATTAGAAAAATGGGATGTCCTCAGAGATTCGTCTAGAGGAAGCGAGAACTAAGATCTAATTTTCATTAGATTGAGTAAAGTGTTATAGCTCCAAGAATAAGAGTTATCTCCCTTACATCACAACCACGCCACTGGATCGTGCATTGCCGCGCCTACATGACAGGGTCAACCGTGTTCAAAATGAGGGCACAAATATTTGCGTGCATATATGTGTACATGTATATGTATATGTGTATGAATATGGGTAAATGTTTGTGTGTGTATATGAATGTGTAATGAATATGTGTATGTGTATGCGCGTATTCATTCATTCATTTATACGTATGTACATTTGTGTATGTGTGTATGTACATTTGTGTATGTGTGTGTGCGTATGTTCATTTGGGTATGTGTGTATGTACATGTGTGTATGTGTGTATGTACTTACATTTGTGTATGTGTGTATGTACATTTGTGTATGTGTGTGTGCGTATGTTCATTTGGGTATGTCACATTATTAGTACATTATTGTCACAACAATAACAGCTGTGTACATCACGTTCATTGTAATACAAATGTAACTATGGGCCGATGGCCTACACTTACGAAATAAACCGAATTGAACAGTGAACATTTGGGTACCTGTGTATGTACATGTGTGTATGTGTGTATGTACATGTGTGTATGTGTGTATGTACATGTGTGTATGTGTGTATGTACATGTGTGTATGTGGGTATGTACTTACATTTGTGTATGTGGGTATGTACATTTGTGTATGTGTGTATGTACATTTGTGTATATGTGTGTGTACATTTGTGTATGTGTGTGTGTACATTTGTGCATGTGTATGTGTACATTTGTGTATGTGTATGTGTACATTTGTGTGTGTGCGTATGTACATTTGTGTATGTGTGTATGTACATTTGTGTATGTGTATGTGTACATTTGTGTATATGTGTGTGTACATTGTGTATATGTGTGTGTACATTTGTGTATGTGTATATGTACATTTGTGTATGTGTATGTGTACATTTGTGTATATGTTTGTGTACATTTGTGTATGTGTGTTTGTACATTTGTGTATGTGTGTGTGTACATTTATATATATATATATATATGTGTGTGTGTGTATGTATGTATGTATGGGTGCATGCGTGCCTGTGTGCTCGTGTATGTATGTATGTATGTATGTATGTATGTATGTATGTATGTATGTATGTATGTATGTACATGTATGTATGTACATTTGTGTACGTATACTGAACCACAATGAAGCTGCTGAAAACGCGAGATCGGCAATAAATCGTCGGTTTTTCTGCGACACCCGACAAGCGGATATACTCTACGGGCAATGGTAATGCTTGGTCCGCTCAGTCCCATGTTAGTGAATGAAACAGAACATTGGTGGTGTCCAAAGTGATGAAACGACACCCGGCAAGCGGATATACTCTACGGGCAATGGTAATGCTTGGCCCGCTCAGTCCCATGTTAGTGAATGAAACAGAACATTGGTGGTGTCCAAAGTGATGAAACGACACCCGGCAAGCGGATATACTCTACGGGCAATGGTAATGCTTGGCCCGCTCAGTCCCATGTTAGTGAATGAAACAGAACATTGGTGGTGTCCAAAGTGATGAAACGACACCCGGCAAGCGGATATACTCTACGGGCAATGGTAATGCTTGGCCCGCTCAGTCCCATGTTAGTGAATGAAACAGAACATTGGATTGTGTCCAAAGTGATGAAGCGACAAGCGGATATACTCCACGGGCAATGGTGATGCTTGGCCCGCTCAGTCCCATGTTAGTGAATGAAACAGAACATTGGATTGTGTCCAAAGTGATGAAGCGACAAGCGGATATACTCTACGGGCAATGGTAATGCTTGGCCCTCTCAGTCCCATGTTAGTGAATGAAACAGAACATTGGATTGTGTCCAAAGTGATGAAGCGACAAGCGGATATACTCTACGGGCAATGGTGACGCTTGGCCCGCTCAGTCCCATGTTAGTGAATGAAACAGAACATTGGATTGTGTCCAAAGTGATGAAGCGACAAGCGGATATACTCTACGGGCAATGGTGATGCTTGGCCCGTTCAGTCCCAAAGAATGAAACAGAGACATCTGCCGAATCACTGTTTCATCACTGTCGAATTGTGGTGATTGCAACACCGAATATTGAAAACACTTGGTACTCAGAAATACAATGTAAACCATATCTATTTTCAAAATGCATGCATGAAATCCCGCGTAGTGCAGATTAAAAAATATACACTTGTCTCCGACCCAAATCCATTCAAGCAATGACTGATGCTGGTTTGAACTGAGGCACATCATGTTCATAAGTGGACACAAAAATGAAAGCTTATTGAGCTCAGCACCCCTCGTGGTTTATTCCTCCTGCATGCGTATGCGTGTGCGTGTGCGTATGCGTATGCGTATGTGTATGTGTATTAATATGTGTATGAATTCGCGTATGTATATGTGTAAGTCTATGTGTATTTGTATTTGTAGAATGTATACACGTATGTGTATATATTGTGTGTATGTGTATGTATAAGTGTAGACTTGCGTCTCGCGGGCACGAAAGAAACCTTTGATCGTGAGGTTGAATTCCGTATCGCCCCGATTATATTTCTTGATTTGTCAGCACCAAACCAATGCTCGAGGGTTTCACCAAAACTGTAAACGTTTGAGACCTGCATCACTTTGGGATTTCCACCCACATTAAGCTGACACACCGTGATATAACTGAAATACTGTTCAAAGCGGTGATTAAACCAACACACTCACTCGATTGCCAGATCTTGAGGGAGACAGGTATCGAATTAAGGTCACGAAAGGGATTAAAGTCAGATTGGGACCGACAACCAATGACCTCAGCAAAGATACTTGCGTCAACTGAGCTATTCACTACAACGGGAAGTGAGATAAGTATACGCTGTATGTGTTAATGATCAACAAAACTGACACACTTCTATCACTAAATTTACTTGTGTCAGCTCTTCTCATCAGGTGCAAAATGTTGCATACCGCGAATGGAAATCGTGAATATTTTAATCATGCGGTTCCGATATTTCATGAAACCTACAATACCATGATACTACCGCAAATGTAGTAAATGTATTCTACTGTGATACTTCGTTAAATTCGGGATCCTGAAGTTTCATAGTCTTAAACGACATATGGCAACAGTGGGTGTAAACATTATGTTTCTCACATCGAGAGTGGTCAGACTTGGCAGCGGCGCACCAGGGTTCTACCCTGAGGAACCAGGAACCACTGATGAAATTCTCCCTCCGCTTGCTCCACCTGTACCTCATAGCTTGTGTTGTAGACGTCGGTTGCCAAGGGAACGGGATTACTAAGTCTAAACATGTTCCACACTGGTACAATAAATTTCAGGTATTGACACATTTTATATAAAAAAAGAAGTCATTATATTGTCACTTCTTGAAATTACTGGGTATCGCTATTTCGAGAAATACGGATATATACTAGAACATGTCTCCACCCGGAGTCTTCATCAAGAAGATAGGGTAATCAGGGTAAAATATGTCTCCAATTGTCATTCCTGTCCATAGACTTAAGGTGATTCGGTGGTGATGCTTGGTGCAGTGACTGATTCCGTGTCATCGTGCCTCGATGGTGTGAAATCGTGTCTCACACTTTCAGCCACTGCTGTGCCTGTTCAAGACTCGATAATACCACACCGGGGTGAGCTATGTGTGGTATTACCGACTGCGGCGCGAAACAATATTCACTCACTCATCAACGATCTACTGTTTGATATACTGACCTTGTAACAGGGTACTGAAGGTGAGTTAAATGTTATTAACTCACTGACTCATCAAAGATGTGGAGCCCTTATGGCATTGTGTGAAGAGTATAAATAGTGTCATAAATTTGTTCAGTTGCTGAATTGACTTCATATAAAGAATCAGTGATATGAACCTCATTGATGTTGTTATACACCTAACAATAAAACATATATACAAGGTCATAGTTATCAGACTACCGGGAATTAAGTGTGACATAATAGGAATGATTACTGCTCTTTTTGAGATATGTATTTAATGATATTTGTAATACGAACAAATCGTGATGACACTCCCAGTGGTGTAACGCCGTTGTAATGCTCTGACCCGTTAAAATGAATGCGTGAATTGGGTTTTAGCAATAGTCCAGGATTATCATGGCCGAGGACACCAGTAACGGGCGATTATACATAGTAACAAATCTTTCATATCAGAATTCAAACCATCAACGCAAGAGATTATTCAGCACAGAAACAGATTCCATGTGGCTAAGAAGACAAAATAGTGAGAAAATTGTATGAAGAAATCACAAAAAACATTAAAGACATCAGTTGCAATTGGGTAAGCATAACCTGCGGTAGCACCCATCACTCATCGCTTTCGAGTAGAAAAGTAAGTGCCACTGAGTAAGGAAGTCTGGGTAAAGGTCATAGTATAGGCTGCTACATGTACTAGGACTTACATCTGCGATGACTAGAATCAGCTTATGTATGGACTGGGTGGCATGAGTGCCTCATCCAAAGCAGACACCAATCCTGCAGAGCATGGTAGTGGTGGGTCAGTGGTTTGGACAGATATGCCATGGTGTATGAACTTAACGCAGGCCAAGCTGCCCACAGAGAACATGTATTTAATCAGTATGGTTCTTGGTCTCGAACGCCTGATCAGAGGATCCTAATTCGCTAAAGGGGCACAACTCTCTAATACGACTCACAACTCAACGAAGGTTATCGGAGGTCGATTTGAACTATTATCAACAAACTTTCTGAAAAATAGATTATGAGGACTTTAGAGACAATTTTTCAACTACATGTATAATATAACATGTCAACACCAGTCAATAATCAGTCAAGAAACAGATAGGACATACGGTTATAAATTTGCATACCACTGAACCTTTCTTCGCCCTTCGTTAATCACGTTCTGATACATATCATCGTATTTCTTGGGAACCTAGGATCCCCAGTCTTGTACAACAGAACATCTTCATTGCATTAAACGAATTATACATCACTCTGAGTGACACCACCATCAGCCTATAGCATAAACCATAAATTGTTCATTGATATGGTTATCAAGTGATCCAATCGTGAATATATGTATGAATACTAACATATACTAACAATGTCATTCAAAAATAATCAAACTGACGTGAATGTTAAAACCTGACATTCTACATACTCAACCTACAAGACAGGCTGGTGGAATTAAACGTGTATACGTTCTCCATACTGTGATTTCCATTACTTCATTAGGACCATGTACATTGTGATGAGGGAGGTACATAAACAGCGGTTGAGATACATTATGTCGATGGATAATGTCGGCGGCTCTCGGGGCGAATGAACTGAAATGATAACCGGAATGTACACAACGGCCAAACTATTAAACCATTCGCCGAGGATTTAGATATGTTACGGAAAGTATCTCTTTTACAAAATAATCGTGATTGATGCGACGATTGTAAACTACAGTTAACGACAAATTACCCATGCATATTTACAGCAGAATATTCTGCAAAATAGTTTCGTGTAGGAAGCTGATTGTCCCTGCAGTCTAAATACCTCCCTGGTTAAATATGAAAAACGTTGATCGCAGTACATCTGCTAACACTGTATAAGTGAAACTAATATTCACGAAACGACAAGGAAACGTCCATTAATCTCCCACAACCGGAATAAGACGCACCAACAGTTTGTGTGAAGTGGTCTACAGACGCATTATAATAACCAAAGAAAGTATCGAAGCCTTGGTACGTTAGTGGGCACTCAAAATTACAAGAAACCCATATGCCATCTGAACTGATAGTGTACATGGTGATTGTACAGCTTCAGAATTAAACTTAAATATACTAGCGGAAAAAAGGCATTCTTGTGCACCATAAAAAACACATTTAAATACGACTGCCATAGATTTTTGATAAAAGTCATGCATGATCATGACATGTTTTAACACGTTGTCATAATAACCCATGATGACCTTGAAAAAGCACGTGCATCCCAGTAATAGCATGCACTAACTCCAACGAGTAAGAATTTCGTCACACATTCCCAGCGCACATATCCCTAAATTCAACTTGCAATTTTTCAGAGACGTTCCACTTGTATCATGATCTAAAATGTGAATATCTTGCACAATGCGTTTATGTACGTTCTAATATTGATGAAAAAATCGACAAAAGTACATGGGGCCTACATGGAATGGAAACATTCCACTCATAAGGGCGGTAAGGGATCAGTACCAATGAGTCCACTGATACCTGTGTCTTATTGTAATACAGACACATTCAGTTCAGCAATTAAGCTCCATCAAACATCAGTCCAAACACGTATATAGCTTTTTTATGTTTAAGATTGTATTTGGCAATTATCAATTGCAACACATGACAATGGCAGCATAGTGTTCTATATGTTCTTTGTGCATATATCTCATGAATTGCCATGTTTGGGGTAATGTCTATTGTAAGCTATTTATTGTGCAATTAAAAGTTACAATCGATGTTTCGTATTATGTCTCAATGAAGTGAGAACAAAATAGCATAACAGCAATTTACGGGCTGAATATATCCATTTTCAAAGTTGATTCACCATGTGGTCAGTTTGTCGATGTTTGGAGTCTTCATGCAAGGATTCTGTAATCCAACACCATTTCAGCCTGACCATGCACACTGTTTCCCCTGAATACTCGGCTGTGCAGACCATATACAACTGTGTTAATATCTCTACTTTGAAATAAGGCACATTTAGAGTGACGCAGTCTCAGTACGTATTTCATATTAAATCACTTTCTTGCTGTCTTCACTATCTACGCTCACCTGAGTTATCTGCAACAATGTACACGATTTGTAAGGGACTGATAAAGCATATGTTTATCCATATCTCCACCTTGACCAACATGTTCTGGTATTTGACTGAGCCAAAATGTTAACAACGACTGACGCGTCCATTCCTGTCAGATCACGAGAATATGCAACACCGACTGTCAGATAACGAAAATTTCAGCAATCTTTCGCTGGGGTTTTACGTCAATACTTACATTATACCCACAAAATACAATACATTATTAAGTATACCATGTTGACCAGGTCCTCCATTGAGCCTTTAAATTATGTTGATGTGTTTGTTGTTTATCGTGAAACCCAACAACAGTCCAGCTATAAACCAGCGACCTGCAAATAGTCTGGACCAAAGAAGCCAGTGATTGTTTTATGAGCAATGAACTATGCCGCCATAGTATAATCAGAGACTTTAAAGCAAAGTCACCGAGGCTGCAGACTCGAACTATTTGGTTGCCTCTTATAGGAAGCATGATGTTGTAGGGGGGAATACACAAACCTTGAATCACCACTGGACCAGAACAGATAGGAGGTTGCGTAGAAAGCAATTGGTAATCTAGGGAGTGAATAAGTATCAAGTGTTAAAAAATTCAAGAGGGTCCATTTTTCTATATAATTTGAATTCAGTCACCTCCCTTGATCGGTAACTTTGTACATAAGACGTATGGCCCTTTTTTTTAATTATAGCATAGGTTATTGGATCTCTAATCTAACCTGTAATACACAATCTATGACGCATGATGGCAAAAGGTTCTGTGAACAGCGAACTCAATGTTGTTGTGAAGATGTAAACCTTTCTGGATAGCGGAGAGGGCAACATATAGTCACGGTATGATATGGGTGTGTGAAGATGTAAACCATTCTAGATAGCATTGTCGACAAAAGACCAGGTCCGTGCTGAAGATATATTGTTGCGAAGTCTTCTATCTGTAACCTGTTACTTTCAGTAAGGAAGGGTGGCGACAGTAGAAGTAGCTGTAAGAATTACAAGGTAAGATTTGGTCATTGGGCTCATGTAAATGGAGAAGGAATAGGCCTTCAAGTGTTCACCTTGTATTATTAGAATTCTACGTCAGTGGACAAATCTACATCTTAAACATCTACTTCTCTCATCACACAGTGGCGTTGAACCAAATTCACAAACTGTATCAGTTAAATAGAGACACTGGAAACTGACACTCGTTTATTTTTCATGTGATACAAACACAAAATGAATTTCAACCAACACATTGTTACAGTCTATGTTTTCAAATGAAGTTCAAACAAAATTGTTAAAATTTAATTGATATAACTGAATCGAAGATCAACACCATCCCGGGCTCCAGACGTTGCCAAAGTTTTTGGGGAACGATGCAGGATCAGGAGGAGGGAAAAGGGCGGGGACCATCTGCTTCCGGTAGTCATCAATCCGGGCTCTCAGTTTGTCAACAATGTCCGGCATCTGTGCTGCCAGGTCGTTATGCTCAGTGGGATCCTCTGTAGGTGGAGAAGGAAATGTGATTTAGTGACGGATTTGAGTATTGTGCAGAGATGGCGTGTATGTAGATTTGTTGAAAATAGTTTTTTTATTTATAGGCGTGAATATAGATGGTTGACATGTTTTTTGTCAATACTTTTATGTCTTTCAGTATTATACAAGGTGCAACATAATTGTAGCAAAATAAGTTAGATAAATTAATATATAATTATTTCTGATCAGCACCTACCACGTATGTTGTAGAGACGCACTGGGCTATCGCCCTTATAATATATGATGTTGTCATAAATGTCCCCCGGTGTGCTGTTCTTAGGCTTGTACCAGCCATCAGGTCCCCCTGGGTAGCCCAGTATCAGCTTGTAGTCACCAACCCTGTGAACAAACAATACAACTTAGGATCACTTCTTGCTTCCGCTGTTGTTCATAATATGTATTGTTTAATTCCGTGACATGTCGGAAACACTTTGTAATGAATCTCCATGGTTTAAGACCCGCTGTCGAATTCTGAGATCGCAATTTGATTGGTACAGAGAAATACTTCTCTCAAGTGTTCGTTCTGTGCAGTGGTAAATACTCGCCTCAAGACAGATGTTACAAAATAGTTCTGTAACCTACTACCTAAAATAGTTACCTTATCCCAGCATGTCCTTCCGTTGCAGGTTCAAAGTCGTCAAGATTGTATATAAACTCGGTCCTTGATGACGGAAGGCCATTCCTGATAGATTCCCAGTGGGTTATCCCATCGATTGTCGTCTCTACAACAGGGTTGGATTTTGCTGAAACGTAATCTCGTTTCATAGTAAATAGCTGATATGATTACCCCTTTCAAATTTGAGTCATTGTCTCGCAATGATCGCATTTTTTGTTATTTATTCTTTAGGATATAAAATAAACAATTCCAAGGGGGAAATATAAATAATGTTATGGCCAAGTGCGGGTAGTTAATTCATGAATGTATTGCTGTGAGAGGCTTATTAACATTGCAGGTGTATGCTGGGAATAATAGAGCTGCTGTGTGAGACTATATCTGGGTCCCCGTGAAGATCAGGGTTAGAACTGACCTGTAGTAACCCAAGAGCCGCAAGAGCCGACTGATGGGATGGAGGCACCAGACTAGCTGACTTGGTTGATACTACACCTTGTTATGATCAACCGATGCGAGGGGTATATAGGCGTGGTGTACCCTGTGGGTGAGCCTATATACCCCAAGCCTTCAGGCTCACGCCATGAGCCCCGAGAGATCGGTTAACAACGAATTTATCTTACTGACATTCTTTCATTCTGGTCCATAAAATAGGCCCACAGTGTAACTGAGTTTGCAAAACCCGTACCAGACGCCGCAAATGAACCGATTTACTTCTCTTTACCCAATGCACCTGTTCATTTCAACTCAGCGATACTTATTCGAGATGTGCGAGTTACAATGAGTAACCAATCAGAAGCTGGTAATTTTATGTAAGGTGCGATAAATGTCATTGTACATGTCCCAATTGCGTAGATCAATGCTTGTGGTGTCAGTCTATGGATTGTTTGATTCCAAATTCGCTTATGTACATGCTGCAATCATATAGCTCTACTATTGCTGAGAACAGAGTTTAACAAATAACAAACAAACAAATCCAGTCCTTATTACCAGGAGTGCCACCAGCTGCGGACACCAAGGTGGGATTCCAGTCTACAGCATGCATCATTCTGAAATGATATGGGTCTGCAATTACGCGAGAGTTTGAGATGTTCAATACTGTCTAATCTCTTTAACCAAACATCTTTACCAATTAGGAACACCAATCGCCCATTCTTCTCCTGTAAAATTATAACATTCTTCCCATATATCCTTCACGTTAAACAGATAGTGTCTACGAACCCATTATACGTTGTCTTGGTTTTCTTCAGTCCGGTGCCATACATGAAGGAAGTCCCCCTGGTGCCTCCCTCCCAGATTGTGTGCTTCCCCCCTCTCAGGGGCCAGTTGTTGGCATCATTTTCCAGAGGACCGCCATTCTGATGAGATATAACATTGCTGACATTATTCAGTATTCAGATCTTACTGATCCGCAGTATAATGAAGTGTTATTGAATCCTTGTTCTTCACAATCAATATTATAAAACTATGGCCGCTCGGGTATTTGTGAGTGAGTGAGTTGGGTTTAACGCTGCTTTTAACAGTATTCCAGTTTTATCGCGGCGTGTCAGCTTAATGCGGGAGGAAAGCCCGAAGTGATGTAGGTCTCAGACGTTTACCACTTCGGTGAATGCTGGTATTAGTATGGAAACTGATGATTGACCATGTACTCATAAACGACCTTGGTTGTTTTTCATTTTTCTTTCTTATGGGTCTATACCGTATATGCATTTTAAGTATTTTGGTTGTTGACTCGAGAAGATGACTGTCCTTACATCAGTTGTAAACAGAATGAGTGTGTTTTCAAACAACCCCTTCTCCTTAAGTGCCTTCGTGACGTTCCCAACTGCTTCATCGAGGGCAGACACCATTCCTAAAAAGAGACCATATCAGCATCAATTCGCAATGTAAACATGTGAGCATTTCTGTAGGATTATAACTTACATGTGACAAATGTGTATAGTTTTTCTTTATTATTATATTCAATTGCAAATGGAGATCTTTCTGTTTATATATCACACATTTGGTTGTAGTAATTAGTGATTTATAGGTGATTGTGTAATACAATAATCACTATTTAAACCAAAGTTAAAATATGTTTTTTTTGCAATACGTTTGTTTCAATATTTACCTTGAGAAAATATTTTGAGATTGACTATCTCTGTTACAAAGATCCTATAGTGTATTTTATTTATCTATTCCATCAATTTTGTTCTCTTCATAACAGGGTTCTGGTAGGGTTTAAACGTCGCGTTGAAGATAATTTCACGTATGTGTATGCACGTGCCTGTTGCTGTTTGTACTTGTCCGGATGGCGTGTTTTAGGGTTATCACACTGCGGTGTCTTGCCTTTAAGGTGGATATCTCACTCTGACAAATTATACTGTGATACCGACCAGTCCTTCTTTTACAGAGTCCCAGGATGGTTACAAGTATAATCTGTTGACGTCATTTGATGTGACGCGGTCAGACGGTCGAACCACCGACCTTTCACTTTATCCACGACACCACGGGGGTGGAATAGGGAACATGTCGAAGAATGTATGTGTAATTGCATTTGAAGAAATGGAGGGTACCTGAAAATGTCCTGCGGCCACGGTTTATCACATGAGGGTACATGTTGTAGTACTTTTCGGGAACCTGAATATAAAAAGATAAACAAATAAGAATAAGAATCTACTTGATTATGAATGCAACTGACATGCGTTGTGAGTTTTGCAGTTATTTCCACCGAGATAAAAACATTATTCTTTTTAGAAGTTTTTGATCAAGAACCATTGGCAAAACATACTTTTGAAATTACCAAACATACTGATCTGATTACACTTATCCAATTCGTTGGATTTTAAAATCACAACATATATTTTTGATTAATCTGGTATTATCGCCATGAAAAAATGAATTCATATAGAAATAGCATCTTACAAACATAGTATTTTAAGTAGGTAATAGACTACTTTACCTCAATAGGAGCATGTACATTCTGATAGGGCAGGTACATAAACAGAGGCTGAGAGACGTCGTGTTGGTGGATGATGTCAACAGCTTTCTGGGCGAATGTATACTGAAACAGAAAGACAGAATGAGTACATTAGAAACTGTCGCTCTAACCTCCTCCCTATTAAAATCTGGCAACACTGATGTACTCGCTAAATATATCATGTCAACGACAGGAAAACCAAAACAGATTCCATTGATTGTAAAAGGCCATATAGCTGTGAAAATGATATGAAGGGATCATGAAAATCAGTGATGACACCAGGTGTTCGCGGACAACACCATCTCCGAAAAAAATTTCACTGGTTGTAAAAGTCAAAATAGCGGTGACAATGATGTGAATGGAACACTGAAAACCAGTGATGACACCAGGTGTTCGCGGACAACACCATCTCCGAAAAAGATTTCACTGGTTGTAAAAGTCAAAATAGCGGTGACAATGATGTGAATGGAACACTGAAAACCAGTGATGACACCGGGTGTTCGCGTAAAATGTAAGCATGTTCTGTTCTGCAGGTAACATCCGCCACTCACACTATTTACATAAAAACAGAAAATATATGTTGCCTGATGCCGCACAGCATGCCATGCGCCGGCAGCCTGTAAAACGACATTTCGCGTTACGTTGCAGGCTGACGTCGCATGACAAGAGTACTGCTGTGCTGCGTCATGCAATAAATACTTTCTGCTTTTAAGCAAATTGTATGAATTTCGCGAACACCTTGTGTCGTCACTGTTTTTCAGTGGTCCATTTATATAATATCCACAGCTATTTGCCCTTTACGCCAAGTGAAATCTTTTCGGCAGAAAATCTAGGCTGGTTATTCTCTTGCATTGACAATTTATATTTATATATGTTGTGTGTCATGTTATGGGGCAGTGGGGTAGCTAAGTAATTTAAGCTCTAACCCCGTTCGATTTCCCACATGGGTCACCTGGTCTGACCAACCAATCCAAATTAGTCACCTCTTACAACAAGAGTAGTGTGTTTGGGATCAGGGTTCTACATGGTTATTTGTATTGGTAGAAGATACAACTGGGTAGACCACAAAAACATATCTATCATTGGTCGAACAATTGTCTCGTTTTCATTAAGCAATGTGAACAACATGCTTCACGAGGTCAGACATGCTGCTCCAGAATTTGTGCAAACGTATTGGGTTAAAAAATCAAAAAGTTGGACGTTAAAGAAGTATCGCATTAGCACAGACACACAGCCAGTACCAGTGCATTAAAAAAGTTTGAAATAAATTCATTCTTATGGACAGTATGGTCCAATATGGATATATTTTACTAATTTAACTGTGCAAGTTACTCACAGCTGAATACTCTCCCTTGTAATTCCAAGCGGGAAGTTCGTTATCGCGGTAGTCTAAATAGGCACCTGGAAATACACCATTGGACATTGATATCCACGCAATATGTCCATAAACAATATTTGTTCTCCATCTGATGTGAAGTTATTGCATGCAGCTGAAGCAAACGTTCAAACACACTAATGAATTGTCTACATCATCAGTTCTCAGTAAGTAGGAGAGTGAGTTTTAGTTACGGTCATACCCCAATCACATCACACACACAGGATTCCTTATATTCAAATAAATTGGTCGGACAATTCAGATTTGCTGGTTCGTAAGACGATCCCCACTCAGTTGAACATCGTCATCGTCAAGCAATCTATGACAGATAACATTTATGACACACATGGAGTACAATTAAGATATACGATATATATTTATGCATGACAATCAAAGTGAAAAATTGATATCTTAAGTTCACTGAGTTCATCGGTACCAATTTAGGTATCCACAATGTTCTGCATTAGATCCCACATAGCAGACACCAGCTTTGATAGACAGCGTTAAATATGCAACTTAAGTGACACATGAAACGATAACCTTACATCCAGCAGTGACAATGGCCCCCCATGTGATGATTGTATATGTTTCTGGTTGAATATGCATGAGTTTGTGCCATTAGCAAGTGATTGAGAAGGACATTTCTCTGACTATGGTGTGAAGGCATGCTGATTAGGAAAGTGTTTTTGTCGTATTATGGAAAGAGTTTTGTCGCTTTTATTTAGTTTATTGTTAACAAAGGTGATATTTGGTTTTGTTCTGATCCTGATTGGGTCTGCTATAGAATCCGAATAGATGGGTCTACTATAGAATCCTAATAGATGGGTCTACTATAGAATCCTAATAGATGGGTCTACTATAGAATCCTTATAGATGGGTCCACTATAGAATCCTAATAGATGGGTCTACTATAGAATCCTAATAGAAATTGTTCGGAACTAGTGATTAATTTGACTGTTTTCAAAGGAGTTTATTGACACATTGTTGTTTTGATAGTAAAATACTCGCCCTTGCTATGATTGAAGTAGTCCTCCTCAGCAGCGTAGTAGCCGAAGAACGTATCAAACCCTCTGTACGTAGGTGTGCACTCCCATTTGCAGAAACCCAGGTGCCATCTTGAAAACATCATGAAATTGGTGGGAGGGTGTTGGGATGTGTTAAATAGTAAAAGATCGGATATGATGATATTCGGAACTCGCTAATGTATTAATCAATATGATTATTTGCGAACATAGGCTTGTCTGGTATCAAAGAATCAATTCTTCCATGGTCAAGAATATATAGTGTAAAGTTCATGTTGATTACTCCAGACAAGAAATAATGTTTAAAACCTTCACTCCAATATCCTCACAATCAGTCTCGACACAAGCTGTGTATTATAATACTGCTGGACATACTTGCCGACCATATGGGTGGCGTATCCGAGTTTCTTCAACTCTTGTGGCAGGAAGGTGTAGTTGAGGGGCACACATGCGGGCTGAACATTGCTCAGAACTTTGTGCTGCGATGTGAAATTTATATGTAAGACCCTATTACATCACAACAGACAAGACTTCATTTCACATTGTGTACATTGCGCTCAGGGCTTTGTGGGATCGTGCTTCATCGGGCCACAGTTGGTAGTTAAAACCTGATTCACAAAACCGTATTTGTTGGAGCATCATTAATTGTTTTTGTAATGAAGAGGTAACATCAAAGTAACTTACCTGCATGCCAAGACAAGACGACTTCTATAAATTACACTGTCTGCTTAGCGGGATTGTTCAATACCGCCAGGTTACATTCGATAACATTTAAACAGATTCACAAAACCGTAGTTGTTTCAGCATCGTATATGTTAAATACGTTATGCACAGCTTATGTGTTTTAGAAGGAAGGGGAGACCTTGTATTTTACCTACCTGCATGCCCACCTTGAATGGAAACATTCCACTCATGAAGGCTGTGCGAGACCTGTAAATCATTATTGGAGATTGAGGAGGACGAGGCTGTATCTAACATTGCACAGATTAATATTAACACCGTCGATCGTAGACTATCCAATTCATCTCGAAAGTCCTTCTTTTATTCTAATTATTTACGATCAAGATTCAGAATCCAAAGCAGATCATTCTACATATATATTTTGAAAATGTATATCATAGACTCTTTTGATGCTGTGGTGAAATTATGCAAAGTTAGGATACGATTGTATAATGTAAAAGTTTGAGTGATGTGAAAAATGTACAAATGATATTTACGGGCTGCAATAAGGCTGGACATAGGCGTTCTCAAAGATGATCCCCTCTGTAGCCAGTTTGTCAATGTTCGGAGTCTTCATGTTTGGGTTTCGGAAACCAACATCGTTCCATCCTTGTTGCAATAAAAGGTGACATTATATGGTTTGGATATGTAAACATCATTGAAGTGTACAATGGAATAGTTTTAACAGTATTTTTTTCACGTTTACCTTGGATGTTGGCCCTCTGAGTAACACACTTAACAGCTCACCATAACATTACTCATAGAATACCACTCTGAAAAATACATCATATACTTGACCCGCATAAACGTAAAATAAATATAACAATGGAAACCATCTTCCATGTGAATCTGAAACATTGTGTCAAATATCTCCCCATTCCAGTCATAAGCCTAAAACCGTGTATTTGTGGGGTATTAGGTTTTCGTTTAAGGTATGAAACTATGTACTAGAGGAACACATACTCTCTTACTATTTTATGAAAATATTCATGCAGACAAAAATGTTGTAAAGATGTGTCATATTACCTGTATGATAAACTCATTATCTGGCCTCAGAATAAGAACTAGACGTACGTAGGCACTTTATCTGTGAACAACACATACTTACCCAAATCATCTGCAACTATGAAGACAATATTGGGGCGATCCGTTGCCCCACAGGACATAAGAACCGAGAGGAACACAAGGATGTACTTCTCCTCCATTACAATGGTCATATACACGTGACTACACTACAGAGGCCCTTGTCATATTTATGAGGTGGCCTTCACACGCTTATCAGGTAGACGATAGTGTTATGTGCACAACACGTGTACACCAAAAAGGTATTTAGATTTCAGTTGGCTGAGGTAGGTTTCGGTAACTCGCCATGTCTGATAACGATTAGTTACGAGGCATTTCAACACCGAGGTTGCATTCTTACGCCACATATTTTCCGAAATACAACTGAAGGTCGCCCAGTTCAACTCTCTTTGCATTATATCTATATTATTATACATTGTAAAGTGAAGTGGATTATCGTGTTCACAACATAATCAGAATAATCACAGGACAGTAAGCATTTTTTTCGTTATTTAGTCAACACTTTGCAATCACATGTTGACCCCATATTTCATGTATTTCAACTTTCAAGAAGGACAGAACATATAGAGTAAGTTGGGTGTGATTGTCAAGTTCCGTCAGAACGAGAAATAAAAAGAAGAAGTGAAGTTACGGAAAGGGTTTTGTCACGTTTATTTATAGTTAATATAAGTAAATCGCAGGAACACTAGTTTACGGAGGGGATTACATAAAGGATAATTGACATCACGACGTTCAAGTGAGTAGCTGAGCTACGTATTTCCTGCAGAGAAACAGAGCGAAATTGTATCGATAAAGTACACACGTGTAATGACAACATGCCATTCTTATATCAAAGAAACGACACACACATCAGGTGTTTTATTAGTGTCAATGATTAAGAAGACAAACAAGAAGAAGTGATCAAAGGATAGTTTACGCTTGTTACTGTTAGTACACTCTGTACATGAACTTCACAGCTCAGCTGTAGTATACACATGCTGGAAACTGATATTGGAAGGACGAAGATTCTGTACAGTTTGTGTGTCTGATGTCGTGGAAGACGAATGTCTTGCAGGTGTGTCTTGTATTAGTGAGTGAGTGAGTTTGGTTTTACGCCGCTTTAAGCAATATTCCAGCAATATCACGGCGGGGGACACCAGAAATGAGCTTCACGCATTGTACCCATGTCGGGAATCAAACCTGGGCCTTCGGCGTGACGAGCGAACGCTTTAACCACTAGGCTACTCGACCGCCCCATGTCCTGTTTAAACAATACGTTATGCATGTACTCTAATAACGTACATTCAGCATCAAAATATTCAATATGCTCTGGTCGACAAAAACAGAGATATTACATTCAATCCTAAATTTTCTTCCACAACGGTGCTGCCATAGATATGTTCTGTGTGAAACAGCAGAAGGTACCCTGTTAACTCCTTTGTAAAAAATGCCCGTGACCTAAGTGCTCTGATATACATACTAGTATTTAATCTTGAAGTCATAACAGTCAGGTCACCCATGTGTGTTGCAATAAAAAGGTATATGAAACAACGCCAATCTACTAACTCAATTATTTTGGTAATGTTGTAACATCACAGTCCAGCTATATGACAGGAGCGTGTTACACAGTGGGGTCTGGATCAGACAATTCAGTGATTGATATTATTATCAACCACACACGACCTCGGGGTACGATGACAAGCAATCAACCAGGCCTGATAACCTGGTCCATTGTGTCACCTCGTGCGACTAGCAAAGGTTGATCGAGACCTATTCTAACCCAGAATCCCAACTCAACTGAATTACTGTACACAATGCATGTACACCTCTGTCAAATTCTATATTTCTATTGCATTATACTCTTTGTTTTGGTGATATGGATCACATTATTGTACATCGGTTTTGATAATAATGTGCAGTCACTACCTGTTTGCAAAAGCAGGATTGCGCTCGGTTCATCGCTGAAAATGTGTAATAGTGCAATTACAATGGTTTAGAAAAGGCAACTATGGGACATGATTAAAGAAAAAAAAGAAATGATTCAGTTACATAGCTCTTCTTGATACGTGGACCGCCTCCGTGGTCTAGTGGTATAACGTCCGTTCGGAGAGTGGAAGGTCCGGGATTTGATCCCCGGCCGTTTCATACCAAAAGACGTTAACAGATGGTACTTGTTGGTACCCTGTTCGTGCTCCATATTAACTCTTTTAACTCCAGTCAACCAGAAGCGTTTACTGCGTTCCTAGTAGGGGTTCCCATAGACTCTTGTATGATAGATGAAGCCAACATTTATCAAAGAACATATCTGCTTGTAAAACGTCTTTCCTACTATATGTTATACACCATTTGAAAGGTCTGATCCAATTGTTTATGAATATGAAAGTTATGTTTATCACATTAGTTAAATTATGCATTTACAACTTAATCAAGTTCGTTGTAAATAAAGTGGTTTGCTAACACATTGATAGCGTCCAGATAAATGACCTAGGAAGACAAAATTTGACGATTGTCGGCAAGTATAAGATTTCAGAAAACACACTTATCTTTTTCTTTTTTCTTTTCATTGTTTAAGTATTTGAAAAAGCATTTTAAAGAGAATTATAAATAGTATCTGTCATCGCCCATTTTCCGATTACAGCGACCGTCCGCTCAGTAATGACGAAATACCCCCGTTTTCGAGGCTTCGTATGAATAACACGTTCGTCGATGACTGGCATGTGACACATCGCTAGAGCCTATTCTTTCATCTACACGCTCGTAACATAAGATTTCGTTGGATACAAATTGGTATCTAATGACGCTTTCTTGCCGAAATCTGCTACAAGGTTCGTGATTGGTCAAATTTGAGCACGTGACCTGAGGCAGCCAATGATATTACAGCTATGGTACCGTCCTCGTGTATGAGGAATTTCAGATTTTGACGAGAGATTTTTGTTAAATCGTACTATTCTGAACGTTTAAAGCAGGAAATCGCGCATCTATATTAAAAGTTAGGGCTTCGTGGATGTATCGTGCTAGGTTACGAACTATGACAAAGATTTTCATGCATATATTTTTGCGTTAAACATCGTGTCCTAGCCGAGGCGACGAAAGCCAAGATGTCATTTGATTTTCATTACACGCGATTGCACGAAAAGATGGAAATAATAACTTAGCTGTAAGTTTGAAAACTTTTAGATATTTTTTGTTGATTTTATTTATTACTTTGTATACTATAATTAAAGATTTGCTTGAAACGTCTTTATTTTGCTGTTTGGCATGTTCGATGTGGACCCGTTGTCGAAGTGTGTGTCCGAGAATTTTAATTTCAATAACATTGCGGGAAATAGTGAATAATTTTTTAATCAATCGATAAAAATGATTAATTGAAAATTGCATACGTATTTCAGTCATTGTGAAATGTGATATATTTAGTAAATGAATGATATGACAGGTAGGTTTATAAAATGATATACTATTTTGACCTGACTACGGTTTGGCCGGAAAACCGGCCTACGGTGTCCTGGGATTCGATACTTCTTGGCCGGTCTACCGGCCTACGGTGTTGAAAGAGTTATACAAGGACGGGGTCCGCGCGGAGTCAGTATACTGTGTCTGAGTGGGGTATTCACGTTAAACTGCGGCATTGTATCTCAGTGTGCTAGCACTATAAATCGCCATCAGTCGGAACTAGTACAAGCACCAACACACACACGTGCATGCACGTCGCTAAGTGCAATAATCTTGGATGTTACGTTAAACCCCATTACACCTCGCATCTTTATTCGTGTGTTTGACGGAGAACACTGAATCACTCCTCCATTGTAAAAGGCTGCATTAAATGTAGGCTTTTGTTATTTTTCATCACATATACACTGGCAAAGCAAAACAAGGTAACTTGGCCACAAATTTTAACGGCAGCTCCAGGTATATCGATTATTTGATATCATTCGATAACCATCAAATAGCCAATTCCCTTTCTCTGATTTTCCCACCTGTACTAGAAATAAAGGAGACCAGTGAGACTGCCTCATCTGTTTCATATTTAGATCTATGCATAATAATTCAGAGTGACAAAACACTGTACGAAAGACTGTATGACAAAAGGGATGACTTCAACTTACCAACGGTCAACTTTCCCTTTATATCGAGCAATATTCCTGCAGCTCCAGCCCTTGGTATCTTGAGGTACAATCGAGCATGTTCTTTGTACCAAGATGTCAAAGAGCGTAATTAATACGAGGCTCAGAAGTTGTGTGATCAATATTCATGGCCTCAGTTAAGCTTTCAAAACGTTATATGGTGGACATGTGGAGGACATTTCCAAACTTGACGCATCACTAACAAAATGATGTTCGATGGCATTCCCTCTTTTGACTTCTTCCTTTTTTCCCGTGTTTTCCTTCGATTGAAAAATTGACTTGCCTTTGCATGATTTTGTGATGGGTGCCACTGTTGGGGTAGCATCATATGAGGCAAAACAATGGTGGAACATATACAATTGGAACTAATGAACGAACAATGCATTCGAACGAGTATTACTTTGTTTTAAATCTGTCCATGTTGATATAACATTCTGAATAACGTATTTTTCTATATGTAATAGCTTTCGGAAATGTCTTTGGGACTTAAGGGAATTGAAATTAGCCTTACGGATAAATGAATAGAAAGTACTCCAAAACATTTCATATTTGGTCCAGTAGTTCTTCGAATTCTCGCGGTACGCAAAACAAATCGTACTTGGTACGCAGAATCAACATTCTAAAACAATAATGGTTTACGTGACACATTCCTTTATATATTTTGTGTTTTCTATATTTTTCCATCATTTAACTTCACATTGCACATTTTTATGACTTTGGAACGTGATCGATAGGTTTTCGTCTGTATCCGGCGGGAATTCCAAAGTAGCCTTTGCTTGCCGTTACGGGTAATATGGTCAGGTTCAGTGAATAGGTTTGTTGCTTACAATATCAATAACTGGTCAAGTCTCGAGTATATCCTCTAGTAAACACATGTAACTGAATAAAAATATATGATGTTGATAAAATACAACGACTTTTATATAGTTCGTATTTATATTTACTTAAAAAAATTGTGTTGGAATTACATCGTCACTTGGAGGTCTTATATAACAGAATATATGTGTGCCATCCATTCAGTTTATTCAAAACCCTAATCTTTATTACCTAAAAGTTCCGTTGAGAATGTATGTAAGTATACACGATACACCAATGTAAGACCATACACCAATGTGTTAAAATCTCAATTTTGAAATGAGACACATTTAGAGTGACATTGTTTCAGTGGGTATTTCATATTAAATCACTCTCTTGTTGCCTTTACTATCGACGCTCACCTAAGTCAGCTGCTACAATAAACGATGTCTATACGCTGTGCTGATGGCAGTGATAAGAAACACGGGAACATAGCAAGAACTCAAAACATCGGCACGTCTGCTTGTTCAGCAAAAATGAGACCTCTATGGTCTGTCAACATATACACCATTTTTTCCATCCTAGAAACCGGACTGATAAGGAGACCTAGATCTCCATCTGGACCGACATGTTCTGGTATTTGACATTATCCAACTTAATCAATAAAGTAGGAACGTTTCAACACATTTAATACGATTTAGGGAACGTCGCGATGGCATAGTTTCGTGCAAGAATCTAAAGAATTTAAAACAGTTTTAAACATTCTTTCTTGTCCATTGCCTACTCCTTTGACATACATACCTGTTCGATAACGAAAATATGCAACAACGATTGTTGGCAAGAATTCCTTTCAGATAAAGAAAATATGCTGACATGATTTTTGAATACATCTGCAGTCTTTCGCAAGGGAAAACGTCTAAACATACGTTTTGCTCACACAAAATGAGAGAATTAAGTATGCATGCCGACCAGGTCCTCCACTGAGCCTTCAAACAATGGTGATGTGTTTGTTGTTCAAAAGTCTAGCTATATGCCAGCGACAAATGTTCATCAATGGACTATGCCACCGTAGTACAATAAGAGACATTAATCCTGCCTACTCGGTCTATTTAGTTGCCTCAAAGTTGGAGGGGGAAATACTGTAACCTAGAAACACCACTGGCCAGGACAGATAGGAGGGAAGCATGTTAAACATGATATCCTACACGTTGCCTGAAGGAGACTACATGGAGTGGAGAGTAATTGGTAATCTAGAGAGTGAATGCGTATGCAGTGTTAGAAAATATAGCATGCGAAGGGGAGTTCTTTCCATGATATTGTCATTCAGGAACCTGTCTTGATCGTTGCTTATGATCATTCGTCTTGAATTCCTTAATATGTTCATGAGTCTCTAATATAACCTGGAATACAAAGGGACCCCTTAATATATGACACATGATGGCAAAGCCTCTGTGAACAGCCAACACAATGTTTGGGTTTTGAGGATGTAAACTCTCCAGGATTCTTCTCTCAGCTTAACAGGCCAGGTCCCTGCACAAAGTATATTGTTCAAAAGGGTTCTATCTGTAACCTGTTACTTTCAGCATTGTTACATACTATTTCAGCCAAATGAACTTCAATCCACATATTGTTACAAACTATTCAACCAACATTGTTAAAGTTTAATTGATAAAAATAAATCGAAGATCAACACCATCCCGGGCTCCAGGCGTTCCCAAAGTTTTTAGGGTTAGATGCAGGATCACCATCAGGGAAAAGGGCGGGGACCATCTGCTTCCGGTACTCATCAATCCGGGCTCTCAGTTTGTCAACAATGTCCGGCATCTGTGCTGCCAGGTCGTTATGCTCAGTGGGATCCTCTGTAGGTAGAGAAGGAAATATTTATAAAGTGACGTTCTTGTGTATATGCAGAGATGGCGTGTATATTGACGGGGACATGTTTTTGGATAAAACTTTTCTTATGCCTATCAATGTAAAGCAGGGTGACTCTTCCTTAAAATTGTACAAATTGTTAGAAAATAAATTCCATACATTAGTACATAAATATTTCTGTTCTTCACCCGCGTATGTTGTACAGCTGCACTGGGCTATCGCCCTTATAATATATGGTGGTCTCATATTTATCCCCCGTGTAGTGTTCCTAGGCTTGTGCCAGCCATCAGTTCCCCTGGGTAGCCCAGTATCAGCTTGTAGTCACCAACCCTGTAAACAAAAGATAACCACACAGGATCACTTCCTGCTCCCTCTGTTGTTAATAATATTTATTGTGCCAATATCATGACATGCTGGAAAACATTTTGTAATGAATTTCCATGGTTAAGGTCCAGCTTTTGAAGATTTCGCAATTGATTGGTATAGTGAAATACTTCTCTCAAAAGAACGTTCCATGTGGTGATAAATAATGGGCTAAAGACAGATGTCCCCAAAACGTTCTGTAACCTAATATTTAAAGTATTTACCTTATTGCAGCATGTCCTTCCAATGCAGGTTCAAAGTCGTCAATATTGTATATGAACTCGGTTCTTGACGACGGAAGGCCATTCCTGATAGATTCCCAGTGGGTTGTACCATCGATTGACGCCTCTACAACAGCAATAGATTTTGTTGAGATTATTTTCTTCTGGTTTAAAAGTATACAGATTACATGTTTAGTCCTTTCAAATTTATGTCATCGTCTGACAAAGTTCACATTTTTTCAGCTTTTCTTCGAGATCTTTAATAAACATTTCCAAAGGGGAAAAAACCTAATTTTATGTATATGCACAGACAGTTAACTCATGAATGTATAACTGAGCGAGGCGTATTAACATTGCTGAAAGAAATCACTCTGGAATAATATGTGTTGGCAAATGACAGGGTTACTTAAATTAAAGCGACAGAACCCTTTCCATATTTCAAAAATATCTCTGCCAAAAGCATAGTCGATTTTATAGTTCCGACCATTTTGTGAGCATGCGTCCATGAATCACCATGAAAGTGACAATACCAGGTGTTCGTGAAAAGGTGGCACCCGTCACAAACGCATGCAAACGCAAGTCATACTCGTAGATATATGCTGGGATTAATACGACTTCAAGATCATTCGGTTATTGTTGACGTCTCTGTGATAAGTGTACACATGCATTCCTGCGAGAGATAGGTCCCTTTGAAGATCAGGGTTAGAATTGATCTGCAGCAACCAATGCTTGGATATGCATACATACAGATCCCAATTGCGTACATTGATTCTCGTGATGTCAGTCACTGGATTGCTTGGTCCAGGCTCGATTATTTACAGACTGCAATAATATAGCTGTCATATCGCGGCGTTACAACAAACAAACGATTCTAAGCAGGAAGTCCTTATTACCAGGAGTGCCACCAGCTGCTGGCACCAAGGTTGGATTCCAGTCTACAGCATGAATCATTCTGTAATGACATGGGTTTTTAATTACTTGTAAGAGGTGGAGATCTTCAGAGCCGTTAAGTGCAAATCGTATGGTATAAACAACTTTCCAGATTTGGTATATCGTAACGTCGTCAATGCAAATATCGGATTCAACACTTTGAAAGTGGTGCGTATATAATGTTTATTTGCATTTAAATCTTGTCTATCAATTTGGAAAACTGAAACGAAAACATTGCGAAGTCTCATACAGAGGCTTCATATATGGTCATGTTGGAGGTAATTTCCTCCCTTGATTGCACAACAAGCCCACCCCTCCGTTTAGTTTGCACGCCAGAGAGCAACCTCCGTTTACCACGCCATTTGAATTGAAAAAGACATTATTTTACAATGTTAAACAGTATATAATTCACGTTAAATCAAGGTTGCATGGCACACCCAAACCAGCTATACTCTTCACAAACATGGAATCCGACCCTTGAAGATTCCGTGTTAGAATATAGGTCTTCAGCAACCCATACTTGTCGTAAGAGGCGACCAACGGGGTGGGGTGATCTGGCTCGCTGACTTGGTTGATGTCATCGTATCCCAATTGTTTAGATCGATGCTATGCCTCCTCGTCAACGTTTTGAAGATTCGTTTGGGTTGTTCCCAATACAGACCTTAGAATACGTACCTTTATTTAAGGGCAACAGCGCTAAATTTACATTTTGAGACTGTTTTCTTGGCCATCGTAATTTACATCTTACTGGCTTTACAATCTATCATTATTTGTCATGAGACTTGCACTATAACCCAACATCTTAAGCCTAGAGGAACATTAATCGCCCCTCCATCTCCTTTAAAACAATATCATTCTTCTCATATGTGTCCAACATTAAATTGATTGTCTCAAACCCATTATAGGTTGTCTTGGTTTTCTTCAGCCCGGTGCCATACATGAAGGATGTCCCCCTCGTGCCTCCCTCCCAGATTGTGTGCTTCCCCCCTCTCAGGGGCCAGTTGTTGGCATTATTTCCAAGAGGACCGCCATTCTGGAGAGATTCAGTATACCTCACTAAATGTTCCACAGTGTAGAGAAGTGTAATAGATCTCGAAAATTATTCTGCACAATCAATAACATAAAAACACGGCCGTTCGGGTATTTGTATGATTACCGATGATTGACTATGTACTCATACACGGCCTAGTTCATTCATTTTCCTTTCTCATGGGTCTATACCGTATATGCATTTTAAGTATTTTGGTTGTTGAATCGAGAAGACGACTGTTCTTACATCAGTTGTAAACAGAATGAGTGTGTTTTCAAACAACCCCTTCTCCTTAAGTGCCTTTGTGACGTTCCCAACTGCTTCACATATTTCCTAAAAAGAGACCATATCAGCATCAATTCTTAATGTAATCATGGCAGTATTTCGTTATAGGAGAATAGGTCCGCCTGTATTGTGATGGGTGTATCATGCATTGATATGTCTGGTACCTTTTGCATTTATTTCTACCGAAAGACAAACATTATAATTATTTGAAGTTGTTTTATCTGGATACATTTCAAAGAAAACGATCTAAATTTATGGAACTAATTCCTTCAGCCATGATATCACAACATGCACTCCAGAACACAACAATACCTCTCAGACTGTTTATCTAATCCCGGAATGTCCCTGTTTGCATCCTCTCAGAAGTGGCATGCTTTTTGTATGTGATCTAGTATGAGGCCTATCACTAAGAAAAAACCCACTTTGTATGAACACATTCTTGTGTACAAATAGCATATTTCAAACAGACCAAAAGACTCTGACGTAACATGCCCGTTTTTTCTGGAATTGAAACTTGGTAATAGACTATTTTACCTCAATAGGAGCATGTACATTCTGATAGGGTAGGTACATAAACGGAGGCTGGGAGACTTCGTGTTGGTTGATGATGTAAACAGCTTTCTGAGCGAATGTATACTGAAACAGAGAGTCAGAATGCGTACATCAGATACTCTCGCTCTCAGCACCCCCTGTCCAAAGTCCGGCAACACAATATATTGGATATTTATAAAACGTCAATGCCAGAGAATAAAAAAAACAGATTCCATGAACAGGAATGTATAGTTTATAGCTCATATTGATTACGCCAGGCTAACGCCACGTCAAGCCAACATCCATACAATCAGAAAGCCAATATCGTACGCTACAAAAACTGTATTATAGTGCGCTTGCGGGACATACTTGCCGACCATATGGGTGGCGTATCCGAGTTTCTTCAACTCTTGTGGCAGGAAGGTGTAGTTGAGAGGCACACATGAGGCCTGACTATCGATCAGAACTGCGTGCTGCGATGTAAATTGTGTATGTGAGACCCCGGGGGATCATAACAGACAAGACGACATTCTACATCATATAAATTACACTGTTGGCTTAGAGGGATTGTTCAATACCGCCGGGACACATTCGATAACATTTAAACAGATTCACAGCTTCAGCATCGTATATGTTAAATACGTTATGCTCAGCTTATATGTTTTAGAAGGAAAAAGGAGACCGTGTATTTTACCTACCTGCATGCCCACCTTGAATGGAAACATTCCACTCATGAAGGCTGTGCGAGACCTGTAAATCATTATTGGACCTTGAGGAGGACGAGGCTGTATCTAACATTGCACAGACTAACACCGTCGATCGTGGACATGCTCTCAACAATTTCATCTCTAAACATCCTTCTTTTATAAGAGTTATAATTTTAAAGATTGAGAATTCAAGGCAGATCATTCTACAAATACATTTTGACAATTTACATCTTATATTCATGCATGAACATTTGTTATGTTACGATGACATAAAGGCAGAACATGCAAAGTCTGGATACGATTGTATTATGTACCAGTTTGAGTGATATTAAAATACAAAGGATATTTACGGGCTGCAATAAGGCTGAACATAAGCGCTCTCAAAGATGATCCCCTCTGTAGCCATTCGTTCCATCCTTATTGTAATTGAAGGTGACATGATATGGCTAAGATATTTATACATTATTGAAGTGTACAATTGAACAGTTTTGACAGTATTTGTTTTTTCTATAGGTTAACACACTTCGGTAAAATTATCCTTACCATAAAATCTGCTTATAGAATACCACACGAAAAATAAGACTTCTTTATCTTGAACTACATAAACGTAAGCAAATATAACAATAGAAATCATCTTCCAAGTGAATCTAAAACTATGTGTCAATTATCTCCTCATTCGATTCCAATGCCAAAAACCTTGTGTTTCCACTTGTTGGGTATTCATTTGTTGTATGAATATATATATATATACCAGAAGAAAACATACTTTCTTGGTATTAAATGCAAATATTATTCCGGATAATCAGTTCTCGAGTGCCGATGCATACATCTGTTAGATATGTCATATAAGCCTATATGATAAACTGATCGATGGTTATCTGTCATCAGAATTAGAACCATTAAAGTACAGGGACACTTTATCTGTGATCAAACTACACTCACCTAAATCATCTGCAACTATGAAGACAATGTTGGGGCGTTTCGTTGCCCCACAGGACATAAGAACCGACAGGAACACAAGCATGTACTTCTTCCCCATTACAATGGTGATATAAATGTGGTTACACCACAGAGGCAGTTGTCTTATTTGTCAGGTAGCCTTCGCTCCCTTATCAGGTAGATAAATATACTGGTATGTGAAAAGTGGACATTGACGTGGGTAGGCGCTAAACGTGCACACAAAAAATATTATTTCAGTTTTAATTGGCTCAGATTTCAATAGGTGTTAGTAATACTCTAAGTCTTATTCCTGAACATTTTTCAGCACATGTCATTGTGGATCCACTTGCACCAAGCGATCACAGTTCCACATCTGCAAGCTGGAGGTCATTTCAACACAGAAGTTGTAATCTCACATCATACATTAGTAGGTTGCCCTGTATAAATCTGTTTGCATTAGTCATATATTGTTAAACATTTCAAGGTGAAGAGAGAGAGAGAGAGAGAGAGAGAGAGAGAGCAAGGAGAGAGAGAGAGAGAGAGAGAGAGAGAGAGAGAGAGAGAGAGAGAGAGAGAGAGAGAGAGACTGGATATACTTTGACCTAAAATGTCCCTTGCAAAACACTATCAATATAAACATAATTGAACTCTAGGTACCATATTTATCATAGAACATCAACATCAACTGCCTGCACCAACACCCCTGCTTACCAATTTCTTTTTCTCTTGGCACATACACTGTGTTACTCATGGGCACAAAGAATTTATTGTTGCAGGTTGAAAATGAAGTTCAAATGACACATTTGGTAACGAGTATTTGACAGACATGGAGTTCAGTTTAACTCTGAAACTTCAGCTATTGCAAAAGTATTTGAGGCTTGGTGGAATATCGGGAGGGAGAAAAAGGTTCATTATCTCCTTCCGGTAGTCATCCATCTGGACTGTTAGTTTGTCAACGATGTCCGAAATCTTCGCTGCCAGGTCAGTGTGCTCAATTTGATTCTTTGGAAGTGGAGTAAGTCCTGAATGACTGGATGAGACAACTGCAGGTATGGTATGCAAATATATGGTAACTGTTTAAATTATACTCTACTTTCAACTGTTAATCAAGGTTAGTCCATAATCAACTTTTCTGTCACCAGTCTGCTTCAAATATTGTACGTTAGTTCTCATTTATAGGATGTGCAAGGGATTATCACATATAACATACATGTGTATATGGTGGCCTCATAAATATTCTTCTATGATCAGGCCGCAGGCTTGTCCTCGCAATCAGGTTCACCTTGTTAGCCCGTTATTAGCCTGTACTGTATCAGCGTGCCATGTGAACAAATAATATCACTCAGGAAGGGTTCCTATCCATTGGACACACTGTATATTATCGTTCCTTGTCGTCGTTTGTGTTGTTCAATGTCAAATATTTTGGCAAACAGTTAAATCTTCTTCAGCCATTGTACCATGCGTTGATAAACACTCGGCTAAAGACGGGTGTTACGAAATAGTTTCAGTTTTACTTTTTCCAGCATGTATTTCAACTGCATGTCAACAAGATGGTACCTAACTCGGCACTTGACGTCCTACAGACTTACTGGGATCCGTTTAGCTTGCATGATGACTGGTTTTATACTCGGGCCAGTCTCCAAGTGTACTTCACCATCGAATTTACCTATCTTCCCATCCCACAATTGGTTAAATATTTAATCAAATCTAGAATGGCTTGATGATACAGCGGCAACAACTTCCATGTTGTCTCTCTCGACATAAATCAGTTCCATGGCCACTGCAGTTTCTATACCGAGTGGGGGCACGAGCTGCCCAGCGACGCAATTCGCTGTGAAGAGTTACGTCCCTTGGGCACGCCAGAAACCTATGATTGTGGGTTCGAATCCCGGTTCTCCCCGATTATGTTTCTAGGTTTGTCAGCACCATACCCATGCTCGTAGGTTTCACCGAAGTGGTAAACGTCTAAGACCTGCATCACTTCGGTCTTTTCTCCGACATTAGACTGACATGCTGTGATATAACTGGAATACTGTTAAACGCGGTGTTAAACACAACTCCCTCACTCTATACCAAGTAATTGTATGAAGTCTTCTGCAACGACAATGAAGTTGATTAGGTGTACTGTTTCCTTTTTTGGATTAATTGTAGCTGTTTTATAGGCAACAAGGGGAGAGAGTGGTGTCTTATTCCACATGAGCAATTGGTGGTCTGTAGCAGTTATCCGAGTCAAATCTGTCCGCTTCTCCTTAGGGATAATATTGGAGGTTGCCCACGAGTCAACAAGAAACACTACCGCTATGTTCTCCACTATCTTTCTGCATTTGATAGAATGGATGGTCTCTTGCTCATCACTATCGGTCACTTCCACTTCCAGATACAGTCCTTATTTTCAGCAGTGTCAGACTCTTCTGCAACAGCATTCACTCTCACTACATTTGCTGCAATTCCTCTCTCCCCCCCCCCCCCCCCCCCCCCCCCCCCCTCTCTTCATTTGATGAGTGTCTCAACAGAACTTGCATTCAGCAACCTTTGGTTTATCAGTTGACTGACTGTGTTTTGTTTTATGTTTTATCACATTTCTGCTTGTGACAGCATTTACTACTTCTGCTTCAGGTTTGTATGCATCAAACTGTGTTTTTGCGTTCTCTGCAACTTTGCAAGTTTCAATGCATTTCTCAATGGTAAGGTTTCTCTCATGCAGTAAGAACTGTTGTGTTGACTTGACACGAATACCAAGAACGATTTTGTCTCTGAGTATTGATGGAAGACATGTGGGACAATAGTTGCAAGCCGTAATTTGTGATCTCAGATAAGCATGAAATGTCTCAAATGTGTCACCTTCCTTTTGCTGTTGAACATATATCTTTCATAGTTTCATTCACATCCCCAATTATGACTGATCAAATTTCTCCATGATTTCGTTCAAACTTAAAACCGTTCAAGGTCCCTATAGTGCTTCATCGCCAAGAGCATTTAATAGAGAAGCCACTAAAATTGATAACCAGGACTATAGGTCAGCCAATCACCTGCAATTTGTTCTTAAATAAGCACACAAGCAAACGTGATGGTACATTGTACCAGGTGGTGCCTTTCTATTATGTGTGGCCTCATGTTGGAACTAGATTAGTTTCTGGTGAGACCCTTTTTCAGGATTACCATGCTACAGAAACATAGGGCTATGATAGATCACTTCACACGTATATATTTTAAAACTTTTATGCAAATATTTCTGTAGGTAGCAGTATTCTAATTCAAGGTAAGTGCATCTCTTCTTATTTATTCATAAAGATAAATGTTGTAAACTTAAATTCATCACATTCACATTTGGGGCGGAGTGAGTGAGTGAGTTAATGCTTTACGTCACATCGGCAAAATTTCAGCCATATCGTGACGACATTTGGGGCGGAAGGGGTATCCAAGTGGTTAGCTTCGCTTGTCACACCGAAGGCCCGGTTTCGATTCACCACATTTCAAGCTCATTTCTCTTATCCTGACGTGTGCTGTAATATTGCTACAAACAACAGTTGCGTGTAGTACCTGACCCAACACGACCACTTACTCACACGTTTTCAAGCTATTAATGGTGATTGTGGGAGCTGTGAGAGCTACAAATGAGAGGTCAATAGAACGTACACATTGATAAATGACACATTTATTCTGACAATATTACCAGCTAATCAATACCAGTTGTTTATCGCGAGAACTATATATTTCTACTTGTTGAATATTAAGCCTATACAAAGTACTACTCTGCTTATCCTAAACATTTACATTAGTCTTCTTCCTACAAACCTAAAACATTCTATACTTTGATATTTGCAGTGTAACTTTCTGATTGTAATATCGCTATGTAATAACACTAACATAAAGCTTCTCATTTTATTTATGACTGACGACAAATCAAACGATCAACCAGACATTCCAAATATACTCTGACCCGGTAAGATCCGGGTTAGAATAGGTGTTCCGTAACCCATGCTTGCTGTATAAGGCGAGTGTGCTTGTTGTAAGAGTGACTAACAGGATCGGGTGGTCAGGCTCGCTGATTTTGTTGATGCATGGCTACGTATCCCAATGGCGTTGATCGCTTCTCATGATGTCAAACAAGGGATTGTCTGGTCCAGATTGGATTATTTATAGACCACCGTCATATACTGAGTGCGGTGCTAAATTTTAAAATTTCAATTTTAAAAATGAGGGGATCATCAAATGTAAACGTTAATACCAAGTATAACAAAGATATGTGTCGGCGACAAAACAGCCTATTGTTATAAGGTTACAATGCATGTCACAATCATTGGAAGATTGTAACGAAGAAAATCTTTGGTAGCTTCAAAAGGTCGCACTGTACATAAATAATTACGTGACAGAAACTTTGGGTTTATCAGGGAATCGATAGAGAAAGGACATTTTCCAGGTATCACACGTTGCCGTCGATGAGTTAATAAATCAGCAGAGAGGTAGAATACTTTTTCATCTTTAGAATCCAGGGTGAGTCAGAAAATCTATAGAAAGATGCTCAATCGGTCACGTTGGCTCCGGTATTTTTCCGATTACTACACACATAAGTTCATGGTTAGATCTAACTTTTAACGAATCAAATTGAGGTATTATCACATGTGACAAAGAAAGGTCAGACTCGAACATCTTAAAAAGATACCCTAACGCCACTTGAGTATAGCGGGCCACATCTGTGACGAGTCTAGCCTGTCTTATTAAAAGTATGTGAGTAGGTAACTGTTGTTGAGTCAACCCCAAAACGCAGTTACTACATGGTGGTGTTGCGGGTATCGATCCGTACCTCTCGTGTTAGGAGAAGAACGTTTGTGTTTGTAAAATTTAACACCAAAATCCGATAGTATCAAGTGCCTCACGCAGTATCGCGACACGTGTCATTCCTAATTTTGACACTATCAAGGAAGGACGTTTAATCTCTGTGGAACGATTATTTCTGTCAATCGTATTGATTCTGCTTATCATACAATTGTGATTTATTTGATTTAAGTTGGCGGTCATAACACCTCTTGTCTTACTTCAATATCGGTTGTAATGTGTTCCCAATTCGTTCATTGGGGTGAAAGCGTGATATTTCATAAACAAGGCCCGCATATTTGTCATGTTTTTCCTGAATCTTGTTATTCACATTTGTTTAAAACTTTAAAACTTTCTTCTGACTAATATGCTTCTGACAAATATAATATGTGCATGACGCATGAGGGGCGGTCGGGTAGTCCAATGGTTAAAGAGTTCGCTCGTCACGCCAAAGACCCGGGTTCGATTCCCGACATGGGTACAATGTGTAAAGCCCATTTCTCGTGTCCCCCGCCGTGATATTGCTGGAATATTGCTAAAAGCGGCGAAAAGCTCACCCACTCACTCACTAGATGCATGACTCAGATTCGAGGTACTGACCAGTTATGGGTGTTTTAAGAGAGGAAGTACTTATAAAGTATGTTGTTGTTATATACGTAAGTCCCAAACTGGGTTTTCTTAGGAGATGTGTGTATGGGTACCTATTTGATAGTGAATCATAAACACATGCCAGTGATGTAGTTGGCGGACATTTCATGTGAATATGGAAATGTTTTTGTCGGATTTTTAGATTAAAATAGAAATGCAGCAAAGGGGGTGGGGGTGATCCTGGTACAGACACCAGCGACCCAGAACCCAGCAAGACCTTTTCGGAGAACGTGAAGACTCCCCTGCCTGCAGTCTTCTCAGAGTGTCCCAGATTGTCAGAAGGGCTGTGATCTTGGCAGGAAACGCAAGTACTCTCTCCATTTCAGACAAGTGATTGGGAGGTACCAATTTAAGGCACCTAGAACAATTGTCAGTCTAACAACTTGGTTCCTGGGATGCAAGCGTGACATTTCGTAAGCGAGGTCCGCATATTTACAATGCTTTTCCTGAATCTTGCCAATCACATTAGTGTCCAAACCATGCCCTCCCATTATAATAATTCTAGAATGAAACATTGACACACTGGTAATTAGCTCCTTAACTGCGTAAAACTCGTGCGATGGCTTCGAGATACTGACATAAATCTATGCCTTTTTTCACTGATATGAAATTAAAGAGTTTTGACAGTATGGAAACTGTGACCCATGTAAGGAGTTTAAACGAAAATGCTGCACTTGAGCGTAGACTGCGTCGACACTGCTATCGATTCCCCTGTGGACTATTATCAGAGTCTCCAGATGTACAGTCAACACAACCTTTGGGGTTTTGGGAATTTGTTTACATGGACACACAAGAATTGTTTAATGCGTTATCTTGTAATGCAAACATATCGTAGCTGTGACTGCGTTTATATTGGGAGTGTCTTGAATCAGCTCTTAAAACGATATGAATCATTCCATGATCAGTGTTGTGTAAATTGAAAATTAAAAAAACTCTACACATAAACAGGCTTGGCAGATTTTAATGGTGATGGCAACTATGTTCGCTCATGTTCATTCATATAACTCAAATCAAAGCACAGTAAACCACACATGAACATGAAGTATATCGATAAGGTCACTGTAGTCATTCAGAGTTAGAGAGAAAGTATTCTTTCTGGAAATAACTCATATCGAAAGTGTTGATAAAAGTCAAAAGTTGAAAAACAAAAGCATTGCCACATGTATCGGACAATGTTTTAAACATAGCTGAAATGGTTGCAATTCACACTCAACCTAGCGACGTTATCAAATGTTTTAATTTAATTTAACATTGCAACATAAATAAAACATGGCATTCAGAGGGTTAAATGTGCAGTTTTATTGTCAAGGTGACCTTCAAATATAACGATTAAAGGCTTATACGTCCCTCGGGTAGATAAGGTGCTGGTAATGTAAACAAACAATGAATTGCGCTCTGTAAGACTTCGGCTTGTTGCTCGTATCACTACATTTACAACAAGGACGACGCCATATGCAGACAAGGTGAGATATAGTGATGTTTCTGTTTTCTCTGTATTTGTATATACATAAATTACGTGATTAAAACACTACCAAAAACGCTATTTAAGAAATCGTCCAAGTGGGGATATAATAATTTATTACTCACGAGGAATCAAAAGGAATATTTTTGTCAAATTGAAGTTCTAAATTTATGATTTGTTGAAACATAAGAAAATTATCACTTAAATTTTCTTACCAGATGTGTGTTATGTGCGTGCTGTAGGCATAAGATATAGAACTTAAAGGTTTCCTAACGTGCCAGGTGCACAAAACACAACCTTTTTATTTTCCATCATTTGGAGGAATATTTGGGTGCGCTTCTAAGAAAAGTTCAGATCACTTAGTAATGCTAGTAAGCACTATATCTTGGTTTATTATAACAACACTGGTCTCCACAATAGATTTTACATACATAGTATAACAACAGAATATGTAATGTACTCAAAAAAAAATACTTACATGTAGGTGATATTGATATACATATATGACCGTTCAGGTTAACTTTACACGGCTACGTCATTTGCGGCAAAGGGTTGCGTCAACATCCGCTATGAGAGAAGCAATGCCAAGGTTGTGAAGGATGTCTGACAAGACAATGCCGAACCAACTTCCCGAACCAACTTCCGTCCCTATATTCCCCGCAACAAAAGGAAAATAGAAAAAAAGAAGATATTATTAAGATTACTAACACAGCCTTGCTCCTGAAAAATGAGTTTTAGTAGATAATGTTTTCATGTGTGTGTTTTACACTATTTAACACTCTGTTTTTAGTGAATAACTGGTTGTCTCAGCCCTTGTACACAAGAAAACGTACTATACGAAACCTTCCAAGTACACTACTGCCTAAAAGTTCATTCCCCCAACACGCGTTGAGAACGCGTGTAACACGCATGTGCCACGGGTGCTCAACGGGTTGCACACGGGGTGAGCACCCGTTGGACACGGGTGTGCAACGGGTGTGAATCGCGTGTGCAACCCGTTGCACACGCGTGTGCCACGCGTGTAACACGGGACCGGGTTCCAGTTGAAGTTGACAAATTTATCAAATGAATAGTGAGATAAAACAAAACAGTGAGATGTGAAATTTGAGTTAATGAGCGGCCATTGAGCTGTGTTCACCAGACCGTAAATACAAGGTCGGCCCATCTTAATTAGTGTTCGGTTGCTAGACTTTTATGGCATGAACCATTCCACTAGGGTCCAGTCTAGCCATTGTGGCTAGCCGACAGTAGAACAGTAGTGAATTTAGATGCGAGTTTATTGCTAAGGGAACCCCCGTGTTGACACGATTGTCGCGGGTTGGTAAATGTTCGCCATTAATAAAATAATTGTTTGTGGATTGCGAACATATTCATTTGCCCACACGAGTCATTTCAGTTGATTGCAAATATAACGTTTTTCGTTCGCCAAATTTATGCTTTAGACAGTTCAATTATGACATAGCCGTCACCACTACTAATGTCTCATTATTTCACGTAGGAATATGTCCCATTTTCCCACACCCCACTTTCTGTGTTGTATTTTGAAAAATAAATAAAAGAAGGTTTTGTGTGGGACACTTTTATACTAATTATAAGAGGATGTTGTAAATGAATATGAACAGCCATGCTGTCTGACAGTTGATAAAATTTGAGATCTTCACAATCACCGGGTGTGACCATGTAGACAGAATCTCGTTAGGGTTTGTGATTTTTACATTTGCCCAATGACCATAGTGAGTATTGCTGGGGATACCAAACGTAACAGTTTATTTTTAGAGGTTGTGAGTACCTATACCACGTAGATAGGATATCTTTAGGATTTTAATCCTTCTTTGACATTTTCATAAACTTGGCAAGTGATGATGAATTTTAATATTAATATTAGTATAGTTTATGAAATTGTTAATAAAACTTTAATAAAATTGTGCTTCACTCTCACGAAAAATATATTGTCTGTGAGTAAATTTATTTGTCACGTTACATCGGCATTTTTCAGTGATATTGGGACTACATGAAACATGGCTGATTTTACATTTCTGATACAGGTGCTTGACTGACTGAGTAGTTCATGATCAATAAGATATGTTTAAATCAGTCAAGTTTGCAACAATAGATGAATAAGTTGATACATTTGGACCGCAGTTACCGATTAACAACTTAAGACATAGAGACAGGGAGGAGATATATAACCAAACCTATGATCCTGTTGAGACAGTTGACAGTTAGAACGTTGGATTAAATTACAGTAACTAATTTGAACATTCCCCAGTTATATCATAAAATACATCATAACTCATAACAGTCCGAGAGACAGCTTCCAGCCATATACTAGTATTGAAGGGACAATCGCTTTTGACAGTTTAAAAATAAACTCACCTTAAGGTGCTTGGCAAGTCAAAACTGACCTCCCTGAATATGTTTTTTAGGTTTGACAGCAACTATGCTTGTGGATTTCAGAGATAGACATGATTGGTTAGCTAGATGTTATTACAATAAGCGAAAATGTCTTAAAAGTCCACAGTTGGTTTAATAGTACAAAAAGTGTGTTATAGATCTATCAACGTTTTCTTTTTTTGAACATAATATTTGCACTATATTGCTGTAAGCTGTAAATAATCTAGCCTCCCCATGTACGTAACTTACATATATTTATGTATGGCCAGAACAGCAAATAGAGTTCTGGTAGATAGGTACCTCGGAGATTTAACGTGCGCTTTCCGACTTAAGCCTATCTCGCACACGGGGAAGCACTTGTACTATTAGGGTAAAAAAGCGTAATGATTAAATAAAGAAGTACAACCCCCCAAGATCAAAGGCGCCGCACAGCATTTATTAGATAACAGACGGGGTCGTCCGTTTCGCTTTGAACAACCACCCCACCTGTCTGTAGGAGTTATATAATCGGTGCGCAAATAATTGTGTCAAGTCCACTGCCGGGCTGATGCGGTGTCAGTGTCAGCGATGAACATGAATGCTCAAATTATAGACTTGTAGCACTCACAAGTTGCTTAGCCAAAATATTTGAAAAGTGTATATTCAATTCTCTGATAACAGCAAATATAACCTTAGAAATAGATTCAACATACAAACAATCAAATGTAGAACGCAGTCCTATGCTTATTATCATTTCTTCTGGATATGATCAACCTGCGGAACCCTCTATCCGATGAAGTAACTAATGCTCGCTCATTAAAAGAAATCAAATCCTTAATTAATCGTTCTGATGCAATTATTAATAATTTTGACTTCAAATATTTTCATAGATCATGCCAAATTGTCCACTGTCGCCTTAGACTCGGCTGCAGTGACTTAAACGCTGATAAGTTTAGACGACATGTATCAGACATACCAGACTGCATTTGTGGATATCACCTTGAAGATGCAATTCACTTTTTCTATAACTGTTAAAAAATACGATAATATCAGAAACACTGTGTATTTCTACACACATGGGTATGGTCTAAAAATGATATTATATGGCAGTAGTTAAGCAGTTCTACAAACATGACTCTTCTTAAATCAGTTCATGACATCATTGTCAAAAGCAAAAGGTTTGGGTAGCTTAATTTTATGCATGTAGTAAAGGAAAACTGCATTACCTTATTTTACAGACACCACTTGCTTCAGTGTATTGGCTTCGTGTATTTCATTTGTGCATTTTGTATGTTTATGTTCATCACTCTCTTATATATATCCAGCTGTTGTTAAGTTGTTACCTGGAGAGGTATTACATAAGCAAGTTTTGCTTGTTTACCGATCCAGATTTCTTTTGAAATAAAAATACGTTTAAGCCAACACAGCTAACCGTAAAACACATGATTGTAAACTATTCAAAAAGGGGCACTAATCTCTGGCTTCTTCTCGGGTGTCGGACTCAAACTCATTTATTCTTAGAATAACATGACATACAATTATCTACAATTTTTATTATGTACAATTTAATAAAAATAGGATACGTGGATACTAATACAATTTACCAATTGTATTGTACACATTGTTAAGGAATTTAGATAGGCCTTTTAGATTTCTTACACTGTTAGTGGTCATAATTTTCTTAAATGTTTGGAAACTTAAGATATTGCTTATTTAAGAGTTCATATCGCCGTTGGTGAAAAGCTTCACATCGGAATATATAATGCAATTCATCTCCCACAGCGATAGAATCACAGAGTGGACACTTGTTGTCTTCCCTGGGAATGTTCAGCCATCGACCAGTTTCAACTGGTACTCCTTGGTTAGAAAGTTCTGACTTTTAGTATTGGGAGCAATATTGAATTTGAGAGCAGTAGATGTTTCGCAAATGAAGGTTGATTCTTCAGGTAACACGACCTTTGGATTTCCGCTTGGGCTTACTAGCTGCCGTGAGTCAATTTGCTCGTTAACGCAACCGAGCGTGACAAGAGACTGGGCTACCAGTCTGCAAGGACAGCTAAATAAACTTACGCATTTTTGAAAACTGATTGGTTACCCGTGATCTATGAAGATTTCAACAAAGGGCGCATGGTAATTAATTTCTTCAGCCTAAACAAACAGACAAATAACGGCGAAAGCTCATCGGATGTCGTCATTTGGAAATACCCCTGATTGTTACAGTTTGATAATAAAAAAGTATCCCTGAGTGAAAGCATTTGCGGATTTCGGATTGCGTGGATGATACAATTACTACTCCCTTGTTGTCATCCACATTTTCTGGTATAACCCTACACTTGTGTATTTGTCGTAATTCACTTGCTGCTCAGTTAATGAATTTATAACATGTATACTTAGTTGTAGCACCACTCAGGTTACCCGATAAAGGTTCAAATTTGGTCTTTCTTGTACCTGGGGTAATTATTTAATCTAAATCCAGGTTTGAAGTGAGGTGGAATGTGAGTTATGCACGTCGCAGCCCAGCAAGTGATGTATGATCAGTTGCTTTACTTTTTTTGTAAATCAACTGATCATTCCCAGACATCAAAGGATCAACAGGAAATACGTTGATTGATTAATTACTGTTATCTTGCACAGTGGATATGTCAAAAGTAAGTGTTTACATGTGAAGGTAGGGTTACTAAACCTAGGGAATACTCATATCATGGCGTGAAGTACAGATGTAAAAACAACATACTTTGTTCAAAGGGTAACCGATAATACACTGACTGGTTGTTCATTGTTATCTAACTCAATGTATGTTTTTAAGAACCGTGGACATTATAAAAACAGTTGTCACGTGGGCTTTCTCAGCTAACTTGGCACCTATGTGAAACAATTGAAACAAAATAAGTGATCAGTTAAGAAACAAACACGGGTTATACTATTCGATACATTTAAATAACGTTTAAAAACGATATATTTAAATATTTTAATATATTTCATATATATTCCAAATATTGTTTCCAAATAATTATTATTAAAGTATTTGATTCTCACATAGACATTTTACATCGAATAAGTATTTTTGTACAGCTGCAGACGCAATGGATATTGTTCCTGTATGTTGATATTCCCGGATACATTATAACTTTGGTAGGTTGTTATAATGATATTTGCATTTTGTTTTCATTCATTCGCTGCAGCTTTGAACAGAATCATTCTTGTTCCTTTCCGTTTGGTTGGGAAGTTTTTCGATGCGCGATAGACGGTGTTTTCACAAGTATTTTCTTTTGTAAGCGTGTATATGTTACAGTAAATGTGTAAAATATGATTCACTCAGGCAATTTATTAAATATCTAAATATTTCAGTCATTTCACAAATTGACTGAATAATCCATTCATTTATTTAACCGACTGACTAAATATGATAAAGACGACCAAGAGAGCTTAAACACATCACAATATATTAATTATGCTAAGAAAAGAAGCCAAACAATACAGAACTGTACTTGGTGATGATATAAAACATAAACAAATATTTGGAATTCGTTATCATATTAATAAAGATGGACATATTTTTCAGTTAATTTGTAAAATAAACTGAATATTTAGGCGTTTAATACATTTCCTTAGTGAAATCTGTTTACATTTTGAATGTAAACATATACACACGGTAAAATAAGCAATGTTCAGTGAAATATTTACTCTGTGTTGCAAGTCAAAATAGTGTACACGAAGATCGCACAATTACCAAGCAAGTGACTTATTAAAACTGCATCACCATTACCGATGCTCCCCACAAATATACCTACATTTCAAAAACTGTATTTCATTTTTGTTGATCAGTTATACGTCCTTCTACTTTCAATTAAAATGCGCTTACGAATGGCGAGCACAGGTCGCGAACAAGTCTAGATTTCTGCTATATCATCCGGGTACTCACTGGGAAAATACAGTAATGCACAGGTAACAACTACTCCCGCGGAATTGCTTTAGATCAGTGCTCCTTTGTACGTTGAAATACTATATATTGTGAATGCCAAAATGATGTATCAAGGATCAAGTAGAAGATACATTGACCGTAGCGCTGGGAGTTTATTCAACAGACCGTGAAAATAACACTGCTGTATCTTATTATTTATTTTAGATGACGCAGGCAAAGCTCACTTCTCCTGGCGGCCATTATCAAACGGCCAGCTAAAACCCCGCGCTTACGTCTACAGGTCTCTTCCTGTAGTACGGTAATTAGTATTCTCTCCCTCAAGTGTATCCTCAATGATATAACCCACCCTCATTAATTACATGCTGCTCTTTTCCAGCCTCACGGCTATGGAGCTGTGATAAAGAGTCCAAGTCATCATAAAGTAATTAGGGTCCAATAAAAACAATGCGCCGCCAAACCTCATACATATTATCACTGAAAGTCGTACTACAGACGGTTTATGTCAAATCACAATAAAAGCATTTCAATTGCAATAACATGTTCCAGGACCATGTATTCTCTTAACGCCATCGGATTTAGAAGCAATGGTCGTATAAAACAAAACAGATCTATTTAATCGCAACAGTATTCATGTTATTCCCACAAAATCACATAAAGAAAGGAGACATTAGGAAATACATGTGTATTATCATTTTTCGTCAGGATAACACAATTTTCTCTCCTTGTTACCACCTCCAGGTTCAGCTTAACACGGGTCCTCCTTTGGTCAAAAGTTTGTTCCCCCTCAAATGAGTGTGTCACGCGTTGCACACGAGTGGCGGACGGGGTGCACACCCGTGTGCAACGCGTTGCACACGGGTCTCACACGCGTGACCAACCCGATGCACACTGGTTGCGTAACGCGTTGCCCATGCGTGTAAGGGGAATGAACTTCAAGGCAGTAGTGTAGCTTGGTTGTAAGTCAGGTTGCTATATATTATGCTCACTCTGAACCCCGACGTGATATTGCTGGAATATTGCTACAAGCGGCGTAAAACCATGCTCACTCACTCACTCTTTAAACAAAAATAGCCGAATGTGTTATTAGAGCATGTGTTAATGAACAAGTAGAGATTGCTGCAGAGCACCAATTGTTCAACGCAATGTAATGTTATGTGCAGAGCAAGGAAGTGTAAGCTATGTGAGGTGGGAATGGGTGTTAAGTACAAATTGGTTGTTATTAATATTAATGTAGTTACCTTTGGAAAGCTCAATAAAATAAATAGTGTCTTTACATGGTCAGCACAAGGAAAACCTAGGCAAGAAAACTGGGCCTGTCAGCAAAACTATATGCCCACTATTAGTACCAATAAAATATAATTGATTACAAGTCCTATACAGATAACACAACAAAAGTCATTTTAAAACATGCTTCTGCAGTAAATATCAATATTTCTGGTCAAAATGTTGCTTGGGTTAAATAAAACAAACTGTTTAAATAGTAAACACAAAAATTGTAATGAATCCACTGTAAATAAACTTCAGTTCAAATGTAAAAATTCACGCATTCATTAAGGGATTCCCATTTATCTAGCAGCAAGTTAAGAACACCCAGTTTGGTCAAGACATCTATGAATATTGAGAATTATCTTACATATTGCAATTCGCTATGCAGAGTTGTCTCCCTTGGGCACGCCAGAAACCCATGACAGTGTGTGTGTGTGTGAATCCCGGATCGCCCTGATCTTGTTGTCAGCACAAAACCCTTGCTCGTTGGCTTCACCAAAGTGGTGAACGTTTCAGACCTGACTTTCCTCCCACATCAAGCTGACACGGAATACTATTCAAACTGGCGTTAAACCCAACTCATTCACTCACTCTTGTGTACGGTTCCGTTTGGTTAACTGATGATTGTGTTATGATTGCTTCCAGTTTAGATTTGAAGTATGTTTAGAAGAATGTTACTATATGTTCAACCCAAACATCGTGAAGATATTATGCAACCGTATAATCTTTTAGGAAAATAATTGCTAACTACAGACCAACCTGTTTCCAGAAGCAAACAACATATACGGGTGTATAATATCTGCCGGAAATACTGTCAAAGCAATAAACCATGCAGAACCGTAAACTGCCGCATGAAATGGTATGAATTATACATTACATACAGTCAACTATTTGAAACAATACTGTGCTCAAATATGCACAGCAAGCGCCATACATGTGATTATGAAGACAACTAATTACAAATTGCTCATATCAAACCCGTTGTTTTACATGTGTTGTTTATTGAACAAAGTCATACTTTATAGAAGCCTGGTATCTAATCGTGTTGAACAATATGTTGCAATAGCAATGTGTAGTTGAAAGATTGAGTGCGCATGACAGGCTTGACCTAAATTTCTCCCTGGAACTTTTCTCCGTGGCAGCCTGGATAACATACGATACATTGCAAAGGTAGTGCGCAACAGAGCTGTTCGGGTAAGGGGGATAATCACTCACTCTCGGTGATACAGCTTGAATTAGATACAATGTACAGCATTGCAAGGTCAGTGAGTGATAAAGCTTTATACTACGCCTATAGCTAAAGGAGATAATCGCTCAATGCACAATAGTTTATTCTTACAAAATATAGACAGGTTAACTTTAAAGAAATGAGATATATATTTCCCCTAAACATCTTTAGCTCTTTTAAAAACAAAATGAACAAATTTCATGGGTTATCTGCATTACGAAAATTTCAGAATAGCTAGGAGATTTTGAAGTATCTCTCAAAGCTTATTGCTGGGAAAGAATAGCATCAGCATTTCACGCACATTATTTGTATGTTTCGTTTCGGTAACTGTATGACATGAAATTTCAATGAAACCAACATGTCGACATACATGCTACAAAATTAACAGTTCCCGTATACTTCCCCGCCTTCAGGATGGGGAAGAATAACCTCATGGTTAAAGCGTTCGCTCGTCACACCGAAGACCCGGGTTCGATTCCCCAAATGGATGCAATGTGTAGTGAAATCCCATATTTTCGGAAGGTACCGTTCTCGGTGAAATTGTTTGGATTAATGTGTATCCAGAAAAAAAACAACATTAATTAGTACCGGGTATATATTTGGTGTTTACATCGACGTAATCGTCAAGGAGGAGGGCTTTTCCTGAAAAAAACGAGATGTACAAGGATTGTTGAACTTTCAACAATAAAATTGTATCCTTTATATCGAGCACTGATTGCAGATATTGCATATTTCGTGCTGAACTCGAACGAAAGCGTGCTCGTAATATGCTTGAATTTGCATGTTGCTGCCAGAAACACGTAAGTTATCATGAATAGAATGATGCATTTCGAAATATGTGTATCCGAAATGTATTCGTTCATAAATTTAAGCATCATATACCGCCTATCTAACACTGTGATAGTATATTCAGTGATAGAATTAATGTATCGTAAATCAACTGCATAATATGCACTCTCTTCCATGATTTCTTTTAACTTTCGCTCCATCACGAGTGACTTGCCCTCAAAATTTATACATGACATCGGGCATTGTTTTTCATCCCAAAATAAAATGATGTAAACAGATACGAAAATGTTTAATAACTCACGTGTCAACCATAATATTTGGCAAAATATATGATTCAGAAGGGGCGATGGATAAAACCTTACTTTTCCTTAAAAATAAATTTCTCAACCTAATGACAGTGTACCTTGCAAGACAAAGTAAAATGTCTGCTTTATGCAGACATTTGTCATGAATGTGGAAAGGGTTTTTACTTTCGCTTTTACTTTCAGGAGACCAATTGACTTGCCTTTACATGAGTTTGTGACGGTTACAACCGATGGGCCAGGAACACCTGGTATCAAAACTATTTGATAGTGATGGCAAAATGGTGATGAAAAAATGGTATGAAGGAATTACTAAAAAACAGTGATGACACCAGGTGTTCGCGAAAACGGAAACAATGTCCAGCTCTAACGATAGCACCAACCACTCACACACTTTTCATGAATTAATAGTCAGGAGGTATAAAAACTCCCAGTAAAGTTCATTGTACACGACAGCATCCCGTATCGCATACAATTGACAAATGTCACATTCGAATGCAAATCTACCATAAAAGTTCTGGAATAATGGCGAAACCTTGAACACATGTACACTTACCTCAGAGTTAATGAACCCTAAGTGAACCTAATTCGCGATTACCAGCGTTGTAGCAAACTGAGTCATTATCAACCAAAATGGCATAAACGTAAATGAACCGATCCCTGCGAACCTTGGCCAAAAACAAACCAAGAGTAAGACCCTAAAAAACATCCTTAAGAAGCCCACTCGAAACCAAATGAATTACGTGATAACAAATTGTGAGTCATTGCAGTAGAATCCTAATATACCGAGAACTTTTTCGTAGTGAATCGAGCCGGAACGAACCGCATTGTGGTGAATCAATATCTAATGAATCTAGGTTTTATTTATTCATAATTCACATAAATGTAACTAACTCATCCTCATTAGTCTTATACACCAGGAGAGCCTCTGTGGTTTACAACATATGAGTCATCAACATTTTCGTCGTCACCATCGCTGATACAATCCTGCTATGGGTACCATGAAGGTAGCAGAAGTACCGTACGTTCCCTTGGTCTCAACTTGGGTTGCTGGTGATATATAGCCCGTTTTATGTCTTATGTATAGTGATATCTTTTTATGGTAACACGTTGCCATAAAAGATATATCTTTTGTCGACAGGTTTTATATGGTCTTATTTATCTATCATTAATGTAAAGCGGTCGGGTAGCCTAGTGGTAAAAGCGTTCGCTCGTCACGCCGAAGACCCGGGTTGAAGCCCATTTCTGGTGTCCGCGATATTGCTGGAATATTGCTAAAAACGGCGTAAAACCATACTCACTCACTCACTATCATTAATGTACAACATCTTTTAGTCACGATGCTGAAATACTGCCGATGTGACAATGAATCTTCACTCACTCACTCACCTCTGGAACATTATCCTCAGCGAGTCATCAGTTTGGCAATTGAGAAAATTGTATTCTCTTGAATATTGTGATACACAAAACGTTCAAATGTAGCAACACACATTACAAACAAGACACAGTACCCATAAAACTCGCAACCTTTCAATGAAGTCGATTGCTTGTCGACCATAAATCATCGTATCCAGAGAATCCGTCAACCCAGCCATGGGTTGGGAGTGGGGCGTGTTTTCCCCTTACATAGATGCATGACGCTAAAATGTTCACTGTTGTTTTCTTGTAAAGACAAGACACTGTAGTTGTGACAACATGGCAGTATGATTTAGGGTATCACGAATCAGCTCCGAAAACGCTTTAATTGCAAATACAGTGTTTGCTGTGACACCCTCGGTATCAGGATATATATTGCGGTTTGAAGGAAAATCAAAATAATCACAAATACAATTAGACTTGGCAGAGAGTTATATTGGGATACAATATGTTTTGCTGATATCAGTTTAATCATATAACACTAACCATTAACACTATAAACTACCCTTGAACATAAGAGCAACTATTAAGTATATGTCGTGATTCAGATTTTTTTATGTTTGCTTCAAAGAGGATCTCCCACAAATTGACGTTTGATCAAACGTATCAGTACAATGTACAAGTCAAAAGTGCCTTGGCACGTGCATCGGAATGTGTTTTAAAGTAGCGGAAAATCCTACTGAACCTACATGAACCTACACGTTTTCAAGAGTTTTATTACACAATACATTATAAATAAAACATATGTCAGAGAGCCAAATGCACAGTTTTATTTGTCGGGTGGACTTCAGATATAACAGTTGCCACAGTTCGAAGCCACATGCAAGGTGAGATAATGCGATTATCACATGCAAATGATATGTATAGAAATGACGACAACGAAAAACGTAAACAAACAGATAATTTAAATTACGAGAGACTAAAACAGTCCCCAATACACATTTTGTTAATAGCCAAAGGCTACGACATCGATGTTGTGGCTTCCCTATGGTTTAGAATTAGAATCTACAGGACCTTGAAACGTTATTAAATAAATTCGTCCAAGAAATTTAGAATGATTTAATTCATGGCTGGTGAGGATTGAAAATGGCTATTTGTGGTTAAATAGAAATTCCAAATCTAAAATTTGTGGAAACTTAAGAAATAAACTTGTCTCTCTTTAAAACAATCTCCTATTCATATTAGAAATACTAGTATTATGTTTGCATGCAGTCCACACATATGAGTAAGATTCGAGGTAGTAGTCAGTTTTAGAGGATTTAAGAGAATATTGTGAAACATCTTTATAATTATGTTGTAGTTCTGCATGTGGAAACCTTAACTAACTTTCTTGTGTGATGTGTGTTATATGTGTGATGTGTGTTATGTGTGTGATGTGTGTTATATGTGTGATGTGTGTTATGTGTGTTATATGTGCTACAATAAACGATGTCTATACGCTGTGCTGATGGCAGTGATAAGAAACACGGGAACAGAGCAAGAACTAAAAACATCGGCACGTCTGCTTGTTCAGCAAAAATGAGACCTCTATGGTCTGTCAACATATACACCATTTCTTCCATCCTAGAAACCAGACTGATAAGGAGACCTAGATCTCCATCTGGACCGACATGTTCTGGTATTTGACATAATCCAACTTAATCAATAAAGTAGGAACGTTTCAACACATTTAATACGATTTAGGGAACGTCGCGATGGCATAGTTTCGTGCAAGAATCTAAAGAATTTAAAACAGTTTTAAACATTCTTTCTTGTCCATTGCCTACGCCTTTGACATACATACCTGTCCGATAACGAAAATATGCAACAACGATTGTTGGCAAGAATTCCTTTCAGATAAAGAAAATATGCTGACATGCCTTTTGAATACATCTGCAGTGTTTCGCAAGGGAAAACGTCAAAACATACGTTTGCTCACACAAAAATGAGAGAATTAAGTATGCATGCCGACCAGGTCCTCCACTGAGCCTTCAAACAATGGTGATGTGTTTGTTGTTCAAAAGTCTAGCTATATGCCAGCGACAAATGTTCATCAATGGACTATGCCACCGTAGTACAATAAGAGACATTAATCCTGCCTACTCGGTCTATTTAGTTGCCTCAAAGTTGGAGGGGGAAATACTGTAACCTAGAAACACCACTGGCCAGGACAGATAGGAGGGAAGCAGGGTTAAACATGATATCCTACACGTTGCCTGAAGGAGACTACATGGAGTGGAGAGTAATTGGTAATCTAGAGAGTGAATGCGTATGCAGTGTTAGAAAATATAGCAGGCCATTGAGGAGTTCTTTCCATGATATTGTCATTCAGGAACCTGTCTTGATCGTTGCTTATGATCATTCGTCTTGAATTCCTTAATATGTTCATGAGTCTCTAATATAACCTGGAATACAAAGGGACCCCTTAATATATGACACATGATGGCAAAGCCTCTGTGAACAGCCAACACAATGTTTGGGTTTTGAGGATGTAAACTCTTCAGGATTCTTCTCTCAGCTTAACAGGCCAGGTCCGTGCACAAAGTATATTGTTCAAAAGGGTTCTATCTGTAACCTGTTACTTTCAGCATTGTTACATACTATTTCAGCCAAATGAACTTCAATCCACATATTGTTACAAACTATTCAACCAACATTGTTAAAGTTTAATTGATAAAAATAAATCGAAGATCAACACCATCCCGGGCTCCAGGCGTTCCCAAAGTTTTTAGGGTTAGATGCAGGATCACCATCAGGGAAAAGGGCGGGGATCATCTGCTTCCGGTACTCATCAATCCGGGCTCTCAGTTTGTCAACAATGTCCGGCATCTGTGCTGCCAGGTCGTTATGCTCAGTGGGATCCTCTGTAGGTAGAGAAGGAAATATTTATAAAGTGACGTTCTTGTGTATATGCAGAGATGGCGTGTATATTGATGGGGACATGTTTTTGGATAAAACTTTTCTTATGCCTATCAATGTAAAGCAGGGTGACTCTTCCTTAAAATTGTACAAATTGTTAGAAAATAAATTCCATACATTAGTACATAAATATTTCTGTTCTTCACCCGCGTATGTTGTACAGCTGCACTGGGCTATCGCCCTTATAATATATGGTGGTCTCATATTTATCCCCCGTGTAGTGTTCCTAGGCTTGTGCCAGCCATCAGTTCCCCTGGGTAGCCCAGTATCAGCTTGTAGTCACCAACCCTGTAAACAAAAGATAACCACACAGGATCACTTCCTGCTCCCTCTGTTGTTAATAATATTTATTGTGCCAATATCATGACATGCTGGAAAACATTTTGTAATGAATTTCCATGGTTAAGGTCCAGCTTTTGAAGATTTCGCAATTGATTGGTATAGTGAAATACTTCTCTCAAAAGAACGTTCCATGTGGTGATAAATAATGGGCTAAAGACAGATGTCCCCAAAACGTTCTGTAACCTAATATTTAAAGTATTTACCTTATTGCAGCATGTCCTTCCAATGCAGGTTCAAAGTCGTCAATATTGTATATGAACTCGGTTCTTGACGACGGAAGGCCATTCCTGATAGATTCCCAGTGGGTTGTACCATCGATTGACGCCTCTACAACAGCAATAGATTTTGTTGAGATTATTTTCTTCTGGTTTAAAAGTATACAGATTACATGTTTAGTCCTTTCAAATTTATGTCATCGTCTGACAAAGTTCACATTTTTTCAGCTTTTCTTCGAGATCTTTAATAAACATTTCCAAAGGGGAAAAAAACTAATTTTATGTATATGCACAGACAGTTAACTCATGAATGTATAACTGAGCGAGGCGTATTAACATTGCTGAAAGAAATCACTCTGGAATAATATGTGTTGGCAAATGACAGGGTTACTTAAATTAAAGCGACAGAACCCTTTCCATATTTCAAAAATATCTCTGCCAAAAGCATAGTCGATTTTATAGTTCCGACCATTTTGTGAGCATGCGTCCATGAATCACCATGAAAGTGACAATACCAGGTGTTCGTGAAAAGGTGGCACCCGTCACAAACGCATGCAAACGCAAGTCATACTCGTAGATATATGCTGGGATTAATACGACTTCAAGATCATTCGGTTATTGTTGACGTCTCTGTGATAAGTGTACACATGCATTCCTGCGAGAGATAGGTCCCCTTGAAGATCAGGGTTAGAATTGATCTGCAGCAACCAATTCTTGGATATGCATACATACAGATCCCAATTGCGTACATTGATTCTCGTGATGTCAGTCACTGGATTGCTTGGTCCAGGCTCGATTATTTACAGACTGCAATAATATAGCTGTCATATCGCGGCGTTACAACAAACAAACGATTCTAAGCAGGAAGTCCTTATTGCCAGGAGTGCCACCAGCTGCTGACACCAAGGTGGGATTCCAGTCTACAGCATGAATCATTCTGTAATGACATGGGTTTTTAATTACTCGTAAGAGGTGGAGATCTTCAGAGCCGTTAAGTGCAAATCGTATGGTATAAACAACTTTCCAGATTTGATAGATCGTAACGTCGTCAATGCAAATATCGGATTCAAAACTTTGAAAGTGGTGCGTATATAATGTTTATTTGCATTTAAGTCTTGTCTATCAATTTGGAAAACTGAAACGAAAACATTGCGGAGTCTCATACAGAGGCTTCATATATGGTCATGTTGGAGGTAATTTCCTCCCTTGATTGCACAACAAGCCCACCCCTCCGTTTAGTTTGCACGCCAGAGAGCAACCTCCGTTTACCACGCCATTTGAATTGAAAAAGACATTATTTTACAATGTTAAACAGTATATAATTCACGTTAAATCAAGGTTGCATGGCACACCCAAACCAGCTATACTCTTCACAAACATGGAATCCGACCCTTGAAGATTCCGTGTTAGAATATAGGTCTTCAGCAACCCATACTTGTCGTAAGAGGCGACCAACGGGGTGGGGTGATCTGGCTCGCTGACTTGGTTGATGTCATCGTATCCCAATTGTTTAGATCGATGCTATGCCTCCTCGTCAACGTTTTGAAGATTCGTTTGGGTTGTTCCCAATACAGACCTTAGAATACGTACCTTTATTTAAGGGCAACAGCGCTAAATTTACATTTTGAGACTGTTTTCTTGGCCATCGTAATTTACATCTTACTGGCTTTACAATCTATCATTATTTGTCATGAGACTTGCACTATAACCCAACATCTTAAGCCTAGAGGAACATTAATCGCCCCTCCATCTCCTTTAAAACAATATCATTCTTCTCATATGTGTCCAACATTAAATTGATTGTCTCAAACCCATTATAGGTTGTCTTGGTTTTCTTCAGCCCGGTGCCATACATGAAGGATGTCCCCCTCGTGCCTCCCTCCCAGATTGTGTGCTTCCCCCCTCTCAGGGGCCAGTTGTTGGCATTATTTCCAAGAGGACCGCCATTCTGGAGAGATTCAGTATACCTCACTAAATGTTCCACAGTGTAGAGAAGTGTAATAGATCTCGAAAATTATTCTGCACAATCAATAACATAAAAACACGGCCGTTCGGGTATTTGTATGATTACCGATGATTGACTATGTACTCATACACGGCCTAGTTCATTCATTTTCCTTTCTCATGGGTCTATACCGTATATGCATTTTAAGTATTTTGGTTGTTGAATCGAGAAGACGACTGTTCTTACATCAGTTGTAAACAGAATGAGTGTGTTTTCAAACAACCCCTTCTCCTTAAGTGCCTTTGTGACGTTCCCAACTGCTTCACATATTTCCTAAAAAGAGACCATATCAGCATCAATTCTTAATGTAATCATGGCAGTATTTCGTTATAGGAGAATAGGTCCGCCTGTATTGTGATGGGTGTATCATGCATTGATATGTCTGGTACCTTTTGCAGTTATTTCTACCGAAAGACAAACATTATAATTATTTGAAGTTGTTTTATCTGGATACATTTCAAAGAAAACGATCTAAATTTATGGAACTAATTCCTTCAGCCATGATATCACAACATGCACTCCAGAACACAACAATACCTCTCAGACTGTTTATCTAATCCCGGAATGTCCCTGTTTGCATCCACTCAGAAGTGGCATGCTTTTTGTATGTGATCTAGTATGAGGCCTATCACTAAGAAAAAACCCACTTTGTATGAACAAATTCTTGTGTACAAATAGCATATTTCAAACAGACCAAAAGACTCTGACGTAACATGCCCGTTTTTTCTGGAATTGAAACTTGGTAATAGACTATTTTACCTCAATAGGAGCATGTACATTCTGATAGGGTAGGTACATAAACGGGGGCTGGGAGACTTCGTGTTGGTTGATGATGTAAACAGCTTTCTGAGCGAATGTATACTGAAACAGAGAGTCAGAATGCGTACATCAGATACTCTCGCTCTCAGCACCTCCTGTCCAAAGTCCGGCAACACAATATATTGGATATTTATAAAACGTCAATGCCAGAGAATAAAAAAAACAGATTCCATGAACAGGAATGTATAGTTTATAGCTCATATTGATTACGCCAGGCTAACGCCACGTCAAGCCAACATCCATACAATCAGAAAGCCAATATCGTACGCTACAAAAACTGTATTATAGTGCGCTTGCGGGACATACTTGCCGACCATATGGGTGGCGTATCCGAGTTTCTTCAACTCTTGTGGCAGGAAGGTGTAGTTGAGAGGCACACATGAGGCCTGACTATCGATCAGAACTGCGTGCTGCGATGTAAATTGTGTATGTAAGACCCCGGGGGATCATAACAGACAAGACGACATTCCACATCATATAAATTACACTGTTGGCTTAGAGGGATTGTTCAATACCGCCGGGACACATTCGATAACATTTAAACAGATTCACAGCTTCAGCATCGTATATGTTAAATACGTTATGCTCAGCTTATATGTTTTAGAAGGAAAAAGGAGACCGTGTATTTTACCTACCTGCATGCCCACCTTGAATGGAAACATTCCACTCATGAAGGCTGTGCGAGACCTGTAAATCATTATTGGAGATTGAGGAGGACGAGGCTGTATCTAACATTGCACAGACTAACACCGTCGATCGTGGACATGCTCTCAACAATTTCATCTCTAAACATCCTTCTTTTATAATAGTTGTAATTTTCAAGATTGAGAGTCCAAGGTAGACCATTCTACAAATACATTTTGATAATTTATATGTTATATTCATGCATTAACATTTGATGTTGTCATGACATAAAGGCAGAACATGCAAAGTCTGGATACGATTGTATTATGTACCAGTTTGAGTGATATTAAAATACAAATGATATTTACGGGCTGCAATAAGGCTGGACATAGGCGTTCTCAAAGATGATCCCCTCTGTAGCCAGTTTGTCAATGTTCGGAGTCTTCATGTTTGCGTTTCGGAAACCAACATCGTTCCATCCTTATTGTAATCGAAGGTGACATGATATGACTTAGATGATATACATTATTGAAGTGTACAATGGAATAGATTTAACAGGATCTTTTTCTCTACAGGTTAATTAGTACACTTCGATAAAAATGTGCTTACCATAAACAAACTGTTTATAGAATACCACACTGAAAATAAGACTTCATATATATATGAACAGTGTAAACGTAAACCAACTATAACAACGAAAATCATCTACCATGTGAATCTATAACAATGTGTCAAATATCTCCTCATTCGATTCATTGGCTTAAAAAACCCTGTGTTCACACTTATTAGGCATTCGTTTATTGTATGAATATATAATATACTAGAAGAAAGCATACTTTGGTTTTTAATGCGAATATTATTCGGATAATCATTCCTCGAGATAAGTACTGAATTAATCAAACGAGACAATATTTCATATTTGTGGGTGTGTTAACAGCACGAGACTGATACATAATACTGTCAGGCATAAACGATTCTCGTCATCGTCAATTTAATACCTGCTGATGCATATATATCTGTTAAAATAGATATATCATATAACCTTATATAATGAACTGATTATCTGTCATCAGAATTAGAACCATTAAAAGTACATGGACACTTTATCTGTGAACAAACTACACTCACCTAAATCATCTGCAACTATGAAGACAATGTTGGGGCGTTTCAGGACATAAGAAACGACAGGAACAGAAGCATGTACTTCTTCCCCATTACAATGGTGATATAAATGTGGTTACACCACCGAGGCAGTTGTCTTATCTGTCAGGTGGCCTTCGCTCGCTTATCGGGTAGATAAATATTTAGGTATGTGAAATGTGGACATTAAAGTGGTGGGTAGGAAAGTCGTTCAACACGTGTAAACAAAAACATGAGTTAGATTTCAATTGGCTCAGGAAGGTACTTTCGGGAAAAAATCAATCACATGTCATTCTGGGTCCACTTTCAGCAAGCGATCACAGGTCCGAGTATGTGAAAATGTTTATATTTAAGATATCTATATCGTTGGTTCTTTCATATTTAAAGATCGTAACACAGCTCGTTACAACACGACTTGTTTATTCAAGCTCAAGACTCAACCCCCGTTTCTACAATCGCCGTTACATCCTCACAACCTTTCCAGATATCCTAGCAACAGTTACTTACCATTATTAGAATTTCCCCAGACTGGAACTGTTTACATTCGTTATCACTTTCGGTATCAAGAGTTATAGCCCTTTGACTGTAAATGCTTGTCGCTAACACTCATCCCTACCTAGATCTATCAGTATTTAATTCATATCAAGACACCGTAAAGGTGACTATGCTTGTTGTAAAAGGCGACTAAGGGGATCAGGTGGTCAGGCTCGCTGACTTGGTTGATGCATGTCATCGATCCCAATTGCGTGGGTCGATGCTCATGATATTAATCACTGGATTGTCTGGTCCAGATTCGATTATTTACAGACCGCCGTCACATAGCTGGAATATTGCTGGGTGCGACGTTAAACAACGAACCAACCAACCTACCATGTAACGTTTGACTGTTACTTAAGTACAAGATAGTTAAGAACAAAGTCTATATTTACAACAACTGATTGCAACATTATTTACAAATGCTCAATTTCTGTACAATCCTGATTCAAGGCAATCAAGTTAAAGTTCAAAATCTTGTTGCCAAGCTGGAGCCTGTCTGTGTCTGCGGGAATATCTTATGCGCTGCTGTGCCCCATGAGCAGCTAAAAACACTGTTAAAGTCATCGATGTCAATCGGCAACCCAATCTGTTCACTTCTTGCCTCTCTGCAGGTCACCTCAAGCGAAACATTTCACCAGGATCTCCCGCATTTGTTGACTGTCCCTCTGTAACCTCTGTGTCCTGCGGGGCGGTCGGGTAGCCTAGTGGTGAAAGCGTTCGCTCGTCACGCTGAAGACCCGGGTTCGATTCCCGACATGGGTACAATGTGTGAAGCCCATTTCTGGTGTCCTCCGCCGTGATATTGCTGGAATATTGCTAAAAGCGGCGTAAAACCATACTCACTCACTCACTCTGTGTCCTGCAGGTGCATAGGTCTAGCAACATGTCTCTTTAGAATTCTGTGATTCTCCACCCGAGTGCGCCCTGATCCACCAAGAGGCACACTTGTGTATGTTGTCTCTGTCACCGTGGATGAATTTTACCCATGTCATGATCCAGTGTTGCTGTGTTCCCCGACTTTATTTCCGATACTGCTCGGTAAACTCCGGCGGCCGATATTGTACAGTGTGTGATCATTTGGTGTTAGAGAATTGGTCGCCCAACAACGGTGGTCTCATATATATCCCTCTGTGACATTTTCGTATGCTTGTGCCAGCCATAAGCTTCTCCTGGGTAGCCCATTTACAGCTTCTACTCTCGTAAATATTATCGCCCAATATTACTTCTTATAAATCAACTGTACACTCTGATAACTATTGTTCATAATCGTCGTTTGTATTGTTCAATATCAAGAATTTTGGCAAACGTTTCATTCTTCTTCAATTCTCTGTACCATGTGTTCACATACACTCGGCTACAGACAGTTTCAGTTCTACTTTCTCCAGCATGTACAGCATGTACTTCAGTGACAGGTCTGATATGCCATCAAGATGGTATATTACCCAGCACTTAACGACGGAAAGCAGTCCCATGGCCACTGGCTTATACTATCGAGTGACCTCTCTCCAACAATACTTTTAATATCTGGTATCATCAATGGGTGTTGTAGCTTTGATTTGCCAAGGGGTACTTGACACACTTGTTAAATGGGTCAAAATGCCGGCCCACCATTCGTGCACAACTTGGGTCGGTTTTAACTTTTTAAAACTACTACTACTACTACTACTACTACTACTACTACTACTACTACTACTACTACTACTACTACTACTAATAATAATAATAATTTTGACATAGAGGTCCATACATGGTACGACCCAGAATTTGTAGAGGGCGTCATGGAAAATGATAAACACAAAATTCTTTAAAATAGGCCCGTATACAGCCTCAGACGTATCCAGGCCAACAAACCTGATCTTGTACTTTTTAATAAATCCAATGAAATCATTTATATCATTGAATTTTCTGTCCCTTTTGACAGTAATGTGATTGACAAGATTGAGGAAAAACATGGCAAATATGCAGACCTCGCTTTCGAAATGTCACGCTTGTATCCCAGTTCAAGTTGTCCGACTCCCTTTTGGTACCTCCCAATCTGTTGACTGACATTGGGAGAGTACCCGGGTTTGCAGCCCTTCTGACAATCTGGGTAACCCAGAAGGATGTAGTTTTGGGGAGTCTTCACATTCTCCGAAAAGGTTTTCCGGTGTGTTCGACTAGGCAGCGCTTCCTGGGAGAAGTCCCATTCGCTGTCTGGGCTGCGTGTAGAGGGGGCAAGGGCCCTGAGCTGATGAAGAGCCTAACAAGCCTGACAGGGCAAGGATCACCCAAACCCTTTTCGCTGCATTTAGTTATTTTAATGCATTATAAATTATTTAACTCGAGGACGTCTTATCCCGCAGAAATATTTGCATAAAATACTAATAAAGTATGTTTTCTTCCAGTAAATATAGTCATACAATAAGCGAATACCAAAGTGCGAACACAAGGTTTTGAGCACATGAATGGAATGAGTGAGTATGGTTTTACGCCGCTTTTAGCAATGTTCCAGCAATATCACGGCGGGGGACACCAGAAATGGGTTTCACACATTGTGCCCATGTGGGGAATCGAACCCGGGTCTTTAGCGTGACGAGCGAACGCTTTTACCACTAGTCTACCTCACCGCCCCTAATGAGGAGCTACTGAACACTTAGTTTCAGATTCCCATGGGACATGATTTCCATTGTTATATTTGTTTTACGTTTTTGTTTTTCAAGAATACGAAGTCTTATTTTTTATATGGTATTCTGTAAGCCTTTCCTTATGGTAAGAACAGTTTTTCACCGAAGTGTGTTACTCAGAATGCTATGATGAGAGAAAAAATATGCAATGATGTATATATATCTAAACCATATCATGTCAACTTCCATAACAATAAGGATGGAACGATGTTTATTTCCAAACATAAAGACTCCTAACTTGACAAACTGAGCTGGCTACAAGGGGGTCTTCTTTCAGAGCGCCTCTGTGTCCAGCCTCAGTGCAGCCTGTAAATGTCATTTGTTTATCTATATCACTCAAACGTTGCACAGTCCACCTATATATCATCCCAACATCAAGTTATTGTATGAAGATGATATATATATTGTCAAAATTAATTTGTGGAAAATTCTGCCTTGCTTTCTGAATATTTAACATTTTAACTATCATTAAAGAAGGTATTTTAGAGAGGAACTTGATGAAAGCATGTCCACGATCGACGGCTGTTAGTATATATAAGATATAAATCGTCAAAATGTATTTATAGAATGATCTGCCACGGATTCTCAATCTTGAAAATTGTGAGCATGTCCACGATCGACGGCTGTGAGAACGTGCGATGTTAGATACAGCCTCGTCCTCCTCAATCTCCTATACTGATTTCCAGGTCTCTCGCTGCCTTCATGAGTGGAATGTTTTCATTAAGAAGGGGGCATGGAGATAAGTAAAAGACGAGATATCCTCTTCCTTATGAAACATTTAAGTTGGGCATTAAATTATTTAACAATAAATAAATATGCTTGAATAAATACGGTTCTGTGCATCAGTTTTTAATAGTCATCAAATGTTGTCCGGTGGTGGACGATCTCGCTAAGCCTAGAGTGCAATGTACATAATGTGAAATGTCGGCTTTTCTGTTGTGATGTTATAGGGTCTTACATATAAATTTCACATCGCAGCTCTGAGGTCTGAACGATGTCCAGGCCGCATGTGTGCCACTCAAATGCACCTTCAGAAAATACGCGCGGCACGAATTATGATACAACGGCTTTGTATCGTTAAAGGCGTGAAGTCTATTTTAAACAATGTTTCTCGCCAGGCGTCATCAATATAAACTATACACTCCTGTACATGGAAGAATTGAATCTTGGATACGTTACAAGCAGGGTAGATAAATGCATGTGAATGCATACGGTGTTCGCAAAGAAATGTAATAATTGATAAATGTGCGAGTCCCAATTGTCAGCATATCTGGGGAATTTTCATGTTTCACTATTCCACACAACGCAACACCCTTCTACCATTTGTATGGTGTTATCAAGGAGGCGCCTGGCTTGCTGCAAATTGTAATCTACACCAACGTACAGAGGTTTTCATACGTTCTTCGGGCACTACGGCGCATCGGGGGACTAATCCAATCACAGCAAAAGCAAGGACAAGACACTACACATTAGTTCAATAATCTCCCTTTGACTGCTAACATTTTGTTAGGCACGTTTTCCTCATTGGTGTACAGCTTTCAATACATTATCTCCCTTTAACTCTTCGCAACGGCCTTCCTGACTTATGTTCACACACACACACACACACACATACATGTACATTGGTGGTGTTTGTTGTTTAATGCCGCAATCAGCAGTATTCCAGCTATAAGACGGCGGTCTGTTCATAATTGTCTAGACAATGTGTGACTATTAGCGCAGCGTGTACAAACTGGTGTTTATGTTTATAGCTCAGGTCAACAATAATAACTTCACAGACTGGTTAGTTAATAATAAACATATATGTGTGGTTTACTGTTAAGACATAATCAGATATTACGAGTGCATAAAGCCCTACCCAACATAATATATACATTGCCTTAGGCTAGTAGATGTAGATTTTGTCGCTTCACACTGATTAAGAATAAGAATATAAGGAACTGTGAGACATTCTTTTAAACAATTCTTCCAAATAATGGTCATTTCATTTTCGACTGCTCTTTTTATCAATCATGCTTAAGTTTGCAAATACATAATGTGGTGAAACCATAGAAAATACTCATGAAAAAGTTCATATAACTGAAAGCAATCATTTCTTTCTTTAATAAATCTTCTCACTTCTATGCAAGACTAATATAATATTTGCATGCCGTCCAGACATATGACTCCAATTTGAGGGTTTTAGAGTGGAAATAATTGTGAATGTTGTACTTTGTAAATGAACATGGCATTCTACGGGTTAATTCGCAATAAGAACACGTATTTTGTGAATAAATAATGAATTGCGCATGCGTGTTATAAGGTGTGGGTCTGATGCTCGTGTCACTACCCTTACAACAAGGAAGACGCCACAGGCAGAAGAGGTGGGTTACAGTGAGTTTGCTGATTTCTATATATTTGTATGTACATGTAGGCTTAATGTGTTATAAACATGTATATCAGATCCAATTAAACCTTTAGAAACGATGATTACAGCGTGTGTATTTTTGTGGTTTATTGAAAAGCGATAATTAGATACGCGTGCATTCAGCCCTACTCAATAAACGTTTTAAGCACCAATGTCTAGGACGTCCATGTTGTGGCTTCACTTTAGTTCAGAATCATTATATACGGAACCTCTAATCCGGGTTGATGCAATATTCTCATAAGTTACCTGACTAATGTCTACCAATAGTGGCTAAAGGTAATTAAAAAAACCAAAGGCTGGCGTTTAGTTGAGCCGGCGACATTTTAAACTGACCGCCGACTTGTCAAGGGGATTACCGTTATTGGTCAGCGTGTCAATCTTGAATTGACACGCAACCGGTGACTGTAATCCGAACGGACATCTATTGTCTAAATTATTTTTGTTTTTACAACCTAAGTGAGTTACTGTACTTTATGTGAGATGCCAGCCTTTGTTTTTATATTACCGTTATCCACTATTGGTAGGCATTAGTTAGGTTACCTATGGTACTATTGTATCAACCCGGAACAACACATGAAATAACAAAGGAACTAATGGTGACAATAAATTAAAATCATGTTTTCAAAACTTAACCAATCAGAGTTTGCTATGCGTCCCTTCACTATTTAAGTAGGTGCAGTTTGACCACCAAGTCTCCATAAAAGGCAAACCTATCAAATTCGAAAAATCTGCAATATTTCTTGGAGTTATCCTTGATCAACACCTCACTTGGCGCAAGCATATCGAATATGTGGAAAACAGATGTCAAAAAGACCTGAACGTATTACGGGCAATTTCAGGCACATCTTGGGGCACATCGAGGGACACTCAGCTGGACCTCTACAAAGCTCTTATCAGATCAAAAATTGACTATGGTTGTGAGGCTTTTCACTCAGCATCAAATACTGTCTTGAGGCGACTAGACAGAATACAATACAAAGCCCTAATACTGGCCACAGGCGCAGCGACAGGCACCTCACTAGAAGCACTACAAGTAGAAACGGGAGAACTCCCATTGAAACTAAGACGAGAGCAGGCAATATTATCGTTCTGGGGACGAACATCAAACCCTTTGGTTAAAAAGATATGGCAAGACAAAAACGCTCGAGATGAGGCCCTAGCTCGAAAAAATCCCTCACTAAAGCCATCTGGGATATTAGTACGTGAACTCATTCGAAGTCACAATTGCGATGACATTCAGCCTCCAGAAAGTCACTACAAAGGGTTACACCCTCCCTGGACTTTACAAACTCCCAAAGTTGACACTGCTTTAACATCAGAAGTCACTAAAAGAGAAAACCCAACCCTACTACGTTCAGTAGCTATCACTAAAATTCAAACTACCTGGGACAGCTGGGCCCATATATACACTGATGGATCCAAGAATCCTATCAACAACAGTGCTGGTTACGGGATCCATATCCACAGCTCCAAACCCCAAGCACATTCAGTTCGCTTGCCCGATGGTCAGTCAGTATTCACGGCTGAATTGGAGGCAATTCATCATGCACTCAAACTCATACCGGAACTCCCGGAAGCAAAGGCAGTCGTCCTATCAGACTCGCTAAGTGCACTTCAGGCCATCAGTGGAAGAAACTCAAACTCCAGGCCAAACACAGTCAACAATATTCTATACGAATATACAAAACTATCGGACCAAGGGCAACAGGTGGAGCTGTGTTGGATCCCCTCTCACATAGATATTCATGGAAATGAAAAAGCAGACTCACTGGCGAAGCTAGCTCTAGACAAAGCGGATATACAGCCTATTCCCTTTAGTAAACTAGAGATAAAAAGCAAAATCAAAGCCTCCATAGCAAAAAGATGGCAAACCCAATGGGACGCAAGTAAGATCGGCAGATGGCTATACAAAATTCAACCCAAGGTCCAACAAAAGCCAAACTCATACTCAAATGAAAGGAAAATTGAAACTGCTATCTCACGCCTCAGACTTGGTCACAAAAAGCACTATGACAAGGTTTGTTCATCTTGCAATCAGGCTGAAACCATTGACCACCTGTTACTAGAATGTCAAGACCATGCCCCGGCCCGGGCTAGGTTAAAACAAGAATTGCAGTTAGATCCGCTATCTGTCATAGATCTCCTAAAGCCAAGAGATGCAATAGCGAAGGCCAAACTAACTCTATTTCTGAGAGATGGACAGCTGCTCGAACGTATATAAACAGAGCAGCCAAGGATAAAAATGAAATCATATCAATATAAGAAAATAGAAATCATATCAATGCAAAAACAGAAATTATGTGAACACCGAACTCACAATAGATATGTGAACCCTTCTCACACACAGGAGTCCCAAAGAGGGACAGGTCAGCCGAAATTGCCTAGGCAGAAGGCGACCTCTTAAACACCTAATGCAACAACAACAACACCACCAAGTCACACTGCCCCTGAAAGAAATCCTGGGACGTTAGAAACTCTGATGTCATCATTTGTTCTCAATTCTTCCATTCTATTTTAAGGTAAGACATTTACATGCGTTGTTTCAATGGTTGTTTTCATGCATGAAATGAACATGGAAGAGCTAACAAGACTAGCTCAAATAGTAGGCAAAAATGGAATAATCCTTGGTGACTTTAATGCCCACAGCCCTCTTTGGGAAGACAGGAATGATTCATGCAAATACGGCAAACTGGTAGACAAATGGGTTGAGGACGACAATCTCATAACTCTGAACGACGGCAGTCACACACGTTATGACCAAGTCCACAACACGTGGAGTTCCAATTGATCTCACAATTGCCACCAAAAACCTCGCCTCACATTGCCAATGGCAAGTCCATGATGACACTTGGGGAAGCGATCACCTTCCTATACTCACCTACATAGGTAGCCCACCACATTTAGAGGAACAGCCCAATCCTCAGCCCACATGGGACTATGCAAAGGCTGATTGGCCTAAATTCAGGGAGGAATGTATATCATTCAAGTCCTCAGAAATTGCCTCGGATGATCCTGATCTTTTTTGCCAAAATCTCACCTTAGCAATTATTGCCGCAGCTGAAAAATCAATTCCAAAAGAAGACCACAAAACTTGGCAAAACGCCGGTACCATGGTGGAACAGGGAAATAGCAAAAGCTAGGAGAGTGAGAAAGAAAGCCCTAAATAGGTCAAAAAGGGTTAAATCAGCCTTCACCCAAGTCCGAGCAGCCAGAACAAAAGTAAGACAACTCATAGACGATTCTAAAAAAGAGTCATGGCAGACCTTCTGCAAATCCCTTTATGAGAAAACAAATGCTAAAACAGTCTGGAGCAAAATACACGCAATCAGGGGTAAGCGTAAACCCACAAAAATTCCCAAGTTAGCCAACGCCCATACAGTCAAAGAAAAGGCCAACATTCTAACTGAGCACTTCTTATCTGTCAGCAGCAACACAAATTGCAGCGAAGAATTCAAACAGGAAAAAATGCTTATGCCTAAGATCTCAAAACGGCCGCAAAGCAAGCATCTGGTATACAATATACCATTTACTGTGACAGAGTTTGATGATGCCATGGAATGATGCCATGGAGTGAACCATTCACAATATATATATATATATATATATATATATAAATATATATTATATAAAATACAAAAAATATATCAACATGGCGAGTGACATGGTCAACGGTTCTTTCTAATTATCTTACACGGACATAAATATATTTGGACACATTTTTATATCTTTTAGTCTTTTAGGTGAAACAGCTCTACAGAGTTTAAAAATATTTGGCCACAAGTAGTATTGGAATACATGTATACAGAATTCTTTGTTTGAGTAGAGCTTCGCATCTGAAAAGATAGTGAAACTCATCTCCTACTGAAAGTGAATCACAGAGGTGACAAAGTCTTTCTTCTCTTGGTATATTCTGCCATCGGTCAAAGGCAGTAAGGTTGGTTGGTTGATTGTTTAACGCCGCACTCAGCAATATTCAAGCTATATGACGGCGGACTGTAAAATAATCGAGTCTGGACCAGACAATCCAGTGATTGACAACATGAGCATCGATCCTCGCAATTGGGATCGATGACTTGTATGAACCAAGTCAGCGAGCCTGACCCCCCCGATCCAGTTAGTCGCTTTTACGACAAGCATAGTTGCCTTTTACGACAAGTATGGGTTGCTGAAGACCTATTCTACCCCGGAATCTTCACGGGTCAAAAGGCAGTTAGGAGACAATCGAGTGGTAGGAGACAATGGAGTGGTAGATTTACATTTCTAGCTCTTTTTAATATGCAGTGCATCTCTTTCGTCGCACTTCCAATCACTGCTTTTATTCCCATAACAAATCTTCTGTTTCTGTTGAATTTTATTCCTAGGTATGTATAAGTGTCTTCTGTTTCCAGTGACCGTCTATTTAAAAGAAACCTTTTTTTAAGGATTTAGCCGGTCCTCCTCCAAAAATTAAAACCATGGTTTTTGATATACTAACGTTTAGTTTCCACCTAATACAGTAGGTTTGAAACACATCTAATGAATGTTGTAGACCTTGGAGTGTTTCGCTAAAAAGTACAGTGTCGTCTGCATATAGGGGTACAGGATATGCTAAGTCTTGTAAACAATTTACCGAAGCAACTAAGCAATGTTATCGGTCTATTCGAATTCGGGTCAGATAGATCACCTTTCTGTTTGTAAATTGGTTTTATTATTATCCCCCGCCCCAACGAAGTTGGCGGGGGATATAGAAGAAAAATATATTTTTTACAGTGCCACCTGATGTTTAAAGACAATAAAAACATAACACGTATACATACGTATGATATATAAAAACATCAGCCGACCCATGAAGGATCTGTGAGGCACTTCAAATCATTATTAAATTATCAATAATATAAATTGGTAAGAATAATACACCAACATAATCGAAAGTACACACACACACACATTTCATTTTCAATCACACATGGGAGTTCACCACATCAACTCAATATCACGTGCGCATACATCACATACAAACACTGCCCACATACTCATCCATCAATCACAAAAAAAACATATACAATATATACATCACTGCCCGGCACGTTGTCGCCGGAGAAACATTGACGTCACTGTTGCGGCCAGAGGTTTACACAAGCTGACACACTGCATAAGAAGCGAAGTTGATCACAATATATAGAAATTGGTTCCGTGTGTGCGTGTGTGTGTGCGTCCCGAAATCGTTTCCGGAGCGTAACTAAAAAATGCAACAAGTTGGACTTAGGTTCTATAGGGTAGGGTTTGTTTCCGGAGCATAACTCAAAACCCATTCAATACTTTCCAACAAAAAACTGTGCATGTTTACCAGACACATACTGGACTGGTGCCTCTTGCTATTTAGGAATTTAGAAGTTTTTATTTTTCACGTTTCCATGGCAATAAGTTGGACTTAGGTTCTACAGGGGTGGTGTTCGTTTCCAGAGTGGAACTCAAAAACCGTTAGATACTTTATTACAAAACTTTGCATGTCTACCAGGCACATACTGAACTGGTGCCTTTTGCTATTTAGGAATTTTATAAATTTTTATTTTTTACGTTTCCAAAGCAACAAGTTGGACTTAGGTTCTATAGGGTAGAGCTTGTTTCCGGAGCATAACTCAAAACCCATTCAATACTTTCCAACAAAAACTGTGCATGTTTACCAGACACATACTGGACTGGTGCCTCTTGCTATTAAGGAATTTAGAAGTTATTTTTCACGTTTCCATGGCAATAAGTTGGAATTAGGCTCTACAGGGGTGGTGTTCGTTTCCAGAGTGTAACTCAAAAACCGTTAAATACTTTATTACAATGCAACAATGCAACTTTGCATGTCTACCAGGCACATACTGAACTGTTGCCTTTTGATATATAGCACTTTTAGAATTTTTTATTGTTTATCCCATGACAACAAGTTGGATTTAAGTTTTAATATAGGATTGGTTTACTTAAGTATTATAACAAATAAACTGTTAAATATTTCCTTGCCAAACATTGCATGCCTATATATAAAGTGCATACTGAACTAGTGCCATTTGATATTAAGGAGTTTTAGAAAGTTTATTTTAGAATTTCCATTGCAGCTATTTTGACATGGGCTAAGAGGAATGTTGGGTCATGACCAGTTACCTGTTTGGGACCATAACGTGTTAAAATGGGCGGGGGATATAGATGACTTTGTCAACTATACGCTAATTCCTGTTAACCATGATTCGGGGATTTCACCAGTTTAAAGAATTCAGAATGTAAAGGGGCTAATAAATCGACACGGTTAATGATATAGTCGTTTTCTGCATTATCGAGACGTGCTGCTTTGTTCCGTTTTAAGTTTCTTAGCTGCCTTGATAATTTCATCGGTATTGATATCATCATTCAAAATATTGCAGTCACTTACATTCCCGTCTTAAATCTAATCATTAAAATCATCTTCGTCTTGTTTGGGGTTCTGGTTCATTTTGTTGTTGAAAAATTCGAAGAAGCTAGCAATATCCGTATATTTTTCTTTCTGTTTTACGTTGTTTATTTAAAATTTTCCAAATACTTTTGGCTATTGTTTGATATTTTTGCGAAAAGCTTCAGTCAGTTTGTTATTAAAATTTCGAATATGCTTGTCTAGCATTGTTTATAACCTTTCCAGTTCTGTCGGTAGAAACTTTTATTTCTTAATGTTTTATTTTTCTTGAAACGACGTTTGCCTTTTCGCATCCATTTCCGAACCATGGTTTATCAGTTTTACTACAGTACATAGCTTCACATAGTTGTCAGTACAGGAGTGAATAATATAACGGCCGTTGTGAACAGCAGATGCAGCTGAGTAATCAAATTGTCCTGAAAGGTTAGTCCTGTTGCTATATCTAGATTTTTTACCCCAGGGGCTAGAGTCTATACCAGGATCAGAGTCTTGTAATCATGGGGTGTGAAAAATACCAGAATAGGCACTCGTGAACCGTCCCATTCCTATGCTTGACGAGATTGTTTTCGGGGAGTCCTGTAGGGTGGTGGGGTGTGAACGTCCTGAAGCACTCTGTTGATGTACAGCTTATAAACCACAAGGTAAGCCTGCTTACCCTTCTGTCGAGCCTCTCTCAAAAGTGGCATCAGCATTTCTCGCCTATACTGATGGAAAACGACAGAAAAGGGTTTACCTTTCAATTTATTCGCTGCTGTCTTTACCAGATTTCATTCCCCCACTTTGCTATCAGGGAACGGGGTCAGACAGATCTCCTGCATGTCATGGGGTTCGGGGCCTGCCTATTCTGTGGACTCGTATACATTTCATGTTTTCGGCTTCTAAATCCAAATGTTCTTTAATGAAGTCTTTCCAAAAATGCTCCCAATGTTCAAGAGTCGCCTCCGGTTCCTTTTGTGTTCCGGTTGAAATGTGTACTTGTGCGCTTCCATATTTAATAATGCTATCCGGTATTTAAGAACACGCAGCTGGCTATGTACATATATGCTACAGCAACCAGTTAAGTACTGCCTTATTTGACGCATATTTACCAAATTGAATGCATAAAAATCGCTTACTAGCGATGGTCTAATAAGCCATGGACAAATTTAGTCCTGGCGACATAATGAATCCTTATTATTTATAATAACTAGCAACTTATAAATGTTTATCACCAGAAATCCAATTTTCCTGCCTAGATACAATTCCTTGATTCTAAAAATAATACCATTGGTTTTCTCAAGGTTTACTTGTGAACCCCTCTTAAACAGAAGGACCGCAATGCATTAAGCTGTATCTGCAAGCCTACCACATAGAGTAGGACACCAGAGCATCATCATCCGCGATCAGCAATAGCATAATATCTATAATGTCTTGTTGTCACTAACTCTGAATTAGCCAAGACTTTCTTGTAGAATATTTCTGCCTGATTCCTGGTAGGAGGGGCGGTCGGGTAGCCTAGTGGTTAAAGCGTTGGCTCGTCCCGCCGAAGACCCGGGTTCGATTCCCGACATGGGTACAATGTGTGAAGCCCATTTCTGGTGTCCCCCGCCGTGATATTGCTGGAATATTGCTAAAAGCGGCGTAAAACCATACTCACTCACTAACTCACTCCTGGTAGGAAATAAAAACATAACTATTTTGCATAACAATGATGTAGTAGATTCCGTGTACTATATCTAATACTCTTTCATGTTGTTTGTAAAATAAAACATCGTGCCATTTTCTATCGAAATTTATATCAGAAAGCATCATAGATTGCCTTTATATTTAATATTGAATGCCTTCTATCAAAGTAAATAATATGACAACATCTTTTAAAAATGACATAATAGCTACGTGTTTTAAAAAAATAAAACCTGTAGCATACCAGGAAAGCCTGGATAATGTCTTGATAAGCCTATTTCGTTTATATATGTTTTAGTATGTAATCTATACAGCCATGTTCCAATATATTTGCCTAAACTGATGTAATTATTTATAACAATTAATATCTGTAGTACTGTGTGTTACACAGTAAAAAAAGTGTTGCACCCCCTATACTTTTTCATGGAGGGGTGTTTTGAAAGGGTGTAAAGATAACCGAATTAATATTATAACCAGGATTTCGTGTATACCAACAAACCAGTGTATTGTCTATACAATGAACTTAAATGGGGTATTCCATGACCTTATGGCATGTAATAATCTCATGCTGAACTTTTACGAAAAATGAACGAACAACGAAGACACATTAAGTATGGTGACATCTCAATAATTTTTAGTGACCAAATTCATCCAATAGGGTAAGAATGTCATATGGAGATTTGACGAACACAGTAAGTCAATATCGAGAACTTCCACCAAGCACTTGGATCACAGCTTGAAGTCTTCGTCTCATACTCCTCACCAGACGTTGGAATCGCTCCATGGGCAGCTGCTGCCACTCCTCGTGTAATGCTGCTTCCAATTCACGCAAGTTCTGTGGAGGAGGGTCCCGACGATAAATCAGGCGTCCCAAAATGTCCCATACATGTTCCAGAGGATTCAGATCTGGACTCATTGCTGGCCATGGAATCTGCGTCAGAGCATTGTTGTGGATAACCTGGGTCACAGCTCGTGAACGATGTGGTCTGGCATTGTCATCCATGAATATCGGTCTGGTGGCCAGTGGATGATTGTCAAAATGGGGCACCACAACTGGATTCAGCACCTCTTGGATGTAGCGCTCCCCTGTCAAGTTGCCTCGTATGGTCACTAAATCAAGCTTACAATCAAATGAGAAGCATCCCCAGACCATAACAGATCCACCTCCATATGGTACAGTTGGCATGATGTTTCTTGCAGTATAAGCTGTTCCAGGACGCCTCCATACTCTCACTCTGCCATCCACAACATGCAGAAGGAACCGGTCTCGTCCGACCAGTGGACTCTTCTCCAGGACCTCAAGTTCCAGTTCTGTCTCAGTTTACACCAGGCTAGACGTAGTCGTTTGTGGTTGTCTGTGAGTTTAGGTCGCTTGATAACCCTTCTGGACTTCAACCCTGCAGCTTTAAGACGATTTCTCACGTTCTGGGTACTGAACTGTTGACGAGGAAGCCAAAGACGTTTCAAGGTTGTGCTTGTAGCAAATGGATGACGCCTTACCACCCTCAACAACGCTCTGTCATCTCTAACTGTGGTCTTACGTGGTCTGCCAGAGGGTCTGCGATTCCTTACATCATTAGTTTGTGCGTGTTTTCTGACCAAACGGCTTATTGTTGAGTAGTGATGTCCGGTTCTTCTGCCAATCTCCTTGAACGAAAGACCTGCTCCATGAAGGCCAATAATCTGCCACTTGACTGCTTCTGACAATCGTCTACCCGGCATTGTGGGTTACAATAAACTGGGCTGTCAGAGAACATCTTTTATAGGCGATGTTGAGCTTAAGAAGATACTGCAATCTGCAAATGTCATGCACCATGCAATTCACGTGCTGATTGCTACGTTTTGGTGATCATCTTCCCTCCGAAAACATTACACATTTAACATCAGATCCCCAAGGAATACCTACCATTAAAACCAGAGTCGGGCGTTTTAAATGTTGTGATGTATCAAACGTATTAATGTGGGGGTGCAACACTTTTTTTACTGTGTGTATATATATATATATATATATATATATATATATATATATATATATATATATATATATATATATGTATGTATTGCTCGTATGTATTGCAATCACTGTAAAGTTATGTTCTAATTATGTGTTGACTCTGTTCCTGTAATAAACTTTGGAACGCACAAGTTTCTCCTCTACATATTCTTACTTCTACTTTAAGGACTAGGTACCTTGAGACAAGCGTGATCTCAAAAGGATGAGGTGAGGTGAAATTGAGTTTAACGTCGCGTCCAAGATTATTGCACTTATATAGCGACGTGCATGCACGTGTATGTGTGTGTGTGGCTGCTTGTACTAGTCCGGACTGATGCCGATTTATAGTGCTAGCTCACTGAGATACCATGCCGCAGTTTAACATGAATACCCCACTCAGACACAGTATACTGACTCCGAGCCGACCAGTCCTTGTTTTAGCCCCTTAATGCCGAGCGCCAGACAGGATAACAACAAGTACAATCTTTTAACGTCTTTCAGTATGACGCGGCCCGGGATCGAACCCTGGGCGGACACTCTACCACAAGACCACGGAGGCGGTCTCAAAAGGATGACATCCCATTTGATGATGATCATTCAAGTATGTACATAACGGAATCTACCCCGACTACATTCCAGATAGCTTCAATGGCTGGCATTCCTAAAGAAATTCTAGGCTCAGGCATTTTATCAAAGGCCCCATTCTTCACATTCTTAACACTCATGCATAATTAAATGACCCCGTCCTCATTGTGACATCATGCATGTCTATTAGCATAACACTAGACTCATGAATATTCATTGGGCACTTGCAATGAACTACTCAAACAATGCACTACACTGACTAGTTCACTTTGTTATGGCCCATAGTTGAAAGTTCTCAGGCTCAGAACATATTTACCAGTCCTCGTATTTCTGAGCATTTTCTTTTTTTACTATTATAATGTCGATCTCTACAAGGCAAAATATCGGTACGAAATGGTACGAATGGAACACATCCAAATGATACACCATAAATGACACCAGGTGTTCGCGAAATCAATACGGGAAGCACCCGCCACTCAAACCATTTGTACAAATGTATTGCATTACCAACATCATACTATAAACTACTGGTTTGTCTGGCCCTTTTTACTACAGTCGCTATGAATAATGCGACAAGAAAAATATAAACAAGCATACAGTAACTTAAAAATATCAAGTCCGCAGTTAACCTGTAGCAAGTCGTCCTTTCTGTAGTAAATTGGCTTCTTTTTCAGCAGAATGACGGGAACCTACAAAGGGCATATCACAGTTATAGTCCTAGTCCTCATGATTTGGACTGTAATGGAGTATGCTGCTTCAAACTACTGGACTCGAATGGACACAAATGACTTCATTGCCCCAGCAAAGTACCCTGGTGTGGACCTAAGTGTGTCAGCTGAGAGTCCTCGGTGCCCGGATGTGAAGACAGGGATGATGAGAGGAAGATGGAGGCCTCGCATTCTGACTGCACAAGAGAAAGTAGACATAGGCTCATTTCTCAAGTCAGCCCGACATCGTACCCCAAAGCCAATGCAGAGAAGCGACGGAAAATGTGGGAACGTGGCATATGAAAACGTTTACTACATACGTGCGCTGTGTAACCCGGCAGGTCCTACGCCATGTTGCTATGGTGATACGTGCATCAACAAGACCCCGGATGACTGTAAATGTCCGAACTGTTACGATCTTCGTACTGAGATTCATGCAGAGTACTCTACGTGGGAGCCCGAAGACTCCCGATGTCAGGTGAAGAAGTTCACAGCTCAGCAGGCATGTGTTCTACTGAAGGGGCTGACAATAACCTTTGTAGGAAATTCTTTTGTGCGCCACGTGTACACGGCGCTGCTGTTGTTGATGACCAACTATGATATTAATGGTGCCTTCATTGCTGGTAAACCAAAAGGTATGTATATACTTACCATACTGAAAATATATGTTGCAAGTGGCGAGGGACGGGGGACGTGACATTCTTTTTGGGCTGGGTGTGGTGGGATGCTGGGAGTTTTGTATGGTGTGAGTGAGTTTGATTTTACGCCGCTTTTAGCAATTTTCCAGCAATATCACGGCGGTTTTGTATGGAGATATATATATACTAGATATATTTTCAGCTACATATGGCTCTTAGTATGTAACCAAAAAAACACATAGCAATATTCATGGCAGCCACAATCATTATTTTTCAACAAGCTGAAGCATAATTATTTTAAATTGTTTCATAATATTATGCATTTCTTAGAAGTTGACGGATGGCAAAGTAGACACAATTTATGGATAACAATTTCTTTATTTTCACTGTAAAGGCGACGTTTCGGTATAGATCGTTATACCGTTGTCAAGGCTTAATAATGCTGCTACTGCTGATAATGTATAGGCTTTACAACCGCTTCAGAAACAATGCCTTTGGCAGTCGGCGTCAGGCGGGGGAGAATTTGGAGATATATCATGTGGGTGTGGTTTGGCCAGTTTTGATTGATGTAATTAAGTGCGAATTATTTTCTGTGTTGCTTATTTTGAGGTGCAATTGGAATAAGGTGTGTAATGACGTGTCATTTATGTATGCATTTGGGAGTGGTGCATGTTTAATATTATCTAGTGTGTGTGAATTAATTTGTGTAAATGGGTCAGGTTGGGGACGTGTCTTGAACTGTTGTTTTTGAACTTCTTGAGTGTTGCAGGTCTTGTGTTTTGGTATATTTGTTTGATTAGTTTATATGTTGGGTTTTGATTTGAGTTTGATAGTTGAGGCTTATCTGGTCTCGCCTGAGGGGGATTGATGTTATTTATGGCTGATTGTAGGAGAATGTTATTAAGGGAGGCACTAGTTCTTGTACACAGTGCTATTTCAAGGGCTTTGTATTGGATTGACATTAGTTTATTGGAGTTTTTAGCAGATAGGGTGTGGCGGACTGGAGCGGCGTAGTCCAGTTTGGTCTGTATACGGGTTTTGTATGTGTTTAGCAGTGTTTGTTTGTCCGCACCCCAGTCGGTGCGCTGATGTCTCTCATTAGATTTATGCCATGTTGACAGGAATTGACCAAGTTAGAACTGTGTGGTGCCAAAGTTACGTGTTGGTCGAAATTACTTCTTAACATATTGCTTCTTTTTGGTATGTGATTGGATCATTTATAAGTTGTAGTTAGAGTGTTGAATTTGGCATGACGGGTGTTTTATGTAGAAGAGGCCCAGAAGGAGATGTCGTCAGCGAATTTTGCTGAAATAGCTTTATACCAACCTCAATAACTGACGGAACATACTCCTCCATGCAAATCTCTCCGTATTTCCATTTCGGTATTTCCTTGTTTTCTTATAAAACACAAACATGTCAAGTCATCCTTTCTAAGTAAATAGTGTTCTATTTGAAGGTCGTCCTTGTACAAGAAATTGTCGTAGTTTTATTATATGTTTGTAAATGCAGGGTTTCAGAAGGGTCAAGTGATAGCGGTACAGAGACAGTGGGAAAGTCGAGTAGTAACAGGGTCGGCTATTCATGTCAAAGACTTCATTGCCCACGTGGACACGCTATGTAAAATCTATTCTTGATGCTTCCCGCCGTATCATGAGAGGAAAGTGCGGTTTAAAACCAAACACACTCTGCGTCTCCACGAACGCCAAACATGATTGACCTATTAGTATAAACCCTGTTTGTCAAGTAACAATATTTATTCTGATTCTATTTCAGACATCCTTTGCAACGGAATGTACGGATTCTCGGATGCACTATGTAGGAAAAGGCTCAAGAGACAAGTAACTCTCTGTGGCGGGAGTGTGACTGTCAAAATGTTGGAATACAATCGTGCCCTACTGGCGGCACAGTTCCATAAGGATTTTCGTTCATTTCTTCATAAAAAGAAAACAATGGTTCTAGTTGGTATTGGTATCCACGATCATTTTAACTTTGAAAGCGTGTTTAATGAATATATGTATCCCGTTATTGACATGATGAGAAAGAACAAAGCTTCAGGGCCAAAGATGATCTGGTTTTCCAATCACAAATTTGGTATCCTGAAATCTCCAAAGATGCCGACACAAAGTAATAGTCGCGTAGCAGCCTTCAACAAACGTATGTCTGAGGCTTTGGGAAAGTATCATATACCCATTTTTGACACTTATAATTTAACATCGGATGTGTCGAGCTCGGACGGGGCTCATTTTGGTATGGGTGTAAATGTCATGAAAGCGCAATTGCTTCTGAACTATTTGTTGGAAATGAAATCAAAACGTTATTCGTGAACCAATAAACTAAACATGACTTGAGTTAATACTTGATTCTGATCGGTTAATAAAGTCAATCAGAGATATACAATCACGTTATACGGGTCTCTGATGAGCGGCTGCGCAAATATATATTTACGGTAATACACTATTTTCGTTTGCACACCAACATGACGACACAGTCTACCGACACGACGATGGAGTACGGCGATTTGGCTGTAGGCAATTAAACATCTGTTTTCGAAGTTGGATATAGTGATGATGAGCTCAACTCATTACTTGCAAATTATAGATTTAGGTGATTATAAAAGTGAATTACTTCACAAGCAGAGAAAACAATATTCAGTCGAACTTGGTTAAAGGATCGTCTGCTTTCCTAAAGATTCAGCAAGAATAATATTTTTTGTTAATTCCAAATCATGGCAAAATAGATGAAGCTATTGATTGTGAAACAAATTACACATTTAGTTAAAATTATTATCAGATTTCGTTTAGGATATGGCTGATTATGACCCGTTATGACATCGACATCGACATCGACGTCGACATCGAACACCAAGAAAAAGCCCTCAGTCCCAATAAACATGGACACTTTTGGTAATAAGTGAAACACAACCATATATTTAGGAGCAAAAGGTTTTTTTTCAAATTAGCGGTAGTATGACATATTAATATAATTATAAATGTCCTTCAAAAGCATACCGATTTAAGGCCCTACATGATAATTTCTATAATTTTATTTACAACACTAGATTCAGTCATGATCCCATTGTTATTTGTTCCTTTTTTAAGGCCGAACTCAGCAATATTCCAGCTATATGACGGCTGTCTGTATATAATCGAGTCTGGACCAGACAATCCAGTGATTGGCATCATGAGTACGATCCACGCAACTGTGATGCGATGACATGCATCAACCAAGTTAGCGAGCCGGACCACCCGATCCCGTTAGTTGCCTCTTACCACAAGCAGAGTCGCGTTTTTCGGCAAGAATGGGTTGATGAATACCTATTCTACCCCGGATCTTAACGGGTCTATCCCATTGTTAGATAACATTGCTTGAACTACCGTTTTCTGACGTACATTAATTTGTTTAAGATTGATAATAAGTTAAAACATATTCCTAACAGATACCAAGGGTATCTTACTACAAAGTCGCAATCTCCTCGGTATCTCCAGGTAGAACAGAACGTGTGTATTATATAAATCACCAGCTGTTGCAGACGGATCCATTTTTCCGCTGTCAGGCATTTCAAGAAAATATGGAATTGTATACAAAAGTACTTGTGTTTGTCAAATACGATCTCTTTTCAATGTCTACTTTGTACATCAAGCTTAAAGAAATGTCATGCTTATCGATATGTATAGTATACAAGAAACTAAGATCTACAATAACTAAGGAGACTTAATAGCCAATAGTTCAAGCCAATAGTAATTTCATAAGTATGTCTTAGTTTGCTTTTGTACCCCCATTTAGGTTTACAGATATAGAGAAGGTTCAGGGACGCGAACATATGGGACGATAAGCCCTTCATCCATTTCCGTGACATATCACAGCGGGGAGCTGCATGTATGAATGAGTTTCCCTTCACACATTGTACTGGTGTGAGATTGTGAACCTGGTAGGTTAGGGTATGATGTGTTCAAACCTTGAGGGTGCGATGGGACTCCTAGCTCAAGGTGAAGCTGAAAGCGGTGATTCCCATGCCGACCGAAGTGAGGTCGTTGACTATCTTACTAGGAGTAAAAATAACAGAAACCAGTAAACTGCCTCATCTATTTCATATTTAGATCTATTAATAATGATTCAGAGTGACAAAAATGACCTCAACATTCCAAAAGGCAACTTTCCCTTTATGTCCCGCTACTCCAGCCTTTTGTGGTATGTAATCGAGCATTCTCTTACTATGACAATTTCAAAGAACACCTTTGACTCTTCCTTCAACGTTGTTGGATCACGCTGGCAACATTCAATGCATCAGTAAAGCTTTCAAAAGGTTTAGTGGTAGACATGTGGAGGACATTTCAGATTTGGCGTATCAGTGACAAAGATCATGACACGTACTATATGTTCCCGTGTTTTTGCAGGTGAACAATTGGTTCCCTTAGCATATTCTGGGACGGGTGCTACCGATGGGGCTCACGGGGCACGGGGCAAGATTCCTGTTTTGATTTCTTATGATTATGGAATATATTTTGTCGCTTTTATTGACACAACATGGCCATGGGTTTGCCAAACAATGACAAGTGAAAACCATGTAATACATAATGCACATATAGTCTTCTTTGTATGCCAGATGCATTCTACAGCACTGGATGCACAGAACAAGGATCTACACCTCATGCTCTACTGAAAGAGGATTGTGGAAAATCATTCAACATTTATGCAATAAATGTCATGAATATCAATAATGAAAATGTTGTTATATTTCACCCCATTTAAGTATCAAACGAATATTGTTTTATTGATTTCTCTTCTTTAAAAATAACCAATTATGCATGATTCTTTCATTGCTGCAATAGGTTAAAGACAGTGTTAAATGTCAGTTCAATGCGCTTTGGACCAAATATTAATAAAGATTGTTATACGTCTGAATATTTTTATTATTTGTTACATGTTTCGCAAATTTGTATGTTTTCCTTTGAAATTTGGCAGGCATTGTCAAATGTGAAGCTCGCAAAATTTATCACTGGATTTTAATCAACAACTTCTGATGAACAATATTTAAAACGTTTTAGTCGGAATAATAAATGATATCATTGCAGTGTTATATGTTGCATTGTTAAAATAATAACACTTTTTATTAGGTTTATTTGTGTATAGTATTATAAATGTACCATTGACGCTTGTTGGGAGCACCTTTCTTTTATGTGTGCATTATAATTAGCGTTTTCAGTGTGATTTCCATATTTGGTTTATTTATAAACTACTCAGGTTTGGGGTAAGGGGACACAGATAACTGTTGAAGTTGCTGACAGGATAACGTTGTTTGTGTTGGAGTAGAAGTTCATCATTACGTTGTAATGATAGTATTTACATACAACATTAAACGATTTCTATTTCACCAAATCTCACGATCTTTGTCGATCTGTTTCGTTATGCATATAAATCGGAATTTCTGCTCAGGTTGACAAAATCAAAACACGACCAAGAAGTTAAATCTTATGTAAAATGGTGTTCTGACAAAGTTCAATGTTGGTCAAATAGCTATTCCATTCACCTGAAATATATATAACTTAGACCAGCGTAACCCGCCTTACCTGTTTTATATTTAGATCTGTTCATTCAAATTGTCTAAACGGTATCTACAAGACTGTATGCCAACAGGGATGACCTTCCTTTCATGTCGAGCAACATTCCCGCAGCTTTTGGAATCTAGTTTTCACAACTAGGCACTATCGAGCAGGCTCTTTCTACGAACATTTCAAATAGCGTTATACGAATCTTGTTCAAAAGTTCTTTGACCAGGGATATAACATTCTAGTCCTTAGTAAAGCCTTCAAACGTTTTACGGTAGACATGTGAGGACATTTCCAAATCTGACGCATCAGTGACAGTCGGATGAAATTCCCTATGTTGACTTGTACCAGATGTGCTCGTGTTTGTTCAGATGAAAACTTAAATTGCCTTAATATGTGTTTGTGAATGGTACCGCCGGTGGGACAGGATACGCCAACCTGGTATCATCACACATGCTTATGCTATTGCCGGATTCGTATTATGAGAGATTTCTTTTGATTATGGACAATTTTATCTCTTACATTTCGGTACAATATATGTGTATGCACCTTTGTTCAAATGGATAAATATTACATGGTTCATGCACTCTCATTTAAAACATTCTAATCATGCCTTTTTGAAGACATCAAACGAAGAATATATTAGAATTATTTTATTCTGCTTCTATTAGGAAAATAATTTGATATACATCTATAAACGTTTATCCTAAACTGAAAGGGGGAACAAAGCCGTCAAGCCAACCCTGCTATCAACTCAAATGCAACACTACATCCAATAAGCTGCACATAAGCTGTACATTCAAAACATGTACGTATTTTTTTGGTCTGTAATGTACCCTCGAAACCCAGGGTGAATATGTTTTGTTCTGCCACTTGGAAATATAAATAATCATAGATTGCTGAAAGATAACTATTTGGCTGAAGATGAGTGAAAATGTTTTGATGTCACGCGCATTCATTGAACGTTCGACAGTTACCTGCAGGGATGTAGGCGAAATACTTTCTAAATCAACTTTGTTGCTACTAATTCATGTGAAGTAAAGTTCCACAGCCTCTGCACTACACTCCATACTTCTTAACCGACAACCGAAGAGCTAACATTTACTCGTCTGAGACACTCTTACAGTTCCCTTAACGCAGATCTCTTCAAAGTAAATGTATCTGAAACTTTGTCCTGCTCTTTTGGAAATCCATGTGAAACCAACATTCACTTCATTCTTGCTCACATTATAACAGCTGGAGCTACATGTACAATACGAAATATTATCTACGGTGATGAATCTCTAGCTGAAGGTCACAATAATCTCCTTTCAACAGCGTTGTGTTACATGTATGCGTGGTATCGTCCAGTGAAACCGCCACTTCTGTATCATATTTAAATCTATGCATTATCAAACATATCAGTGTATTCGACATGATATATGCGAAACATATAGGCACTCTTTATCCTAGTGGCTTTGAGTTTTTCAGTGCATTCATGTTTTAATAGTTTAAGTGTTTTGCTTTATAGCACGAAGTAATTTCATTTGTGGTAATCTTCGTGCCTTTACAGTTGGCGTTAACCATGGTTATGTTACTCACATTTGTTCTACCAATACAAGCACATTATAGCAAACAAAATTATTGTGAAATATGTTCTTCATTTACAAAGCTCTTAGCATCTTCATGTCAAAAAGGATATCCTGAGTGGGTTAGAACGGTAATTTCAGTTATGCCATGGCGCGTGAGCTTGAAGGAAAGTAACTGACCTAATATGGTGAAACCCACAAGCATTGGTATAGTTTCGAACCCGCGATTGTAGGTTTCTGAGAAGCTTAACGGCGCAATTGCAAGGCCTAAGACGACTGGGCCTGGCGTGCCCTCTCATTAAGATGAAACGGAGGAGTGTCTGTCAATGAAAACGACACCGACTATAAAGAGTGAGTTAGTTGGATCCAGTTATATCACGGCGTGTCAGCTTAATGTGGGAGGAAAGCCCGAAGTGATGCAGGTCTCAGACGTTTTACCACTTCGGTGAAACCCACGAGCACGTGTATGGTGCAGACAAACCTAGAAACATAATTTGGGCGAACCGGGATTCGAACCCACAATCATAGGTTTCTGGCGAGCCCAAGGGACGCAACTTTGCACAGCGAATCTTGGCGCCTTAGACTCATGATGAGAAGACATTTGATACAGACATCTCCACACAAGTACATGGTTATCTATTCATATTGAAGATGCATAGTGATCTATTCGTATAATTTTCATCATCATTTTTACCTTTAATCCCAATGGAATCGACACTGGTCATATTCTAGCGTTGACGTTTTGAACTGCTACTGGCTGCAAAAGTTTGCCTTTAAGGTGCCATAGATTACAGGGTAGGCTAACAGTTTGTTCCCTCTGTTATCTGGTAGCATAAAAACAAGTGCCCTTGCAATAGCATGTATTGATTACACTGTGTACCAGTAGAACCTTGACGACAGCAGGCTAAACATAGCAACATATGCTCACTATCTGGTCGGAGCTGTACTGGTAGGAGGTGCAGTGTAACTGTGTTCCGTATTTACCTCTTTGGTACACAAGGTAAGATTACTTTTCCTTCATTTATTTCAACATTATCCATCATTCATTCGATCACATCGGCCCATTCAAAACTCTAACCCTAGCCTACAAATGCTACATGGAAACAGCCCCATTATATCTCACCGAACTACTGTCTCAATACAAGCCTTCCAGATTTCTAGCCACCTAGCCACCTAGCCACCTAGCCACCTGTTACAAGTCCCGGAAACCCATCTCAAAACATTTGGTCAGAGATCTTTCCAGTTCTGCGCTCCCTCGCTATGGAACAAACTACCTTCTGATCTTAAGCTGTCGCCATCGCTTTCATCCTTTAAGGCTCATCTGAAAACACACCTTTTCAGACAACACAATCAACTCAGTCAACATTATTTGCTAAAACTATGAAGCGTCATGTGCATTAACTTGGTGAATGGAATCTGGCGCAGTATAAATGGACTTTTTATTTTATTATTATTATTATTAGTAGTAGTAGTAGTAGTAGTATTAAAGTCCTAACCGCCTCCGTGGTCTAGTGGTAGAGCGTCCCCCCGGGGAGCGGAAGGTCCGGGTTCGATCCCCGGCCGCATCATACCAAAAGAAGTTAAAAGATGGTACTTGTTGTTACCCTGTCTGGCGCTCGGCATTAAGGGGCTAAAACAAGGACTGGTCGGCTCGGAGTCAGTATACTGTGTCTGAGTGGGGTATTCATGTTAAACTGCGGCATGGTATCTCAGTGGGCTAGCACTATAAAACGGCACCTGTTCGGACTAGTACAAGCAGCCACACAAACACACACACGTGCATGCACGTCGCTATATAAGTGCAATGATCTTGGACGCGACGTTAAACCCAATGTCACCTCACCTATTAAAGTCCTAAGTCTATATTAAAGTATGGGGGTTACAATTGTCTTAGAGCTACGATCGCTTTGTGGAACTGGGCCCTGGACGCACCTGCAGAAAGAACCTAAAAGATGGTACTTGATACTATTCAAAAGCATGGGTTCTCCACCATATGACGTTCTTGGTTGGTAGCTCAGGGACCACGGAAGAGAAAAGAAGAGATGACGTTTAAGATTACAGCAGCCAGGTTTATTATTACCTGGTTAAATATGTTTCTGTCACTTATACACTTACAGGAAGTCGGACTGGAATTCTTCATCGTCGAGGTAGTCGTTGCTGACGGCCGTAACGGACGCCAGGATTAGCCGTGCAATCCGTCCGCTCCTGTCAATGATCTGGGTCGGCGTTATGACATGTCGATCAGATTTTGTAGGTTGATAGATTACGTGAGTGAGTGAATGAGGTTTTACGCCGCCTTTAGCAATATTCCAGCAATATCACGACGGGGGACACCAATGTATTACATGACATAGGGCAAGGTCAGTGAACCACGTACTGAGGCTTATAGAAGCCGGTATTGGTAATACAGACAGCAGATTAGGCTGCAACATTGTGTCATGTTGAAGGCAGGGGTACCGTATTACTGGCTGTATATTCAGTGCATATATCAATACCCTGATTTAGATGCCCCGGTAGTACTTCAGTGCACGTTTATTTTGTCATCGATGGGATAGGTACAATTCTTACGTGTACGTCAACAAGGACCGGACTAAGCGTTAGGTAGCAAAAACATACAGAAAGTCGACACGTGTAAACAACTATCAAGTCTTCATGATCAAACTTTTTAGTTTTATAAATGTGCAATGTTTATTGCAGGTGTGTTTGTAATTCATCCCCGAGAAAAGTAATATAAACGTGTTTACAGGCAAATGTGAGATTCTTCACACATAAATTTAAAAGTATTTATTGCGACAGTTGTTAGTCTGCAGGGGACTGTATGTTTGCTTATAGAGTAATCTAGTCATCTGAACCCTGTTTGATATGCAGTATATCTACCTATTCCCATTATTTACAAGGCGTCTCCATGTAACTAACAATCTAAACTAGGTTATATTTGTTTGAGTGTGAGTCATTTAAGCATTCTTGTGTGCATATCAATACTTCCTGGTAGAGGTAACAATGTTATCGCTGTACAAATACTCTAAGTATAAACCTGCAGCTTTAACAAATTACACGTCTATCTAGTTAAATATAGGGCCATATATTATCCTAAAACAAAACTGTTGAAGTCTTCTGTGTCGTGCTGATACTTGAATTCTTCATTGTCTACGACCTCCTCCGTGGTCTGCCCGGAGAGCGGAAGCTGGGGTTCGATCCCCAGCAGCGTCGTAGCAAAATACGTTCTCCTGTCTGGCTCTCGGCATTAAGGCGCTAAAACAAGGACTGGTTTGCACGGAGTCGGTGTATCGTTTCCGGGCATTTGTGTTAAGCTGTGGCATTCGCTAGTACTATATAACAGTCATTAGTACAAGTTCAAGCACACACACGCACGCACGCACGCGCACACGCACACAAACGGTGTCTCTCTCTTACACACACACGCGGTGTCTCGCTTTCACACACACACACGGTGTCCCTCTCTCTCTCTCACACACACACGGTGTCTCACACACAAGCAAACACACACACACACACACACACACACACACACACACACACACACACACACACACGCACGCACACACGCACGCACGCACGCACACACGCACACACGCACACTTCTGTTACAATACACATTCATTGTGGCTCAGTGACGACCAATTACTTCCTCTCACGCCCGTCAGTCCTGTTTGTGTTTAAGTTGGATACGGAGTTGGAAAATGGGAAAAAGTCAAAACAGATTACGTGTTGTATTAATTTTATTTATTTATTTAATTATTCCCTTACCCATGAATACATCCGTTTCAAGTTACAAGTGTCACCCAATATCCTTTAACAATTCAGAATTGACCTTCACTTTGTGTGAATTCCTCCGAGTATGAACCTTCATAGAGTGAGGGCCAAACTGTATGAACTTCGGAGCTTGCGAAAGGCAATTTTTATAATTTGTTATCACAGTTTCCTACCTCAAAGGATGTAGACCAAGATCCAAACACAATTTTATTTAGTACGTATGACTTCATGCTTACACTGACAGCCATATAACAACCAGCTATATCGCGGAACAAAATAGTTCCTCAAAAAGAGAGGTGACATGAGCGTATGCATGCACAATTTGCTCTTCAGAAACATCTTGCGCAACACATGTTCGAATAATATCACCATTAGATGAGAAAGGTATGTAAAGAACTACCCCAGTAAGTCAGTCACAATGACAGCGCGTCGTTATCCATTACATCAAGTACAACACGTCAAAATGGCCGACACGATAAACGTGACGCAAGAGATTTCCGAAGTTGTTAATGAACCTGTGGCAGTTACATGGGTTGGTCATCATTGATCAACTGGCCGATCATTGAAAGGTGATTAAAGACACTGAGATAAATTCATAGATTGCTAGAGACGGTCACTGTCAGCCTAGACACGGATCGAGTCGATACAACGATAGTTTGGATGACATTGTACGTTTCTTCGTTTGGTCATTAGGATGGGCCGTAGCGAGGAAATTCGTGAAAATCATGCAGTCAAGCTCTCTGGCGTTTCTCAATGTATAGTTACTGAAACGCTGAGACCAAGATTGAAGGTGAGGTGAAATGGGGTTTAACGTCGCGTCCAAGATTATGGCAATTATATAGCGACGTGCATGTACGTGTGTGTGTTTGTGTGGCTGCTTGTACTAGTCCGGACTGATGTCGATTTATAGTGCTAGCTCACTGAGATACCATGCCCCAGTTTAACATAAATACCCCACTCAGACACAGTATACTGACTCCGAGCCGACCAGTCCTTGTTTTAGCCCCTTAATGCCGAGCGCCAGACAGGGTAACAACAAGTACCATCTTTTAACGTCTTTTGGTATGACGCGGCCGGGGATTGAACCCCGGACCTTCCGCTCCCCGGGTGTGTGTGTGTGGTGTGTGTGCGTGCGTGCGTGTACTAGACCGGACTGATGCCGATTTATAGTGCTAGCTCACTGAGATACCATGCCGCCTAAATGACCAGAAAGAACGCTTATGTATGTTTTCGCTAGGGAAATCCCAGGGTTTTCACTAGGAATGTGGAAGTTGTCCGTCAGTGTTTACGTCATTTCAAGAATACGGTCTTGTGAAAAACGTATGACCATCAAATTGTGTCGTTCATACACTTATGAACGTCAATTTCGCGGTCATGTGACCGACCTCTCGTCCAAGGGAAAAGACGTATATCGTGTAAACGTCAAATTAAAAAAATATTGTTGTGTGCCTCTCTGAGAGTAGCTCACACTTTTGCTAATACGTCACACGCTGAATATATGCAATAATCGTGAATGCGACATTTAACCCATTTCAACTCACTGGTATTGGGTACCATTGTGATGTAACGTCTACGTCACATTAATTGCAGTAATTGTCAGGCGTATGAACGTCTGGATGTACTGTTTCGAATTGAGATCTGTGCAGTATTCCAGCAGCTCCTGCTTTTGGTGTCTACATTTCACAACTATTGAAATACAATCGACCATGCACTTTCTTCGAAGATTTCATAAAAAAAAGTTGTTTGATCGGCGTTACCGGGTACAAGTCCTTAGTGTAGCTTGCAAAATGTTATGGTAGACACGTGGAGGACACCATTACGAATACTTAAATGTGTTGTATTGATTCCTGTTCCTTCTTGTGTACATAGTTGTTCATTTTCACATTGTTTACTATGTTAGTCTCATTCCCAAAATATTACAATACAGCCCTGGGTCCTTGGACATTTCTCAACTGGCGAAAGGCGGTAGGTGTCCACACCGTTCATTGTTAGCCATGAACCAAGGGGACAACGCCATACCGTTATTTGGAATGGTCCGTATGTGATAAGAACCCATTTGGAAAAGCTATACGTAACTAACGGTCATGCCAATAATCATACAGTTTGATATAAATATGCAATTATTAGTCGTAAGTTATAAACCTCATAAGCTACACCGCCCAGGCATGAAGATACTCTCACCTCTTTGCTCAGCATAGATTTTATATTTCATGTCTCACCTTCCAACACTGCACCACGCATTGTGACTATTCCTTCGGATATTCTTTGGAGTGCAATTCGTAATCCTGAAGAAGCAGTATGGCAAACTATGATAGTTAACTCGTTATTACGCAGTAGTTTACTTGTAATTACTTTATAGTTAAGTTGTAATAACGTAGTAGGCAGTCGTGATTACGGGAGAGCCGAGTCTTAATTACGCCGTAGCTACCTTTTTACGTGACAGCTGAGTTGTAATAAGGCGACAGCTAGGTCGTAACTACGCGACAGCTAAGCTATTATGCCGATTTAGAAAAAAAGATGATTTACCAGTGGCAATGACTCCGAACATGTAGGACCAGAGACAGCTTTCCTGCAACTATTTGTTTGAAGGGTTATAATTCTCAAAACGTCACCTGTTCGGTGAGTGAGTGATGTATATTTTTTTTTATCTCGCCTCATCCAGATAGACACAATTCTAAAGGAGCTTAGATTTAATGGTGAAAGTTGGAAGGAAATATTGACGCAATGAGTGTGAGTGATGTGACGTTGTATGTGGCGTTGGCAAACCAAGGGTCATAATCAGTTAGAATCAGGTGTTAGAATCTGTGACCAACTGCTCATGACGTCTAAATGGACGCAATTCTGCTCATCGAGCTACCTCGACTAAGGACACTGGGACAAAAGTGCGGTTTGGCTTATGTTTTAGTTGTGCATTGCTAAACTATTCTCTCTGTCGATTCATATCACTTCCTTCAAGTCATCCATGAGTTTTTCATGTTACAGAAATATTGCTGAAAAAATGTTATCTCTTGTACATCCTTTTTAAAAGGAGTCCCAGCGTTCAGTGATCTACGATGTCTACAGCAACTCCACCTCCTAAAGGCAGCATGGCTGACAACCCCCCTCCTCCACCACCATACTGCGAACCTGGTAGGTATACAGCACCAGCAGTCTAATGGCAGAAAGGCTGTGACAATCTCCCTCGCCCGCCACCCAACTACGGGCCTGTTAGGAATACAGCACCCTCAGTCTAAAGGCAGCAAGGCTTACAACCTTCCTTTTCCTCCACCACACTACGGACCTTGTAGGTCTACAGCACTCTGAATCTAAAGGCAGCATGGCTGACAACCTCCCTTCTCCTCCACCACACTACGGACCTTGTAGGTCTACAGCACTCTGAATCTAAAGGCAGCATGGCTTACAACCTCCCTTCTCTTCCACCACACTACGGACCTGGTAGGTCTACAGCACTCTGAATCTAAAGGCAGCATGGCTGACAACCTCCCTTCTCCTCCACCACACTACGGACCTGGTAGGTATACAGCACCCTCAATCTAAAGGCAGCATGGCTGACAACCTCCCTTCTCCTCCACCACACTACGGACCTGGTAGGTATACAGCACCCTCAATCTAAAGGCAGCATGGCTGACAACCTCCCTCGCCCGCCACCCAACTACGGGACTGGTAGGTATACAGCACCCTCAATCTAAAGGCAGCTGCATGGCTGACAACCTCCCTTCTCCTTCACCACACTACGGACCCGGTAGGTAAGACAAAGCAGGCATGCTGATTAACCTATTTTACTGTTAACAGGAGTGCACAAAAATAAAACAAAATACATTTATATCTTATTTCATCAATTCTTTTATCTGTCTTAGCACGTTAGTTAAAAGGTTATCAACAAATATTAGGCAGGACTCATCACCACAAGCATGCAAGTTAATGTCGGGTCCCACGTTGAAGTTTGTGTCGGCTTTTTCGTTTATAAGTTGGAATACTGTTGTATAGGTGACCAGGCTCTTGTCTGATGTCCTCACTGCATCAAAGTGGGGGGCGTTTCGCAGAAGTTTTTCACTGGCTTGATCTTTCGTGAGGGCAGCTAGTTGCGGATAGATGCAGGGTACTGGCGTGATCTCAGTGTCCCCTGTCTGTACATCTCCGGTACACACGGCCGTTCTTCTCTCTGTGCACAGAATACTTGTAGCCTGCATGATACACACATCTACCACCATGAAGGTTAGGGAGGATAGAGAACTGTGCTAGAGCATGTGCCATAACTTATCATCGTATTGGAGGACTGAAGAGACATGGTTGTTAGGCAGAAATTGGTGTTTTAGGAACTGTAATAACGTCCCATATGTTTAAAACAAGTGCCCCACTTGCAAAACTTGCAACACTCCATTCCAAATCTTAGCTATGTTCACCCGTACTCCAACTATAAGCCTCAACGCATTTAGTTACTTAATTCACTTACAGTTCTTATTGAAAACTAATGTAATTAATCTGATCCCATTACTAAATGTTTCAATCTATTATCTGATATTAATCTCTATATTGTCAAACTATCTTAGTCCACTTACATTTCTTAATTGAAAAAAACAAACATTATCCGTTATTAATCTCTATATTGTAGCACTATCTTAACTTGTCCCAACCTAAACACCCCTATTCCCATTGATAATCGCTCCCAAACAAATTATACAGGTGTGTGACTACTCGGGTGGGACTGACTCACGGAGAAACCACCCGTGCATGGTTAGACAAGCCAGGCATTGTGAAAATTGAACGACCCGGGTTTATATCCTTTTGTGGAGGGTGTCAGATTAGAAATACACCACCTCTAATAAGGGCGCGAACAAATAATTAATATTTTGAGGGTCTTTTAACATAAGGTGTGATGGATTTATCATTCGGGGAGATAAGTAAGCCCGGTAAATATTAGTTCTATCAATGACAAGTATGTCCGGATTTTTTAGAGGAAGAGTTACCCTTCCTCGTCTGATTTTTTTTTGCCAGGCTGATTATGGGTTTGATGTCACTTTTCTGTGTGGACAAAATACTTATCATGAAAACACCTGCATCATGTTCTCATTCCCTAACTGTAAATAGTCAGTGACCCTGGCAAAACTAAAGTAAAACAATGATTTATCAGGTTAGCCAAACCATTAACAAATGCTGGCGGTACAGGCATTGTATTACGCTGACATTGCATTGCACAATGTTGTGCAGTTTTTCTGCATGCACATGTATCAATATATATATATAAACGTTATCATAAAAGGAACGGTTCCACAACTAATGCCCCAGCAGCAGCAACAGCAGCAGCTGAACGTTACCACAGTCAACATGGGTCTTCACGGAGCCCTTGTCATGTTTCCAAGGGTACCAATAAGCCTCACTTGCCAGTTTTGTCAAGCATCGATCGTGACGTCGGTGGAAATGGTCTACGGCGACGCAACCTGGCGAGCAGCATGCATTTTTTGCTTCTTTCTGTGAGTCCTTTATCCTGTTCATTTTTGTAAGATGTTTTATTTATAAATACCTTTCCCAATGAAATCGCCCGGATTAACAAGTATTCACTTTGGTCCTTTGTATATATGAAGTGGTCCCTAAGATGCCGTCCATATCTTGTGCTTCTCATCTCCAACCTCAACCAGCAGGGGAGCGGTTGGGCGAAAGGAATTTGTCTGTTTAATTTTTGTTCCGAATTCCAAAACTGTTTTTTACTAATTATCTTATTTGAGGACATTTTTAAGTGAAGACCACTTTGTACCAGTCTTTAGATATATTTATGACGTAGATCAAGTCTCTTTGTTTTCGAAACGAATTTTCAATAAATATAACTAAAGAAAGATCAATATTCTATCTATCTAGCGAAATTATTATTTCAGAGGTATTATCGGCTGTTTCATTCCGTTGTGCATGGAGTCTACCCAAGACGCCGTTCACAAGTGTCCAAACTGCAAGGTCGTTCTGGGAACAAACCCGGGACAGTTCTGCTGAAAGGCGCGGTTTGCGAGAAGATATTGTATAAGACCATACATACTAAGCTTTCATTCCTCTGTTTCCGAAACAGAAATCCCAACGCGTAGGAAGGAAATAAACTGACGGCCAAAAGAAACGTTACCAACGATACTTCTAGGATAAAATATGACCAACACAATTTGAAGCAGCAATAACAATTGTATTGTAGAAATTCATCATTCAGAACTGTAAAATGCTAATTTACTAATTCAACAACAAAGTCCTTGACCTCCAACAGGGACATTTCTTGACAAGGGGCCATTCGTCCAGTATTCGATCAACAACATTGGTTACAACTTTAAGGTGACGACGGCCCAGACCGTTCAATACGGGATATGACCTCCATGAGCGGCAATGCATCTTCGAATGCAGCGTCGAACTGAGTAGACAAGCGTCCTCACATCGACTGCAGGTATCCGATTCCATTCCTCACGGAGGGCAACGATCAACGCTTGTCTTGTGAAGGGATGATGTTGACGTTTCCGAAGACGACGCCCCAGCTGGTCCCAGAGATGTTCTATGGGTGACAGATCTGGTGATCGAGCTGGCCACGGCAGGACAGTCACGTTGTTGGCGTTGAGGAAGTCTCTAGTGATACGGGCTTTATGGGGTGTGGCGTTATCTTGTTGGAACACCGTCCGTTGTTGACGCTGGATGAAAGGAAGAACCACTTGCCGTAAGATATTGTCAATGTAGCGTTGTGCTGTCAGATTGCCTTCGATGATGACAAGTTCCGTCTTCTCGTCCCCGCAAATGCCGCCCCAGACCATCACACTTCCGCCCCCGTAAGGTTCCACCTCCTGGACACAACAAGGAGCCGTACGTTCACCACGTCGTCGATAAACTCGCGTCCGCCCATCAGGTTTGAAGAGTTGGAACCTGCTCTCGTCACTTAACAGCACTCGCCGCCATTCCCTTTGTTGCCATAGCTGAGATTGCCTGCACCACGTCAATCTGGCACGTCGATGTTGACGGGTCAAGGTCATGCCCTTGAAAGGGCGATAAGCCCGGAGACCATAATGTCGTAGTCGTCTGGTCACTGTTTGTCTGCTGACCGGATGTCCTAAGCTGTTGGCAGCTGATGACGTCACAACAAGGAATCTGTTCCTCAGATGAAGTACCCGTAAAAAGCGGTCATCCTGCGGTGTCGTGACCTTTGGTCTACCACTCCGTGGTCTGTCTGCGGTTCTGCCAGTCTGTCGGAGAGGTGCGACCAGTCTGGTAATGGTCATCGTGGAGCAGTTCATGTTAATGGCAACCGCTCTCTGTGTCGCTCCCATCTGCAGCATACCTATGGCTCTCTCCCTCTGGACAGCGGTCAGTATTGGCATGTTCGTTGGTGTTAATCATCGCAACCAATGATAGGGAACAGATCCGTGCGTACTTTATACCCTGAAATTGCACGATAATTTGGGAAAAAATGTTTTTAAAAATTGCTGAAAAACACCAATATCTCGCCAAATCCGCAAAGCACATGCAAAGAACGACAGAGAACATGAAGGCTGTATTCCTGAGATGTGTTCTTTACTGTTTTTGAACAGGTTGGGATCTTTGTTTCAAAGTGGCAAATCAGTTAATGTTGGGAACGTTTCTTTTGGCCGTCAGTTTAGATGTAAAGACAATTGTAGACGAAAAGTGATCGCTTTGAAGAAAAAAATGAATAATTTTCCGAAAACGTTTTGGAGTAGACAATTACATGAATAGATGTTTCGCTGTGAAAATCTGATTGTTATGTATTTTAACACGGGACAACATATTCTGTATGCATAGAAGTAAGAATATATGGTCTCATTAAGTATTGTCGAATCAGAACAGAATAATTTAAAACGGCCATTTACACTGTAAACATTCCATAAGAATGCATACTAAATTATCCCGTGATGAAATACTATATTTATCTGAAATTACAAGAAAAGACATTCCATTAGAATGCTTACTTAATTATTCCTTGATAAAAAACTATACTTATCTGAAATTACAAAAAAAAGATATTTTATATTTTTCACTCTGTGAAATAATTGTATTTATACCGGAAATATTTTAAATACGTCTAAAAGACATTATGCTTTAAGATTTAAATCAGAGTACATAATTTACTTACATTTTCCACTTTCTGAATTCATAAGTACATGCTTATGATATAGTTGGAATTGTAGAATATCTGCTTTCTGCAGATATATATATAAACAACTGATTTCATCTCCAACTACAAGGATATCCATGTGGAGTTGTTAAAGACGCTGTAAATAAAGCAATCAAAATTCCACGAGAAACATTAAGGAAAACAATACAATCCTAGAAACTGTAAAATTATGCCCCTTTTAAAAGCCAATCTTCCAATTTTACAGCAAAGTAAAACTATGAAAACATGTTTAACTAAGTGTAAACTAACGCGTATACGCAGTACAAGACAGCCAAAAAATCTTACACAAGTTCTTTGTCCATCCAAATACTCACAAAATACAAATACCGTCAGTTTAACAAAGCGTAACACACCTCGATGTGGAACTTGCCCAATAATAATTGTGTGGATAAAGAAGTTTTGACAAGCACGAATATCTGGACTCTGTTTTTTATATTTAATACTTATACACCTGATGAAATCACTTGTTTATGATATATAGAGAATACTACATTCTTTCTCGTTAGATACCATTTTTACTAAAAGAGTGGACTTTCTATGGTATCTGACCGAGCGAAAGCGAGGTCAGATAACATAGAAAGTTCACGAGTTGATCTATTGATCAGTAGTCGTACATTGTAAATGGATATAGCTCATTTATATAATGTCTGTAGAAGCTCTATGCATAACCTATATAGAGTGTAAACCGGATTTGATGCGTGTTACTATCTAAATCTTGTTTGGTTTAATAAATTGTTTGTAAATATCTCTCGCTCTCATGAAAATGCTTCAAATTTGCCTTGAAGTTGCAAAATGAATGACGTCTCGCGATTTATTATGAATGAAAAAAAGTAGATCTAGTCCCAGTGTGACAGAGGTCACGGTTATCCAATCAAAACGAATAAAACAAGGTCAACCTTGTACGACACACGTATGACGTACGGATTTAGTATCTTACCACCTTGATCTTCAATAAAATATGATATGTCCTTCTGTCAGTTATGATGTAATAGGGTCTTACATATCAATTTCACATTGTATAATGGAGTTCTGAGCGATGATCAAGCCGCATGTGTGCTTCTCAACTACACTTTTCTGCCACAAGATACTCTACCCATATGGTCAGCAAGTATGTCCAGCAAAACGTATCATAAAATAACAGCTTCTGTAGAGTGCGATTTCGGCTTTCTGATTATTTGTATACTGGCTTGAAGTCTATTTTGAATAATATCTGATCTGGCGCAATGAATATGGACTATACATTCCTGTTCATGGAAGAATTGCAGCAAGGTAAATAAATGTACATGAACGCATTCTATGTTCGCAAAGAATTGTAATAATTGAAAAATAAGCGAGTCTCAAATATCACCATACCCGAAGCAGTTCCATATTTCACTAATCTGCACAATGCGCCCCATACCCCAAAACACACACACACCATTTTCATAATGTTTTCAAGATGACACCTGGGCTTCTTCAAATGGGAGTGTACACCAACGTACAGAGGATTTGATCCTTCAATCTTCAGCGCATCGGGGGACCACTTCAATCTTTGCAAGAGCACTTCAAAGCACAACACAGTAGGTCCGTTATCTCCCTTTGGCTGTTAACGTGGCTGAGACACGCTTTCCTCAATAGATTATCTCCCCTTTACTGTTCACAAAGATGGCATCGTCTAATTGTTTATACAATCGACATGCAGTTATAAAATGCACTTCATCCTCAACAACAGATACATGTAGATTTTCATGACAAAACTTACGAATCCGGTCTTGTTGGTCTATTTCACTCCAACTCCCTGTTTCAATTGCAAGCTTATGATTTCCGCATCTGGATCTACACAGAGCAACTCTTAATCGTTACTTGCAAAGGTGAATAAATATGTTGCTGGTACTAACAAGGATCTAATTATACTGCATTTTTTTAATCTAATAACAGTTTGTCCTTCACCAGTCTCCAGCAATCTTGTAATCTTTCTTCCATGAAATGAGAGGCACCCCCTACGCCTTATTGTGGCAAAACCGAGCCAAATCCCAAACAATTTAACAATTTCTCCATACATTTTCCCAGGTTAGCCTACCTGCTTAGTCCAAATGCTACAACATTACATGATACGCTTCTGGTACCATTAGGGAAGGACATGGCCCAATTCACCATGATAGCTTATTTTTATTTTAAATGACATATACAACAGTTTTCTTAAGAATTGTACCTTTTCAACACTGTGAACACCCCCAAAACCCAAGCCTTCAATTCCATAACATTACACTGAGGCAACCCTTCTATCAAAGACAAAAAGAGCATCTGTTATGTTACGTTTAGCGCTTTTCAACAACTGTATGTCATATGATTATTGTTATTATGTACGATGTAATTCCCTATTTTGACTTGTACTCTATGATCTCGTACTTTTTCATATGAACAATTGACTTGCTTTTGTATGTGTTTGTGACAATCGATAGGGCAGGACCTGGTATAGTCCCAGGTTGACAGTGATTCATAAACACATGTTGTTCATGATATCGTAAGATCGACAGAGATTTCTCATGAATGTAGAATGTAGATTTTGTCGCTGTTACTTTCAGGTGACCAATTGACATGCCCTTGCGTGTGTTTGTGATAGTTACCACCGGTGGGACATGAACACCTGATATCATCACTATTGGACGGTGATTCACGAATACATGATATGTTCGGATTCGATGTTGTTCACGCCGTTTTGGCAATATTCCAGCTGAGGAGACTAGCAATAAGGTTTAATACATTGTAATGATGTGTGGAATTGAACCTGACCTTCTGAATGACGAACAAACGCTTTAACCACCAGGCTACTCTACCACCCCATGTAGTTAAATGTAAGTGCCTCTTTGATTTCGCAGAGGTCACAAAAACAAAGGTCAACGAATCTTCTCAGCTATCACACGTCGACAAATATGTTATGTCATGGTTCAAAAAGTCAGAGAATAATCAGCCTCGAATATATGTCGAAACAGGTTCCATGAGGCGAAAAAAGCAAAAAAGTGATGACACGAGGTGTTCGTGAAAACGGAAAACATGTCCAGCTCTACCTCAGAGTTATTGAACTGAACCCCAAGTGAACCTAATTCAATATTCGCAATGACCAGCGTTGTACCAAACGGAGCCATTATCAACCGAAATGGAATAAACCTTAACGAACCGATTTCTGCTGAAAAGCATCCTTAAGAAGTCTACTCGAAACCTAATGAATTACGTGATAACAAATTGTGAGTCACTGTAGTGAATCGAGCCGCAGCGAACCGAGTTGTGGTGAATCAGTCTCTAATGAATCTAAGTTTTATTTATTCATAATTCACAGAAATGTAACTAACTCATCCTAATTCATCTAATACACCTGGAGCGCCACTGTGGTTTACAACATATGAGTCATAAACATCTTCGGCGTCATCATCGCTGATACAATCCTGCTATGGGTACCATGTAGGTAGCAGAAGTACCGTACGTCCCCTTGGTCCCTACTTTGTTGATGGCGAAAAAAGACCATCTTTCTATGGTAACACACTACCACAACATGACAACACATATATCTTTTGTCGACGGGTTTTATATAGTCTGATTTATGTGCCATTAATGTATAACATGTTTTAGTCACGATAAAGCTGAATACAGCCGATGTGAAAATGAATCTTTACTCACACACTTACTCATCGCTGGTACATTATCTCCACCGAGTCATCAAGTTGGCAACTGAGAACATAAAAAAATTGCATTCACTTGAATATTGTGATTACAAAAAATTGAAATGTGCATGCCGTATTTGAGCACAAGCTGCGTTACAAGCTGCAGACATAACAGAGCGTTATATTGGGATACAACATGTTTGCTAATATCAATATATTCACATAATACAACCCTTAAACACCATAAACTACTCTGTTAAACTTTGTATTTTTGTAACGGAGTTCTGGACACATGTTTGCGACATATAAGGTCTCCCTGAAAATTGTCTTTTAATATTAAATGTATCAGTACAATGTACATTTTGATAAAAGTCGAAAGAGTCGTGCATGATGTATCGGAATATGTTTTAAAATAGCTGAAATTCACACTCAACCTGCACGTAGCTACGTTCTCAAGAATTTTATTACACAATACATCATAAATAAAACGTGTCATTCAGAGAGCCAAATGCACAGTTTTATTGTGGGGTGGACTTCAGTTGCCGTCTTACATATCCCTCAGAGAGAGGCGCTGGTAATGTCAATGAACAGTGAATTCCCCGTTTAAGAGTTTGGGCTGTTGCTTGTATTGGTACCCTTACAACAAAGTCGAAGACATATGCAAGGTGAGATAATGCGATTTTGCTGATTTCTCTCTGTTTGTATATAAGATGCAAATGATATGTTTAGAAACGACGACAACGACGTACGTATGTTTATGGTTTGTAAACAAAAAGATAATTATAATAACCTGTGACTAAAACCCTGCCTAATACACATTTTTCAATAGCGCAAGGCTACGACATCGTTGTTGTGGCTTCCCTATTGTTTATAATTAGAATCTACAGAACCTTGATAGTTATTAAATAAATCTGTCCAAGTAAGTATGATTTAATTCATGACTGACGAGGAATCAAAAAGGCTCTTTGTGGTTAAATAGACATTTTATAAAATTTGGAAACTTAAGAAACTTTTCTCTCTTTAAAACATGCTTCTATTCATTCTAGTTATATTATATCTGCATGCAGACAACAAATATATATAACTATGATTCAAGGTAGTAGTCAGTTTTAGAGGTTTTAAAAGAGGATAGTGAAACAGCTTTATGATTTGTTATAGTTCTGCATGGGGAAATCCTTTTTCCAAACTTTCTCAGGGAATGTATGTGTTGTACATATTTGGTACAGCATGCATCTTAATTGCGTGAAAGCTTGAAATATTCTTGAACTTTGAAGTTCATGAACTTTGAACTTTGAAAGCTATTGTTCTCAGTCAGGAATATTTGGGTACGCTTCTATCAAGAGTTAAGAACACATTCTAAGTATCAAATACTCCATGTGAGAGATATCAGAGTAGAATAATATAATATGATCAAACAAAAGAAACACACTGTGCTGTTGATTTACATATAGGGCAGATATTGGCACAGACGATGTATGAAGAATCATTTTTATGTCATGTAAATTAATACTCATTAATTGTCATTGTTGGAAACATCAAAACACAAACAAAGGAAAAAACTCATTAACCAAACGTACGAATAGTAAAACGTAGCGCTTCAACAGAAGTGTATCACAGACAGAAGTGTCCAGACAGAAAAGACATTCATCAGTACTGAGGATGTATTTGGTATGTACACAGACGCAATCGTCCAGGAGGAGGGTTTGTCCAAAATGAATAGGTGTACCTTCGAGGTTCAAAATTTATTTTTCTTCTTGGAAAGGTCTCTATGAACAATGTGATGGGTTATTTCACAGGGTGTAAATCTACAGGTAATTTAGCATTGAAAACACAGAATGTGTATCTCCTAATTCAGAATACTGGTTCATAATATGCGCTATGCATGCTGGTTGACTTCCTTGCACTGATTACGTGTCTATCCCAATCTACTCATTCTCATTCAAGAGCATATAGACTAAGGAATTGCGATGTGGGGATGGACGGGTGGGCATATATAACGTGTGAGATAGGATAAGTATATAAATATACAATTTATAATAAATTTATATACTTATCCTATCTCACACTTTGCATTTCTCTTTCTTCTTTCGATTCTGAGTGGAAACGTATCTGAAATAAAAGTTTCCAGCTTCTAAAGTTAATTAACCCCGTCATACCTCACATCGCCACGGTCACCTCCCAGATCTGGGTCATGCGCGCTATGCATGCTGGTTGACCTTCTGATCACGTGTCTATCCCAGTCAACTCATTCTCTTTCAAATCGCCACGCAGTGGTGACGTGTTGTTATTACAGGAATCCATTTTGGGTTTTTCTTTTTCGCTTGCAAGCGATCTTCATATTATTGTCGTCTTATTGCCTGCAAATTTACTTATATCCCTGTTTGGGATAGTTATTCTTCATAATGGACGAGCAGTCCACATGGAGACCTGTCTGCACTTTGTGCCAACGTGTTTTCTCTCCGTCTGACCCTCATGCCCAATGTTCGGATTGTCGTGGATTATGCAGGTTTTAGAGCGTTGCGAGCTCTGCTCCGATCTACCAGATGAATCCTTCAAACTGTACCTGCATAAATGTCGGCGTCGGGTGTCAGATCGTCTCTCTGAGACTGCAGAAAAATCCACGAAAGCCAAGAAAACACCGGTCAAGAAAGCGAGATCGGCCCGATCACCCTCATCGGCGGGCCAGGATACTAGGGATCAAACTGGTCCCCTGATCTCGTTAGACGATGAGGGAGTCTCTGACTCTTTTCTCACAGACGACATGTCTAAGGTCTCCACGAATCCACCTTCAAAGCCGAACCTACCGTCCACATCCCGAGACTCGGACATTCGACGAGTCCTCTCGTTAGACACGAGTGTGGATGACGGGCTTACGTCATCTACACTCGTATCGAACCCGACCGAGGTTCGTACTTTCGACTCGTCGTGTTCTACGACTAACATGGACCTCACTCCTGTTTTACCTTCGGAGGGTACACATGGTACTTGTACCTCGGTCAACCCTATAAGTTCGGTCCGTCGTTCGAAATCTCCCATACGACGATCTTCGCAGGATCGATCCTCTCAAGACCAGGAGTCGTATGACGACTCATAGGATCAAGGCTCACGAACCTCCCCCTCCCGAGGGGATTCACAAGACGATAGACATTCGTCCCGGGATCAACTAGCATCGACAGTCAGTGCACTTTATTCAGTGCAATCATCTGGGGATCGGCACCCAGACTGGGACCAACGGACTTCTCATTCTCGACACCGAACCTCGAACCTACGAACATCGGGCCTCCGAACCTCGAACCTCGAACCTTGAACCCCGAACCTCGATCCTCCGAACTTCGAACCTCCAAACCTCCAACCTCCGAAACTCGAACCTCCGAACCTCATCGCACCTCCGAACATCGCTGTACTCCCGAGGTGCGACAGTCACGTTCGAATCGTACATCTTCGGACAAACAAAAGAGATTCGAGCCTCGTCGAACCACTGAGGTTCAACGAACATCATCGAACCGAACTTCGAAGGACATACGGACTCCTAAGTATCGACACACTTAAAAGAAGTTTCAACGGGACACGAGAGTTCATAAAACCTACAAGGAACGGAGACATTCGAGAGACTCCCCTAATATGCGACGTTTACCTACAGATCGTTACTCGTCTTATGACAGGCGAGCTGACTATCGCTCATCCCCTTATCATGTCTCACGCAGAGACTATTCAGACCCATCACGTCTAGTCTCGGAGGATGAACGCTACAACGAGTCTATTAGCCATTCATCCTACATGTCTCGATCTTCTCCTTCACTCATCCATCCAGAGTTTCGACCAAGAGATTACCCTCACACTTTTGATTTTCATCAGCGTGGTGATTACCCTTGGAACACTACTTCATATAGTGCCTACGCACGTGAGTTGGAACGATACCCACACTACAGGGATCCCCACCCTCTATGGCATGGGTATCCTCATGATCCAGATTACAGACCTTATCGGTCAAGCCACATTTCTCTCTTCTCGTCATGAGGATTCTCTTCGGCGACATAGAGATAGACCACTCAGATCAGCTACCGTTAGTAGATGTCCTTCACCTAAAGATAGGCAGAGTTCTACTTCACCTACTCGTCGTACCAGCTCCCCATCGCCACCTCCGGTTCGACGCCCTCCTGTTTCCTCTGAATCACAGACTCCTGCAACATCACAAGCTCCATCTCAAGCTATCCCTACATCATGGATCCCTAGCGAACTTTCTGCTATTCCAGCAGAACAGATTCGTTCTCTGTTACAGGCTGTAACAGCAGCATGTCTTCCCCAATAAACACGTTACTTGTAAAGAACGCAATAGAGTGTCTGGGCCAATGACACCAGGGTTCTATTCCCCCAATTTTTCTGGTTCTCAAGAAAAACAGTCCTCAACTACGTCTCATCTTTAACATGAAAACCTTCAACAAACTATACCTAGAGACTCCTCCACACTTTTGCATGACATCAATCGCTCTACTACGAACGATTATTCATCCCGGCGACTTCATGATCAGCCTAGATATACAAGACGCATACTTACACGTCCCTATCCTGCCAGAGCACCGCCATTTTCTTCGGTTTGTGTTCCTAGGCCAACACTACCAATGGTGTGTGCTCCCATTTGGAATTTCTTCGGCCCCGTGGCTATTTACGCCTCACAAAACCTATCGTCAAGTTCCTACACACTCGAGGCATCGTCTTCGAAACGTACATCGACAACTTCATTCAAGCCAACAAGGATTCGAACACTCTACTTCATCACCTCGATTTTTCTCAACGCCTACTTCATCAGCTAGGTTGGATCATCAACCCAGTCTATTCCAACACAACGTCTCCAATTCATCAGAGCCCTCTTCGACCCTCTTCAGGACGACGATTGTCAGGTCCTAATATCTCTTCCAAACCATCTACACCCACACCTCAAATGGTGGTTAACTCCATCAAATGTATGCGGAGGAGTCTCCTTGCAACCATTCACCCCGACCCTCCACCTGTTCGTCGACGCCTCAACCGTGGGATGGGGATGCGTTCATAACGCTCACTCGTCTCGCAGACAGAAAATTTTACCATCTACCTCTAAGGGTCGATCTTCTGCATCAACCACACTCTCAGCTCCGTCATCCGTCGCCAACAACTCTCAATCTATGCGTTTGGCACATTTACAGAAACCATTGATAGCTAAGGGTTATTCTGAACGAGTGGCCAAGACCATTGCGGGGGCGCACAGGTCATCTACTAAAGCACTATATGACCATAAATGGAGGGCATTTGAATCGTATTGTCATTCACAAGACATTTCCACACAACAAATGGCTGAATACCTTCCTTATCTTCGATCATCTCGTAAACTAAAACGTTCGACTCTAGCTACCTACTTAGCTGCGATCAATTCTGTCATCGCAACTACAACGGGCACTAAGATTTCTACAATCGCCGAATTACAATCATTGATCAGATCGTACAAGTTTGCGGACCAAACATTTTCGACCACCAACTTGGGATCTAAACAATATACTTCGCCATCTAAATTCGCCCGAGTACGAACCTCTCGCCGAGAAAGATTTCGAACACATTTCTTTGAAGACAGTTTTCCTTCTGGCCCTTGCAACGGCGGCTCGTGTGAGTGAAATTCACGCTTTAGACGTCAACAGAGTGCGTTTCGAACGAACTGCACATAGGAAAGTATTTTTGGGACTACGATTGGATTTCATCGCCAAAAATCAACTTCCTGGTCAACCCGATCGATTATTCAGTATCCCACCGTTGACCGCCCTCTTAAACCCTGACGAAGACATATCGTTGTGTCCGGTACGTGCACTTCGAATCTATCTGGAAGCGGCGAAACAACTTCGTCGATTACCTAAGAGGTAATGCATCCCGCTCTTTGCGGCAGCTTCTACGGAAGTATCCCGTACCACAATCTCGTTTTGGATACGCTCAGTGATCCTTCGAGCCTACGACTTCGCTGGCCTACCTGCTCCAGTCGCTTCTAATCCTCACGAAACTCGTGCTGTCGCTTCCATCATGGCACTTCATAGTAATTGCTCCTTGACCGCAATTATGGAGGGATGTTTTTTTCCGATACCGTGTTCGTATCCCATTACCTCCGAGACATCTCAGTGACGGACGTTCAAGGCCTTCACCAGTTTGGACCCTTGGTACTCGCACAACAGATCTCCAAGACACACCTGCACAGATAGGGAGATGTATAACCAGATTTTCATTACATTACATCCATCTCTATTTATAATAAACATTTGTCATGGTTATTGGTGTTTATTGTATTCATTCGGGCTTCCCAGACTGAGTATCCGGTTGGAGGATATAATCACTCGTCTGTAGAGACCTTGGTCTTCAACTTGAAGTGGTCATTAGACGCGGCCGATTCCGGTGTCCCGATCCCTTATTTCAAACACCTCTACTTTAGGTATGTGTGTTGAGTAATGATCCTTTTGTGGATATTGTCGATCGTTTCCTCTTCTCGTTTTTACCCATCGATTCAATCACTGAGGGTTGGACAAAGCGATAAAAGAGATGCCAAGTGGGTCCAACCTATCGTCCTCTGGAGATAGGAATACCCCGTCTTGTAGATTCGACGACTGGATGCATACTCTTTTGAATATAAGTCATACTCTTTTGTTTTAGACATACGATTACGCTTCCTTACGTTTGAACATGTTACACATATTGTACCCGACTTATTGTGTTTCAATTGTTCGCGTATCAGGATCTCAACATTCTTTGAGAGTGTTCTTCCTATCCTGTCTACGAGTTGTTTGTTTTTATTGTGTTTTTTTGTTTTTGTTTTTTTGGTCTTACGACTCTTAACTGTGTTACTGTATTAAGTATAGTACCACTGTTAAGTTCCAGCTTCCTCGTAAATATCCTACGGTTGTGATCTATAGACAAGGGAGTTCCGCCCCACCATCCAACCGTGCATAGTAAAATGCAAAGTGCGAGATAGGATAAGTATAAAAAATCTAAAATGTTATTATTAATTGTATATTTATATACTTATCCTATCTCACACGTTATATGCCCACCCGTCCATCCAATTCCTTAGTTTATATGCTCTTGAAAGAGAATGAGTTGACTAGGATAGACACGTGATCAGTGCAAGTAGGTCAACCAGCATGCATAGCGCGCATGACCCAGATCTGGGAGGTGACCGTGGCGATGTAAGGTATGACAGGGTTAATTAACTTTAGAAGCTGGAAACTTTTATTTCAGATACGCTTCCACTCAGAATCGAAAGAAGAAAGAGAAATACATAGTCTGAGATAGGATAAGTATATAAATATACAATATATAATAACATTTTCAAGTTTGTTTGTTTGTTTGTTTGTTGTTTAACGCCACACTCACCAATAATCCAGCTTTATGACGGCGGTCTGTAAATAATCGAGTCTGGATGATCGACATCATGAACATCGACCCACGCCATTTGAATACGATGACATGCATCAACCAAGTCAGCGAGCCTGACCACCCGATCCCGTTAGTCGCCTCTTACCACAAGTATAGTCGCCTATTACAGCAAGCATGGATTGCTGAAGACCTATTCTATCCCGGACCTCTACGGGTCCAATAGTTTCAAGTAGGTTTCACACAATTTAGCTGACGTGTACCTGTTACGTAGTAACCTTTGAATATCGGCAATTCTAATATGTGTAGGTGAGTGTATGCTTTCCTGCACACAATACGAATTTTTACATGCAGTTTACTTGTCAGATCTTTTGCCGATGTTGTCCCATTCCCACCAGAGTCATCCATGCCAGATTTGTTTTCATCCTGAATTGTTTGTTCCTCGAACAAGCGTCATGTGATTGACTGTACTTTCATCTGTGATGGAAAATATACTCAACAGCAAAAGTTCCTGTGACACCAATATTTTAGTGTATTTTTCATACAAGTAAAGTTTGGTTTTTAATATTGTAGTACGTGTATGGAATCAAGTCACAAAAACGCAACTGCTACAGAAAAGCATGCATTCCATGCAAAAAAATACTTTTATGCAAGCCCCGTGCATTTCACTACCCAAGAATGGGTATAAAAAACAACAAAATTACGCAATTGGAATGCTTGAAGCAGGATCGAGTCAACGTGATGTTGCAAGACAATTTAACGTCCACAGAAACACCATTTGGTGTTTATGGCAACGTTGGCAACAGGCGAATGCAGTCAGAGACCATCCTCGGTTGGCGTCGTCATGGCCCAGGCATTACCTTTCAACATGACAACGCCCGGCCTAATATTGCTCGACTTGGTCAGGATTCTCTTCAACTAAACAACGTGAATGTCATCCCCTGGCCGGCTCGCTCCCCTGATCTCTCACCAATCGAGCACATGTGGGAGGAGATGGATCGGCGCCTTCGACGTCAACCACGTGTTCCACAGACACTCCAGGAACTTCTAAACATGCCCCAGCAGATATGGACAGATATCCCGCAGGACTTTGTGCGACGCCTGGTCCATTCCATGAGACGAAGATGTGTTGCTTGCATCGCATCCAGAGGTGGACACACACACTATTGATTTGTAAATTGACATTTTGGCATGTGCATGTTATTTTTTTATGAAATCAGGCATTTTCTGAAGTCAGTATTGCAAATTAAACAATTTGAACACTTACATGAGTCTTTTATCTGTTGCATACCGAAATTGTTTCAGATTTGGTAAAAAACATAACTTTGCATTAAATCTTATTCAATGTCACAGGAACTTTTGTTGTTCAGTATATATTTTCATATATAGATCTTCATGCTAAACGTTGTATTTTCGAAGCTTATATTCACTATTTATTTCCTCATCAAACCGTTCAAGACATCTCTCATCCGATTATTGGCCGTTAATGTGGATCAACAGATTCTCATCTCCACTGTTCCTTGAAACTGACACCACCTTATCTATTCTGTCAATAACCTTTTTCTTTTATATGACGCTTATCTGAATATGCGTGCGTATGCTCGTGTGTTTGTATATGTGATGTGCTTGTGTGGTATTTTATTTTTTATTACATATGGATGGAGGAAATAAAGGAAAAAATACTTCATGAAGTCATGAATATGGCAACGTTGCAATTGCATTGCAATGAGTACAACAAATCACAGCAATTGTGTCAATCGCCTGTACACCGGCAAACATGGCGTGTCATCATTGCGGAACCATGGTAAGACAATACATGAGTTGAGCACAGAAAGGATAGTTGGTTGGTTGCATTGGGTCCGGAAACCCTTAACGACACATACTGCAGCAGACAGTCAGATATCGGTCAGTGTGGCGTCACGACTGTGGAACTTCGATCTACGAGGGGCGATTGATAAGTTGTGAGCCGAATGAGTGTGGTACGGATGAATTCCTTTGTGGTGGTGATAGACTGATCAAGTACAGTGACATACACAGGAGGATGGTTGTAGTGGACACATTATTTAGTTTCGTATAAGCTATTGACTGCAAGGGGGGTTATGAGGTGACTTAAAATGGAGAAACAGGAAAAGCGAGCTGTTATCAAATACCTTTACAAGAAAGGCTTAACACCCAATGCCATATATGAGGATATGTTATCCACTCTAGGGGAGGATGCCCCGTCATATGCAACAGTGAAAAGATGGGTGGCAGAGTTTAAATGTGGGCGATTGAGCACTGACGATGAACCCCGTCCTGGTCCACCTGTTGTGTCGTCAACACCTGAAATGGTACTGCGAATCCTGGACATAGTCATGGACGACCGACGAGTGACAGCGACAGATAGACAACTTAGTGGACATCTCTCAGGAGCGAGTGCATTTCATTCTGACAGATATTCTAGGAATGCACAAGGGTTCTGCTCGATGGGTCCCCAAACTGTTGACAGCTGATCAGAAACGTCAAAGAGAGAATCTCTGAAGGGAGAACCTCAAGCTTCTTGAAGGTGATCCAGATAACTTTCTCAAACGATTTGTTACAGTGGACGAAACATGGTTCCACCACTTTGAACCTGAATGAAAACAACAGTCTAAACAGTGGAAACATGTCACATCTCCTACTCCAAAGAAAGCAAAGTCTGTGCCTTCAGCTGAGGAAAGTCATGGCATCCGTGTTTGGGGATTTTGAAGGTGTGATCATGGTTTCCTAAAGGCCGCACTGTTACAGGGACTTACTATGTGGAACTTCTGAGACAGTTAAGAGAGAAAATCAAAAGTTACGCGACGTGGAAAGTTGTGCTTTATCATCACGACAATGCTCCAGCACACACATCACTGATAGCAATGGCCAAAATCCATGAGTGTGGCTTTGAATTTCTCCAACATCCACCTTATTCACCTGATTTGGCTCCGTCGGACTATCGTCTGTTCCCACAGTTGAAAAGGCATTTAGCTGGAACTCATTTCCAGTCAGATGATGACGTCATTACAGCGGTCAACAACTTTTTGAATGACCAAGAAGTTGACTTCTACAAAAGGGGCATAATGGCATTGCAACATCGCCGGCAGAAGTGTGTTGAACTTAAAGGGGACTATGTCGAAAAATAAAAAGCTTTGGTATCAAACTGACTTTGTTTCCTTTGTTAGGCTTAGAACTTATGAATCGCCCCTCCTATAGGCAAACAGGAACGTTGTGATAAGACGCGGTCGTGAAGGGAAGCCCAAAACCAAACCTCGTGAAGATCGCGAAAAAAGACTCTTAGCTTAACGGAATCTCTATACATCAGACGTCGTGACTGTACGAGCCGTAATCGCCTCAAATCGTAGGTTCCCAAAAGTCGTCGTCATCTGGTAGGCATCAGAATGACAAATACACATAGACGTTTTCATTTATGGTGGTACGGTAGCATGGATTTGTAGATTTACGCTAATGGTGTCATTTCATGTTGAGTCCAGATGGTCGCGTCCGCGTTGGGCAGCAGTTCCACGACCGTCACATGCCATGCAGCATAAAAACGCATGACAGATGATGAGGGTCTGTGATTGAGTTGCGCGGGATCACGTTTGGGATTACAGGACTGACCTCATTCGCCTCCATGGCTGGGTGACTGGTATCTGCTACCGTGGAGGCCAGTTGCGGGACCGTTTGCGGGCGGGGCGACTGTCTTCACACTGCTCAGGTATCCATGTATGTTGCACAAATCCAACAGCTAAACTGGGGTTCCAAAAGTTTCGACTTCAGCCCCATTAAACATCGGAGGTCGTCGTTTCCAAGACTATGTACGACAGCCTCCGATGAACAGTATTTAGCTCTCCAAGATGAATGGCTAGGCATTCCAGAAGCCACCATCGGGAGCCTCATACGGAGCATGCCTAAACTGTGCCAGGCGTTACTCGCGTTGTTAACATTCGGAATTATGACACCACAGTATGTTCGTTTTGGTCAAGCGTTCCCTTGTTTTTGATAAAACATCTATAAAGATTTGCCAAAAACCCATGGGTGATGAGCGAGATCTATACAAGATGTTAATGTATTTATATTTTGTATGATTTGCCGAAAGTGTGATCATAATAATCTCACCTGGTTACCTAATGCTAGTGTATCAACTTACGTAATAGTATTTTGCTTAGCAAGACTCTCAGCTCTATGAGGTTATGAGGCACCGATGGTAAAGATTTATCAGCTTATATGAACATAAATCAATGCGAACCCAATTTCATCCTTTTTTAGTACCGATAATATGATCGTATATAAACTATTCCAATGCATACCCTTCATATCAGAAATGATACATAACTTTCTAAGGCATGTAAACATTTGAAAATTTACATAATAAATATTTGGATCTAAATTCATTATAGCGTGGTTAGATCTAGAAGTAACGTAGCTCTTCCATGAAACTCTTCAACTCCTAAATAAGTTTACAATCAGAAAAGGAGAAAACAAAAAAAAATCCTCTGATCTCATCTCATTTATGTCGTGGCCTGTTTCTCATCGGAAACCATTAGTCCAATGTAGCTGAAATGATGACAACCCAGTATGTTAAAGGGGTCAAACCTAAATTTCAACATGGCCGCAACGGAAGATTTTTTGTCCAAATGTAATAATACATATGTACCATTGTATCCGATAATTTAACGTGAGACCTTAGTACTTAGACCATGCTCCTAAATTACCTCAAAATGCATTTCCTCTACTGAGAAACAAATTGACCAATGACGTTGAAACATGCTCGTTCCAAACAAAGATGTCACCTGAATTTGTTCGAATCCGATGTTATGTCACATATGAAACGCTATTCATAGTCATTGCTCTAAAATGTAAGGGAATTGTGTGAATATTTCTATAGTGACATGGAGGGGGACACACCTAATCCTAGTGTTGTATGCAGCATAAGCTGTGATATGTTATTAAATGTTGCCATTACAAGAAACCCCACTGACATTTTATTCAGTGCAATGCACCCGGGACAATGTAGTCATATAACAGATGAATACCCCCTGCCTGTACGCACTTCTTTTTGTATTTATAACACAAGTGTCAATAGCAGAGTAACTTTTCAGAATAAATCCTACATTCAAGCACAGCTTTTGTATTTTCGTTTAATGTATTCCCGGGCACGCGGACTTTCTGTGGTCTCACTGGCAACACTGTGTGCATCCGGGACCTGTTATATAAGGGGTGGTATAACCATAGCCAGGCTATGACACATGCATAAGTACTCGTGTGTTTTACAGAGTGATTGTATCACTGGTGATGAATAAGGATGTTTTTGTAATAATTCTCATACATATTTACCCTAACTGGCGTTACATTGTATTCACACAAAACGTAACATAGTCTTCATTGTCTGATTTAATATGTTCTGAGTTGACTTATGTATTTCAATTTCTATATTCTTTCAATGCATCATAGATAGATGATCGTACGCCAGTTATGTATAGCTGAATATGTCAGGGTTGTGAAAATTCTCTGATGATGTGTAAGTTCTTACTGCGTATGTTCAACCGTAAACAACATTGTGTTCTGTAGCACTCTCACCCTCGATTAACACTGGTGAGTACGTGACCGTGTTCAGTCAGGTACTAGTACCTGAAACTGTATGTTGCATTGTGCCATGTCAAGAATCGAACCTCCGGTTTTAACGCTTTAACTGTAGGTTTAATTTTAATTTACAATAATAAAAGATTCACGTACATATGTACCTGAAATCAGAATACTGACACCGACAATAACATCATCAGCTGCTTTAGTTTCCATATACATGTGAAAATGAAATACAAGTGCTACCAAACTTTCTGTAGCATGGACTGGCTCTCGGTATTAAGGACACAGAATAAGACATGACTGGCTCGGAGTCAGTATGTATGTCTGAGTGGGGAACCATGTTTAAACTATGGCATGGTATCTCAGTGCGCGTGCACAAAATATTCTGTGACACCATTTCAGCTAACCTGCAGCATGGGAATTTTGAAATACTCATAGGAAATTAATGGAGTTTATATCACGGGGCACATCTCGCGGAACGTCTGAAGGTTTCAAAATATCTTAACCAATAACACATAAACCTTATAAAGTTTGCCAACACAAATGAGACGTGTCTAGTGTTACTCCCATGTGTTTAGGAACAGTCACATACAACTTTGAAACTCTGTTCACAAGTGCTTTTATTGCCACTCGAGTGTAAACGACAGCAATCTCAGTCAGGTGTGAGATTCAATTACTCAAACATGTGAGTGACAAGAGGGGTATTCATGTCTTATTATTGTCCCATCCAAGTATGTGTAGCTTGGGTTGTATCAGCACACATTTCAACTGACTTCAGACGTGTTCTGCAGCGAATCTGCCAACACTGTTGACGGGATTGACTTACAAAAACGAATACAGCAGTAACCAAACCACATTCAATAAAAGAAAGGCGGGTTTGCTGAAAAGTAAAAGGGGCAACTCGCTGATTTAGGCTTTCGGTCTGCTTGGTTATTCCCGAGGAAAGCATGAATCATTTGTCTATCATAAGAGATGTGTAAACATGTGTCATTGTGTAATCCTTTGAATGTTTCTGTAATCCTTTGAATGTTCCAGAAGCAAAATTGTTACACAACATATTGAACTTTTTTTCTTGCAGAAAATGACATCCATTAATATACCATTTTCATTGAAAGGTGAAGTGACAAGACTGCTGCTTCATCGATTAAATGTTATAAGGTACGTTTTTTATTATGTATGTTTGAATTTTCTTAACTTTCCTCCATAATAACTTTATATAATATCAATTTCATAATGCTTTCATTCCATTTGAATGTCATTTAAGTCAGGAGAACCTAACGACTTGCCACTCCTGTCAGCTGGTCTATTTGATCAAACATTGAAACATATAAAAGGTGTTAGAAACACCGTATTTGAATTTTGGACTGACGCATCATATTTCCCTTCTGTTAAGGAAATCTAAGGAAATCATGTGTTGTCGTTTACATTTAATTAGAAACAAAGACCTATTACTTTCCATACCCCTGCAATCTGTACTCCCGGTTCTACCAGTACACTATTACATTTACGTGGGCCCCAATGTATACCTCAAAATCCTGTTACATTTTACTTACTGGGTAATTTTGACATATCACAATTTCCATCTGTCCGAGTCAATCAATTGTATTGAATAAGTTGTCGTTTACATTTAATTTGTAATAATTCCGAAATATCAATTTTTCCACGTACCTGTCAAACTTGTACTTCCGTCTCATCAGAATAGAGAGACACAGAAGGAAGTCGTTACAGGATATTTTTCACTTTATAACCAGTCATTACGAGTGAAACTATCAAAGAAGGCAATACAAAAGCGTTTACACAAGAATGACTGTCATATATGGGTAGTTCAGTGTAAACAACCATCTCTTATCAAAATCGGTTTAAGCGGAGGGCTGCTGCCAGATGCCACCTTCAGTGGACCTTCAATGGACTGAAACACAGGATGCGGTAAGTTATGACCAGAATGATGTTGTTATTTTTTTAGATAATGTAGAAAGGTGAAAGTGAGAGCCCTATTGTAATAGTTCTGTTTATATATTATTATTCCTTATTCCGCCCTTTTATGTTACAACTGTGACTTCAGCAGCAATCACCAGAAGGCAGACCAATGGGAACTAGTGCATACAATTAATAGCGACAAAACCCTGTCCATGTTCATAAGAAATCTCTGCCAAGCAGAGTCGATTTTACCATTCCAACTATATCATGAGCATGTGTTTATGAATCATTATCAAATAGTGATGATACCAAATGCTCGCGAAACTGTGAGCGTATCCTGCTTCACCGGTGGCACCCGTCACAAACACAGGCAATTGTTCACCTGAAAAACACGAGATGTCCTCCACATGTCTACCATAAAACTTTTTGAAAGCTTTACTGAGGGCTTGAATGTTGAAATCTTGATCGAACGACATCATCGCCCTTCTCTATCTTCTCTTTCGTAAACGATCACGTTATTCCATGTTGGAACTTGAACAGCGAAATGAAAACAACTGCATACATGTTCTTTTGTTCCCCTTTTCAACCTGTCAAGCTTACATTAAGCCAAAAAGCCAAAAATGGAACAATGAATCCCATCCATTGCCCTCAGGCTGGAACAATTTATATGTTTCTTAAATTTTGACTGTCCCAGCCTTAACATTTCTGGAAAAATGCCAAAATCCCTTAACCGCTACTGTGCTGTTATGTTCATATATAACTATCTCGCTTATGTCATCGATGAACTGTTGAACCGATAACTTTGCAGCAATGACAAATAACCGATCATATTATTCCGAAATAAGCCAACTATACACATGCACAAAAATTAAGCGCCACTATATTCATAGTCTCTTGATTTCACGTGTGGGAATCCGAAATACGAAATATGATGACGTATGACTGAATTAGGCTTCCATAGTTTCATGAACCCAAATTTGGCCAGATACCTCTAGGAAAGCGTGCATTACGTGTTGCTGCAGTTCCCCTACCCTATAAATAGTGAAATTCAAGTTTCAGACACGTGGTTGCATTTTGCTCCTGTGTGGGATTTCCCTTCCAATAGAGGTTGAAAATCAGCCATGGTGAGGAGAAAGTTAACGAACGCTGAAAGATGGCAAGTGATAGGCTGAAAAATGCTAACATGTCATGCAGGGCCATTGCAAGACAAATGGGTCGTCATCACAGTGTTATCACTCGTTTGATTGTAAAACATGGTCAAACCAATGGTAGGCCAAGAAAGACCTCTAACAGAGAGGATAGACGTCTTTTCAGGATAGTCAGACGAAATCCATTTGCCACTTCAACAGATTTAAGACTGCAGTGGATTACCCATCAGACACTCTCGATGATGACCGTAAGGCGTCGCCTCAGAGCGGCTGGTTATAACGCCAGAAGACCAGTAAAACGTCCTCAACTGACTGAGAGGCACATGAGGAATCGTCTGATATGGTGTCGTGCCCGTAGTCGATGGAACTTGGACAACTGGAGAAGGATCCATTGGTCTGACGAGTGTTGAATGCTGCTACGAACTGTTGATGGTCGAATACGTGTTTGGAGGCAACGTAACACTCGTTTTGCACCAAGGAACATCCAGAATACCTTAGCATGTGGCGGGGGGTCTGTCATGATATGGGGTTGTGTTTCCTTCGGCTGCAAACTTCCGCTGGTGACAATTCGTGGAAACCTGAATGGCCAACAATGCCAAGATGCCGTTCTTCGTCCAGTGGTAGTCCCTCATTTTGACAACCATCCTCTTCAGACAAGACCTGTTTACATGGACGACAATGCTAGACCACACAGATCTCGGGCAGTTTGACGTATTTGCGTCAAGAAGCTATTACCACTCTTCCTTGGCCGGCCTGTAGTCCGGATCTTAATCCGATTGAGCATCTGTGGGAAAGTTTTGGCCGAAAATCAGACATCGTGATCCCCCAGTTCAATATCTCGCTGGACTTCATGAAGAATGGATCCGTTTGCCTCAGAGAAACATTCAACGACTTGTAATGAGTATGAGGCGTAGGGTTGAAGCTGTGGTCAATGTCCGTGGATCATAAACACGTTACTGACGTTTTTGTCTTGCAATAGACTCTGCACTCCCTAGGGTGTCTATGTGACACCTGATATGGTCTGCTGATATCATGACAGTTACATGACAAAAAAAGTTTTTCAATGTTTTCTAATCCTACATTTTCTGGTCTTCGGTAAAATTCCTTTCTGCTCATATTCTTTTGGAACACAAGATAAACTTGCTTTGGGACAACTTTTGCATCACATGAGTTTTACATATGCGGCTTGTAACAATCGTACATCTCGTTATAATAGTCATCATTAAGTGCCAAAAGTAACACCTCACAAATATGGTGGGTGGCGCTTATCGTTTAAGCTTGTGTTTATTACGACTGTCAACACGAGTGTCAACTAACCGTGGCCGTGTACTTGGTCCCACCTAGCAAAGGAAAGCACAGCCAGTTCACGGAAATACAGGTACTGTAAGTAGCATCGCGGAACACTATTTGTGCTCATGGGGATGCCAACTTCTTGCCTTAATGTCTTACCACAAATTTGTACATAGGTGTTATCTATGAGGAAGTCCAGCATTTCACATACTGTTTTCTCAGTAAACTTCAGATGGCATTTGCTTTCAATTTTTACAAATTGACATGAACCTCTGAAGAAAGATATGTAACTATATCCTTTATTACCGCGTTCTGTAACAAAAGCCGAATGGTTGGTTAGTTGGTTGGTTTGTTCTTTAACGCCGCAATATTCCAGCTATATGACGGCGGTCTGTAAATAATTGAGTCTGGACCAGACAATCCAGTTATTAATTCATGAGCATCGATCCACGCAATTGGGATCGATGACATGCATCAACCAAGTCAACGAGCCTGACCACCCGATCCCGTCAGTCGCCTCTTAGAAAAAAGCCCCATGGATCAAGGAATGAAGTGTTTACTTAAGTTTATCATGTGGGATAGTGGTCTACAAAGCTGAAAAATCAAATGTTGAAAAATCAATTTTTGTGACATAATTGAACCTGGCTATTTTCTGACATTCATTGGTCGCAGGACTAAGTGCAGATAATTCAACAATAGTTAACTTAAAACGGTTCACCATGAAGCTCCTCAGCAGCTCGGCACGTTTTAGCTGGATGATATGACTGTCACTTTTATGTTCTTTGGCTTTCTTTGGTGATTTGTGCTTTCTTAATGGATGTAAGGTTTTCTCACTTCTGTTTGAGCTCTTTCCGGGTATGTATGTCTTCTCCGATGAAACGGATCCATGTACAGTTAGATGTGGGCGAAGCCAAAGCACTAATCCTTTACACCATAGAGCCAAGGACAATGGGGCTGGATAACCTTTCCTTCTGCCGCACTACCCTGTAACCTCGTGACTTATGTGCTGTGTTTTACGATCATTTCCATTGTCAGAAACGGGTTCTGGGCATGACAGCTTTTACACCTCCTGTAAGTCAGTTGTCCGATTTTGTCCCCTGTGTATATAGACTATTATTGTTGAGTACATACAGAGTCATAGCTCTCAATGCTAACAATGAAAGGGGCGGTCGGGTAGCCTAGTGGTTAAAGCGTTCGCTCGTCACGTCGAAGACCCGGGTTCGATGCCCGACATGGGTACAATATGTGAAGCCCATATCTGGTGTCCCCCGCCGTGATATTGCTGGAATATTGCTAAAAGCGGCGTGAAACCATACTCACTCACGCCAACAATGAAAAAGCAGTAATTAAAAACAACATATTTTGAAGCTAATATTCCTCAACTGCTCACCCAATATGTGTCAGTTTGGGCAGTGTATAGTATCATTAGATGCCCGTCACCTTTAGTTGTTTCGCTTAGGTCATACGTCATGTACTTTTCAGCCATTTTGGATTCCAATTTATGAGTATGCAATTTTACGGTTGGCAGAATCAAGCATCTGGCAATGTTCTCCTCAGAACCCAACTTCTTGAAACTATTCTGTATATGGTTTCCATACGTCCTACACCAACTTATGATCTGACATTTTTCGAAAATGTCATTTTGTTTAGACATGCCTACCCTTTTCGTGAACAGCTGGTGTTATTTCTGAGTATCAGTGAGCCATTCATATTATTTTAACTGTTATTATGCGTGTTACGCCCAATGTAAATGGAATCTGTTTGGTGTCCACCTGGTTACACTAAGACATCATTCTCACGCAATCCACTTTCTAGTCTAACATGTGAAGCCCATTTCTGGTGTCCCCCGCCGTGATATTGCTGGGATATTGCTAAAAGCGGCGTAAAACCATACTCAGTCAGTCAGTCTAGTCTAACACTCAATGGGTTCATTCGCTTCTCTATCTCACTTCAATTTTTTTTTGATGAACTTCATTGAAGTAATTTTCCAACTGCTTCACAACAACAATCACAATGTTACCAAGTATCCACGTTGGGTGGGCATTTAGCGTGTGAGTATATAAATATACAATTTATTAGAATATTTACAAATTTTTAAACTTATCCTATCTCACATTATGCAATTATCCCACGGTTGGATGGTGGGGCGCAGATACCCTAGCCTGTAACGACTTCAAGTGTGAGACGTACACGAGGAAGCTGGAACTAATCAAGAAATCTCAAAGGATTTTACAAGGATTAGTGATAAACTCGTGTAAGGGTTGCTTCAAAAAAACCTCTTTGTGCTACCAAGAGATATCCATCATGACATCGGGGAATCATGTGTTCCATGGTTTCACACAGGACGCCGTTCAAAGAATGACCGCATAACCATGAGCCAGGCAACACCTACTCGGTCACGACTTAACCTCACCCCGGATAAGAGGAGGTGTTTTGTTTCAAACACCCCGTCCCCGGCGTAGGTTCTACAAGACAGACCTCACACATACGCTTCCAAGGACGTAAGGCGGAACAGCTTGGCATTTATTTTTATCGCTTCGTCAATCTATCAAACTCACGTAGAGATTGAATAAGGTAAGAACGAGAAGAGGAACGATTGACGATATCCGTTTATCACACAGTTCTTCAATCAACTACTGAGACATCACATGTGCAAAGACAGAGGTGAGCAGGTAGAAGATGGGGACACCATTTAAACATATGGCCGCACCGGATCGTGACTTCTGTTGATGTAGATCCGTTTTTCACACAGGTCTTCAATTAACTACTGTGACATCACATGTGCAAAGACAGAGGTCAGCAGGTAAAAGATTCGGACGCCGAAAGTTTAGTTCCTCCCATGATATTGTCAGAGTATCGACTGACCAGGCTAGTGGGTCCTGCGCTGGTGCCACAAAGTTATCTGACGCAAGTAGGGTTACTAGTAGACAACCTTTTCTTTTATTGCAAAGTTGGAATGCTTCGGCCCTATCCATTCTGTTGGTGATAGTCTGGTTGGTCTGGATAAGGTGTCTGCTAATCCATTTGCCGCTCCCGGTATATGTCTTGTCTTTATCGCTAAGTTGAGCTTGTCTACCAAAGGTGAAAAGTCAACTGTAGGAGGGTCTCTGATTACATCGTGTCTTGATGGTGTATAGTGTATGCTACAGTTGAAATGAGTGTCCCGATCATCAGACGTTGGTTTCTTGACTGTGGGGTCCAATGAAATATTATCCGGATTACAGCCTCCAGATGATTGATGTGGTATAGCTGTCTGCTTCTGACCATAGGTCTGATGTTACTTCCAAGTTGAAGTGAGCTCCCCGACCTTGAAGTGAGGTATCCATGAACAGCAAGGTTAGAAATTGGCACTAGACCTACAGTCCCAGCCAAAACGCCCAATAGAAAAGGTATCCAAAGGACTAGTAGAATTTTGCCAGTTTAAAGGTTTCGCTATATGCTATCATTATAAGGACTAGTGGACTGAAACTGTTAGTTTCTACCGCTGAACAGGTGGTTGTTGTATTCCGGAAACAATCGATTCCACTGTCCATCACAAGAGGTGTTTCATCAATGTGTTCTGGCACTAGGATGTTAGTCTGGCTCATTAGACTTGATCCCAAGGAATGGAGATCCTGGAATGGTTGTATGTCGGACTTCTGATAATGTATTAACCAACGTAGTAAAGATCTTCTCAGTAAAGCACATGCTCGTACTTTATGGGGTTGAGTCCCGTCCGGGATTCGAACCCACACTGCCAGAGTAAAGGACCTAATCGCCAACGCACAAAGTCAGCGATCTAACCCATTCAGCCACCGAAGCTTCCTGCAGGTAAGTCGTACCAGCGGACGAGTTCTTGATCGGACGATATGTCGATGTATCGGTTTATCCATGTGTCGACGTATCGATGTATCGATGTGTTGATGTATCGATGTGTATCGTAGAGTGGAGATCCCTCGGTATCGATCTGTAGGAGAGGCGAAACTGTCGATCCTCCGATCGGACTGTCCCAATATTAGCGTCTTGTCGATAATGGTGAAGTATGTCGATAATGGTGAAGTAAGGTGATCTATGATCCAACGAAGGATGACGGTCCTGTCGATCCTCCGAGGTACGATCTGGTGAACTGTCGACATGGTAGTCCATGTGTCGATGCATCGATGTGTAACGTCGAGTGGAGATCCCTCGGGTATCGATCTGAAGAAAAGGCGAAACTGTCGATCCTCCGAGGTACGATTTGGCGAGATATCCATCCAAGAACAGCGTCTTGTCGATAATGGTGAAGTATGGCGATTTGTCGATCTCTTGATCACTCGGTCGTTATGATCCAGCGAAGGATGACGATCCTGTGAATGAAGATCCGTCGTCAGTTGGCTGTCACTTCATCGCCGACGATTGTAGTGTTTTCGGTCAGGGGAGTTGTCGCCATTAGAAAGCCGGAGAGGTGTAGCTGTATCCCCTGAGATGTGTTGGTTTATCGCCCCCAGAAGTCCCATTTCCAGAGCAACGTCATTGTCTGTCCATTGTTGTTCATTACTATATATGTGTTACCATTACACGGTGTTAGTCAAACTTGGTATTCCGAGTGCTAGTGTGGACGACCTCGCGCAGGATGTGCCGCTCGTAGGAAACGTCCTGAGGTTGAGCTGGAGCTCCCCTCACCTCATGTATGCCTGAGCTGGAAGGCCCGCTCATCGCTGTGTTTGTGTTGTCTGAGCAGGTATTCCGTTCACTGTGCAATTATTATTCAATGATGACATGTTGTGCATAAGCGTTCCGGGTCAGTGATGTCGATTGTGTCCTATATTCCCCCAAGAGCTAAATCCCCGTCAACATTCGCGTTGACAGTCCCAACAACCAGGTCATTATGATCTCAGCACCTAGCGCTTATTGTTACGGCTTGAGGGAAAAGAAACAGACATGAGCAGACAGGGTGATATGTATATGTTGAATTTTCCGTTTTCTCTAGGATATCAGATACAATTATATGTATGTTAAGAAACGACGACAATGTCGTACATATTTATGTATGTGGTTTATTATTAAAGATATTACGAGTGCATAAAGCCCTACCTAACCTGATGTATTACTAGCCTAAGGCTATTAGATGTAGATTTTGTCGCTTCACACTGATTAGAATTAGAATACAATGAACTGCGAGATATTTTTTTAAACAATACTTCCAAGTAATGTTCATTTCATTTTCGACTGACGACAAACAAACCAATGCTCTTTTTATCAATCATACTTAACTTTGCAAATACATAATTTGGTAAAACCGAAGAAAATACTCATATAATACTATAAAAAGTTTATATAATTGAAAGCAATCATTTTCTTTCTTTAATAAATCTTCTCACTTCTATGCAAGACTAATATAATATTTGCATGCCGTCCAGACATATGACTCCAATTTGAGGGGTTTTGAGTGGAAATAATTGTGAATGTTGTACTTTGTAAATGAACATGGCATTCTATGGGTTAATGTGCAATAAGAATACCGTGACGTCACATGTAACATTCAAGTATGAATGAATAATGAATTGCGCATGCGTGTTGTATGGTGTGGGTCTGATGCTCGCATCACTTCCCTTACAACAAGGAAGAAGCCATAGGCAGGAGAGGTGGGTTACAGTGAGTTTGCTGATTTCTATATATTTGTATGTACATGAAGGCTTAATGTGTTATTAACATGTATGATATCAGATCCAATCAAACCTTAAGAAACGATGATAACGGCGTGTGTATTTTTGTGGTTTATTGAAAAGCGATAATCAGATAGTAAGCGTGCTTTAAGCCCTACTCAATAAACTTTTTAAGCACCAATGTCTAGGACGTCCATGTTGTGGCTTCACTTAAGTTTAGAAACATTATCTACGGAACCTCTAATCAACATTATTTAAGACAATTCGTTCAAGTAATGATCATTTTTCACTGATGACTGACAACACAGTTTTTTCATCATATAGAAATGGCCAATATATATTTTGGGGATGCTATAAAAACATACTCATAGATAGAGTTAGTATCATTGAAAGGAATCCTTTTCTCTCTTTAAAGCTTTCTACAGACTAACATACTTGACTAATATAATATTTGCATGCCGCCAAGATGTATTACTCGAGGTAGTGACAATTATAGAGATTTGAGTAAATTGTTTCAGACAGACAGACAGACAGACAGACAGACAACTTATTCCGTATGTAAGGCCATGTGGCCCATAGTACAGTTCAGTTTCAACAAGTACAGTTAAGTCTCGTTAAATGTATTGAAATGTATTCAAGAAAGTGAATATTCCACAGGAGAAAACACTGATAATAATAGTAATACTATTGATGCAAATCAGGTTGATGATGATGATGATGTGTTGAAATGTGACTCTATTATGTCATCCTCTGATGTTACAAATGGCACAGTCACTCTTATCCAAAATAATTTAGTTGCAACAAAATCTATTTTTCATATGTCTGAGGTTCCTTCTGATCACCCCCCAAAATTGACTGCATAAACAAGCAGGTAAATAATAGGGCCAATGATATTGCTAAACATAATAACATTGCAGAGAGTTGTATTCCAGAAATAATACTGGTGAAAATGATAATACTAATTATGCAAATCAGGTTGATGTTGATGCCGGGGATGACGATGATGATGATTCTGATTATGATGATGATGATGATGTGTTGAAATGTGACTCGAATATACCATCCCCTGATGTTACAAATGACACAGTCAATCTTATCCAAAATATCTTATTTGATACAAAATCTATTTTTCACATGTCTGAGGCTCCCATTGAACACACCCAAACAATTGACTGCATAAACAAGCAGATAAATAATAGGGCCAATGATATTGCTAAGCATAATAACATTGCAGAGAATTGTATTACAGAATGTGAGTATTCCCCGGGAGAAAACACTGGAAATAATAATAATAATATTGATGCAAATCAGGCTGGTGATGAAGATGAAGATGATGATGATGATGTGTTGAAACCCTCGGAGACAATACTGGTGATAATGATAAAAGAAATGATGCAAGTCAGGTTGATGATGACGGAGGTGGGGGTGATGATGATGATGATGATGATGATGATGATGATGATGATTTTACAGATAGTGATGATGCTGATGATCCTATAATTAGAAATGATATTATTATAAATAGGTTCTAGGCTTAAATGAATGTGGACTTAGAAAACGATTGGAGTATAAAGAATTTAATAACCTGCTTAAAAGTAGAGATACATGTATAATTGGCCTTCAAGAGACAAAAACTGATTCCTTGGATTACTTACAAATTGATGGATATAATCTATTTCTTAGAAAAAAGAAAATCAGGGGGTTTAGGTATTGCAATAAGAAATAAATATGTAAATTATATTGCTCCTAATTATTTAACTTGGACCAAGATTTCTACTTAGGCAATGCCTACATCCCCCCCCTCCCCTCGCCCTCGCTCGCGTGAATCAAACCATGTGACCCACTTTCCGTCAACAATCTTGTCTTTCACGTCGGTGTCACACAAAGGTAGATCTGTGGTGAATTACACCATTGTACCCCATGAACAGTTACATGATATAGTTGACTTTAATGTACACCTTATGACCGAAGTACTCAATATTACATACCAAGTTGGCTGTGGCACTATACCTTGATAAACATAACCTTCAACCGGCCAGTGAAACGCACTTGTAACAACTCTGATCGAAATACAGCAATCACAACCGAGAGTATCCCGAGATATCACGCTACACACCTACCTGAAGATTTTTTGAACGATGAAACTACTGAAGCCACCGTCCATGAAACAATTCGGAAGATAGAAGAATCCTTACAGGCTGATCAAGATATGAACTCTCTGCATACCAGACACTGACTGAATTCATACAGCACGAAAATTTAATGAATATCAAGTTAAAGAGAATTAGAAGTGAACAGGGTGACAGCAACAATAAACTCTTCTGTAGAAGAATGCCTTATTTTGGACCGAGGAATTGCAGTGTTTATGGAGCAGTCTATGTAAGAAGGAAAAGCAGTGTCTTTCGTTTAAAGGCTGTGCTCATCAGAAACGTAACCTAAAGGGGGACTTTCAAACTGAGAGAAAAAAACTTTGATAAACTAAACCGGAAATCAAAGAGACGCTATCAACAGTGTAAGCAACAAGAACTGACTGATCAGAATGTGAATAACGGGAGAGATTTCTGGAAGAAGATTGGCCCCCTTGGTTTAGCAAATGACAGGAAATCGACTGATGTTATCCCCATGGAAACGTTAGACCACGACGGGTCCGTGATAAGTGATACTGATGCCGCACTAGACCCTTTGGAAAAATTCTTACTGCACGCTTTATAACGGTACCCAGAACACGGACTTCGACCAAGTTCAGCATGATTTCGTAAGTGAACGTGTGCGTCACGGTTCAGCTGAGACGTATCGGATCTGAACTGTCCAGTGTCTGTTCGGGAAGTGGAATCAGCAGTTATGCAGATGAATACGGGGAAAGCGTCTGGGCAAGATGGAATTCCCATATAAGTCTTACGAAACCGACACTGTATAGATTTATTATTCCGTATAATAAATAATTGTTTTGAACGATCAGTGTCACCATCTCAGTGGGAAATCGGTCTAATAAAGCCCATACCAAAGGAAAAAAGTGTACCCACAGACCCGTTATCATATCGTGGTATCACCCTTATTTCCATACCATTTAGGGTGTAACTAGAAAAACGGCTTGAAAAAAACTGTATACAGTATTGGCTGAAGAGCAAAATGGCTTCAGATCTGACAGAATTTGTGTTGACCACTTGTATGCTCTGTATAACGTTATTAACAACCGTAAAACTTCAAAGTTGTCAACTTATGTGTGTTTTGTTGACATTAAGAAGGCATTTGATAGAGTTGATCGAACGTGCCTATGGTACAAACTAATGTCAGTCGGTATACGTGGCAAAATGTTAAAAGCTATTCAAGGTTTATACATGAATGTGACATGTTCCGTAAAGCTAAATGATTTTAACACAGATTATGTTAATGTAACGCTTTGTGTAAAACAAGGATGCAAATTGTCGCCCACATTGTTTTCCATATATATTAATGACCTCGTCACTAAAATTAATGCGTTAAAGGGTGGTATTGAAATTGATGATTCTATTCACTCAATATTGTTATATGCTGATGATATTTCCCTGCTTGTCGCGGATGAGAACTCCAGGAAATGTTTCATGTTCTAAATAATTGGTGTAAAAATGGTTTTTAAACATAAATTCATAGAAAACAAAAATAGTTCATTTTAGGAATAAATCTGTAACCAAATCTGAGCGGGTTTTCTTCTGCGGTGAACATGTTGTTCTGTATGCTTGTACTTATAAGTATCTGGGATTGATTTTTAATGAACATCTTGATATGCATAAAACCGTTAAACTATGTAAATCAGCCAGTAGAGCTCTTGCTGCTTTGTACACAAAATTTATTCAGGCTGGTGGCATGTCTTATGATGTTTTTGACAAGCTTTACAAAGCTCTTGTTGAGCCTGTATTATTTTATGCAGCTGGTATTTGGGGTTTAAATACATATAAAGAGATTGAAGTAGTTCAAAATATAGCCTGTCAACTATTTCTAGGAGTAAAAAAGAATGCATCCGTTATTGCTATGAGAGGTGATATGGGATGGGGATCTGTGAAGGTCACACAACTGACTGAATGTTGTCGGTTATATTTTAGGCTATATAATATGCCTCATTCGCGTATCCCCTATGTTGATCACAAATGGTCTTCTAAGAAATTACAGTCCTGGGATTAAAGATTTCTTAAGGTTTTAACTCATTTTAATGTGGACGTCTTATTGAGATCGGGTTGACTATAAAACAATGCATCGCTCATGTTAGAAATGTTCTCACTTCTGATGATAACGATAAATGGCTTGCCGCTGTATGGGATAACAGAAATAAACCAAACCAAATTACGAACTTATAGAACTTATAAATGTTTCCCTGATGCCGATTTTTTGGTCAAGAATGTAAAGTTCAAGGATCACAGAAGGATTTGAGCGGAAATCTACCACTGCATATTGAGACCGGCCGATACTCCGAGCTTCCAACACCTTTGTCTCAAAGAATATGTAAATATTGTATATACTCTAATGAACACGATGCTCCCCCCACCTATATTGATGATGAATGTCACTTTATGATGGTTTACGTTTTGTTTTTTTACAAGAAGCTTTGGCTATGAACAGAGAATTTTAAAATTTAGGCAGCTCAGGCAAATTGATTTAAGAACGAGGAATCACTGCAACATATTCTAGCTAAATGTCTATAATATATGTTTAAAAGAAGACAAAACTATAAACGTTAATTATCATTATTATTATAATTATTATTGTTATTTAAAAAAGTAAAACACCACTTTTATTTTTAGTAGTATTGTATATATATAATATTTAATTTATTATTATTATTATTATTATTTACAGATTAAAATTATAAATGCAGCAAAGAGGGTTTGGGTGATTCTGGCATTGTTAGGCTGGTTAGGCTCATCATCAGCTCAGGGCCTTTTTGCTCCTTCTACACGCAGCCCAGACTTCTCCCAGGAAGCGCTGCCTAGTCAAACCCAACCAGAACTTTTCGGAGAATGTGAAGACTGCCCAACACTGCAGTCTTCTGCATTACCCAGATTGTCAGAAGGGCTGTATTCCTGGTAGCAAACCCGGGTACTATCCCAATGTCAGTCAACAGACTGGGAGGTACCAAACCTAAGGCGCCGAAAACAATCGGGAGTCGGATAACTTGGTACTTGGGATGCAAGCGTGACATTTCGAAAGCGAGGTCCGCATATTTGACATGTTTTTCCTCAATCTTGTCAATCACATTACTGTCAAATGGGTCAGAAAATTCAATGATATAAATAATTTCATTGGATTTATCAAAAAGGACAAGATCAGGTTTGTTGGCCTGGATATGTCTGAGGCTGTATACGGGCCTATTCTAAAGAATTGTGTATATATCATTTTCCATGACGCCCTCTCCATATTCCGGGTCGTACTATGGATGGATCTCTGTGTCAAAACCACAAGCATGACGAGGACGGTAATAATATGATCGAGCCACTCCATCAAGTCGCTTAAGATACTGTGTCTGTGCCAAAGCTGTGCATCCACTCACAATGTGTTGGACAGTCTCATTAAATTCATTACATAATCTACATTTCATATTCACATTTTGATGCAAAATCACACATTGACTTTCACAACTGACCGAAGCTTTTCACAAAAATATCAAACAATCGCCAAAAGAATTTTGGAAATATTAAATAAACAACGTACAACAGAAAAGAAAAATATATCGGATATTGCTAGCTTCTTTGAATTTAAAAATAAAATAAACCAGAACCCCAAACAAGACGAAGAAGATTTTAATGATTATGTTTTAGACGGGAATGTAAGTGACTGCAGTATTTTGATTGATGATATCAATACCGGTGAAATTATCAAGGCAGCAAAGAAACTTACACAGTACAAAGCAGCAAGTCTAGATAATGTAGAAAACGATTATATCATTGACAGTGTCGTTTTATAAGTCCCTTTATATCCTGAATAAGTTCGTTTAAAAACCAGACCCCAGTACTTACATTGATCTACTACTTCAACAACATTATCGCCTATCCTAAACACATTATTGTTCTTTCTTGATCCAAATACAACCACCTTAGTTTCATCAATATTAATATTCAATTTCCATTGTTTACAATATTCATAAAAAACAGTCCTGTTATTTTGAAGGTCATGGGCGTTATCTGCAAGTATAATAGTATCATCTGCATATAGCAAAACAATAATATGTTTACAGATTCTAACTACTTCATCTTCCGATATAACATCAATACCTTTACATATTTTCTGTTGTAGATATTCTTCAAGGTCATTTAGGTACAGGGAAAAGAGAATTGGCGATAGATTTTCCCCCTGTCTAACTCCTATATCACCAGAGAAAAACGATGAATTTTCACTAATAGCAACAACACACGACTTTATGCCTTGATACATGTTAAATATGATCTGGAAGCATTTACCTTGTACATTTGTTTTTATTATTTTTTGCCAGAGTCCAAAGCGCCAAACGTTATCGAAGGCCTTAGAGAAATCTATAAATCGACAAAATAGTTTCTTTTTGTGTGCCCTGAGGTATTCAGTGAGGGAGTGTAATACGACCATGTTTTCAACAGTAGAATATCCGTATCGAAATCCTCCTTGTGATTCTGATAACATTATTATTTTCTAGATAATTATTAATTCTTTCACTTGAAATAGAAGTAAACAATTTACCAAGGCAGCTTAAAAGAGTAATGGGTCGGTAAGAGTTCGGGTCTTTACGATCACTTTTTTAATAAAAAGGTTTGGTCAATCCGAGGAGCCATTCTTCTGGTAAGATGCCTGTATCAAATATAAATAATTTATGATACACTTGGATAAACAAATCAATAGTATATTTCAAATATTAATTTAGGATTTCATCTATTCCCGGCGATTTATTTGTCTTAAGATTCGAAACTGCCTTCGTAATTTCTGCTATTGTTATTTCCTTGTTAAGGATGTGGTCATCGTTTTCGTCAACTTGCAATTTCTGGAAATGTATTGATATTTTTTAAAAACGTAAAAAAAAAGCCAAGTCAAGATCAAATTCCTCTGGTTTCTTCCAATAATCTTTAGGGGACTTTGTACGCATATTTTGCATCGTTTTCTGCATATTAAAACGGTACTGTTTGATATACTTATTCATAACCTTCTTATATTCTTTGCTGGACATCAATAAAGATTTCCTATTTTGTTGCGACTTATGGCTACCATACATTCGTCTTGCCTGGTGATAATTCTTACCAGCCGTTTTATAATTTTTTCCAGACCTTTGTTTATCCGTAGATTTAGGTTTATAATCATTAGGTCTGTTAACATTATCTGATATTTGTAATGATGATAAACGGAACACTTCTGCTAGTTTACCACAATATTGTTGATGAACGTTTTATCATAATCACGTCTATGGTTCATTTCATATAAAATAGTGTCAACTTGGGTTACATCAATATTATTTATAAAATCTATTTTCTTCTCAGGATTCCATTTTCTTTCACTGGGCTTCCAACTGTGCATATCTTCAGTGACGGCAACGTTGAAATATATAGAGAGACCACAGTGTAAATCTGAATATAAATTACAAAACTCCATCACTTCAAAGTCAATAACAACATTAAACAAATCCTTTGTACACATGAAATAATCCACTGTGCTAGCGTTTTTACAGGTAACGTTTCCTGTATACTTATCTTGTCCAAATCTTCCATTGCATATTAACATATTAAAACTTTTACATAATTCAATTAATTTGTAACCCAAATTTTTTGTGTGTTTATCTTTATTAACCCGTTTAGGGCTTATGCTTCCAGTTGTGAAAACATCTTCTAGTACACTAAGATCTCTCTCATATACACCATCAAGACCAAAATATTCGCCGAGGAAGTCATCAACTTCAACATAGTCAACAAGTTCGGCTGTTCGAGCATTAAAGTCACCTGTTAAAGTTATCAGTTCAGAACATGATCGTTGATAGACAACTTCTCTTGTCAATTCAGCCCACATATCCTCGTGTGCGAATGATGAGTTCTCGGATGGTAGGTAGACAGAGCCAAGACACTGTCAGTTTTCATAAGTTCTTTTGATACACTACACCAAAATACATATTCGCAGGTGGCAGGTAATACATGTGTATGTTTTCTTATTAGATCACTAATAATAAACGCAAGTCCACCAGATTTAGCTGTAGTCTAGTAAGTCATATTTGTCAAGTTTTGTCTCACAAACACCATTAAAATGGTAACTATGGATCATTTGAACAAATTTTGGGTAATTTAATTTTGGTAACAGGCCACCAACATTAATAGCACAGTATTTCAGGGTTGGTTGGTTGGTTGGTTGGTTGTTAAACGCCGCACTCAGCAATATTCCAGCTATATGACGGCGGTCTGTAAATAATCGAGTCTGGACAAGACAATCCAGTGATTAATATCATGAGCATCGATCCACGCAATTGGGATCCGATGCTATGCATCAACCAAGTCAGCGAGCCTGACAACCCGATCCCGTTAGTCGCCTTTTACGACAAGCATAGTCACCTTTTACGGCAAGCATAGGTTGCTGAAGACCTATTCTACCCCGGAATCTTCACGGGTCCAGTATTTCAGGGTGTCGGTTATGTCGACGTTGTTATTACCTAAGTTTCCCGACTCCCGAGTCGGCTGATAGTTGGATATCACAACGGCTGCAGAGATAAACTTTGCTTAACAATAAACAATTAATGCTTTAAATAAAGAAACAGAATTAATCACTTACTTAGATTACCTCAATCTCATTAAAATCAGATACAAGTTCTCGCTATCGCCGAGGACATCCCATTACAGGTAACGTTAGATGAACCTTTCGCAAACTATGACCGACGAACGTTGGTACTTCTTAATTCCGTTTATCCGACATACTCGTTAATCCGACATAATCATATGCAACCAGCCATGTCGGACTAACGGGTACATGGAAATCAAGGGGATCTTGAACATAGCATAATGTATATTCACCTTAGTCTAAATACATGTTTTAAATACATAATTGCTAAAGATTTGATAACATCTTCATTGTTGGAATTCGGGTAATTAATCATTAATTTATCGTCTTTATGTGTAACATCTAAATTAGATATAAACTTTGTTCTCAACGTTTTACATTTTTCACAAACCTGAAACTCGTCACCAATCTCCGGTTTGGTACAATTAGTACGTATACAATTTTCTTGTTTCTACGACAAAGGCAGGGCGGGACAACTTAGGAATGGCCAGGAGTCCGAACTTGACCACACAGAAGGAAGCGAGCTACAAAAACATGTTTTATATCACTGGAAAGCTCTCGAGGAGACGAATCCAAATAATGTGTGTCCCAGTGTGTTCACATGTTCATAAGCTCAAAAATTGGCTCAGAAAATGCATTACTGCAGAAATTTCTGGCCGAATTTTTTTTTTCTGCAGAAATTTCTGGCAGTATTTTTTTTTTCTACAGAAATTTCTGGCCGAATTTTTTTTTTTCTACAGAAATTTCTGGCCGAATTTTTTTCTGCAGTAATATTTAGCAGAATTATTTTAATTCAGGAGAAATAAGATTCAATCATTGGATAGTTTAACCTGGAGTTGCTTCAAATGACCTTTTTCCTCAAAACAAACATTTTTAGTTCACATGATTACAAGCAATAAAATAAAACTAATTTCGTGAGATATTTCAAAAAAATATTTATTCACATGCTATATTACAAGACAATTTCTTGGGAGACTTTGCACTTTTCATTCTCATGAATGAGTCGTATTTTCTTGGGTGAGGTGATTTTTTCAGAGATGGGTCCTTTTCACAAAAGAAAATAGATGTATAGATGAGTGGATCCATATTGTCTAATATAATGGATAATGGCAGCCTATACGCAGCTAGAGTTTAACTTTACAATAGAGTCTGCGGAATAAAATGTATTATGAATGTAAATAGTGTGCTTTACTTACGTTTTCTTCTCAACATATTTGAAATGAATTCTTTTTTTCGTCTGGTCATTGAAAGCTATGTGCACATATTCTGAAAAGATATGAAAAAAACATTAAAATGCTTTTCATTTCAGTAATTAACACATTCCACAAACTTTAGGCACATGAACAAAGTAAGATAAGTGAGGTGAGTTGAAATTGGGTTGAATGTCGCGTCCAAGATAATTGCACTTATATAGCATGTGCGTGCGTGCGTGTGAGTGTGTGTGTGTGCGTGCGTGCTTGTGCTAGTCGTCTGCATCTTCCGTTTTGTATAGGTCACTCCATAAGTTGTCAGTGACTGCATACTTGTGTAGGGGGCACTCAATGTTCACACTGTCATGAAGCTGAAATTATATAAGGATGAGTATACTGCGAAAATTACATTGGATTAATTGGTTAAAAGAGACTTATGTATCATGTTTGGGAGAGGCATTCAGATAAGCAAAATTTGCTTGTTTGCCAATCCCTCCACTTTATGGAAATAGATATGTTTATATCAAGAGACTTCTAAACCATAACCGAACTCAAAACTAACCCCATGTGTCGTAAATGGGTGCTCTAAGGTAAAAGGATGGTAAACACGTGTTTCATTGGCAAGGGGTACTCAACCCTTATGATCGGAAAGGGGGTCCAAGGACAAAGGAGAGACCAGACCTACTACCCAGAGGGGCCAGCCTGGTACAAGACTTAGCGTAAAGCTAGCCTAGTCTATGTCATCAGCAGCTGGTCACTGCGGCGGAATGTGGTTTTGGCGTTGCTGTTCAAGTTCGAATTTCCGATAGGCCTGTCTCCACTAAAAAAAAATAGATAAATTTTCGGACAGCATAATCTGATGTCAGATCTTAAAAAAGTCCCGAACGACTGTGAAACCATGGTAAGAAGTATTATTATTATTGAGGTGAGGTGAAATTGGGTTTAACGTCGCGTCCAAGATTATTGCACTTATATAGCGACGTGCGTGCACGTGTATTTGTGTGTGTGGCTGCTTGTACTAGTCCGGACTGATGCCGATTTATAGTGCTAGCTCACTGAGATACCATGCCGCAGTTTAACATGAATACCCCACTCAGACACAGTATACTGACTCCGAGCCGACCAGTCCTTGTTTCAGCCCCTTAATGCCGAGCGCCAGACAGGGTAACAACAAGTACAATCTTTTAACGTCTTTTTGTATGACGCGGCCCGGGATCGAACCCTGGACCTTCCGCTCTCCGGGCGGACGCTCTACCACAAGACCACGGAGGCGGTCTATTATTATTGAAGCAACCTTCCCAAATGTGTGTGCTGCATAAGCCGGAGTGGTTCCCCTTGAATTTCCAAAATATGAATCGACAAACGAAACGAAACATATCCAGTTGGGGGTTATTCTTTTTTAGTTTGGTGGGAAAATGATATGAAACACTGGGGTCTGACTGACTGATATAGGAGATTTAACGTGCGCTTTCCGACTGTAGCGTATTTCGCACACGGGCCTGGCCGGACCATTTATTGTATTCCGAAAAGGGTGAAAGTGATGTGTGCAACCCAAGAGGGGGGTTTTAGGGGTTGCTTATATTGAAGTTTTGGAATTTTTAAATTTGGAATAAATGCCGAGGTGGGTGGAGGAGGGAACTAAGGGAGCCGGGTGAGGTGGATGTTTGTATGTTTATTGGATTTTGGATTGGTAGAATAATTAGTTTTTAGATGCGCTTAATTAGGTCTGTTTTGATTAGGAATACGCCTAGGGCCTTGAAGTTTTCTGGTATATTTTGAGGGTTTAGTATTTCATCTAGAGTAGGAACCTTATTTAGATTGAGGGTGGTTTGTAGTGTGGTTCTGTGTGTTTGGTAGTGGGTGCAGTGGATGAGTGCGTGTTCTGTGGTTTCGGGTTGTTTGCAGTGGGGGCAGTTGCCTGTGATGTGTCTTTTAAGGTTTTTTAGGTGGTTATTTAGGTTCGTGTGTCCTATTTGGAGTTTTGTAATAAATCTGTCAATTTTTTTAGAGAGGTGTAGGATTTTAGGTTTTGGCTAGTGGTTTTCTGAGCACTTTTTTGATTTGGCTATTTGAGTTTTGATATTGATTATGCCATTTTATGGTTATTTTTTGTTTGTTTACACTTTAAATTCCCCCCCCCCCCCCCCCCTAAAGTAGCACGCTAAAGGTTTTCAATATATTCGATAACATACTACTTAGATGCGAACTGTTTAATTGACAGCTGTTAATTGGTAACGGTCAAGCCTCAGTGAATTTGCATTGGGAGTGTGTGTGTGAGGGGGCGTCTGAAATAAAGGTGGATTCAGTCGGAATAAAGATAAGATAATGATCTCATAAATTTTATTGAAGGCTTTGAAAGTTTAGGATCGGCGAGACCGTAACACAGAGTAATTAACAAAACGATCACGTGATCGTGGCGCTGATAGACAAAACCCACCGACCACGTGCGCGAGACAATGTATCACCGTATGAAGTGACAATACCCGAGGATATTTAATTGCCAAGTTGGCAGGAAGTCTGGCGGCACGGCACGTACAATATGCGTCGTTTGGGTATTCTATATTGTCTCAGCACCAGCTTTGATGGGGCAATAAGAAAAGATGATATATATGTTTATTTTAGGAAAACATTAATACAACAATTTGTTATATTAATATACATAGGGTCTATAAAGTTATTTTTATCTAAATATTTCTAACGTTATAAATAATAGAAAACTGGCATGTAAATCATCAAAATACTGCATGGATTGGTATTTTGTAATTTTCCGTGTTTTCACTTTCACTGATCACCACAGGCAAATTCATGGTCACATAGCTACACTACAAGTGTCGCCATACAGCTACAATAAGTTGCCTAATGTACATGTAGACAGTATACAAGTCGCAATAACACCATAGGGGATGGAGATATCTCCTTTTCAGATTAGATTGTTTGCGTATTTTTTTATCAAAAGTGGTAGAAATAAATACACTAAAATTAGACTCTTACAAATCGCGTTTCGCATGGCAGCAGAGCCACACATTCACTGTTTGGAGTACAGGTTGTTATTTGGTTGTTGTTATATGAAATAACCGTGTTACCAAAATTCCACGTTCTAGGATCGGCGTTTCCAGAAATAAAACAACAAATATTTTGACGTCTTACCTGTATCGTAACTGCAAGACGGTAACCAGACGCTGTAACTCTGCTGACTGCACGTGGTTCGGGATCTTTGCTGTGGCTGAAATAAAGAGTGCTATGTTTTACAGAAAGAGACCACGTTGCTTGTGCCATTGTTCAAAGACATTGTGCGTAGGTACGATTCTGAATATACACGAATATATACAAGTCACATGACAAAGAAGGTATTTACATGAAAGATATTTCAAATCTCGATGTTAGAGACCTTGAGAAATGTAGATTTAACTGAATCCAATCCGATTTAGTGTTACTATCATTCATTACAAATGGATAATACGATATTGCATTATAGAGAGGGTAATTATAGCTACCTGAAGGAGCAACCATATGTCCACTCTTTGATGTTGCCGCCAAACCGGACGCGTTATTGTAACTCGCAAGAACACTGTGTACACAGCTTCTTTCTAAATTTGGAGTAGCGTAAGTGTGGTGAAAGAACAATATGAATGTAAGTCAGGCATGAAGTTGCACGGAGGAACCAACGTGAGACTTTATAATCACATGGTTGTTCATATATGTTGTTTAATGCTTGATAGGTATTACCGCTTAAAAGGTGGTTTTGTATTTATAATAAAAACTGATCGTTTACATTTAACATAGAATATAAAAATAGTTTTGTCTGGGTAGCAACATAACTGTTGCATAGGGTATGTTGTTTAATGATAATACTATATGAAAATTCCTCGAGCCAGCTGACTTACACTATGGATAGTGTACAAGGCAACAGTTATAGAACATCACGTGATAAAGTTGATGGAAACGGCAAAATATTTATTTACAATATATGTGTTTCCAGGGGAAGAGCCTGTTACAAAGTCTGTGTCTAAAAAAAAGTAAACTCGCTCCTTGTCGGACAAAACTGAATGTAATTAAGTTAACTACCTATGTACAGTATCAGTGGAGTACTTGAATTAATATCAAATTGTAACCCGAGATGCTGGTGCCACACCTTATTACGTGACCACCCAGTGAGGCGTAAACACTCAGGGGCATGATATACACCCTTGTGTTTGATTTGATATACCAATCAGCCGTGGACGCCCGACCATAAAAATGGTATATATAGATTTAACCCTAATCAGGTATCGTTAAATATCGTTAAATCGTCGAGAACGTTCTGTCAGACGATCAAACGATAACAATTCAACAAGTCGGTAAATCACATCGAAAACCCAAGTTCTGGTCGCAGTGAGAAGCTCTGGATACCTTGAGGAGGTTTCACCAGCTCTGCTTCAACAACGTTGACATGGGTAAGGCATTTTATTCTATTTTTGTACACCAAACACTGTATATATCTTGAAGAACCTTTGCCTTCTGTTTGGATCATGGTTTCTTTATGAACATATTCACTGAACATGTTGCTACCCTATTACAGATCTTACCAACGTCATCAACAGTCAAGGCAGACATCTTTCTTCAAGAAATCTGCCCAAAAGGAAAAACACTGAAATTGGTAAGTAATGCTTATGTGCAATGTCGTTAACTATAGTTCATTTATTGCATCGGCACTATTAGGTAGAGTTGAGCTACGAACGCGAAAATAAACTGGTACGGCGAATGTAGGGGTGAGGTACTCCATCGGCTTCGTTGCGCTGGGTTTTTTTACCACCACCGACTGTGTTGCCAATTAAAATTTCGTTTCGGAATCAAAGCACGGTGCATGTTTTTTTTTTTTATCAAAATGTCAACATGATCTAGGAAAGGAAGAGCCAGGGTTCTGCGAACATACGCGGATTGTGTAGCCTTTATATATATATGGTTTCGCGTGGCATTATATTGGTGTTACGTACGTAGTATACCAGGTAAGTGTTGCCCTCGTTGCCCACAGGGCCATGACTTAATTAGGGTGCGAGTTGGTGGGTGGCTCGGTCTACTCGGTGGTGCTAACAGTAGGCGTAGGGCTAGGCAAGTTTACGAGACATACTCTCGCGTGGACCTAGTGATAGAACCCTTTCTTCGTTTTGAGAGGACATGTCGATATCGAATTTCGCGAATTTTCTTCTCGAATTTCTGGGCAACAATGCAGTTTACCGGGCGCAGCCCGAGCTCTACCATCCGCTCAATTACCGCGCTATAGTGCCACGCTGTCTCGTTATACCGTTACCGTGCCTCACGCTCTGGTGACTCTCGCTTCACGATCCAACACCCGTTTTCGGTCTTAGGGAAACTTACACATCTTTACAATCAAACACCCGTTCTCGGTCTAAGGGAAACTTACACATCTTTACGATCAAACACCCGTTCTAGGTCTTAGGGAAACTTACACGTCTTTACGATCCAACACCCGTTTTTCGGTCATTAGGGTTAGCTGGCTTTGGGCAAGGGTTAGCCATAAATTCTTACTTTTTCAAGCGTTAATTCAGTTAATCCCATTGGTTGTTGACATAAACAATTGCGGGTGTGGTTTCAAGAAAAGATGAATGGGAGAGCGGGCCGTGACGTCACACGCATGCGCAATTCATTGTTTACTCAATTACACATGCATGTCAATGGTGATTCTAATGACCTGTTAAACGAGCACTGATTACTTGTGATAGGCCTGTGGTCCAGTGGTAGAGCGTCGGCTAATTAACGCATTAATTAGCAGAGCCGGTGAGTCGGGGAAGCGCGTTCGAGCCTCAACAGCGCTAATTGGATCTGAAAAAGTGCGCACTTATCCCGATTTAATGGGTCATTATTGTGTAATTGGTATCCAAGCACAACATGTCTTTTTGTGATATTTCCTTTCCAGTTTCCAGTGAATTCTATGCTTGTCTTAAGAGGCGACTAACACTATTGCGTGGTCAGGCTCGCTGACCTGCATTGATGCTCATGATATGAATCTCTGAAATGTCTGGTCCAGATTCGATTAATTACAGACCGCTGTCATATAGGTGGAATATTGCTGAATGCGGCAGTAAACAACAAACCAAACCAAAACATATATTACTGTCTACATATCCTATTGGTAGGGAGTTATGTAGATGTTTATTTAGAAACCAGTGGAGCTTAGTATCCACAGTGCACATATATGGGTTACGTTATTGTAGTTTGTCCAATATTATTAGTAAAGGATGTAATGGGATTTGTTTTGTAATGGGATCGTGCCATGTATGTCAAGACATTTGTTTGTACATTATATTTGTAACACACGTTTAGAAGGATAGAAATTTATCTTTGTCTTAGCTAAATGCTTGGTACGGGCCTGTTGAATAAATTCAATGTTTGTCTGGTAGGCTTGTCTAATTTTGGAGGAATTGTGGATTTTTGAGAATGGAAATTGGCAATTGTTATATTTGTATGACTATCCAATTACATTAAAGTTGCAATTTATGTATTGTTCAAATATTTATTTGACATTTCCAGGACCAGTCAAGCTGCAAGACTTTGTCGGCCAGTCAAAAGTGGACGCTGCAATCCAAGGTATCACTTTTAGTGCTATCATGAAGATAGTTATCAATGAAATTATTGGTATATGACTCCACATACAATATCATGTATAGCATATTTATTCCTTGAGGCTATACTATACAATTCAAAGTAAATGCTGAAGTCACATGTGGTTAATATTTTTATAATTTATGTAAATTGTTTTAAACCACATTAGAATTGTTTTGAAGCAAGTATTTCATGTCCAGTTGCTCATCCTAAGTATAAAAGAATCTGCACACAATGTTGAAACTATTTAAATGCACAAGATTGATTTTTCTCTCAATATTCAAATCAATATTCTGTAAAAATAAACAAGTTTTGTACAATTTGATTTGTTTTCATAGTGATAATACTGATGTAAATACTATTTTCAGGTGAAACTTTCTTTCTCATGGTGGGGCACACGCATGAAGATTTGGGTCAACTGTTAAGTGTTTAGTGCAAGGGAACTTAGACAGAAGCCTGCAACAACCCGCGATGCCCTCCTTCAAGATTGGGGACATCCGGACACCCACCACCAAGCTATCAGACTTCAAGCCCTTCATGCCTGCCCCAAGGGAAGCGACAACCTTCCCAACTAAAGTTCAAGAGGCAATAGAGAAGAACAATGAAAAACTGCAAAAACAATCAAAGGTAATTTCAATAAATATTGCATTTCTTTTGAAATATGTATTGTGATGTGTAATATTAGGGTTAGTCAGCGTTACTTAGAGTATGTGTAATGGGGGCAGAGAAACAACCCAACTTCATGAGGTTACTATTTTTGCTTTTATTGTATAGATGCACTGTGATTTTAATTATGTTCTCATATTCTTTACATTTTTTTTCTTTACTTTCAGATCACTCTGACAAAGCACCGAAGACAAGCGTCAGTATCAGAACAATAAAGAAGGAGCAGCAAGTTTTGCTGAAATGAACATATTTTTTGTCTAAGCTATGTGGCTGAGATATTGCCGAGGATTGCATTGCAGGAGTTTTGTACTTTGTATGTTTTTGTTTCTTAGTAAAGCTGTGTATTTAGAATTGTATATATATATACATATATAAGATGAGATGTGCACAATGAAATTTATGAAACAATATATGCAGTTTTATTGTAAAATCTTGGTTGTGTTCTATTTTTTTCCATGTCTGAAGTTAACCTACTTTCAGAGTACCGTATATCACATGTAGGTTGTTTCTTTGAATTCCAACTGGGGATTATATATTTGGTTGGCCCGATGGAATAATTATGAAATTTATTTTTTGAGAATCACATTCACCTTTAATGTTGTACACTTCAAAGTCGTCAAAAGGCCATTGAAGATGGTCACTGACATTCTCATAATAATTTAGATAATTATAGGGTAAGCTCAAGGTTCAATGATTTGCATCTAACTAGTATACAAAGGTATGAGGCCAACATGTTGTTCCATTGTTTAATTCGAGTGACGTCAACTTTTCTTGATAAATTTGGTAAATATAATTCCAAGATAAATATCTTCAATTGCTGAATTCAATTCAAACTATCCAATGATTGAATCTTATTTCTCCTGAATTAAAATAATTCTGCTAAATATTACTGCAGAAAAAAATTCGGCCAGAAATTTCTGTAGAAAAAAAAAAATTCGGCCAGAAATTTCTGTAGAAAAAAAAAATACTGCCAGAAATTTCTGCAGAAAAAAAAAATTCGGCCAGAAATTTCTGCAGTAATGCATTTTCTGAGCCAATTTTTGAGCTTATGAACATGTGAACACACTGGGACACACATTATTTGGATTCGACTCCTCGAGAGCTTTCCAATGATATAAAACATGTTTTTGTAGCTCGCTTCCTTCTGTGTGGTCAAGTTCGGACTCCTGGCCATTCCTAAGTTGTCCCGCCCTGCCTTGACATCTATTGACATGGAAGTTATGGAGAAATATTCTTAATTTACAAAGAACTCTCAATAGAGATTTATCTTGTGAAACAGTTAAATATTTTTTTCTGGTTGTAACAATGATTTGATACTAGCATAACGCTTGAGAAAATGTGAAGAGGCTTGCTGGTGCCAGTTTTGTTTACAATTGATATATCTGATAATCTTTGTTGAACTGTATTTAAAAAATAGGTTTTTTTCATTACCGGTGTTTTGTGAGATCCATACAAAGGAAAATCCAGAATTAAGTAATACACTTCTTACACCAGACACCCAGTTCGTTTCCCCTTCATCGTCTAATTGCTGTAGAATTTTGAAACATTGAAATGGGTACCTGTAAACTTCCATCTTTAATAATTTTATCCAATATTTAAGAACACGCAGCTGGCTATGTACATATATGCTACAGCGACGAGTTAAGTACTGCCTCATTTGACGCATATTTACCAATGCATACAAATCGCTTACTAGCGATGGTCTTACAAGCCACGGACAAATTTAGTCATGGCGACATTATGAATCATTATTATTTATAGTAACTAGCAACTTATAAATGTTTATCACCAGAAATCCAATTTTCCTGCTTCGATACAATTCCTTGATTCTAAAAATAATACCATTGGTTTTCTCAAGGTTTACTTGTGAACCCCTCTTAAACAGAAGGACCGCAATACATTAAGCTGTATCTGCAAGCCTACCACATAGAGTAGGACACCAGAGCAACATCATCCGCGAACAGCAATAGCATAATATCTGTAATGTCTTGTGTCACTAACTCTGAATTGCCCAACACTTAGTTGTAGAGTAATTCTGTCTGATTGTTTACCTTGGTAGGAAATAAAAACATAACTATTTGCATAACAATGATGTAGTAGATTCCGTGTACTATATCTAATACTTTTTCATGTTGTTTGTAAAATAAAACATCGTGCTATATTCTATCGAATGATTATTAATGATCTCAGAAAGGATCATAGATTGCAGTGTACCTTTACATTTAATATTGAATGCCTTCTATCAAAGTAAATAATATGACTAAAAAAACAAATTGACATGATAGCTCCGTGTTTTTTTAAATAAAACCTGTAGCATATCAGGAAAGCCTGGATAATGTCTGGGTAAGCCTACACAAATTGACTTATTTACGTTTAAGGGGTAATTTTTCAAAGAGCTTGCCCAGACATGATGTTAAATTACCAACTCTATCATTTCGAGGATCAGATCTCTCATTCTCTCCTTATTTATTGGTATAACAATGTCTAGTGTATGGTCATAGGGTGCATATAAATGTTTTATCATATGATTAAAATGTATGCATAAGAAAGATGTAAGATATTTGCCTGCATAAATATTATGTTCCTTTGTAATCTTATGCAGACCTGTCGATTTATACCTGCCGAGGGATTTTACACACTCTCTTCTGCGACGTAAATCCTTTTTCTCTTTCCATGCCAGGCCCCTCCTTAAATATATGTACATGTACCTTACTGGTTATGTCCTCGTCAAATCTTTCAGAATGGTAGGGGTTGGCTAAATCTGAAATATAGTTACCCCCCATAATCTCCAATATTTAAGGGTGCAGAACCACTTTCACCCTTAAGTATGTGTATATCAGCCACCCGCCCGCGTTGTTTTCTGACCAGTTTTATATAAGGGTTATATAAGATCCGGACAGAGCTATGCAAATCACTCTGTTCCTGTAATAAACTTTGGAACGCACAAGTTGATCTACGTCATCTGTGTCTACATTAATCTTTCTTAACTTTATGGTAAGCCCTTTTCATGTGTTGTCACCTAAATTACATTTTAATCTCTATGTATATTTTATGTTTTTTATTTGTATTGATACTGTGAACATTTGATACTTGAATTTGCTTGTTCAACGTCAGCAATAATATTTAAGTCTTATTAATAATCGGAGAGTATATGTATATTATTGTTAAAAGGCTTGCATAAAGCACTCCTATTGTAAGTTGTATGCTTAATGCCATTGAATGACCTGTAGTTAGGGAAGCACGGTATTCAGTAACGTCAATACCGTAGTCATTCCTAAATAAGGTATCATTAGTATAACATACATTCCGCTGACGTTGGCAATACTTGTATTTCGTTTATATACTGAACCGCAACAGAAACGTCACCCCAAGTAACATTGCATGAAAAGTTGTCATTTGAATATCTGGGTAATTTTTGTCAAAGTTTCTAAAATTTAACATTACCCTGTCCGGGAAAAATGAAATTTGATCATAAAAAAACAAAGCAGATGACAATAAAACCCATCGCCCAAACGCATCACGGCAACGGCCATGGTAACCCGATGCACATGGGTTCCGTGCAAATTGAAATGTACATGCGTTCTCCAATTTCTTGCCCCATAAAAATCCACCCAGACCGGATAACATTCATTCGTTATTGAATTGCTACCACATGCCAAGATTGACAAGAAATCAGCGACACCAAGCCCTTGGACGATTGCAAGCTAGACAAACCGCCCAGCAAGTAGCCAATGCATTTCAAGTCCACGTAAGGACCATATACAGGCGCCAAAAACGGTACCAGACCGCCAACACTACAGATGACCGCCCAATTAGTGGAAGATCAAGGGCCACCAACCGACGTCAGGATCGTCAGATTGTGCGACAGCATCTTCAAGATCGCTTTGTTACTGCTGCGGAAACTGCACGACAGACCATCGGGACACACCAGCGACACAGTGCGGACACCGTCTTCAGTGGGCAACACCGCACCATCATTGGCGCCACCAGCAGTGGAGAAGAGTCCTCTTCTCAGACGAGAACCGTTACTGAATCTCAACAGCAGATGGCAGAGTGAGAGAGTCTGGCGACGTCGTGGGAAACTTTATTCAAATGCTTGTGTTGTTGAGAGAGACTCGTGGGGTGGTCCGAGCATCATGGTGTGGTCTTTGCACAGAGGGTCGGCCCTGTGTTCTTCCAGAACATCGTTCGAGGGAGAAGCAATGGTGTCACAGCAGCTCGGTAAATTGATCAAGTCTGGAGACCACATGCCATACCTCATTTGGCACGTCGCCGCAACCACGAGTTTCAGCATGATAACGACCGTGCCCACACTGCGAGAGCAGCAAGAGACTTCCTCCAGCAGAATGGCATCAGGACCATGCAGTGGCCTGCCCTCAGTCCCGATTTATATCCCATTGAGCACCTGTGGGACGAGATTCAAAGACAGCTGAATGACGTCCGACCAAGGCCGACAACTGCAGCTGAACTGCGTCAGGCATTCCTCAGAATGTGTCTCAAGTGCCAATGGCCTTCATCAACCGCCTCATCATTTCCATGTATCGACGTTGCACGGCAGTCATCAATGCACATGGCGGACACACGAGATACTGCGAGTGTTGTGTTTCACTTCAAGAACATTTGACACATTAATTTAAAACTTGATGATCAGTTTTGCCAAGTTTCATCTTTTTAATATGTCTCAAAGTATGTTTCAAGTGTTTGGAAAACTAAGGTTTCTCCTATATCTATCCATGGTGACGTTTCTTTTGCGGTTCAGTATATATGTTTTAGTATGTTATCTATATAGCCATGTTCCAATTTATTTGCTTAGACTGATGTAATTATTTATAACAATTAATATCTGTAGTAATGTAGGTATTCCATTTCATATATATACATATGTATGTATTCCAATCACTGTAAAGTTATCTACTAATTATGTATTGACTCTGCTCCTGTAATAAACTTTGGAACGCACAAATTTCTCTACGTCATCTGCATCTACATATTCTTACTTCTACTTTAAGGACTAGTTAGTGATGATGATCATTAAAGTATGTATCTAACAGAATATACCCCGAATACATTCCAAATAGCTTCAATGGCATTCCTATAGACATCCTAGGCTGAGGCATTTTATCAAAGGTCCCATTCTTCACATTCTTAACATTCGTGCATAATTTAATGACTCCGTCCTCATTGTGACATCAAGCATGTATATTAGCATAACACTAGACCAATGAATATACATAGGGCACCTTGTTTTTCAGGTGGTCTAGGTCCACATTTCACTCTTCTAGTACTAATCTCTGAAGTCGCAAACTTTATTCCTTTCCATTACTGTGTCCATCTTGACGCCTATCACGTCCAACTGGCTGTCACTAATATACCAGCGGCCTCAACAGACCAAATACACTTGCAATGATCTACTCAAACAATGTAGCGGTTAAACTTATACGAATGGAACACATATAAAGGATACACCATAAATGACACCATGTGTTCGCGAAAAGGGTAACTATGTCAATCAATACGGGTAGCACCCGCCACTCAAACAATTTGTACAAATAAGTGTTTGCATTATCAACATCATACTATAAACTCCTGGTTTGTCTGGCCCTTTTTACAACAGTCGCTATGAATAATGCGACAAGAAAAATATAAACAAACATACAGTTACTTAAAAATATCAAGTCCGCAGTTAACCTGTAGCAAGTCGTCCTTTCTGTAGTAAATTGGCTTCTTTTTCAGCAGAATGACGGGAACCTACAAAGGGCATATCACAGTTATAGTCCTAGTCCTCATGATTTGGACTGTAATGGAGTATGCTGCTTCAAACTACTGGACTCGAATGGACACAAATGACTTCATTGCCCCAGCAAAGTACCCTGGTGTGGACCTAAGTGTGTCAGCTGAGAGTCCTCGGTGCCCGGATGTGAAGACAGGGATGATGAGAGGAAGATGGAGGCCTCGCATTCTGACTGCACAAGAGAAAGTAGACATAGGCTCATTTCTCAAGTCAGCCCGACATCGTACCCCAAAGCCAATGCAGAGAAGCGACGGAAAATGTGGGAACGTGGCATATGAAAACGTTTACTACATACGTGCGCTGTGTAACCCGGCAGGTCCTACGCCATGTTGCTATGGTGATACGTGCATCAACAAGACCCCGGATGACTGTAAATGTCCGAACTGTTACGATCTTCGTACTGAGATTCATGCAGAGTACTCTACGTGGGAGCCCGAAGACTCCCGATGTCAGGTGAAGAACTTCACAGCTCAGCAGGCATGTGTTCTACTGAAGGGGCTGACAATAGCCTTTGTAGGAAATTCTTTTGTGCGCCACGTGTACACGGCGCTGCTGTTGTTGATGACCAACTATGATATTAATGGTGCCTTCATTGCTGGTAAACCAAAAGGTATGTATATACTTACCATACTGAAAATATATGTTGCAAGTGGCGAGGGACGGGGGACTTGACATTCTTTTTGGGCTGGGTGTGGTGGGATGCTGGGAGTTTTGTATGGTGTGAGTGAGTTTGATTTTACGCCGCTTTTAGCAATTTTCCAGCAATATCACGGCGGTTTTGTATGGAGATATATATATACTAGATATATTTTCAGCTACATATGGCTCTTAGTATGTAACCAAAAAAACACATAGCAATATCCATGGCAGCCACAATCATTATTGTTCAACAAGCTGAAGCATAATTATTTTAAATTGTTTCATAATATTATGCATTTCTTAGAAGTTGACGGATGGCAAAGTAGACACAATTTATGGATAACAATTTCTTTATTTTCACTGTAAAGGCGACGTTTCGGTATAGATCGTTATACCGTTGTCAAGGCTTAATAATGCTGCTACTGCTGATAATGTATAGGCTTTACAACCGCTTCAGAAACAATGCTTTGGCAGTCGGGGTCAGGCGGGGGAGAATTTGGAGATATATCATGTGGGTGTGGTTTGGCCAGTTTTGATTGATGTAATTAAGTGAGAATTATTTTCTGTGTTGCTTATTTTGAGGTGCAATTGGAATAAGGTGTGTAGTGACGTGTCATTTATGTATGCATTTGGGAGTGGTGCATGTTTAATATTATCTAGTGTGTGTGAATTAATTTGTGTAAATGGGTCAGGTTGGGGACGTGTCTTGAACTGTTGTTTTTGAACTTCTTGAGTGTTGCAGGTCTTGTGTTTTGGTATATTTGTTTGATTAGTTTATATGTTGGGTTTTGATTTGAGTTTGGTAGTTGAGGCTTATCTGGTCTCGCCTGAGGGGGATTGATGTTATTTATCGCTGATTGTAGGAGAATGTTATTAAGGGAGGCACTAGTTCTTGTACACAGTGCTATTTCAAGGGCTTTGTATTGGATTGACATTAGTTTATTGGAGTTTTTAGCAGATAGGGTGTGGCGGACTGGAGCGGCGTAGTCCAGTTTGGTCTGTATACGGGTTTTGTATGTGTTTAGCAGTGTTTGTTTGTCCGCACCCCAGTCGGTGCGCTGATGTCTCTCATTAGATTTATGCCATGTTGACAGGAATTGACCAAGTTAGAACTGTGTGGTGCCAAAGTTACGTGTTGGTCGAAATTACTTCTTAACATATTGCTTCTTTTTGGTATGTGATTGGATCATTTATAAGTTGTAGTTAGAGTGTTGAATTTGGCATGACGGGTGTTTTATGTAGAAGAGGCCCAGAAGGAGATGTCGTCAGCGAATTTTGCTGAAATAGCTTTATACCAACCTCAATAACTGACGGAACATACTCCTACATGCAAATCTCTCCGTATTTCCATTTCGGTATTTCCTTGTTTTCTTATAAAACACAAACATGTCAAGTCATCCTTTCTAAGTAAATAGTGTTCTATTTGAAGGTCGTCCTTGTACAAGAAATTGTCGTAGTTTTATTATATGTTTGTAAATGCAGGGTTTCAGAAGGGTCAAGTGATAGCGGTACAGAGACAGTGGGAAAGTCGAGTAGTAACAGGGTCGGCTATTCATGTCAAAGACTTCATTGCCCACGTGGACACGCTATGTAAAATCTATTCTTGATGTTTCCCGCCGTATCATGAGAGGAAAATGCGGTTTAAAACCAAACGCCTTCTGCGTCTCCCCGAACGCCAAACATGAACAATTAGTATAAACCCTGTGTGCCAAGTAACAATATTTATTCTGATTCTATTTCAGCCATCCTTTGCAACGGAATGTACGGATTCTCGGATGCACTATGTAGGGAAAGGCTCAAGAGACAAGTAACTCTCTGTGGCGGGAGTGTGACTGTCAAAATGTTGGAATACAATCGAGCCTTGGTGGCGACACAATTCCATAAAGATTTTCGTTCATTTCTTCATAAAAAGAAAACAATGGTTCTAGTTGGTATTGGGATCCACGATCATTTCAACTTTAAAAGCGTGTTTAATGAATATATGTATCCCGTTATTGACATGATGAGAAAGAACAAAGCTTCATGGCCAAAGATGATCTGGTTTTCCAATCACAAATTTGGTATCCTGAAGTCTCCAAAGATGCCAACACAAAGTAATAGTCGCGTAGCAGCCTTCAACAAACGTATGTCTGAGGCTTTGGGGAAGTATCATATACCCATTTTTGACACTTATAATTTAACATCGGATGTGTCGAGCTCGGACGGGGCTCATTTTGGTATGGGTGTGAATGTCATGAAAGCGCAATTGCTTCTGAACTATTTGTTGGAAATGAAATCAAAACGTTATTGGTGAACCAATGAACTAACCATGACATGAGTTAATACTTGATTCTGATCGGTTAATGAAGTCAATCAGAGATATACAATCACGTTATACGGATCTCTGATGAGCGGCTGCGCAAATATATATTTACGGTAATACACTATTTCGTTTGCCCACCAACATGTCGGACACAATCTACCGACACGACGATGGAGTACGGCGATTTGGCTGTAGGCAATTACACATCTGTTTTCGAAGTTGGATATAGTGATGATGAGCTCAACTCATTACTTCCGAATTATAGATTTAGGTGATTATATAAGTAAATTACTTCACAAGCAGAGAAATCAATATTCAGTCGAACTTGGTTAAAGGATCGTCTGCTTTCCTAAAGATTCAGCAAGAATAAATTGTTGTGTTAATTCCAAATCATCGCAAAATAGATGAAGCTATTGATTGTGAAACAAATTACACATTAAGTTAAAATTAATATCAGATTTCGTTGAGGATATGGCTGATTATGACCCGTTATGACATCGACATCGAACACCGAGGAAAAGCCTTCAGTCCCAATAAATATGGACACTTTTGGTAATAATTGAAACATAACCATATATTTAGGAGCAAAATGGTGAGGGTTTTTTCAGAGTAGCGGTAGTATGACATATAAATATAATTATAGATGTCATTCAAAAGCATACCGATTTAAGGCCCTACATGATATATTTTCTCAAAAATATAATTTTATTTAAAACACTAGATTCAGTCATGATCCCATTGTTATGTGTTTCTGTTTTAAGGCCGAACTCAGCAATATTCCATCTTTATGACAGCGTTCTGTATATAATCGAGTCTGGACAAGACAATCCAGTGATTGGCATCATGAGCATCGATCCACGCAACTGTGATGCGATGACATGCATCAACCAAGTCAGCGAGCCGGACCACCTGATCCCGTTAGTTGCCTCTTACCACAAGCAGAGTCGCGTTTTTCGGCAAGAATTGGTTGATGAATACCTATTCAACCCCGGATCTTAACGGGTCTATCCAATTGTTAGATAACATTGCTTGAACTACCGTCTTCTGACGTACATTAATTTGTTTAAGATTGATCATAAGTTAAAACATATTCCTAGCAGATACCAAGGGTATCTTACTACAACGTCGCAATCTCCTCGGTATCTCCAGGTAGAACAGAACGTGTGTATTATATAAATCACCAGCTGTTGCAGACGAATTTCATTTTTTCTTTCGCTGTCAGGCATTTCAAGAATACATGAAATTGTATACACCACATAAGTACTTGTGTTTGTCAAATACGATCTCTTTTCAACGACTACTTTGTACATCAAGCTTTAAAGAAATGTCATGCTTATCGATGTGTATAGTATACAAGAAACTAAGATCTACAATAACTAAAGAGACTTAATAGCCAATAGTTCAAGCCAATAGTAATAGCATAAGTATGTCTTAGTTTGCTTTTGTACCCCCATTTAGGTTTACAGATATAGAGAAGGTTCAGGGACGCGAACAAATGGGACGATAAGCCCTTCATCCATTTCCGTGACATATCACAGCGGGGAGCTGCATGTATGAATGAGTTTCCCTTCACACATTGTACTGGTGAGAGATTGTGAACCTGGTAGGTTAGGGTATGATGTAGTCAAACCTTGAGGGTGCGATGGGATTCCTAGCTCAAGGTGAAGCTGAAAGCGGTGATTCCCATGCCGACCGAAGTGAGGTCGTTGACCATCTTACTAGGAGTAAAAATAACAGAAACCAGTAAACTGCCTCATCTATTTCATATTTAGATCTATTAATAATGATTCAGAGTGACAAAAATGACCTCAACATTCCAATAGGCAAACATATATTTAAGCATATTGATCATAAAATGAAACTATAATCGTTAATATAATGATCTGAAATGGTGCAGCCATGCATTGAAATATGTACAGAATCTCACCCTCGTGTCTTTTGGTATCAAATATATCAACGAGTGTATAGGTGTTCGTGTATACGTACTATATGTATACATTGTGGAATGTTATAGGTGTTCGTGTATACGTACTACATGTATACATTGGGGAATGTTATAGGTGTTCGTGTATACGTACTACATGTATACATTGTGGAATGTTATAGTGTTCATGTATACGTACTACATGTATACATTGTGGAATGTTATAGGTGTTCGTGTATACGTACTATATGTAAACATTGTGGAATGTTATAGGTGTTCGTGTATACGTACTACATGTATACATTGTGGAATGTTATAGTGTTCATGTATACGTACTACATGTATACATTGGGGAATGTTATAGGTGTTCGTGTATACGTACTATATGTAAACATTGTGGAATGTTATAGGTGTTCGTGTATACGTACTACATGTATACATTGTGGAATGTTATAGGTGCTCGTGTATACGTACTTCATGTATACATTGTGGAATGTTATAGGTGTTCGTGTATACGTACTACATGTATACATTGGGGAATGTTATAGGTGTTCGTGTATACGTACTATATGTAAACATTGTGGAATGTTATAGGTGTTCGTGTATACGTACTACGTGTATACATTGTGGAATGTTATAGGTGTTCGTGTATACGTACTATATGTATAGATTGTGGAATGTTATAGGTGTTCGTGTATACGTACTACATGTATACATTGGGGAATGTTATAGTGTTCATGTATACGTACTACATGTATACATGGTGGAATGTTATAGTGTTCGTGTATTACGTACTACATGTATACGTTGGGGAATGTTATAGTGTTCATGTATACGTACTACATGTATACATGGTGGAATGTTATATGTGTTTGTGTATACGTACTACATGTATACATTGGGGAATGTTATTGTGTTCGTGTATACGTACTACATGTACACATTGGGGAATATTATAGGTGTTGTGTATACGTGCTATATGTATACATTGTGGAATGTTATAGTGTTCCTGTATATGTACACATTCATTTACATACATTTGTTTTAAATATATTATCAATGATTTTACAAAATTGTTGAAGATTATATGTGAAGTACGGAATGACTACAACTATTGTTTTATAATAAAATCTGTCTTTCCATGTTCGTTTTTGTTCTTTTGGAAAACAATATGTGTAGTTTTGCGGAAATGACAATGAAACGATTTCACCTATAACATTCCACAATGTGTACATTGTGTACGTACATGTACCAAGAGCTTTTGAAGCTCGTTTCAAGAATTTATTAATTGCATAAAAAGTCTTTGCTCTTTCTGCTTTCTCTTTCAAGAAATCATACACATTCAACATCAACTGTTTAACATCTGCTGAGTAGCGCATCTTGTCATTGAATGAACACGGTCACTGTGTAGCACGTGCAGACCGTGTGGCGCTGTTCCTTCCACGGTTTGTCCCCCAACGTGTCATGTACACATTTCTATACAAAATTACATGATAATTTCTTAAAGAACTTCATCCGTCATGGGTATTAAAATAAACAAAATTCAGATTTTGTTGGGTACAGGGTATTCATGGTCAAGTAGCTTATTGATGTTTCATACACTTTTCTGGATTTCAGTTATTTTGCAATTCATCGTTCTCATTTGGAGTCAAACGGACTGCAAGTGAAAGTGCTCGACAGACCACAGGAACACATAATCGACACATTAGTCGGGACGCTGTGATCCGAAGTCTCCGTTCCAACAGCCTCAGATGTCGCCGACCAGCACGTCGTCCTGTTCTCGAACCACGGCATCGACAAGCACGACTTCAGTGAGCACAGGGTCATCACAATTGGCGTCATCGTGAGTGGAGGCGTGTCATCTTCTCTGATGAAAGTCGCTTTTGGGTCTCCCATGGAGACGGAAGAGTCAGAATTTGGCGGCATCGAGGTGATCGTTTCACTGACAGAAACGTTGTGGAAAGGAATCCATGGGGTGGACCTTGCGTCATGATATGGGCAGGGATTGGACTTAATGCGAGACTTGGACCCATGTGCTTTCTGAATGTTGGTCAAGGTCGGGGACACGGCGTCACTGCTCAGCGGTATATCTCCATTTTTACACAACATCAACAACACATTTTCCAGCAGGACAACGCTCGTCCCCATGTTGCCAGAGCTACCATGACATTTCTGCAACAACACAACATCCGTGTTCAACCGTGGCCATCCCTCAGCCCTGATCGAACACTTGTGGGATGAGGTTCAAGGGCGTCTGCACAATGTGCGCCCAGTCCATACAACTGCCGATGAACTACGCACAGCTGCTCTGGATGTGTGCAGGAGGATCCCTAGGGCCTTCACAAATCGTTTGATCCACTCAATGTACAGGAGATGTGTGGCAGTGATCAATGCTAATGGTGGTCACACCAGGTATTGACTGACATCCCACGACCCACTACCGTTCGAGTTTGAGGTTGATGCCTTTAAGGCTAGACTGATGGAGAGGACAGAAACGACCCCTAAACCCACTATCTGCAGACATTGTATTTTGTGATGGTACATTTTATGCCTGTCCCAAGTTGTTTGATCATATTTATTGCTTACATGCTGAGGTGTTTGGCCATATGTTTCCATTAGTATACTGTTTGTTGTCCAATCGAACAAAAGAGTGTTATGTCAGCATGTTTCAGTACCTGTGCGATTTTGCTAGTAGGTGAGGCCTAGAGTTTGCCCCACTTACAATTCAGTTGGACTTTGAACGTGCAGCTCACAATGCCGTGACTGATGTATTTCCTGGGACATTAGTTAGAGGGTGTTTCTTTCACTTCACCCAATGTATCTGGAGGAGGGTGCAGAAAGAAGGTCTGGTGATGGACTATAAGGAAGATGAGGAGGTTAAGAAGCTGGTGAGAAGAGCTGCTGCCCTCCCTCTAGTACCACGTGACAAGGTGGATGATGTGTGGCTTGATGCCATTGCCGACTCTCTTGCTGGCCCTAAAAGGACTGCCTTCATGGGCTATGTGAAACCAGTTGGGTTCAAGGACAGTCCTTCATCCCAGAGATTTGGAATCACTTCGAAAACCAAGGCCACCGTACCAACCTAGAAGAGTGGCACAACAAGATAAAGAGACTTGTCAAGAAGTGCCACCCGAACATCTACGAGGTAGCGAAGCTCTTTCAGCGCGAGCAGTCACTCACAGAGGTTGCAGTCCTGAGGCTCTCTCACCAGTGGTCAGAACCTTCACGAAGAAGGAAGTACAAAGCAATCGATGCTCGTATTGCATCCCCCAAGACCCAGCTCCTGAACCAACACCTGAGTGAGATGGAATATGCTGACCATGTGGACGACCTCCTTCATCTGCAGTAATGACATCATGGTAGTGTTCGGCATCATCAAGTCATGCAGTAGCGTAATACATCTGTGTCTTACATATAAGTGCAAACATTGTCATTGTTTTAGATGTGCTACACAACAATTCATTACACAATCGTGACCTGTAATGTGACAGTGTAATATGACCTGTCATGATATCCATCAATGTAATGTTTTGATGAATATATTATCCCTGTTATGATCTGAATAAGAAATGAGAAAACAAGACCTGTTAGAATCACAAAGCATGTTTTGACAGCATAGCCCCGCGAGTCACATCAATTTTGGCTATATATTTTCGAAATGTGCCTAGGCGGCCAGTAACCGTCCATTCATACTGAAGGTAATCAGAGCTCATTGGGGACAGCCACTGGTGCATAACATTGTTTTGATAATACTGTAGGCAAAGTGCACTGTAAGTGATAGTAGACCTATCCCCTATGCGATGTTGTTTAAGCTATCAAGTTAATCGCGACACCACTTCATGATGGAAATCGATTTGAAACTGATGAGTGTATTGATCTGCAGACAGTTTCAGCGTTGGTGTTATGCATATAACATGACAGTGCCCACACATCTAACGCAGGTGTATCTAGCAACTAAGGCTGTGTCTATACTATATACTTTGACACGCACCGTTACCCATTTCAACACAGCCAGGACCTGGACGTAGATAACAGATGATTCAGTCACATTTACACAAACAGCAACAAACGCGTACTCCGTGTCAGGGTCAACCAGTATGTCTCCCTCCCATCGGTCAGACAGGCCATTTGTCATACACCTTGTTATTGCCAATCGTCATACAGTTGATTGGGGGGGGGGGGGGGGGGGACCCAACACTCATAAGGTCTTTGTTACAACAATGTGAAATTCATAAAGGGTGAGTTGTTGTGAGCTGGTTATCTTGTGAGAAGAGGGTATTAATATGATCAAAGTCACTGTAAGTTCTTTTACTAACAAATAAGTAATAAGTTGTTTTAATAAATACTTTGCCCTTTGAGGTTAATAAATGTAATTCACGTAATCCTATGAAAGGAGACTAGAGATGTTTGAGATGAGAAACTGTTTAACTGATGAGATGTATTTTGTGACCACACAAATATGTATAAATACTGTATCAATTGATTTTACATCATTCACAATCATGGCTCTGCGACATGTAGAATACGTTACGTCAGCCCGCAGTGCCCAGCAGGTTCTCTTTGAAGGATACTTGTTCAACAAGAATGCAACAAGACAGACAGCACAACACTGGCGTTGTGAAATTAAGTCTTGCTCCGGCAAGTGCACTACTGTTGGTGATTTTGTCAGCAACATGAGGAAGAGGGCAAGAGAGGAAACAACCCCGATACAGCAGCTCTACACCCAACAGCTCTCTGAAGAAGATGATGACCAAGCCCAAGCCCTACATGCCTTCCCCAGCATGAGCAGTGCCCTTTACCGCCACAGAAGGAAGACCATTCCCGTCCTGTTCCAAACCAGAGCCCAAGTGGACCTAGATGGTGCCTGGAGCCATATATCAGATGGGGACCGCTTCCTCCTATTCAGCGATGGAGAAGAAAATAAGATCCTTGCCTTTGCCACAGATGAGCCGCTACAGATCCTACAAGGTGCTGAGACGATATACATGGATGGTACCTTTACCGCCTGCCCTGCGCTTTGGGATCAAGTGTACATACTTCACGTCAGAAGTGAATCTGCCAGATATCCCGCAGTTTATGCTTTGCTACCCGACCGCCAGACGACAACGCACAGAAGACTGTTCAGCCTTTTGAAGACCCAGGTTGCAGACACCCTGAACAGAGAACTTGCTCCCACTCGCCTGCAGACCGATTTTGAACAAGCAGCAATCCGTGCCATCCAGTTGGAGTTCCCCAACGCTGAAGTCAAGGGCTGCTTCTTCCACTACAGTCAAGCCATATGGAGGAAGACACGAGACCTCGGGTTGGCTGTAGCCTATACAGAAGATCCAGCAGTGCAACAGTGGATTAGACGGACAGCAGGTCTAGCGCTTCTCCCTGCAGATGATGTCCAAGACGCCTGGCTTTCAGATGTGTTTTCCGCAATGATATTTTGGGCAAATCAGAATATAATTTTTGTCCTCAATTTTGTAAACATTATTTTTATTACAAAATTCACAATATCTCATCTCCTTACAAATATTTTCATATCTTCCCGTTTCAATTCTATGTTTGTGGCATGATAATCCCAACATGGTACCATATCTCATATCCTTAGGATGCAGTACATCTACATACGTTTTGCTTTACAAAATAAATTAGATGCTACTTGTTTGTTTGATTGTTTGTTTTTTGAGTGCTGCACAATATTCCAGCTATATGGCGGCTGATTGTAAATAATCGCGTCTTGACCAGACAACCCAGTGCTTAAAAAACTAATTGTAGGGTCATGGTGTCATTTAAAAAAAAAAGTAATTTTATTTACGCAATTACACATCATACATACCCAAATTTGAAATAACAATGTCATATGTTTAGCTTACCCACCCAATGTTGTAATTACACAAATTAAGCAAAATATCATAGTCTTACTTCCAAATACTTTTTGTCGTTTTTATCAACTTAAACCAACAGTTTAACACCCTTAATACCTCTAAGTATACACTGGTAGAGGGACACGTTCTTAATTGTACGACAACCAAATCATTTAAATCACAATTGTATGTAATTATTAACAGTAGAATCTACATCGACACAATTATCACACATCATTGCCATAAATATCAATTTGTGTCACACATTAAATTGATTCATTCATTTTGTCGTCATAATTAAGAGAAAATGTGAATGTTTTAAACAGTTACAGAAATATATTCTGCCTCTAGATGGAATAATTTAACAAATATACATGTATATGCTTGTACAAGTATATGCTTATATTGCTGAAATTTTTTCTACAAAGTATATAATACTTATTGTAATCTCAGGGTGCCATTGTACAAAACTAACCTTAGTGCTACGACTGTCGCAACTCTATGTTAAGGTATGGGATTTACGATCACCTTAGCACTCTGATCGCTTTGTATAACGGATACTAAAGGCTATCTGCTCCTCAGATACGGTATATTACTTACACGGTATATTACTTACACTATATTATTTCAGTTTCTTTCAGCTTTCGATGAGCGAGAAGTACCGCATCCCTAAAGATGCGATGGGATTTGTGGGTGGTTCGTTAGCTCGTCACGTAGAAGACCCGGGTTCGGTTCGGTTTAAGAGTACACAACTTTACTAATGGATAGATGGTGTCGTGATGAACCATATTCAGTCATCCATATCTTTGAGGGGATATTTATTAAATAACTGCACAGCTCTGAGTTGCGTGTATTAATGTTAAGAAATTAACGTTACTTAATGATCATGAATGATACTCTACTAAAGTTGATGTTCACAATGTACTCTGGCAATATGGCGTCACAGGGAACATAAACCTTTATTTACACACACATGACATCAAAATTGTAACGTAAGCCTGTGAACGTCTTACTGTAAACACTTTCATAAAATTCATGATGTCAAATACTTTAGGTCATGAATAAGCAAACTTTTGGGATGGATCACCAAATCAATCTACATACATATCTCGAATTGTCTGAAAAGCAATTTTTCAGTTTTCTTAGGATGGTGACAATTCTAAATTACATGGGATTCAAACGATGTAAGGAAACTAACTCTTACAGTCTTTATGCAAATGTTAAATTTATTACCGCTTCACGAAATCACATGAACAGAACTGTGGGATACATATACACTGTCCAAGCCCTTGGGGACAACGCGTGAGAGAGAGTGAGAGAGAGAGACAGTGAGAGATAGAGAGAGACAGTGAGAGGGAGGATGAGAGAGAGTGAGAGAGAGAGCGTGAGAGAGACAGTGAGAGAGAGAAAGAGTGAGAGTGAGAGGGTGAGGGTGAGAGACAGTGAGAGAGAGTGAGCCTAAGAGTGAGAGAGAGAGATAGTGAGAGAGAGAGAGCGTGAGAGAGAGAGGTGAGAGAGAGACAGTGAGAGAGAGACAGTGAGAGAGAACGAAAGAGTGAGCGAGAGAGTGAGAGAGAGTGAGCCTAAGAGTGAGAGAGGGGTGAGAGAGAAAGAAAGAGTGAGAGAGAGAGCCTAAGAGTGAGAGAGGGGTGAAAGAGAGCGTGAGAGAGAGTGAGAGTGAGAGCTTGAGAAAGAGAGAGAGGGTGAGAGAGAGAGAGAGAGAGAGTGAGCGAGAGAGGGAGAGAGAAAGAGGGAGAGAGAGACAGTGAGAGAGAGGGTGAGGGTGGTCAGGTAGTTAAAACAGTTTAAATGTTCAAGAAGTATTCTTCATCTCATGCGATTACTGTCCCCACACAGGTGTGGTCATCAATCAGCCCGGGGGCTCCGTGCTCGGCAACACCATCAGGTACAGGAGGACTCCCGCCCTCATCATCTGCCAGCACTGCAGCGCCACGGTTACCACCTCCGTCGACGACGAGACCAGTACTCTGCAGTGGATCGCGTGTTTCTTCATGTGTATATTTGGGTAAGATAACAGTGTACAAGTGTACATATTCCTCACTGAAAGCTCAGATCTCAGGTTGGAATAGGCCTTCAGCAACCCATGCTTGTACTTGCGTAAGAGACAACTATGCATGTTGTATGAGGCGTCGTAACGGGATCGGGTGGTCAGACTCGCTGACTTGGTTGATGCTTGTCATCGTATCCAAACAACTCACAGCGGCGTTAAACTTACACATAAATTCCACCATGGATTTGGAAAATTGTCGTTTGTGATTGGTCATTAACAGGTTTCAAGCATTATAACTACTTTTGATTGAAGCGGCTTATTTCCAGCATTAATTAACGCGGAGGTTAATATTTCGTTGGCCGTAACTCTTGACCCGAGAGGATCTGTGTTGGAATTGATCTTCAGCTACCCATGCCTTTCGTAAGAGATGATCAACGAGAAACAAACAAACTTACTGATTATTTTGTTTAAAGTCCAAACGGTCTTAAACATGCATATAATGATAATTATGCATTTTTTTGTTTTCAGGTGCGCGCTGTTTGGCTGCTTAATACCGTTCTGTATAAGCGACTTGAAGGACGCAAAGCACTCGTGTCCCAATTGCAAGCAGCTCGTTGGAAAGTTTTCTCAAATAGGTTGAAATAGTTTGAGATAATACTCGAGAAAGGGACCGTCACTGCTGGTTTGGTAAATGAGACAAAACATATTTGCCATGTTACACAATAATCTGAACAGTGTCTTGGTGTCATGCTTGAACAGTCTCCAGGGAACCTAAAGATTGACCTCAGACTTGTGCATCATGAACCTATTTCAGGTCACATGGCTTCTTCATCTGTCCATATATTGCTTGCGAGAGGCCTGTGTATATTTTTAACAAGTAGGATGTATCTGATAGAGAGGAAAATACTTTCACCGGAAGAGTGTCACAATGATGTTTTTTATTCATTAGAGTCGCTTCTTTTGCTTTGTGTATATACATATATTTTGCATGTTGAATTTCTCAATCAATATAAGTAACTATATGTAAGCCATTTGGGATATCAGGGTAGGATAGGTCCCAACCACGATGTTTGTCGTCAGAAGTGACAACATGAATCGGGTGGTCAGGCTGGGTGACTTGGTTGATTGCATACAACAGTCAGGCTGGGTGACTTGGTTGATTGCATACAACAGTCAGGCTGGGTTACTTGGTTGATTGCATACAACAGTCAGGCTGGGTGACTTGATTGAATGCATACAACAGTCAGGGTGTCACATGAGTCGGAACTGTCGGAGATAAAACCTGGAAATCTTACTGTCACTATTTGGTTTTTCATACGCCACCTCCTGGAAGACCTACCGTAGCCAAAGTAAAAAATTGCAAGTTGAATGATGTATTCCTTAAATGCGTCAAACCTTATTACCTTGTTTAATTGTTTTAGATGGCCACAACGCTACACTTATGTTTGACTGAGAATGAATGAATGAAGAATGAATGAATGAATGAATGATATAGCTCCAGTTGGTTCGTTGTTTTCCTGTGTTGTGTTTGTACATACCATACTTATTTAGATGACACTGTACGTATGTTTAAAAAGAAACTAAATTTGTGTTATTCATTCAGACGCTTGTAAATTTCAGTTGCAATAAACAATAATGAATATGTATGTTTTTATCATCATTTACACATGTTCAAACGAAACCGTCACTCTATCTAGATATATATCCTGTAGTTTTCGCGCTTTATTTGTTAACAACTAGTACATAAGAAGCTAGATGAAAACAAATATGTTTGAACATTTTCTGTCTGTAAAACAGGCCATACACTGTGAGTGAGTTAATATTGTTTTACGTAACTGTCCGCTATATTCCAGCTATTTAACATCGACATGTAAATATGTAAATAAACTCACGCGAGCATGTGCCAGGTCACGTGGACCGCTTCAGTCAGTCAGATCACACCATAGTGACCACCTGATTGAGTGGAAAGAGGAAGGTCGGTGGTTCGATCCCCGGGCGCGTGATACCAAAGGACGTTAAACAATGATACTTGTTGTTGCCCTGCCTGTCGCTCAGCATTGAGGAGCTAAAACAAGGACTTGTCGGTTCGGAGTCAGAATTAAACATATTTTCACAGAGATGTGAAATACCTTCGGCCTATAAGGCCCATGAAACACACCTTTACCATAATAACACAGTACTAGCAACGTGCTAAAGTACCAATAAGTGGTAAAACTATTGATTTAAAATATACATTCAGATATAAACATACCACAGTTTAGTTCAAATAAGTGTATTGATAGTCTAAGGACCAATGACAGTTCAGCAACTCACGCTTGCCGTAAAAGGCGACAATGCATGTCTTAAGAGGCGACTAACGGGACAGGTGGTCAGGCTCGCTGACTTGGTTGATGAATGTCATTGTATCCCAATTGCGTGGATCGATGCTCATGATATTAATCACTGGACTGTCTTGTCCAGACTTGATTATTTACAGACCGCCGTTATATAGCTGGAATATTGCTGAGTGCGACGTAAAACAACAAACCAACCAATGACAGAGATGACATTTCCAACATTTCTGTTTCAATAATATTGTAATAGACGTGAATTGCTTCAAAATGTCTGTTTAGGAATACAAACTCTGAGTAACTGCTCACTAACATTCATGTTATATTGTTGATATTCTACAAATCAAATATGTTATTGGATTGTGTGATGTGGATGCACACACACAGAAGAAACAAATGTAGTATGATCAGATAATTACTGACAAAAAGAGGTATCGATTGATTGTAGTGATGGATGAGACAAAAATGACAATGTGTTTGAGATGATTTGATCAATAATTGGTCATTCACCCACGATTGGTCAAACATTCGTTATTACGACAGGGCACCGTCCGAATCAATCTCAAAATGACGTCTTGCAGCGCCTGACCCAGTTTCCGATCATGTCACCGACGTACTTTATGGGGGAAGTCGGTACTCATGGCTGGCACTTGCATTCTGGAAACGTTTTCTTTCTGCTCGATGCAGTCTGTTGTCTCGTTAGTACTGTCCAGTGACCCTTCCAAGGACACCCTCCCCATTATAGACCCAACCATGACGTTCCTTAAGACGCCACCAGACACGTCCACGCCTGTGCAGAAAGTCCGAAGTGAATCATCTGAAAACATTACACGAGACCATAGGCAATTCCCCCAGTTTCTACGTTCTAAACACCATTGGCGACTAAATGGAATGAGTCGATTTGTTAACGATGGTACAACACGTGGTCGCCGAGCTGCATGCAGTGAGTGAGTGAGTGAGTGAGTTTGGTTTTACGCCGCTTTTAGCAATATTCCAGCAATATCACGGCGGGGGACACCAGAAATGGGCTTCACACATTGTACCCATTCGAACCCGGGTCTTCGGCGTGACGAGCGAACGCTCTAACCACTAGGCTACCCGAGCGCCCCGAGTTGCATGCAGACGATTTCTAATCGTGAATAGCACTCTAAACATTGTAGGGGTCATGTGGGTGTATATTTCATTTCTTACCCCAATCGGGGGCACAGTTGTCTGAGGCGGCGCGATTCGATGTGCAGAGTTGCGTCCCTTGGGCACGCGAGAAACCTATGACGGTGGGTTCGAATCCCGGTTCGCCCCGATTATGTTTCTAGGTTTGTCAGCACCATACCCGTGCTCGTGGGTTTCACCGAAGTGGTAAACGTCTGAGACCTGCATCACTTCGGACTTTCCTCCCACATTAAGGTGACACGCCGTGATATAACTGGAATACTGTTAAAAGCTCACTCACTCACTCACTCACTCACACCCCAGACTTCATAAAACCCACTTTCACTTGTATTTACCCCATATCACCCAACCATGGGTTTTTGTGTACAAAGTATTGCAGAAATGTTTGATGATTAGTTCGACATAATTAAACTTATCAAACTTCCTTCACTTTTCAGCTTCATCACAAAAGTCAAATGTATACTTTCTTTTGCCCATCAGTGACTTCTACTACATATATTTGTTGCAAAGTCTTGATATTGAACATGTTGATGTATCTGGAGAATACCCATCTGACAGTATCAAAAGTAGGTCATGGTTACCTACTTTCTGGAGGTTGATTTTTCTGTTTTGGGTATCTGCTACAAATACGACTTGTAGGTCTATATTTTTACAATATTTCATGTGAAGATGCCGAGCCCCGTGGTCGGGATTAAACTCCTTACCGCTTGGTCCGCTGGCAAAGAAGAAGTGCAGGAGATATAACCAACGTTTAATTATCGATATTTTTCACCGCTGAATTGTAAGACGATTGCATGTTAGTGTTGAAGTGTGATGCGGTCATGATTAGATTTCACAGTCTATATTTTAGGTTCATTATGCTATACGACTTAGGAACGACATAGGAACAATATATACTTGTCAGGTGAATTTGAGGCATGTCAAAATGGGCTTGGGACGGGGGCTGGTTTGTTTTTGCCGTGCATCGCAAACACCTTTCTAGTTGTAGGGAACGTTTCACTTGGGACAGATAACATATTTCCGAGGTGTACGGCAGTAGAAAAGAGTTCCACGCGCATATAGGGGGGATGCAATGCTGAAGGTCGGGGCCACGTTTCACAAAGTAGCCCCAGCACTACAGTTATCATAAGTCAACTTCATTAACATGGTCGGTGAAACAAGGCGATTGTACCCATCGTATCAACTTTTATCTCTCGATTCCAGCCCATGCACATATGCAACTGTTTATGGGGACAAACGTACTAAATTTAATTTAAACTGAATCCGTTAGCGTGTGGTTTTAAATGAAAACGTCGGAGGTATTAAATGACGATAACCTGTCTCTAAATTGTAAACGAAGTACGTTTATCTCTATACTACTATGACGAATTTACGAACGATTTTATAAGGAACTCTCTCATTGTGTAGCCTCGATGTGTGATGCGGTCACTGCCTTCTACGACAGTTATGAAAAGAGGTTTAGGATTTTGTCCACAAGCTAAATGAAACAAAGTACATATCAAAGCAAAAGAAGTAACATTAAATGTGTTTAATTCAAGATTTATAAATGGGCGTTAAGTGATTTTCCATCAATTTTCGGAACATACACCATCAATTAAGCCATACGCCTCCATCACATATTTGGTTTCCGCCTGATCGGCCTGCATTGTGATGCTAGCATTATCGTTGTGACGCTAGTATTATCAGTGTGACGCTGGTATTATCATTGTGACGCTGGTATTATCATTGTGAAGCTAGTATTATCATTGTGACGCTGGTATTATCACCGTGATGCTTGTATTATCATTGTGACGCTGGTATTATCATTGTGACGCAAGTATTATCATTGTGACGCTGGTATTATCATTGTGCCGCTTGTATTATCATTGTGACACTAGTATTGTCATTGTGACGCTAGTATTTTCATTGATACGCTAGTATTATCAGTGTGACGCTGGTATTATCATTTTGAAGCTAGTATTATCATTGTGACGCTGGTATTATCATTGTGACGCTAGTATTATCATTGCAACTCTGGTATTATCATTGTGACGCTAGTATTATCATTGTGACGCTTGTGTTATCATTGTGTATCTGCTACAAATACGACTTGTAGGTCTATATTTTTACAATATTTCATGTGAAGATGCCGAGCCCCGTGGTCGGGATTAAACTCCTTACCGCTTGGTCCGCTGGCAAAGAAGAAGTGCAGGAGATATAACCAACGTTTAATTATCGATATTTTTCACCGCTGAATTGTAAGACGATTGCATGTTAGTGTTGAAGTGTGATGCGGTCATGATTAGATTTCACAGTCTATATTTTAGGTTCATTATGCTATACGACTTAGGAACGACATAGGAACAATATATACTTGTCAGGTGAATTTGAGGCATGTCAAAATGGGCTTGGGACGGGGGCTGGTTTGTTTTTGCCGTGCATCGCAAACACCTTTCTAGTTGTAGGGAACGTTTCACTTGGGACAGATAACATATTTCCGAGGTGTACGGCAGTAGAAAAGAGTTCCACGCGCATATAGGGGGGATGCAATGCTGAAGGTCGGGGCCACGTTTCACAAAGTAGCCCCAGCACTACAGTTATCATAAGTCAACTTCATTAACATGGTCGGTGAAACAAGGCGATTGTACCCATCGTATCAACTTTTATCTCTCGATTCCAGCCCATGCACATATGCAACTGTTTATGGGGACAAACGTACTAAATTTAATTTAAACTGAATCCGTTAGCGTGTGGTTTTAAATGAAAACGTCGGAGGTATTAAATGACGATAACCTGTCTCTAAATTGTAAACGAAGTACGTTTATCTCTATACTACTATGACGAATTTACGAACGATTTTATAAGGAACTCTCTCATTGTGTAGCCTCGATGTGTGATGCGGTCACTGCCTTCTACGACAGTTATGAAAAGAGGTTTAGGATTTTGTCCACAAGCTAAATGAAACAAAGTACATATCAAAGCAAAAGAAGTAACATTAAATGTGTTTAATTCAAGATTTATAAATGGGCGTTAAGTGATTTTCCATCAATTTTCGGAACATACACCATCAATTAAGCCATACGCCTCCATCACATATTTGGTTTCCGCCTGATCGGCCTGCATTGTGATGCTAGCATTATCGTTGTGACGCTAGTATTATCAGTGTGACGCTGGTATTATCATTGTGACGCTGGTATTATCATTGTGAAGCTAGTATTATCATTGTGACGCTGGTATTATCACCGTGATGCTTGTATTATCATTGTGACGCTGGTATTATCATTGTGACGCAAGTATTATCATTGTGACGCTGGTATTATCATTGTGCCGCTTGTATTATCATTGTGACACTAGTATTGTCATTGTGACGCTAGTATTTTCATTGATACGCTAGTATTATCAGTGTGACGCTGGTATTATCATTTTGAAGCTAGTATTATCATTGTGACGCTGGTATTATCATTGTGACGCTAGTATTATCATTGCAACTCTGGTATTATCATTGTGACGCTAGTATTATCATTGTGACGCTTGTGTTATCATTGTGACGCTAGTATTATCATTGACGACTCTTGTATTATCATTGTGACGCTTGTATTATTATTTCCTCCCACATTAAGCTGACACGCCGCGATATAACTGGAATACTGTTAAAAGCAGCGTTAAACCCAACTCACTCACACTCAGGCTAGTATTATCATTGTGACGCTAGTATTATCATTTGTGACGCTAGTATTATCATTGTGACGCTAGTATTATCATTTGCGACGCTAGTATTATCATTGTGACGCTAGTATTATCATTGTGATTTCGCAACATACAAAAGTAATGACACCATACCATTGTGACTGTAAACATAACGTCAAAGTGCGCAACACTTCCCGCCAAATGCATTATTTCGCAGGACGTATCTGGTTTAATTTGATGATACATCAAAATAAAATATTTTAAGAGTGTTTTCATAAACATGTCTTCGCTTATGTTTGATGAAATCAACGTTTAAAAAGTGCTACCGCCTGCTGTCTGTTAAGTAGTGCGATTCATTGATACTTTCATACGCCGAATCAGAAACAAAAACTAACTTAATATACTACCCCTGATTGCAGTTGACTGACCAATCAGAATCGAGTATCTAGTACAGTCATGGTAGAATATATTGTTGAAAGGGTGGTAATCCCTAATCACCTCATCAATCCACCCTCGTGGGTGATAATGCAGAACGATTTTCAGAACAAGGGAAAAGTTAGCAAAGCTCACATACCCCGGCCTGCAGCTCTCCATAGCAACCAAATACATATATTGAAAACAAATATGTTCCTAGTTTGTGACAGCATTCGGTATGAATGCGTAATGATGGGCACACTGAATGGAAGGTATGGAATTCACAAATTGAGAGCATTTGACTGTTTATATGTACGTACATGGCAGATGCAGTCAACACTTTTTCATAGTTATGTCAAAGATCTTGGATTTGGGGGTTTGCAAGTGTTATAAACCAATTTCAATTTCTGCTTGGGAATTAAGTGTGTGTGTCAAAATGTTTCTTGCCAAATACAAAATGATGTTTTAGTTCTGCTCTTGATATGTGTAAGTTTCAGAAATCCTTAATAGCAAACAACACCTTACTAGAAATAGGCTGATATATGTATAAAGTTAAACTGTAAAAAATACTTGAACTTTTTTAAGTTATGTTTTAGAAATTACGCTTATAGCCAAAATGAGTCACGTTTCCATGGCAACTGAAGCAAATAAAAACATCAAATATATCCTATATCAAAAGGCATCACTCCTGTACTTGACTGATCCGTGTACCAAGTTTGGTTAAAATATATTAAACGTTTTTCAAGTTCTTCTCCGGAAATGAACCTTACCCAACAAAATGAGAAAACGAAAAAATATAAACATCAAATATACCTAATAGGAAAGGCCCCACTCTTGTATTTGACTGATCCGTTTACTAAGTTTTGGTTAAAACATATTCAATGGTTTTCGAGTTCTGCTCAAGAAACGAAAGTGTGACTGGCGGACAGACAGACGGACGGGCGGCCAAACCTTTATAACCTCCGACAAAATTTCTTCGATCTCCTGCACCTGCGATATTTGACTGCACAAAACACAAAACTCCGGTTATCTTCACAGAAAATAAGCAAACGAAAATTTATTTTAACAGAACATGAAAAAGAATAGGCTTACAAAAAATTGTGAAAAAATATATATAAAATCTGTTCAAAAGTTACACGGAAAATTATCTTTTGCGTGAAATTAATGTTCAATAAAACAAATAAGGCAAATCAGGTTATATTGTGTAATTTAACCATGCCATTGTGTCGGTCCCTTTTATCTTACTCGTGGTGTATCATCCTAGTTTCACCACGTGCTTGTCTGCTGCGTCGAAACATGACACTGATTGACCGATTTAAGCCACACACTTCATTTCTTGGAAATAGGGATCTTTCAAATGTATTAATGTCAACAATTTTGCACATGATGAACAAAGTAAGATCGGTGACAAATTAATATTTATTAGAGCTGAAAATATTCTCATTTAACATAGGCAAAGTAGACAATTTATTGATAACAATTTCTTTAATTAAGGTAAAGGCGACGTTTAGGTATAGAACCGTATACCGTTGTCAAGCATCCTTACTGCAGCATCGCACACTGTCCTCATTTTGTGTAGAACTGTTCTTCATCGCAGAGAATATGCCGAGCCCCCTGGTCGGGATCGAACTCCTGACCGCTTGGTCCGCAGGCAAGAAGCGCTATCACGCCCCCAAGTAGCAAGGAAGAGGAAGAAGTGTAGGAGATATAACCAACGTTTAATTATCGATATTTTTCACCGCTGAATTGTAAGACGATTGCATGTTAGTGTTGAAGTGTGATGCGGTCATGATTAGATTTCACAGTTTATAATTTAGGATCATTATTCAACGTTGACTAAGACCCCGAAGGGCGTTGGAACATGGGCCGGTTCATGATAAGGGTCATTATTCAACTGTTTGGGTTCATTTTTCAACGTTGAAAACAGAACCGGTTCATTTCTCATGGCGGGTAGAAATTCAACGTTACACCGGCGATCGAGTCAGAATTTACCATCTGGGACCTGGAAAAATTACTGAGATAATGTTGTTATTATCAAAACAATAGTTTAACATAATCGACAATCAGTGTCTTTCAGCGGCGAAGCTGGGGCCATTCACAAGTGTAGGCAACTTTGGAGATATAAATTGCTTAATTTAGAGCGGACACTAGCGGGATCAGTTTCCAGGTAGGTCCAGGCTTGTTGACCTCTGCGGCCGGGATCATTCTCGAATTCAACGGTTTGTCCTGTGTTCGCTGGGTATTCTGTTACTGTTACACGCTGTAACTTATTTAACTTCAAAATGGCTTAGAGGGAGTATGGTGTACATGCTGTAAATATTGGAATGTGACGACTTCCAAATTTAAACTTTAAATTTACCCAGAAATCTATTCGTGAAAGTATTCAGCGTGAAAGCAACAAACCACAAAGAAATGGCATACTACTTACAATTGTATCATAAAATGAACTATGTTTACAATCAATACAAATTACTGCAAAGTTATTACAATGGCAGTTCACAGTATAGTGCCAGTACAAAATGCATTAGTAATACAAGGACAAGGACAGAATGAAATATGAGAGCAGTGGTAATAATATTCACTTGGCAGCAACAGTGGTCAAGCTTCTAATATAGACCTAGACGGGATATCCAGGCTGAAAACAACGCTCTTCACACAAAAGCTGGCCATGATGTAATGTGAGATGATATAGTCATGCGATAGCCTCACTTACATAGTCTAAATATATCCCAGAGTCTTCTAAACAGCGTTGGACTAGTCTAGTAGTACTAGAACATTCCAGAAGAGTGACCCCGCACGCATCTCAGTATAGTCACTTCCACACCACTGCTTACATTAGATAGTACTACATTCCTGACAACCAATCATTGTCAAAACACAATGCAGTCAGATGTCCCGAACACACAAAAGTAGGCCAATTCAAACTGTTGAATTCGAGAATGACACAGCACGAGTAAGATAAAAGGGACCGACATAATGGCATGGTTAAATTACACAATATAACCTGATTTGCCTTTTTTGTTTTATTGTACATTAATTTCACACAAACGATAATTTTCCGTGTAACTTTTCAACAGATTATATTTTCACATTTTTTGTAAGCCTACCCTTTTTCATGTTCTGTTAAAATTAATTTTCGTTTGCTTATTTTCTGTGAAGATAACCGGAGTTTTGTTATTTTTGAGCAGGCAAATATTGCAGGTGCAGGACATCAAAGAAATTTTGTCGGAGGTTATAAAGGTTTGGCCGTCCGTCCGTGTGTCTGTCTGTCACTTTTGTTTCCGGAGCAAAAACCATTGAATATGTTTTAACCAAAACTTAGTAAACGGATCAGTCAAGTACAAAAGTGGTGCCCTTTCCTTTTTAGGTATATTTGATGTATGTATTTCTTCGGTTTTCATTGAAAATTTGACTCATTTTGTGGGGTAAGGTTCATTTTCGGAGAAGAACTTGAAAAAACGTTTGATATGTTTTAACCAAACTTGGTACACGGATCAGTCAAGTACAGGAGTGGTGCCTTTTGCTATAGGGTATATTTGATGTTTTTGTTTGTTTCAGTTGCCATGGAAACGTGACTAATTTTGGCTATAAGCGTAATTTCTAAAACATAACTTACAAAAGTTTAAGTATTTTTTTACAGTTTAACTTTATTCATATATCAGCCTAATTCTAGAAAGGTGTTGTTTGCTATTAAGGATTTCTGAAACTTACACATATCAAGAGCAGAACTAAAACATCATTTTGTATTTGGCAAGAAACATTTTAACACACAACTAAATTCCTAAGCAGAAATTGAAATTGGTTTATAACACTTGCAGGCCCCCAAATCCAAGATCTTTGACATAACTATGAAAAAGTGTTGACTGCATCTGCCATGTACGTACATATAAACAGTCAAATGCTCTCAATTTGTGAATTCCATACCTTCCATTCAGTGTGCCCATCATTACGCATTCATACCGAATGCTGTCACAAACTAGGAACATATTTGTTTTCAATATAGACAGACAGACAGACAGACAGACTGTTTATTTGAGTCTCACCTCACAGAAATAATTACATAAATACATATAAAAGGACATAAAAGTGAGCCACCCGTTAAGGGTTACGAGAGACTTAAAATGTATCACATGTATGTACAGCATAAATATATTGGTGTAAAAGGGGTATGAAAATATACCACCCGTAACTAGCCATATAAAATAATTTTTCTTCGTTGGAGAATAAAAAAGCAGGTTTTGGCTGTAAAATATACATAATATTTAAAAAGTACAATAAGTTTATCCGTATTGCATAACTCTAGAAGGTTGGGATAGCTAAAACTCACCTTTTCGTATAAACTTTCACGCAAATCATCGTACACAGGGCAATCAAGTAATACATGACATTCATCTTCAATACTTTCCTTACACTGAAAACACACTCTTTCATTCACATTCATATTCGTATATCTGCCTGTTTCCAACTTCAGAGGAGCAGTACCTGATCTAAATTTGGAGAAGGCATAGCGGTAAGAACGAGGCATATACATACTTACATAACTTTCACATCCATACCCATCTTTAAACATTCTATACGTACGTAATTTGTTACCATCCGTTCTTCCGCCAGGCTTGCATAACCGTTCATTCCAATCAGACACATACTTTCCCATGAATATATCTTGCACGCGTACAACTACACTTTTCACGCTAACATTCTCAGAAATATTCAGACCACATTCGTTCAGCTTTGCCCTCACACGAAAATTCCAGTTTTTCATACGTCCACTAGCATAACGTTCAGAACACATAAAAACATACTTATTTAATCAATATATGTATTTGGTTGCTAGCGAAAGCTGCAGGCCGGGGTATGTGAGCTTTGCTAACTTTCCCTTGTTCTGAAAACCGTTCTACTTTATCATCGACGAGGGTGGATTGATGAGGTGATTAGGGATTTCCACCCTTTCAACAATATATTTTGCCAGGACTTAAGCGGATACTCGATTCTGATTGGTCAGTCGACTGCAATCAGGGGTATTACATTAAATTAATTTTTGTCTCTGATTTATCGGCGTATGAAAGTATCAATGAATCGCACTACTTTACAGAAATCAGGTGGTAGCACTTTTTAAACGTTGATTTCATCAAACATAAGCGAAGACATGTTTATGAAAACACTCTTAAAATATTTTATTTTGATGTATCATCAAAATAAACCAGATACGGCGGGAAGTGTTGCACACTGTAACGTTATGTTTCCAGTCACAATGGTATGGTGTCATTACTTTTGTATGTTGCGAAATCACAATAATAATACTAGCGTCACAAATGATAATACTAGGGTCACAATGGTAACAGAAACGCACAATGATAATACTAGCGTCACAATAATAATACTAGCGTCAAAATAAAAATACTAGCGTGGCAATGATGACACTAGCGTCACAATGATAATACAAGCGCACAATGATAATACTAGCGTCACAATGATAATACTAGCGTCGCAATGGTAATACCAGCGTCAAAATGAACATACTAGCGTCACAATGATAATACTAACGTCACAATGATAATACTTGCATCATAATAATAATACAAGCGTCGCAATAATAATACCAGCCTCACAATGATAACACAAGCGTCACAATGATAATACTAACATCACAATTATAATACTTGCGTCGCAATGATGATACTAGCGTTTCAATGAGGTACTAGCGTCACAATGATAATACTAACGTCGCAATGATAATACAAGTGTCACAATGATAAAACTTGCGTCACAATGATAATACTAGCGTCACAATAATAATACAAGCGTCGCAATAATAATACATGCGTCACAATGATAACACAAGCGTCACAATGATAACACTAAAGTCACAATGATAATACTCGCGTCGCAATGATAATACAAGCTTCGCAATTTTAATACCAGCGTCACAATGATAACACAAGCGTCACAATGATAATACTTAAGTCACAATGATAATACAAGCGTCAAAATGAACATACTAGCGTCACAATGATAATAACAGCGTCGCAATGATGATACTCGCATCACAATGATAATACTAGCGTCACAATGATAATACAAGTGTCACAATGATAATACCAGCCTCACAATGATCACACAAGCGTCACAATGATAATACTAGCCTCACAATGAAAATACTAGCGTCACAATAATAATACCAGCCTCACAATGATAACACAAGCGTCACAATGGTAATACTAGCGTCACAATGAAAATACTAGCGTCACAATGATAATATAACGTCGCAATGATAATACAAGTGTCATAATGATAATACTTGCGTCAAAATGATAATACTAGCGTCACAATGAGATACTAGCGTCACAATGATAATACTAACGTCACAATGAGATACTAGCGTCACAATGATAATACTTGCATCACAATAATAATACAAGCGTGGCAATAATAATACCAGCCTCACAATGATAACACAAGCGTCACAATGATAATACTAGCGTCACAATGAAATACTAGCGTCACAATAATAATACTAGCGTCACAATAATAATACCAGCCTCACAATGATAACACAAGCGTCACAATGGTAATACTAGCGTCACAATGAAAATACTTGCGTCACAATGATAATACTAACGTCGCAATGATAATACAAGTGTCATAATGATAATACTTGCGTCACAATGATAATACTAGCGTCACAATGAGATACTAGCGTCACAATGATAATACTAACGTCACAATGAGATACTAGCGTCACAATGATAATACTTGCATCACAATAATAATACAAGCGTCGCAATAATAATACCAGCCTCACAATGATAACACAAGCGTCACAATGATAATACTAGCGTCACAATGAGATACTAGCGTCACAATAATAATACTAACGTCGCAATGATAATACAAGTGTCACAATGATAATACTTGCGTCACAATGATAATACTAACGTCGCAATAATTATACAAGTGTGGCAATGATAATACTTGCGTCACAATGCTAATACCAGCGTCACAATAATAATACAAGAGTCGCAATAATAATACAAGCGTCACAATGATAACACAAGCGTCACAATGATAATACTAAAGTCACAATGATAATACTCGCGTCGCAATGCTAATACAAGCGTCGCAATAATAATACTAGCGTCACAATGATAATACAAGCGTCGCATAAATACAACTAGCCTCACAATGATAACACAAGCGTCACTATGATAATACTAGCATCACAATGATAATACTTGCGTGACAATGATAATACTAGCGTCACAATGAAAATACCAGCGTTACAATGATAATACTAACGTCGCAATGATATTACAAGTGTCACAACGATAATACTTGCGTCACAATGATAATACTAGCGTCGCAATAATTATACAATTGTGGCAATGATAATACTAGCGTCACAATGATAACAAGCGTCACAATGATTATACCAGCGTCACAATAATAATACAAGCGTCGCAATGATAATACCATCGTCACAATGATAATACCAGCGTCACAATGATAATACCAGCGTCACAATGATAATACTTGTGTCACAATGATAATACTAGCGTCACAATGCTAGTACTAGCGTCACAATGATAATACCAGCGTCACAATGATGATACTAGGTCACAATGATAATACTAGTGTCACAATGATAACACAAGCGTTACAATGATAATACTTACGTCCCAGTGATAATAGTAGCGTCACAATGATAATACCAGCGTCACAATGATAATACTAGCGTCACAATGATAATACTAGTGTCACAATGATAACACCAGCGTCCCAATGATAATACTTACGTCCCAGTGATAATACTAGCGTCACAGTGAGAATACTAGCCTCACAATGATAATACCAGCGTCACAATGCTAGTACTAGCGTCACAATGATAATACCAGCGTCACAATGATAATACTAGTGTCACAATGATAATACTAGCGTCACAATGATAATACCAGCGTCACAATGATAATACTAGTGTCACAATGATAATACTAGCGTCACAATGATAATACTAGCCTCACAATGATAATACTAGCGTCACAATGCTAGTACTAGCGTCACAATGATAATACAAGCGTCACAATGATAATACTAGTGTCACAATGATAATACTAGCGTCACAATGATAATACCAGCGTCACAATGATAATACAAGCATCACGGTGATAATACCAGCGTCACAGTGATAATACTAGCGTCACAATGATAATACAAGGCTAATCCGCTGCGTCACAATGATAATGCTCGCATCACAATGCAAGCTGATCAGGCGGAAACCAAATATGCGATGGAGGCGTATAACTTAATTGATGGTGTATGTTGCCGAGAATTGATGGAAAATCACTTAACGCCCTTTTATTAATCTTGAATTTAACATATTTAATGTTACTTCTTTTGCTTTGATATATACTTTGTTTCATTTTGCTTGTGGACAAAATCCTACACCCCTCTTCATAACTTTCGTCAAAGGCAGTGACCGCATCACACATCGAGGCTACACAATGAGAGAGTTCCTTATAAAATCGTTCGTAAATTCGTCATAGTAGTAAAGAGATAAACGTACTTCGTTTACAATTTAGAGACAGGTTATCGTCATTTAATACCTCCGACGTTTTCATTTAAAACCGCACGCTAACGGATTCAGTTTAAATTAAACTTAGTACGTTTGTCCCCATAAACAGTTGCATATGTGCATGGGCTGGAATCGAGAGATAAAAGTTGATACGATGGGTTACAATCGCCTTGTTTCACCGACCATGTTAATGAAGTTGACTTATGATAACTGTAGTGCTGGGGCTACTTTGTGAAACGTGGCCCCGACCTTCAGCATTGCATCCCCCCTATATGCGCGTGGAACTCTTTTCTACTGCCGCACCCCTCGGAAATATGTTATCTGTCCCAAGTGAAACGTTTCCTACAACTAGAAAGGTGTTTGCGATGCACGGCAAAAACAAACCAGCCCCCGTCCCAAGCCCATTTTGACATTCCTCAAGTTCACCTGACAAGCATATAATGTTCCTATATGCAGAGTACAGTTAATGAAAATGATCTGAAACAGTAAGAAATATTGTAAAAATATAGACCTACAAGTCGTATTTGTAGCAGATACCAAAAACAATAAAATCAACCTCCAGAAAGTAGGTCACCATGACCTACTTTTGATACTGTCAGATGGGTATTCTCCAGATACATCGACATGTTCAATATCAAGACTTTGCAACAAATAAATGTAGTAGAAGAAACTGATGGGCAATAGAAAGTATACATTTGACTTTTGTGATGAAGCTGAAAAGTGAAGGAAGTTTTGATAAGTTTGATTATGTCGAACTAATCATCAAACATTTCTGCAATACTTTGTACACAAAACCCCATGTTTGGGTAATATGGGGTAAATAAAAGCGAAAGTGGGTTTAATGAAGACTGGGTTGTGAGTGAGTGAGTGAGTGAGTGAGTGAGTGAGTGAGTGAGTGAGTGAGTGAGTGAGCTTTTAACAGTATTCCAGTTATATCACGGCGTGTCACCTTAATGTGGGAGGAAAGTCCGAAGTGATGCAGGTCTCAGACGTTTACCACTTCGGTGAAACCCACGAGCACGGGTATGGTGCTGACAAACCTAGAAACATAATCGGGGCGAACCGGGATTCGAACCCACCGTCATAGGTTTCTCGCGTGCCCAAGGGATGCAACTCTGCACAGCGAATCGCGCCACCTCAGACAACTGGGTCACCCGTGCCCCCGACTGGGGTAAGAAATGAAATATACACCCACATGACCCCTACACTGTTTAGAGTGCTATTCATTAATGCCCACAAACGCAAATCAATTGATTTTCACAGATAAGATATCCAATATGTCCAATATGTGTGCTGACGTTTAATGAATAACTGTGTTAATTGCTTTGCAGCTAGGCAAGAGGGTATGGCTGTTGGAATGAACCTGGGTATAATTTGAACATTTTGAAGACTAACCTGGTCAAAAAGTAAACATTAAAACGTATGCGCGTCAAAATTCCAGAATGCAAGTGCCAGCCATGAGTACCGACTTCCCCCATAAAGCACGTCGGTGACATAATCGGAAGACGGGTGCGCCAAACTAGGTCAGGCGCTGCAAGACGTCATTTTGAGATTGATTCGGACGGTGCCATGTCGTAATAACGAATGTTTGACCAATCGTGGGTTTATGACCCATTAGGGTGTCGCAGAAATAATTTCGATGCATAAAATGTACCTATTTGTGCGATTCACATTTGCCCTACAGTGTTGAGCCCTCAGCCTTGGCAGCTTCCTGGATCAATACGTGACTCATTTTTTGTGTCATTATGTCAACACCATACATGTGCTTGTGAATTTCTCCCACATTTAAATAAGAGATGTGATAAAGACGTTAGCCCCCACTTGTACTATCCCAACGACTAGCCTGGAGTTATTGGTGCTCTTCATAGCTACACGCCTATATATATATATATATATATATATATATATATATATATATATATATATATATATATATATATATATATATGTGTGTGTGTGTCTGTGTCTGTGTGTGTCTGTGTCTGTGTCTGTGTGTGTCTGTGTCTGTGTGTGTCTCTGTGTGTGTCTGTGTGTGTGCGTGTGTGTGTTTTTATTATATATATATTATATATTTTTATTATATATATATGTGTGTGCGTCTGTGTGTGTGTGTGTGTGTCTGTGTCTGTGTCTGTGTGTGTGTCTGTGTGTGTGTCTGTGTGTGTGCGTGTGTGTGTTTTTATTACTCTCTTGAGGGGGGCGGGGGATAAAAGCTATTTCAAATTCTATAACTCGATCTAATTTGTGACCACCACTGTTTGAAATGTGTTGACACAAATGGATCTGAAATCACACGTAGAACCACAGAAGTACTAATTCTGTCAGTTCAGGAACACACACATACTGACATAGTTTACTTTCATAACACTCCGTTCCAGTCAATCACCTTAAGTTTCAATAAGTTACTGCAGTTAAGGAATTATACAAATGCGTTTAAATAAAGCGTTTGATGTAACTTTCTATACGTTTGACCCACTCTCTGTGACATATTGAGTAAATAGCGGATTTCATTTTGAATTATCACCATGTTAAGTTAGGCAAGATAACAAAAGTACGCATGGCACTAATACCAGAGCTCACAACAGACACCACATACACTTCGTATTACATGTCCCTTATGCTTTTGTTTTTAGTCTATCGGGTACACTGCAAAAAACATAACATGTCAAATATTCTATATTTGTAGTGTTTCGTATGTTGCGAACATATATATATTTATGGAGTGAATGAGTGAACTAACTGTAAAATGGGCGTCCTTTTGTGTTGCAAATTGATTTCTTTATTGGTGATTTGTTCAATTAAATACACAAATCTATATTCACTTTTATAAGCAGTGGTTAAATTTGTTACAAATTTGCACTGTAAACTGATCAGCCTGTGTGAATGAGAGCAGGATTTCATGGAAGGCGTCAAGGTTAGGTGAGGTGAAATGGGGTGTTTACGTCGCGTCCAAGATTATTGCACTTATATAGCGACGTGTATGCACGTGTGTGCGTGTGTGTGTGTGTGTGCGTGTGGATGCTTGTACTAGTCCGGACTGATGCCGATTTATAGTGCTAGCCCACTGACTCCGAGCCGACCAGTCTTTGTTTTAGCCCCTTAATGACGACAACCAGAAACGGTAACAGCAAGTACCATCTTTTAACGTCGTTTGGTATGACGCGGCCGGGAATTGAACCCAGGAATCGAATCGCTCTCCGGACGGACGCTCTACCACTAGACCACGGAGGCGGTCCTGGAAGGCGCCAAGGATACCACGGTGCTATACTGTAGCGTATGTGCGAGCATGTGTGTTTTCATGTACAGTCAAACACCGTTGTGTCGAACTAACGGTTGTCTCGAAGTAAAAGTTTGGTTCCTGCCTATTCCTTCTCTACTCATATGCTTTCGATTGTGTCGAACCTCGGATTATCCAAAGTATTTACGCAAGTCCCTTCAACTTCGGCGGTATCTGACTGTATATTTGTATGAGTGATGTACTTGTGTGGTTTTTTACTTAATATTATATTCTCCAATATCCCATGAGGACGGGGAGGGTTCTGTAAAATGTTTTGATATTTGGTACGATGTGCCGGAGGTGTGATCTTAATAAACTCCCACACTCCCACACACATTTGTCTGAAGAACCAATGAAGGGACGGTAGTACACAGGTGACTTAATGGCACTTTGAGATGATAAATGTATGTGTAAATTTTAGCCCATTTCCAAACTGACATTTCGAAAATACCATTACATCTTTATAACAATTAACAAAACGGTTCTCTACGATAGTGTCGTTAGAATATTGTCGTTAAATACCATCTCGTTCCTTTGATGAAGTAGATGTCTCTATTTCAAAAGAAATGGTTGCAGAGTCTATGTTCAGAAGGTACGCATGTGCAGTGAGTGAGTGGGTGGGTTGCCCTAAGGTGCCTTTTGTATTTGTTAAATATGAGGATCCCTTGGTTTCTTCGAGAGGATTCCACACCACATTCCTGAAAATAATTCCAATGTTTGGTTTTTTAAAATCAAAAACATTCCGTTCTGAAATTGCTGTTGATAAAATACCACCATTACCACCAGCCTCGGAGGTAAGTGAAATACATTCAAATTGTCGAAACATCGTTGAAGCAGATTTACTTGCCTGTGAGGTCAGCGTGTTTATCATACACGTTCAGGGCCCGGTGAATGTGTTCCCTGACATGTTATCTCGACTGTACCTTGTACAATGAGGAACGTGAATATAACATCCGTGTTGCTACTTACCTGTGACTAGGTACCTAACACACCTGCACTGTACTCTGCCGGGCTACATTCGCCAGGGGACATCACTGGTCATACTGGTCACAGGTGGCATACAAGGTGAAGTACTACCCCTTCAGTATGTGTCAATTGTGTTCAGTTTCCTTTGTTCGTGTGATCTTTCGTAAAGTAACATTGTCCTTGTTTGAACTGTATACACGCATCCATATCCGGTTTTTGAGGGAATGAATAGATTAAAGATGAATTGTAGGAACGATTGCGTGGGATGTCGCTTGCATACAGTAAATTGATAATTATTTTCCATGTGTCAAACTCTTGCAAACCGTTGATTTTAATCGTGTAATACAGCCGCCAACGTCGGCGATTGCGAAACAGGATACACGGATTGCGAAACCCATACCTTACGCTCCATGATAAGGATACGTGCATTATCGTCATTAAGACTCAATGTTATTACTTGAAACATCTTTAGTGTAGTCAGTAGTGTTGATCGGTCCTTCTCTTAGAAGTAGTTTCATCAAAATTAGCAAAATTAGTTTCATCAAAAACAGCAAACGTTTCACGAGATTGTCCTGCCAAGACAAATATGTTTACAGACCGCCATCGTATGACGAAAGTACTGCCGTAAGGGGTCAGATAACAAATATACTCTTACTTATCCATGCAAATTGTGTGAGTAGCGGATGCTACCGTTAGAGCAGGACGTGCTTACCCTTTTTCTCGACACCTGGTGTCGTCACTGACTTTAAGTGATCCCTATATATACCTTTCACCAATGTTACGCTAACTGAAATCGATACGGTTTATTCTCAAGTGTTGACGTTCTACATTTCCCTGTCTCTTTGTCCTTTTATCATTTCATCACAGTAATATCACTCAGTCAAACAATTTCTGCAGTACTTCATCCCAAACATGAGGTACTCCTGTACATGTCATCCTATACTTCTGTCATCCCATCTCTGTAGTGTGCCCCTGTACATGTCATCCTAAACTTCTGTCACCCCATCTCTGTAGTGTGTCCCTGTACATGTCATCCTGTACTTCTGTCACCCAATCTCTGTAGTGTGACACTGTACTTCTGTCACCCCATCTCTGTAGTGTGACCCTGTACATGTCATCCTGTATTTCTGTCATCCCATCTCTGTAGTGTGACCCTGTACATGTCATCCTAAACTTCTGTCATCCCATCTCTGTAGTGCGACCCTGTACATGCCATCCTGTACTTCTGTCACCCCATCTCTGTAGTGTGACCCTGTACATGTCATCTTGTACTTCTGTCACCCCATCTCTGTAGTGTGACCCTGTACATGTCATCTTGTACTTCTGTCATCCCATCTCTGTAGTGTGCCCCTGTACATGTCATCCTAAACTTCTGTCATCCCATCTCTGTAGTGTGACCCTGTACATGCCATCCTGTACTTCTGTCACCCCATCTCTGTAGTGTGACCCTGTACATGTCATCCTGTACTTCTGTCATTCCATCTCTGTACTGTGACCCTGTACATGTCATCTTGTACTTCTGTCATCCCATCTCTGTAGTGTGACCCTGTACATGTCATCCTGTACTTCTGTCATCTCATCTCTGTAGTGAGCCCCTGTACTTCTGTCACCCCATCTCTGTAGTGTGACCCTGTACATGTCATCCTATACTTCTGTCACCCCATCTCTGTAGTGTGAACCTGTACATGTCATCCTATACTTCTGTCATCCCATCTCTGTAGTGTGTCCCTGTGCATGTCATCTTGTACTTCTGTCATCCCATCTCTGTAGTGTCACCCTGTACATGTCATCCCATCTCTGTAGTGTGACCCTGTACTTCTGTCACCCCATCTCTGTAGTGTGAACCTGTACATGTCATCCTATACTTCTGTCATCCCATCTCTGTAGTGTCACCCTGTACATGTCATCTTGTACTTCTGTCATCCCATCTCTGTAGTGTGCCCCTGTACTTCTGTCATCCCATCTCTGTAGTGTGACCCTGTACTTCTGTCATCCTATCTCTGTAGTGTGCCCCTGTACTTCTGTCACCCCATCTCTGTAGTGTGACCCTGTACATGTCATCCTATACTTCTGTCACCCCATCTCTGTAGTGTGACCCTGTACATGTCATCCTATACTTCTGTCATCCCATCTCTGTAGTGTGACCCTGTACATGTCATCCTGTACTTCTGTCATCCCATCTCTGTAGTGTGACCCTGTACTTCTGTCATCCTATCTCTGTAGTGTGACCCTGTACATGTCATCCTATACTTCTGTCACCCCATCTATGTAGTGTGACCCTGTACATGTCATCTTGTACTTCTGTCATTCCATCTCTGCAGTGTGCCCCTGTACTTCTGTCATACCATCTCTGTAGTGTGACCCTGTACATGTCATCCTGTACTTCTGTCATCCCATCTCTGTAGTGTGCCCCTGTACTTCTGTCATCCCATCTCTGTAGTGTGACCCTGTACATGTCATCCTATACTTCTGTCACCCCATCTCTGTAGTGTGACCCTGTACATGTCATCCTGTACTTCTGTCATCCCATCTCTGTAGTGTCACCCTGTACATGTCATCCTATACTTCTGTCATCCCATCTCTGCAGTGTGACCCTGTACTTCTGTCATCCTGTACTTCTGTCACCCCATATCTGTAGTGTGACCCTGTACATGTCATCCTGTCCTTCTGTCATCCCATCTCTGTAGTGTGACCCTGTACATGTCATCCTGTACTTCTGTCATCCCATCTCTGTAGTGTGTCCCTGGACATGTCATCCTGTTTTTCTGCCATCCCCTTTCTGTAGTGTGACCCTGTACATGTCATCCTGTACTTCTGTCACCCCATCTCTGTAGTGTGACCCTGTACATGTCATCCTATACTTCTGTCACCCCATCTCTGTAGTGTGACCCTGTACACGTCAACCTGTCCTTCTGTCATTCCATCTCTGTAGTGTGACCCTGTACATGTCATCCTGTACTTCTGTCATCCCATCTCTGTACTGTGACCCTGTACATGCCATCCTGTATTTCTGTCATCCCATCTCTGTAGTGTGACCCTGTACATGTCATCTTGTACTTCTGTCACCCCATCTCTGTACTGTGACCCTGTACATGTCATCCTGTACTTCTGTCAGCCCATCTCTGTAGTGTGTCCCTGGACATGTCATCCTGTCCTTCTGTCATCCCCTTTCTGTAGTGTGTCCCTGTACTTCTGTCATCCCATCTCTGTACTGTGACCCTGTACATGTCATCCTGTACTTCTGTCACCCCATCTCTGTAGTGTGTCCCTGTACTTCTGTCATCCCATCTCTGTACTGTGACCCTGTACATGTCATCCTGTACTTCTGTCATCCCATCTCTGTAGTGTGCCCCTGTCATTCTTTCATCCCATCTCTGTACTGTGACCCTGTACATGTCATCCTGTACTTCTGTCACCCCATCTCTGTAGTGTGTCCCTGGACATGTCATCCTATTTTTCTGCCATCCCCTTTCTGTAGTGTGTCCCTGTACATGTCATCCTGTCCTATCATCCTATCTCTGCAGTCTGCTCATATGCATTTCCCCTCTACAATTGTATATACCTGTGTTGTCCAATAACTGTCTAAAATAAACCCGACACGATAACACATGGATCAACATAGCAGGGTTTCTACCTTAGTGCTTAGGAAGGGTTTCTGCTCTCGGTTGCTGTAACACCGTCGTCGTAGAAACCAATGACGTGTTGGATTGGGAAATGAACCTGTATGTTGCAACATTTATTTAAACCGCCTCCTTTAGCTCACACATAAAACTTGAGCATACCAACTCGCTTACTAAGACACCATGTACACCAGTAGCGACAAACTATTCTTGTCTTATCAGATTAGATAGCACCTAACCCTATACAATGAACACCATTAATCGATTGGGAACAATGTGAGTTAACAACACAAGGAATTTAAGGGGTACAAAGTGAACAATTGACATGACAATTGTATTTAACAACAGTAAAAATAAACATATTATGTGTACGTCAGGTAATACGTCAGAAACTGTATGATACGTTGCGCAAAGTGACAGTCGGTCTTAACACGCTATATCACGGCGTTCTGTAAATATCCTGGGCCAGTGTTTTTGAGCAATAATCAATATTTCTGGTCGCGATGACCCGTAAATCAGACAAGTCACACACCGTAACCACCTGATCCTAATCTCTTACAAGTTTATTGTATTGAGGGCCCTGCTCTGGATTCCCAACGAGCTAATACGCAAATCCGGGTTGCAAGATTGAATCCCAGACACGGTATGTTTACAAGTAGTTCGACGTCGATTATTTTTAATCTTATCCAGGTGAATGCAGAAAGGATATATCCATGCTGAAGGCATGGTCATATATCAGTGTTTGTCAAAATTGACAACGTTTAAATGTAACCCATTCCGTAAAGGCGATGTAACCTAACAAATTATTTAAGTGATGCATTCCAATTTCAGATACTTGTGAGATTGCAAACGGTCCATCAGTTGTCATACCATCAGTCATGTCGACCGAGAAAAGCGCTTTTCCTGACAACCCCCCTCCTCCTTATTCGGAGCCAGGTGAGTGTGGAGGCGTGAGGCAAGGTGCCGTTCTACGGGACCATGTTGTACCGGTTGTTGGGTACCTAACTAGAAAGGGCATGTATTTGTGAAGAGAGCTACGCGTAGTCCCATGTCAGTTAGGAGACCACTGATAGCGGTTTGTTCAGGTTTGCTGGTGTTATTTACAATTATACCCGGGAAATGAATTTGAAACCGATAGCCAAAAATGTGAAAACATATTAAGTGTGGACGTCGTTATTAGAAGATTATAAGCCAACGACGTTGTAACGCAGTGACGTTATAGCCAACAGATGGCGCCACTTAGGATGTCCATCAATATACGAAATTCGTTATACGTTTCGTTTTGCCAACAACAATGATTTTCTCGCTGTTCAGCAATTTGCAACATGACCCTGTAAAGTATATGCCTTGTGTTTCAAATGTGATTTAACTACACGTTTTATCAACCAATCGGTATCGGATTCCGGACCAGAATTGTGAACACGGATAGGTATAATAACTTCAAATCAGATGTTCGGACAATTTAGATATTAAGGTTAACATTATACACGAGGAATTAATTCATATTTGAGATGTATTGATATAATATTTCGTATTGCTATCACTGGCAATTCCTTTTAACGAATAATTGTGCACCCACGATACACCTATGTCGCAACTGTAAAAAATTCAGTGCGAACGGATCGATTATTTACAGATAGATATTAATTCTTTCATTTCTGAAAAAATGCTCAATTAATACCTTTTAATATGGTATGATTTATACATTAGAGAAAAGTTCGAACCCTGTATGTAATGTTTTGTCTAACTAGGTGCGGCCACGGGGTCTTACCAACAACCACCAATGATGACGTTGCCGCAACAACAACAACAACAACAGCAACAGCAATTCGTCACAGCTGTGACTATGGCACCTTCCGGGACAGTCCTCATGTTCCCACGTGAACCGACATTACTCACGTGTCAGTTCTGCCGGGCGACTGTCACGACGACCGTGGAGATGGTCAACGGGGATGCCACACAGCGAGCTGTTCTCATTCTCTGCCTACTTTTGTAAGAAATAACCCTATCTCTACAGTGAATCCCTCCACACGCCTCCCTGAATTCCGTCATCCTGTGCGTGCGTGCATGCATCTCTCTCTCTCTCTCTCTCTCTCTCTATCTATCTATCTATGGGTGGATGGGTAGGGGCTAAGTATTCTATTACCTCTTTTCACATTCACATTATTTGTGGTTAAATCTTTGATAACTTTATATTCACATTGCACCAGGTCAAACTTGAAGGTGTCACATTCTTATTAACAATATGATACGGGTGAAATTAAACGGGCTCGGCGTTACGACCGACGTCACTAATTTTCATTGACATAGACTTTGGAAAGTTAGCGCTGCGGTGGCTTTTTGGGCGGAAGCCAGTTCTATGAAATGGTTATTCCATGGTGATGTATTTTTAAGGGTGTCATAGTTGTGTCTTGGGTGGGTTTCAACGACTGTTTTCAGCACAGTATCGTATCATTAAAATGCGATAATCGTGGGTTCTTATCTGAGATTCTCTCTGATTAGGACTCTTGGTTAGTCAGCACCTGACCTGTGATAGTTGGTTTCACCAAGTGGTGAACGTTTAAGAAATGCCTCACTGACCAAGGCAACTCACTCACTCACTCACTCATTATATTTCAGTGGCGTTATCGGAGCATTGATCCCCCTGTGCATGGACTCCACCAAAGATGCTGTTCACAAGTGTCCAAACTGCCACGTCGTCGTCGGCATGAACGCAGGCCAGTTTTGTTAAGACAAGTGCCAACTCAGAAGCAAGTGCAGTTTATGATGGCGGATGATTGCATCCACTTACTTACTTTGGGTTTTAACGCGCCCTTTCCGACATATAGGTACAGAATATACCATGCTAATTAGGTGTGTGTTGGTGTTGGGGGTGGGGGGTGGGTGCTGCTTCCTTTGTAACTACGTACCCAATGATACCCAATGATACATTTTCAAAGAATCTTGATGCAGGGTTGTCGGAAGGAATTGTTACTAAAATTATCATTTTATCAAGAATAATATATTCAAATATCGTGTTATTTTAGTTGAAGCTTCCACCATATTTACTTAAAATTATAAGAACCATATGCTTAGCACTTTGGTACAGATTGTATGCAGGATATTTTTGGACGTATGGTACGATTTTGACCGGTCACCGTAGGGACTTTCCGCGCTACATGTATTTCGATTGCAAAACGTAATGTTGACATTTAATAGTCAAACTAGCTCAAATATGACTTTTGGCGAGTCGTGGTACGGCATTTATGATATGTGTATCCATTCTCTTGCAACTTAAGTTCGTTTCAAGGCGTCAATAGCGGTAATCTGACCGTGGTTGCTGTTAATAACGGTGAGCTGTGCGATCTACCGATCACTTCGCATACGAATTCGCCGCAATTATTGTAAACATTATTATAATTGAATGAAATTTTGAATATGATTTAAAAAATATATTGCAAACATTTGTCCAGCTAAACAATGAACAATTTTTTTATTACGAGATATGATAATAATAGGATGAAATTGCGTACTTCAGTTCGGATTTGTTGACTGGTATTTCCGGTGTTAGGTGATCGCGGTGATCAGCTGATAATGTTTTCTGAGATGGGGGAAAACATCGTGTCCTTTTTAAAACTTGAGTTTAAACTTGAGACTTAAAAATGTTAGTAAATTTTGGGAGCCATGCTTTACCGCGCGCTATAACCGACCTAGCGCTATAATGAAGGGCGCAATAACGAGGGAATACTGCAGTCGTAAAGGTCACGTGACGAGACGATATCATGCAGTATTAATAGTTGACACGGTGGTGTACAGATTAAGTGAATCTGATCAAATGGCGGGTTTGCGTTGGGCATTTGAGGGTATTTTGCAGATTTCACATATTTTGTATGCATTACGTTCCTCCATCGCGTGAACACATCCGAACGCTTTGTGGGGTATACGTAGTCGCTATTTGTAACCCACCAATCAAAATACGGCCTGGTTCTAACGAGAGGGAAACTATTGAGTGCTCTGACCAATGAGCACAATCGCACAGACGGCTATATTTCTCTTGCAGCATGTGCCACAGTCGTGCGCCCATTGGCTCTACATGCTGCTTCCGTAACGCAAGGATAAGATTCGTACAAATTCGCGCACGGAGTAGGGATCATTTGAACGTGAGTTATATACGGCCTCATTTAATTACTTGACTAAAAGTAGACATTCGTCATCGCTACACCGCACATCGAGATATGTATTCACGGGTGATGGAGGAACACAGAGAACTGGTGAAGTACTGAAGATGGACATTTTGATACCAAGCAAGTTCCCCAACTAATATAATTCGTACTATATACTAGACTATTAATAACAATGACATATAACTGTGATGAAGTACCATAACTATTTGTTATGTTTTTAAATTAAAATACATTTTTATTGTTTCAATACATATTGATGGAAACGATATAAAATATTGCTCAATGATTTTCTAACGTAAACATGTATCGTGATTAGCCTGAAATAACAAGATGGTTATATATATAAATGACGTGTGTTTGTATTAATGGAAGTTTACACGATATATGGCTTTTTAATTGGACGAGAGGTCGGTCACCTGACCGCGAAATTGACGTTCATAAGTGTATGAAGTTTACGAAAACATAACAAATATGTTTGTGCAGTGTTTCTGTATATATTGTAAAACGTCAATAAAGTTTACCAAACTTTGTCTTTGTCAGTTTTTCTCCCAGATGCCAATGACGTCAGGCGATGACAAACTGCTCGTTATGGTACTGCGTGAAGGGTTAGGGTCGACAATTTAATAGTTAAGCCTGGGATGTTTTGGGAAAAAAAGATTGGTTTCTGAAAATACTGGAAAAAAATATTTGTCCTCAGGTTTTACCAAAAACAATAATAGTCATCTTCATATTCCGAAAACGAATACGTTTTGGGTCTAAAACATCCAATTTTTGTATCACCCTGTGATGTATAAAATCTAAGGTCTCAAACAAAAGTCGATAACAAATGCCAAAATACATAAAAGCACGCTCTGTAAAAACACATGCTAGATATGTTTAGCTCTAAACGTGATAAGGAAGAAGTATAAATTCTGAGCGGAACAAACATTTCGCATGTTTTATCTAAACACGTTTATATTACAACATTCAGTTTGTGTTTGTGTAATTGCCACGCTCTTAATAATGAGGCTACTAGCCCACATACGTACCCACCATTGCTACTGCAATTAGGACAATTTAACTGAACTAACTTCAGTCCTGAACTTTGCATAGGATTCGTAGCCAGCTGAGGAGTTTGGGATATAAGAGGTACTTAATACCGCATGCCAGAGTCAAATTTGAAATGAGAATCGTGGGTTCCCTTTTTGTGATCTGACTGACGTGACATCGTGTCCTCACGGGAGGTGTCGATGTTCATGTTTCTATGTCCATGCCGTCGTGAAATAACTGGAATATCGCGAACACGTACGTAAAACAATATTCATCCACCCGCACTGTATGGCCCCTTTTAAAGACATATACAGTTCAATTGTATATAATTCTGTAAGGTTAACATGTACTTATGATAGACTGAATTTAGATATTTCAACATAAAATGCATATATCATTTTATTAAAAGTATTTACGACGCCATGAAATTTGAAAATATTGTTCATTTATTATCTGTTTGAATCCAGTTGTAATTTTGAGACGGCCCCCTGATATGTGGCGATACATTGATATATATCATAACATACTTCATGTATCTTGTGATGTATGTCAACATACAAATATGAGATTAAATTACGAGAGATCATATGACCCATCGTCAGCACGTTAATATGTATGACATGTGTCAAGTGTTTGCAATTTACATGTGACTATTGAATTAGTAATTAGTAATTTCACACCATTACGAAAGTATCCCGTAACACAAGGACTGGATCATGGAGCGACGTAGGTAAATGTAAACGTCATCAATATCGATACACACAAGGCCATTTAGAAAAGAGTCATCGGGACAACACTTTCTTAGTAAAGTACAGACTCTCGTACTTTTTTGGGTTAAGTCCCGTCCGAGATTCGAACCCAAACCGCCAGAGTGAGGCACCTAGTCGCTGCACAAAGTCAGCGATCTAACCCACTCAGCCACCGAGACTTCCACAAAAATGAAAGTCTGACAACTGGTAGTCTAGTGGGTTCGAATGCCTCACGGGGCACAACCCAAAGAAAGTACGAGAATCTAGACTTTACTAAGAAAATGTTATCCCAAATATAACATTTGTTACATCGATACATTACATTGACTATAAGATTAGTTTACGACCAGCTAAAGCCGAAATATACGAATAGTGTGGACTAGGACAATGGGAGTCACAATTCACGTAAGGTAAAATACGCTTTAAATAAAGATGTATAGTTTATGTATATTTAAGTGGATTTATCATATTTTGAGTGGCGGGTGCTACTGTAAGGGCAGGACATGCTTACAGTTTTCGCGAACACATGGTTTCAACATTTATTATAAGTGATATAAGTTTCACAACTATTTTGCCTTGTAGGCCCGATGTAATTTGTTTCTGGCGTTGACGTTGTATATTTACCTCACGTAATTATTGATTTATAAACCTGTGGGGCGGATAAATGTGTATTCGCAGCAAAACGACAAGCCACCAGTGCCCTGTATTTGCTACAACCACTAAAGTAATCTCCTTCCGCTTTAAATACACCTTTAATACTTTTATACGACCCCCGGGACTCATTGTCGGACTGATTAGCCAATCAACATCTTCCAACATGGCCATGCTGATTTCCAAGAAATGTTGGTAAAAGCTATTCATATATGCAACATGATGCTATGGAATTAAATATATATCTATGGAGTGTTATTTCATAAACTCTTTGTGAAAAAAACTATGTATTTTGTAACCATTATTAAGAACTTGTCAAGAATGTAAGTAAATAATCTTGAACTATAAAAAAGAAATTGTTTGTCACAAGTCCTTTTCGGCACGTTATACGTGAGTTGGCCTTTTGGCCAATGTATAAATACGCGTTCGAAGAAAGCACTGTTCTCAATGCACTCTAGTCGTCATGGTAGAATGGGTATACACCTATTGTGTTGTGAATGTGAAATAGTCTCGTTTATCGCCTTAATTCGGACGATTTTGCCAGGAACAGAGTTGTCAATTACACATACCTTGAGTAGATTCCATATTGTCCACGGCCACGATACTGTATTGCACACTATGAATTATTACTTGTTATATAGTTTCCAAAGTCCACCAAAATCATTTTGGTGAAGCAGAGGGTCACAAGTGGTCATAACGGCCTGTGCATTATGACTAAAACCCCTTCTTGACTAAAAATATTATTATATCTTTATACGAGAACGCTGCTTAAACCTTTTGCTTAAGATCGAGCCGACACGGGACAAGTCTCCATGATCGAGTGACACTTTCGAGGTCTAGACGCCATCTGTAGTGCCGTCTGTGAACTTGAGTTCTGTCTCTATGTTGTCATGGAGTTAGTTAATGGTTCGGTTGATCTGGATCATAAAACATACAGATAACAAATTGGTCTTGAAAAGACGTGATCCAACTTTGCTAGGAGTACTGACTGGTCCGAGCTCATGGCCATTCTGTGAGGTTAAAATGGAGTTCGGTAAGACACTCAAAATATTTAATATGTGTATACCTCATGCTAATAAAAGCGACTTTAATAATGGATAATACCCTTGTAATACTCTTTCGATTCGATGAAACTATTTTCCACTACAATACGCATTACTTCTTTCAAATTATTCTCAAACTCTCACAATAAATATATACATTCGTGAAATATACCTTCGGTCTTCAAATATATTCATGATAAACAATAAATATTTTTCTCATTACACAAGCCATCAGTTATGATCCCTATCTCAAACATTATGACAAACTAGGTTCATACAGAAGACTTTCCTGCAAACTCTGCAGTGTGTGCTTCGCGTCCTTGCAATCATTTATGTAGAATGGTATTACGAGTGAGTTGGGTTTAACGCCGCTTTTAACAGTATTCCAGTTATATCGCGGCGTGTCAACTAAATGTGGGAGGAAAGCCCGAAGTGATGCAGGTCTCAGACGTTTACCACTTCGGTGAAACCCACGAGCACGGGTATGGTGCTGACAAACCTAGAAACATAATCGGGGCGAACCGGGATTCGAACCCACAATCATAGGTTTCTGGCGTACCCAAGGGACGCAACCCTGCACAGCGAATCGCGGCGCCTTAGACGACTGGGCCACCCGTGCCCCCTGGTATTACGAAGCAAAACACGCAGCTGAAAACGAAAAATACACCTCAATATACATAGGATAACGCCGCTTTTGATTTTAAGGAAAGGAATGATTTGTTTGTTTCTTCTTTAAGGCCGCAATCAGCAATATTCCAGCCCAATGGCGGCGGTTTGTAAATAATTGAGCCTGGACAACTGACTGACATCATGAGCATCGATCCCATTTGAACATGGAATCGGCATACTAGCATCGGTTTTTGTGGCACCCTCTAGAATCCACCTCTTCCCTGACACCTATCATAATCTCAGTTCAACATCGCGGTGCATTGCTGCATTGGTGAATCGTTCCACCAATCGCGTGCCCAAGCTTTTGTTTCTAAATTTAGTTTCAATAAGTTTAATCGAATCAGATGACTGATCTCTTCCCTTGAAAACATTTAGTATAATAGAGTGGAGCTATAATTCAGTGGAAACTCGAGGATGACTATGGTGCTGATAAGAATACCATGAGGATCATGTACACATGTGGGAAAGATGTTTTCTTACCCAAGTAGAATGGGAACGACAGTCAGGATCACCTGGCTCCGGGATCAGGAAACTTACTTGAGAGCATATTTTGTCTTAACTCTAAAGATTTAGACTTAAGACCAAATTTTGTCTTAAATCGGGGATCACGAAGCTCAATCTATGAGAATATCTTACGTCCAAGACAAAATGTGATCTTAAGTCCCAAGACTGCCCCTGAGTAAAAATCGTGCTTAGTAAAACTTGAGTTAAGACCACATTCATGATGCCGTTGCCTGGTCTTGGACGGAGATGGTGAGCGTGGTGCTGCAGTGCTGGTAGATGATGACAACTGGTGCAGCACCCCCGGGCTAAAAATACAGATGTTAGGGGAGCGTCATCACATGTGATGAAGAATACATTTTGAACATTTCAGCAGCTAGCTGTAAGGTAGCGTAGCCCAGTGGTTAAAGTGTTCGTTCGTCACGCCTAAGGTCCTTGTTCGATTCATAACCAAACTACTTGGTCATATTATGATATGTTTTAATGAGTAAGGGCCAGACATTGTATTAACATCGTCTCAGGGTCATACGTTCATACAGTTTGGTCCCCACTCTAAGAAGGTTCATGCTCGAAAGAATTCACACAAAGGGAAAATCAAGTCTTTCCTTGGAATACGCAGGGTGTACGTACATGTAATCATGTATCTGAGGGTGTCACGTGTGTATGTATGTTATTTATACAGCAATAAATTATTAATCTTAAGACAATATGTACGCCAGACTACGATTGTCAAATATGTAATTTTATTTTTAATTGTGTGTTTGTGTTTGTTTGTCAAAGGGGTTCTAGCTGTATCACCACGACCACTAAATAATCAAAGACCCGTCATTGGTTGTGAGCATGGCATCGATCCACGCCATCGGAGTACCCTGAAACTTGATTACTCAGGGTTCAGAACCTGACCCCCAATCTACTTTAATACGGCTACTTCGACAAACTCAATCCCCCAACACCCCCACACCCACACCCCTCCCCTCCTCCCTCCCTCCCACCCCTCCTCTCTCACCCGACCCCTCCTCCCTCACCCCTCCTCTCTCACCCCTTCCTTCGCCCCCTCACCTCTCTCCTTCACCCCTCCCTCCTTCCTTCGCCCCCTCACCTCTCTCCCCTCCTATCTCACCCCCTCTCCTCCTCCCTCGCCCACTCTACTCCTTCCTCGCCCACCCCGATTATCAATCAGTCGTTCCCTTATCTCATGTTGACAGTGCTTGACCTAAAAAGATTTTCTATCACAACTAGATGTTTAACATAACCATACGGATTGTGTGGATCCTATAACACTCCACCCGTTACAAGTTGAAGTGAAAATATGCTCAAAGAAAGAGCTGGTGTGCATTTTCTACCTAGCTCTAGTTGATGTAATTACTACCTGGGTGATACTGAGACAGCGCATCTGTGTATTTCGTCAATAACCGACTGCTTAACTGATATATTTTATATAATTTCAACTAACCGACACAAACAGCGGTCTTCGATGGAAGAGCCTGGTCCCCCTATAAACCAAAGAGAAGCAAAGACAGTTTTGTGTCAATGCTGTTCATGCGATTTGCGAGGACGTTATAAATTGTTTAAGATTTCCATTTAGCCTTTAAGAGTTACCTCCCTTGCATCGCATTAATGCTTGTCGTAAGAGGCGACCAAAGGGAACGGATAGTTCGACCCGCTGACTTGGTTGATGTATGTCATCGTATCCCAATTGCGTAGATCTATGCTCGTGATGTCAATCACTGAATTGTCTGGACCAGACTCGATTATTAACAGACAGCCGCCATACAGCTGTAATATTCCTACGTGCAGCCTCAAAGAACAAACAAACAAACAAACAATTACACCCACATCCTTCTCTAGACAATTCGCCCTATGAAATCCACTATTGCACATAAAGTTTCTGTTTTCAATCTTATGTTGGTTATTTCCTAATTGTGATTGTGAAATAAACCAGCTATACTATCATACTTATCATCTAGGTTTTGTGGTCTTAATTTAACTAAATGCAGATGTTGCAAAGTCATATTACAACACTATATAGTCTTACACTGTCCGTAGGTACACGTGTACTGGGTGACTCAGCGAATCGTGATGTCTGTTAAGAGTGTAATTGACATCACCTGCTATATACCCCGGGCCCGGTGTATGTTGCAGGTTACAGGCCGGCAAAGCCACATTTCGAAAATAGATAGCCCAAATTGATGTGGCTCTCGCGGCAATGGTTATGGTTGCGTGAGTGTATAATGTGGCTCTCGCGGCTATGCTGTCAAAACATGCTTTGTGATTCTAACAGGTTACCGTATATAACAAAACAAGTCTTGTTTTCTCATTTTTTATTCAACAAGGATAACATATCCATAAAAACTTTACATTGATGAATATGAATAGCATATGAATATCATAATGGATTTAATGTCATGAGGTGCATGACAATACGGCTTCACTCATCAAAGTGACGGTGTCGCTATAGCTCCCCATAGGGTTTCCATGACAATACGTGAAACCGTACAACCAATGGCGACTAATGACAATACCCAAATGGAAATAGTTTTCACATTTAAGGATATTTTCTCAGTGAAGTAATCAATTCCATGACATATTTTTTTACAAAAATGAAAAACATATTTGTTGAATGGGATGTGTTAGCTGTACAAATCGTCACACCAAGTAACAAAGGTCAAAGGTTCATCGCTATGAACTCTGGGAAGGAGAGGGACCACAAGGCAAATACGTACTAACTCCTGTTTGCAGTACAGCCATATTATACTCAAAATATATTTCCAGGAAGTATGATCATGATTATTAAATGATCAGCCGTAAAACACCGTCTCGTTGGCAGTTAGTGAAAACAAGTTTAACATTAACACCCGACTCAAACACGGTATACTGACTCCGGACAGACAAGTCCTTGTTTTAGCTCCTCAATGCTGAGCGACAGGCAGGGCAACAACAAGTATAATTGTTTAACGTCCTTTGGTATCACGCGCCCGGGGATCGAATCACCGACCTTCCTCTTTCCACTCAATTAGGTGGTCACTATGGTGTGATCTGACTGACTGACGCGGTCCTCGTGACCTGGCACTTGCTCGCGTGAGTTTATTTACATATTTACATGTCGATGTTAAATAGCTGGAATATAGCGGACAGTGACGTAAAACAACATTAACTCACTCACAATGTATGACCTGTTTTACAGACAGAAAATGTTCAAACATATTTGTTTTCGTCTAGCTTCTTATGTACCAGTAGTTTACAGATAAAGTGCGAAAACTACAGGATATATATCTAGATATGGTGACGGTTTCGTTTGAACATGTGTAAATGATGACAAAAACATACATATTCATTATTGTTTATTGCAAATGAAATTTACAAGCGTCTGAATGAATAACACAAGTTTAGTTTCTTTTTAAACATACGTACAGTGTCATTGAAATCAGTATGGTATGTCCAGACACGACACAGGCAAACAACGAACCATCTGGAGCTATATAACTGTCTGTAGTTTAACATAGCGTTGAAACAATTACCTTGCACTTTTCACTGTGGCTCTTTTACTTACGGAGTAACGGTATTGACTGAGTGACTGAACAGTGTCATATCTTTATACTGTGTAGTTTCTGTAATGACTACGGTGAACGATGTTTTGTAGCTCAAACCCAATATTCTATCAGTATCATCCATCGACTCCATCCACCCACCACCCATCATCCACCCATCATTCATCCAACATACAGTGACACCTGTGCCGCCCACGCCCCCGCCCCGCCCCCAGCCTTCCTACAGGCAGTGACGCTCTATATCTCATGTCTATTTAAGGCGTATGTTTGTATGACATATGCTCATAGCTAGGTATTCCTGACGTCGTCTAAAATATAAAACAGATTTACCGAGATTGCTAAATACATCATATTATTTATATTATAATGTCTTAAAAATGACCTCATCCAAAGGGTTGGAACAATAATTACGTGGGGTAAATTTGTTTAACGCGACACTCATCAATGTTCAAAGTATGTGGTAGTGGTGTAGAAATGTTCGAGCCTGGACAATCAAGTGAGTGATAGCATGAGCATCGCTCTACACAATCGGAACTGTTGTATGCAATCGA